>NC_040084.1:86438061-87073498 GCF_003369695.1 Bos indicus x Bos taurus | reverse complement strand
CTTTCGGTTTAGCCTCTCTTCTGAGCTTGGCCTGGCCCGCCTCTGGAAAAAATTGGTGTCAGTTCATGCTAGGTGTAGAGCTTTTGAAATAGAGTGGAGACAGGCATATCCAGGCCGTGTGGTTTTTTTGCCTGATCAAGGCTTCCTCCTCTTCCTCAGCCAGTACCTGGGGTGTGTTTGGGTGTGGTGGGGCAGGCGGGGCCGTCCTGCTCTGTCAGCCAGCCCTGCAGCCTTACTCCGCTCTCACATAAACTGGGGAGGAGCTATGGGTCTTTTTCTCCCAACCTCACCCTCACTGGGTGTTTTGCCTTCACACATGCTCACTCTCTTCCCTATAATTTGACCATCAATCCTCAGCCCAGACCTGGACAGCCATGGTGTGAGGTTCAAGGCCAGGTGGACGGAGAGGTTTTTCTCTCCTATGACTGTGGTCTTGCTAACATCACATTCACGGAGTCCCCTGGGAGAATCTGGAGCTGAGGTCCCTATCATTTTCTGAAAATTAGAGGGGAGCCTGGTTGATATCATATTCAAAAGCAGAGACATTACTTTTGCCAACAAAGGTCCATCTAGTCAATGCTATGGTTTTTCCTGTGGTCATGTATGGATGTGAGAGTTGGACTTGTGAAGAAGGCTGAGCACCGAAGAATTGATGCTTTTGAACTGTGGTGTTGGAGAAGACTCTTGAGAGTCCCTTAGACTGCAAGGAGATCCAACCAGTCCAATCTGAAGGAGATCAGCCCTGGGCTTTCTTTGGAAGGAATGATGCTAAAGCTGAAACTCCAGTACTTTGGGCCACCTCATGTGAAGAGTTGACTCATTGGAAAGACTCTGATGCTGGGAGGGATTGGAGGCATGAGGAGAAGGGGACGACAGAGGATGAGATGGCTGGATGACATCACTGACTTGATGGACGTGAGTCTGAGTGAAGTCTGGGAGTTGGTGATGGACAGGGAGGCCTGGCGTGCTGTGATTCGTGGGGTCGCAAAGAGTCAGACACGACTGAACGACTGAACTGAACTGAACTGAACTGGTTGATATATCCCCTAAAAATGTATTGGAGATGATCATTCTGAACAGGACTAACACTAACAACAACAACCAAAAGGGACGGTAATGAAAGGCTGTCTTGATTCCTGATGTCTATTTTACCTTATGTTCTTTCTTCATTTCCATCCGTGGACCAGAGCTCTTCAGTTTGTACTGTTTATGCAGTTGGGGAGGCTCCCGTTAGTGACCATTTATCTCTTACTGAGATAAAAGGTAAATTTAAAATATGTTTATAATATCCATATTATAAGTATATATTTATATATAAATATATATGTATATATATTAAAATGGTGGATCGGGGCCTTCCCTGGTGGCCCAGTGGTAAAGACTCCATGCTTAGACTGCTAGGGGTAGGGGTTTGATCCCTGGTTAAGGAACAAGATCCTACATGCCTCATGGCATAGCCAAAAAATAAAAATGATGCATCTTAATTTCTATCCTGGGAAACTAAATTTTAAACCTTAAACTTTAAATATTAAAACTAAAAAATTAAAACAGTCCATTAAAGAAAATGCAAGCAGTATTCATTAAATTAGAAGTTCAAGGTGACATGAGGAAACAGAGTACAGATTCAAAGGCAGAAAAGACCATCAGTTCCTGAACTACATGATGAAGTGTTTGAGGCAAATGTTGTATTGTCTTCAAGTTTGAAATGCATCAAAAAATGAGATACATTGATCTTATAAAGATACAAACCCTCCAGCACCATGATCTTGGACTGCCTCCCTACAGAACTGTAGAAAAACCTGTGTTTGTTGGGTAAGCCATCCAGTCTGTGGTCCTTTGTATGGCAGGACCAGCTGACTAGTACAGGCTCCTGTGCTGTGCTGGGCCTAGCTGCTCAGTCCTGTCTGACTCTTTGTGACTCCATGTACTATAGCCCTCCAGGCTCCTCTGCCCACAGGGATTCTCCAGGCAAGAATACTCGAGTGAGTTGCCAGGCCCTCTTCCAAGGGATCTTCCCAGCCCAAGGATTGAACCTGGGTCTCTCGCATTGCAGGTGGATTCTTTTACCATCTGATCCACAAGGGAAGCCCAGGAATACTGGAGTGGGGTAGTCTATCCCTTCTCCCAGGTCTCTTCCCAACCCAGGAATCGAACCAGGGTTCCTGCCTTGCAGGTGGATTCTTTACCAGCTGAGCTACTTGGGAGCCAAATATAGGCTCCTACCCTCCTACAGAGACTGGGAGATGCCAGTACTATCTCCTTTAATACTTCAGATTCAAAGAGCTGGCTCCCAAGGCCCACACTCTAGATCCTGTAGGCCATAACTGCCAAACCCAGTACGTAACTACTGAACCCCCACATGCCTCAGGCCAGTGCTCCACAACAAGAGGAGCCACCTCAGTGAGAAGCCCAAGCACTGCTACTAAAGAGGAGCCCTTGCTAGCTGCAGCTGGAGGAAGCCTGCAAGCAGAAACATAGACCCAGGGCAACCAAAAAAAAAAAACATCTGTAAACAGATGCCACTCCAGTATTATTCCCTGGGAAATCCCTTGGACATAGGAGCCTGGCTGGGTACAGTCCATGAAGTCTCAAAGCATGGACATGACTTAGGGACTAAACAGCAGCAACAGCAGCAAAGGAAGTTATACCTTATTAGGTAACACACAGTAAAAAAGCTGATGTCACATAGACTGGCAAATTAGTATCCTTCACTGATTCCTTTTCCACTAGGTGTATAGCTTGTCTTAGTTTCTCATTCTTCCTTTCATCTGGGTGGGTTTGGTCATAGAGTATGCTAGCACATTTAAGTAATAAATGGCCTTAATAAGTCATCTTAAGAGAAAGAAAAAAAGAGATGTCTCCCAGGGCTTTGAGAAAACAGTCCTGAGTTGTAAAACTGGTAAGAGAAAAAGTGACAAGATTTTGAAGCAAAATGCTCTAAGAAAAGGGAAGTTAGAGGCTTAGAGCCTGGAATGAGCTCAAGCTTCATCTCAAGTTTCAGTTCAGTTTAGTTGCTGAGTCATGTCCGACTCTTTGAGACCCCATGAATCGCAGCACGCCAGGCCTCCCTGTCCATCACCAACTCCCGGACTTCACTCAGACTCACGTCCATCGAGTCAATGATGCCATCCAGCCACCTCATCCTCTGTCGTCCCCTTCTCCTCCTGCCCCCAATCCCTCCCAGCATCAGAGTCTTTTCCAATGAGTCAACTCTTCACATGAGGTGGCCAAAGTACTGGAGTTTCAGCTTTAGCATCATTCCTTCCAAAGAAATCCCAGGGCTGATCTCCTTCAGAATGGACTGGTTGGATCTCCTTGCAGTCCAAGGGACTCTTAAGAGTCTTCTCCAATACCACAGTTCAAAAGCATCAATTCTTCAGCGCTCAACTTTCTTCATAGTCCAGCTCTCACATCCATACATGACCACAGGAAAAACCATAGCTTTGACTAGACGAACCTTTGTTGGCAAAGTAATGTCTCTGCTTTTGAATATGCTATCTAGGTTGGTCATAACTTTCCTTCCAAGGAGTAAGCATCTTTTAATTTCATGGCTGCAGTCACCCTCTGCAGAGATTTTGGAGCCCCCCAAAATAAAGTCTGACACTGTTTCCACTGTTTCCCCATCTATTTCCCATGAAGTGATGGGACCAGTTGCCATGATCTTCGTTTTCTGAATGTTGAGCTTTAAGCCAACTTTTTGACTCTCCACTTTCACTTTCATCAAGAGGCTTTTTAGTTCCTCTTCACTTTCTGCCATAAGGCTGGTGTCATCTGCATATCTGAGGTTATTGATATTTCTCCCAGCAATCTTGATTCCAGCTTGTGTTTCTTCCAGCCCAGCATTTCTCATGATGTACTCTGCATAGAAGTTAAATAAGCAGAGTGACAATATACAGCCTTGACGTACTCCTTTTCCTATTTGGAACCAATGTGTTGTTCCATGCCCTGTTCTAACTGTTGCTTCCTGACCTGCCTACAGATTTCTCAAGAGGCAGGTCAGGTGGTCTGGTAGTTTAGTCCAGCTAAAAGAAATATTAAGGTTACCCTGGTCACATTTCTCAAAATAAAGCCAGTGGAAACCACACAGCAACTTATATAAGGAAGAGAAAGTCCTCAATAGTCAGGATAAAGGAGGTCAAACCAAAATCTCCAAAAAGATACAGACTAGCAAGTGATCACGATGATGATAATGATAAAAATAAAAGGTGAGTTTGATTCTGATATTTGCACAGACAAAAAAATGTGGGTTGAAGCTTCACTTCTGTGTTAGAATAGAGGGATATTCCTCTATTGTATAACAGGAATAATAATAGGAATATTGTAATATTCCTCTTTTTGTGACAGTATTTCAGCCCATAATTTTACCATCTATTGATGATCCTGGACTGATAAGATATTCATTAACACTAGAAAACTAGCAGTAACTGAACATGTATTCATTCAATAACTATTTATTGGGCTCTTGCTAAGAAATGGGAACTTGGCAGGCACGGAGACAGCAGCTGCCCCTGTTGAGCATCTCCTCACACAGTGTGGCCAGGATCTCTCTCTCTGTGTCAACCACACTCTTCATCTGAACCACAGAGCACAGTAATTGAGTTCAGTTACTATTTCCTCAGTTCATCCCACAAGGATGGCATGTGGCCAGAACCAGTTTTAGATGTCTGGATGAGAAGTTAATTCACTACATACTGTGAAATTAACTCCATACAGCAGTTCTTCCAATTAACTAGATTGATGAAATCAGATGGAAGGGGGTTCAGTTATTTTGAGAAATCATTTTCTAGGTGTTGAGTATAGACCATGGGAAAGTATATGACCAGGGAGTCCAAGCCAGAATTCCCTCTTCTCCTCCTGCTTCTGTCACACCTGAGACAGGCTGGGACCTGGACAAAGGTCTCATGAAGCATAAAAATGCAAAGACAGTATAAAGGGAGAAAAAGTGCTGCATGTATGCACAGTTGGGACAAATTATGAGCAACAAGATACAAAAAGATCAAACCCCAGCTGCCACTACT
Source organism: Bos indicus x Bos taurus (assembly GCF_003369695.1). NCBI lineage: Eukaryota > Metazoa > Chordata > Mammalia > Artiodactyla > Bovidae > Bos > Bos indicus x Bos taurus. The sequence goes on along the minus strand of NC_040084.1, from coordinate 87,068,480 downwards.
GAGGTGTTGGGAGCAAAAGCAAGGTAGTGAGTATAAGCCGACACACAGCACCACTAACGGGGTGGTCAGACAACCTATGCCACCCCTCCTGCCTGACCCACAGGTCCACCCCCAACATCACCCCACATAAGGGACCAGCTTGTCCTCCTCAGGATTGAGCGAGGGAACTTGTTTCCCTTCCCTCAAACTGTAGCAAGAATTCTGATGAAACAGAGCGGGACCCTATGGTCCTTGCCCCACCATGTGCTCAGCCTGCCTTTTGTCCATGGAAAAGCTTTAGCCACACACTAAGCTTAATCAGAGAAGTGAGAAAATGCAGAAACTAGGGGAAATAGTCAAAGGAGACCAAATAAGAATAATGTAGTCATTAAACGTAGTCAAGGACTTTGAGGTCCTTCTCAAGGCTATTGATAATATTCTGAGCTCTATCCTGTGAGCTGTCTTATAGATACATAAATTCCCACCAGTTGGAAGAAATTAGCTACATGATGACCAGACTGTAGCCATGATATAAGCTGCCACAATTCCAAGAATTGTCCTCAAGGAGATGAGAACAAACCAACCATAGAACCAAAGATTAATTGTCCTTGAAACAATCAAGATGACTCTGGTCAGACCATCCATGACCAATTTGGAGATGACTGTCAGAGCTGACTGTGCTGTTTCTGCATGCAACCCCGTCCCTCTGTCTATAAAAGTTCTTGCCCACTGATTGTCAGTTGGGGAGAGTCAGCCTTTGGACAGATGTCCATCCTTCCCACACCCCGCTCACCTCCATTTGTTGTTTAGTCGCTAAGTGTGTGACTCTTTGTGACCCCATGGACTGTAGCCTGCCAGACTCCTCTGTCCATGGGACTTTCCAGGCAAGAATACTGGGGTGGGTTGCTATTTCCTTCTGCAAGGAATCTTTCTGAGGCAGGGATTGAACCCAAACCTCCTGCATTGATGGGTGGATTCTGGACAGATTCTTTACCACTGAGCCACCATGGAGGTCCCCTACCCCCTTCCCCTCCACCATTGCTGGCATCCAAAATAAGGCAAACTTTCCTTTCCATCAACGTGACCTCTCTAATGGTTTTTGAGCAGGAAGCAGCCAGACCCTAGTTTCAGGAACACCAATAAAACCTAGTCTGAATTTCTTCTCTGGCCTCTTATCAATTTCTGTCGGTTAAATAACCGAGAGGAGGTACCCCACGTCCACGGTAAGGAGCAGCGGCTGTGCTTTGCTGGAGCAGCCATGAAGAGATACCCCACATTCAAGGTAAGAGAAATCCAAGTGAGACCATAGGCACTGAGAGAGGGCATCAGAGGGCAGACAGACAGAAACCACAATCACAGACAACTAGCCAATCTGATCACACGGACCACAGCCTTGTCTAACCCAGTGAAACCAAGCCATGCCATGTGGGGCCACCCAAGACAGGCATTGATGGTGGATTCTGGGCAGATTCTTTACCACTGAGCCATCATGGACGTCCCCTACCCTCTTCCCCTCCACCATTGCTGGCATCCAAAATCAGGCAAACTTTCCTTTCCATCAACATGACCTCTTTAATGACTTTTGAGTAGGAAGCAGCCAGACCCTAGTTTGGTCATGGTGGAGAGGTCTGACAGAATGCGGTCCACTGGAGAAGGGAATGGCAAGCCACTTCAGTATTCTTGCCTTGAGAACCCCATGAACAATATGAAAAGGCAAAAAGACAGGACACTGAAAGATAAACTCCCCAGGTTGGTAGGTGCCCAACATGCTACTGGAGATCAGTGGAGAAATAACTCCAGAAAGAATGAAGGGATGGAGCCAAAGCAAAAACAACACCCTGTTGTGGGTGCGACTGGTGATAGAAGCAAGGTCAGATGCTGTAAAGACCAAGATTGCATAGGAACCTGGAATGTCAGGTCCATGAACCAAGGCAAATGGAAGTGGTCGAACAGGAGGTGACAAGAGTGAACATCAACATTCTTGGAATCAGCAAACTAAGATGGACTGGAATGGGTGAATTGAACTCAGATGACCATTATATCTACTACTGTGGGCAGGACTCCCTTAGAAGAAATGGAGTAGCCAGCATGGTCAACAAAAGGGTCTGAAGTGCAGTACTTGGATGCAATCTCAAAAATGACAGAATGATCTCTATTTGTTTCCAAGGCAAACCATTCAATATCATGGTAATCCAAGTCTATGCCCCAACCAGTAACACTGAAGAAACTGAAGAGTTCTATGATGACCTACAAGACCTTTTAGAACTAACACCCAAAAAAGATGTCCTTTTCATTATAGGGGACTGGAATGCAAAAGTAGGAAGTCAAGAAACACCTGGAGTAACAGGCAAATTGGGCCTTGGAGTACAGAATGAAGCAGGGCAAAGGCTAATAGAGTTCTACCAAGAGAATGCACTGGTCATAGCAAACACCCTCTTCCAACAACACAAGAGAAGACTCTACACATGGACATCATCAGATGGTCGACACTGAAATCAGATTGATTATATTCTTTGCAGCCAAAGATGGAGAAGCTGTACACAGTCAGCAAAAACAAGACCAGGAGCTGACTGTGGCTCAGATCATGAACTCCTTATTGCCAAATTCAGACTGAAATTGAAGAAAGTGGAGAAAACCACTAGAACATTCAGGTATGAACTAAATCAAATCCCTTATGACTATACAGTGGAAGTGAGAATTAGATTTAAAGGACTATATCTGATAGATATAGTGCCTGATGAACTATGGACGGAGGTTCATGACATTGTACAGGAGACAAGAATCAAGACCATCCCCAAGAAAAAGAAATGTGAAAAAGTAAAATGGCTGTCTGAGGAGGCCTTATAAATAGCTGTGAAAAGAAGAGAAGCAAAAAGCAAAGGGGAAAAGGAAAGATATACCCATTTGAATGCAGAGTTCTGAAGAATAGCAAGGAGAGATAAGAAAGCCTTCCTCAGTGATCAATGCAAAGAAATAGAGGAAAACAATAGAATGGGAAAGACTAGAGATCTCTTCAAGAAAACTAGAGATACCAAGGGAACATTTCATGCAAAGATGGGCCCGATAAAGGACAGAAATGGTATGGACCTAACAGAGGCAGAAGATATTAAGAAGAGGTGGCAAGAATACACAGAAGAACTGTACAAAAAAGATCTTCATGACTAAGATAATCACGATGGTGTGATCACTCACCTAGAGCCAGACATCCTGGAATGTGAAGTCAAGTGGGCCTTAGGAAGCATCACTACAAACAAAGCTAGTGGAGGTGATGGAATTCCAGTTGAGCTCTTTCAAATCCTGCAAGATGATGCTGTGAAAGTGCTGCACACAATATGCCAGCAAATTTGGAAGACTCAGCAGTGGCCACAGGACTGGAAAATGTCAGTTTTCATTCCAATCCCCAAGAAAGGCAATGCCATAGAATGCTCAAACTACCACACAATTGCACTCATCTCACATGCTAGTAAAGTGATGCTTAAAATTCTCCAAGCCAGGCTTCAGCAATACATGAACTGTGAACTTCCAGATGTTCAAGCTGGTTTTAGAAAAGGCAGAGGAACCAGAGATCAAATTGCCAACATCCGCTGGATCATCAAAAAAGCAAGAGAGTTCCAGAAAAACATCTATTTCTGCTTTATTGACTATGCCAAAGCCTTTGACTGTGTGGATCACAATAAACTGTGGAAAATTCTGAAAGAGATGGAAATACCAGACCACCTGACCTGCCTCTTGAGAAACCTATATGCAGGTCAGGAAGCAACAGTTAGAACTAGACATGGAACAACAGACTGGTTCCAAATAGGAAAAGGAGTACGTCAAGGCTGTATATTGTCACCGTGCTTATTTAACTTCTATGCAGAGTACATCATGAGAAATACTGGGCTGGAAGAAGCACAAGCTGGAATCAAGATTGCCAGGAGAAATATCAATAACCTCAGATATGCAGATGACACCACCCTTATGGCAGAAAGAAAAGAAGAAATAAAGAGCCTCTTGAATGTAAAAAAGGAGAGTGAAAAAGTTGGCTTAAAGCTCAACATTCAGAAAACTAAGACCATGGCATTTGGTCCCATCACTTCATGGCAAATAGATGGGGAAACAATGGAAACAGTGGCTGACTTTATTTTTCTGGGATCCAAAATCACTGCAGATGGTGATTGCAGCCATGAAATTCAAAGATGCTTATTCCTTGGAAGGAAAGTTATGACCAGCTGAGACAGCATATTAAAAAGCAGAGACATTACTTTGTCAACAAAGGTCCATCTACTCAAGGCCTTGGTTTTGCCAGTGGTCATGTATAGATGTGAGAGTTGGACTATAAAGACAGCTGAGTGCCGAAGAATTGATGCTTTTGAACTGTGGTGTTGGAGAAGACTCTTTAAGAGTTCCTTGGACTGCAAGGAGATTCAACCATGCATCCTAAAGGAAATCAGTCCTGGGTGTTCATTGGAAGGACTGATGGTGAAGTTGAAATGCCAGTCCTTTGGCCACCTGATGCAAAGAGCTGACTCATTGGAAAAGACCCTGATGGTGGGAAAGATTGAGGGCAGGAGGAGAAGGGGACGACAGAGGATGAGATGGTTGGATGGCATCATTGACTCAATGGACATGGGTTTGGGTGGACTCCGGGAGTGATGGAAAGGGAGGCCTGGCATGCTGCGGTTCATGGGGTCACAAGGAGTTGGACACGACTAAGAGAATGAACTGAACTGAACTGAAATATTCCCAGTGATTTTGGAGGGAGAGCAGTGAGTTGTCCTGAAGAGAGACCTTTCTTCCCTGGACAGAGATTGAACCTTGGTAGCCTGGATGAAAACCCCGGAACCCTAGCCACAAGACCACCAGGGACTAGAGGCTAGAAGCAAAGTGGCCCTGGTTCTTTCCCCCATTTGAAAGGAAGAATGTTTCAAGGAAGCAAAAACTGTAAAATAGGTACAAAGCTTATTATTAGAGACACAGCACAATGTTTGAGAGAGAACACAGAAAAACTGGCTGTTTATTTAAGACAGAAGCAAGGCAGAAATAAATACCCAGAGAGAAAAGGCATGGGCATTGTCTTTAATGAGGAGGAGTACAGTATGTCACAAGCTCTTCAGAACACACACCGGAGAGGAGTGTGGGCATCCTGAGGGAGGAGGAGCTCAGTATGAAGGTGATGCAAATTACTTATGTAGGACAGTCCTTCGGGTCTTTGTTTACCTTTGGCCAATTATCTTGTTTCTTTCTTCACACCTGCCTGGTCCATGGAACCTCCCCAAGATGCATGTGCTATAAGGCGAGCGTGGAGAAAAAGAGAATGAGCCAGGAATTCAGGCAGAGAAAGGTTTATTATAAGAAGAAAGAAAGCAAGCAACTGGATTTAGAGAGAAACTGGTGCTCTCTTTTTACAGCCAACACTTCTTATACCCTATCGATGGGAAATTGTTCCCCAGAGGGAGGGGGCCACAATTGATCTTTAGCCCACAGCTGGGGTCTTGTGGTCACTTAGTGAAAGGGTTCTCATGGTCGGGTGGTCAAGGAGTCTTGAGAAACTGGCACCAGCAGGGAAAAACAGGATATCACCTTAAGGAAGAAACAGGATGCCCATCAGGGCAATGTGGCCACTGTGACTTCATCCCTTGTTTGTCAGGTCACCACAATGGCCCATATTTTAACTATACAATAAGAGCCCCTTGTGAACCCTAACTTCCAGCCTTTTTGATATAGGATAAGTGAAGAAGAACTGAAGAGCCTCTTGATGAATGTGAAAGAGGAGAGTGAAAATGTTGCCTTAAAGCTCAACATTCAGAAAACTAAGATCATGGCATTTGGTCCCATCACTTCATGGCAAATAGATGGGGAAACAATGGAAACAGTGGCTGCCTATTTTTCTGGCATCCAAACTCACTGCAAATGGTGACTGCAGCCATAAAATTAAAATACACTTACTCCTTGGAAGGAAAGTTATGACCAACTGAGATAGCATATTAAAAAGCAGAGACATTATTTTGCCAACAAAGGTCCGTCTAGTCAGGGCCTTGGTTTTTCCAGTGGTCATGTATGGATGTGAGAGTTGGACTATAAAGAAAGCTGAGGGCTGAAGAATTGATGCTTTTGAACTGTGGTGTTGGAGAAGACTGTTGAGAGTACCTTGGACTGCAGAGAGATCCAACCAGTCCATCCTAAAGGAGATCAGTCCTGGGTATTCATTGGAAGGACTGATGTTGAAGCTGAAACTCCAATATTTTGGCCACCTGATGTGAAGAGCAGAATCACTTGAGAAGACCCTGATGCTGAGAAAGTTTGAGGGCAGGAAAAGAAGGGGACGACAGAGGATAGGATGGTTAGATGGCATCACCGACACAATGGACATGGGTTTGGGTGGACTCCGGGAGTGGGTGATGGACAGGGAGCCCTGGCCTGCTGCAGTTCATGGGGTCGCAAAGATTCAGACACAACTGAGTGACTGAACTGAATTGATGATCTGTGCACAGAGCTCCTTCTGGTCCCTTCATAGTATTGATGAACTGAAGTAGGTCCCTTCCCTACTGCTCTCTGCCCTTGAAGGAAAACCAGGTCCCTTCCCTACTGCTCTCTGGTCCCTACATCCTACTGCTGAAGGGAAGTAGGCCCCTTCCCTACTGCTCTCGGCCACTGAAGGACCAGCAGATCCTTCCTTCCTTCTCTCTGGTCCCTTCTTACTATTGCTGAAGAGATGTACGTCCCTTCCCTACTGCTCTCTGGTCCCTTCTTACTCCTGCTGAAGGGAATTAGGTCCCATCCCTGCTGCTCTGGGCCCTTGAAGGACTAGCACTCTTTAAGACAGATCAGTTAATACTGGCAGTGTGGCCGGGGTAGGAGCTATTCATCTTTCAAGGGCTCGGGCCAGGTGGGCAGCAGCAAGTGGCCTAGCTTCCTTCTCCGGGGTGGTGGAGGTGGGCGCTCACAGCAGGATGGATGTGCAGGGCGGTCTCCCTCAGATGGGGATCCGGCAGGCTGCCGCTGGTACAGCTCGGGTCCGCTAGGCTGCCTGCGGCCCAGCCCCACCACCCCCACCCCTGCCCCCGGAACTCCCAGGCACTGTATCAGTGTTTGGGCTCGAGCTGTCCTGTCCTGGCAAAGTAGATTCTGAAGTTACGACACTAAATGCACCTCAACTTGACAGTAACTTCAAAAAGCTTCACATCTTAGAGTTGAAACAAAGGAAAAGTTGCCATCCAGAAATTGAGAAAGGAAAACTTCAGCCTTGGACAAAACTACTAGCGGAAGAACCCATTTATGATCCTGTACATGCAGCTCCAGCCGTGTCTACACGTGTGTTTTATATCAGCCTAGGGGTTTGCTGTCCAGTTATATTTCTTGTAGTACTAGTATTAGCTGTTTTGCATCTTCATAGTGTAAAAAGGATTGAACTGGGAGATAGCATCAGCGCCAGCAGTAGTTCCCAAGGGCTGTCTCAGTCCCAGTTGTTCCCAGATGTCTCGGTATGTGAGAGGCAACACACCCAACAATACAACTCCCATCTCCAGTTATCTGACCTTGTGGCTAGAGGAGTACAACTTGAGTAGTGTCGCTCTTTTGGAGGCCAGAGCTTAGGTGAATGATATCAAAATATCTATCCAGGGAGAGGAACTCAAAAGATATATTCTAAGAAGGTACCTTTTGGTGTACTTCCCATGGGGTTTATGTAGACGAAAAAGATCCAGATAAAGAGCAACAAGCATTTGTAAAAACAGTTAGAGATCGAGCTTCTGAAATTCAGGTGACTATGATGCTCCCTGAAAGTTGTGAGCTATGAGATCTTCATCACAGAAATCTTCCTATTAGCCACGTGTGAACAGAAGAAGGGGAAAAGCCCATGGTGGATTGCCTTACATGTACTGGGGGTATCTTAAATTGTTTTTATGACAGTGCAAATATGTAGAAGCCGATAGTCAGCAGGAAACTTCTCAACAAAAGCTAGTTCACATGGCTGCTCAGATTGCCTGTGGAATGAGCTACCTGGTCAGAAAGAAGTCATCCATAAAGACCTGGCTCCTAGGATCTCTGTCATTGATGACAACTTCAAGTTAAGAGCAAAGCCACTCCCTCTCCAGAGTCTTGTTCCCCATGGACTCTCACTGTCTGGGGAACAACAAAAACACGGGATTGATGGATGGCTTTTGAAAGTCTGGTTAAAAATGAGTTCTCCATCCTTCCCTGGTGATCCAGTGGCTAAGACTCCACACTCCCAATGCAGGGGCCTGAGTTCGATCTCTGGTGGGGGAACTGGATCCTGCATGCCACAACTAAGAAGTCAGCATGCTGCTACTAAAAGAGCCCACGTGTTTATGACTCTGGCCAAACGTCCTAAGTGGACATCTACCCGTTTGATGTGGCCCAGTACCTGAAAGAGGGTTATCAAATAGCCCAGATTATCAACTGTCCTGATTTGCTGTGATGGCTTGTCCTGGGCCTTCGATCCAGAGGAGAGGTGGAGTTCCAGAAGCTGGCCCAGTGTCTCACAGAGGTCCATGCGGCTCTGGGGCCCTGTGTCTGACTCTTCTCTCACAGTCCCCCAGCATCAGGAGGAAGGTGCCTGTCGAGGCCCACTTGGAGCCAGCCAGTCACATACATCACCCAGAATCACAGAAGCAGATTTGTGTTCCAGAACAACGTGCCTTAGGAATGCTTTAGCATCTGAACTTTCTAAGACAGACTTATGGATATGGAATACTTTCTCAATATCACTTTTATTAGGTTTAACTAAAATGTTGTGTAAATTTTTTACACATAGTTGCCTTTGAGGTATAGGTATATTCTTACAAAATAGTTTTTATAATTGTTTAAACATACATATTAATCTTACTACCAACTGCTTTTTATTTTCTTAACTTCTGCAAGATAATGCACATGATTCACCTTTAAAGTTTTGCTTTCTTTCTTTCTTTTGGGAGTAATTTGTCTTCAACATACAGTACTTTTCCTTAGGAAAATAAAAACTGTCCAGCAGTTATGGGCTAATGCCCGCCTCTCCTTTGCTGCAGAGTAGCTACCTTGGTCCAAAGTGCCATGGAGGAAACCACAGATGTGAGCAGAGGATAGTGGCCATATAACAAGTCTAGTGTCACATCTAGGCCAGCTTCTGGTGGGTCTTGCTTGTTCCCTGTGGCCCTGCTTATGCCAAAACACATAATCGCTTCCATCCTGTAATGGCTAGTCTAGCTGAACTAATGATTAGGGGTTGATGAGCCCATATCACGATGGTCAACTCTGACATTCCATGACCAGAGGCCTCATCTCTGCCAGGCCCTAGAAACATACCAGGAGCCACATTTGAATGGTGTGACTTTCTCCAGTGCAACACTCAGGGTCTGTGTTGTGAGCCTTCAAGTAGAAAATGGCACGTAGCACCTTTCTGGCCACAGATACCTCTGACATCATGAGTTCTGCTGGGTCATCTGCCCAAGAAGCAGCTCCAGCCGTGCTCATCATTCACCAATTGTGACTGCTTTTGTGCTAGGACAGCAGGTTACAGCAGGGACCCGGGGTCTGCGAAGCCTAAACTATTTCTTCTGTACCATTTACAGGAAACCTAAGGCCACAGTGGTATTAAATGGAGATAGGATAGGGACCACACCCCTGCAGCCCTTGAGAGGTTGTCAGTTGGTACTTGTCTCTGTATTTCGTCCAGGATATTGTGTACATGTACTATTGGTGGATGGGGAGGTAGGGTCTGAAGTTTGAATCTGGAATTCACTAATATGGTAGCCTTCACCTCACAATAATTTACCAGCTACTCAGGTCTCAAAGAATGTCACAAGTCCAGGGAATGTGAAATGACCACTGTGTGGTCTGTGGACCCAGTGACAACCACTGTAAGCAGAACCTGGGACTGCTGTCCATTGATGGCCTGGTAGTCCAAGCATCGCTTCAGCAACTGGGGGACTATGATGATGCTACGCTTCCTGTGCCTGATATTAGGACTACACTAGGTGCAACGTGAATGTGAGAGTAGTTTCTGCTTCTGCAGGTTCACTTACCCCAGTGAATAACCATGTGGCTCTTTGGGAAAAATGGAAGGACTTTTGCACTAGATGTGGTGATGAAAGGGCCTTCCTCTTTAGAACATGGCTTCTTTCTCTGGTGATACCTTCTGAGAAGTGGCTCAGATCTGGAAAATGGGCCTGGATCAGGTGTTTGGTAGGGATGGCTGCCTTTGGCTTCCTGATCATCCAGCCTTGTGTTCTGTCTCTCTTTATTTCTTTCAATGGTACAGTTTGTATCTAGGTTCCTGCCCATCTGCTTGCCTTTAGGATCGCCCTGTGTTATGAGCCAGCATCATACTATCTGCACTCAGGCCCTGGCTGGCATTGAGACTCCCTAATCACTTTGACTCCTGCACCTACTTTTCTGCTGACCTAGAGCACCCCCACCTGGAATCTGATTTTTCCACAACTCCCATCCCTGTTCCTGATAGAAGCCCACAGGAACACCATGTCCTATCACCATCCCTGACCTTCTGCAAAAGTCATCTTTGAGCTATTGGATATGCTTCTCATCCACGCTTTCTTCTCAGGCTCCATGGAGTCCATCAGGCTTTCCTATGGAGCGGGTGGACTGCACTCTTTCCTGCCCTTTCATACCGTGTCCGCCCTGGCAGATTCACTTCTCTGAGCCTTGGATCCCCTCCTCTACCACCTGCCTCGGAAGTTCTAGATCTTCTCTTTCATGCCATGTGAGCCAGGCCTTTTTCTAGGTTTCTAAGACCCATCCTAGTGAGAGACCACCACGTCTCCCTGGCCTTGCTATGCCCAGTGACCCGTGATTAAAAACTCTCCCTTATCTAGGTTTGGGTTCTGAGCTCATCCTCCCCACCCCCAGCCCCACTGGCTGTGATCCGCTTCCTCAGGAACAGCCCCCTCACCCTCTGCGTCTCCCACAGGACACTCAGAGAGAAGCTGACAGTCCTCTGGATTTAGGCCTTTCCTTCTGAACCAGCCTGGCCCATCCCTGGGAAACACATGTGTCGGTTAGTGCCACATGCAGAGCTTGTGAGCAGAGTGGAAATGGAGCATATCCAGGGTTGTGGTGTTTCTTGCCTGACTGAGGCTTCATCATCTTCCTCAGTCGTAACTGGTGAGGGGGTGGGGTGGCCCAGCGGGGCAATGCTGCTCTGTCAGCCCAGCCCTGCAGCCCTACTCTGCTCTCACAGAACTGGGAGAAGAGGCCTATGTGTCTTCTCCCAACCTCAGCCTCACTGCGGTTTGCCTTCACAGATGCTCACTCTCTTTCCTTTAACTTCACCGTCGATCCTCAGCCCAGACCTGGACAGCCGTGCTGTGAGGTTCAAGGCCAGGTGGATGGAGAGGTTTTTCTCTTCTATGATCATGCTAAGATCATATTCACAAGTCCATTGGGAGAAGAAGTGAAACCATAAAGGCCTGGGAAACACAGATCGAAATACTCAGAGACATCAGGGACCAATTGCTTGGCTTTACACTGGAGAAACACACAGTCACAGGTACGTTAGACAGTCCAAGTACAGGAGGAGCAGATTGGAGGCTTAAAAATACAGTTGGATATTAGTCCTTTCCTAGATGTCCAGTGGAAAGAGCAGCTATTGCATGAGAGACCAGGGCCAGATTAGCTGCGCCCAGTTGACATGGACCCAGGGGAGGTGGACCCAGGTGGGGCAAAAAATCTGTCAGGCCCAAAGGCTGAGCTCTTTCTTTCCCATGGTGGGAGCAGACCCTCTCACCCTGCAGGCCAGGATGACATGTCGCTGTGAGGATGACAGACACGTCAGTGGATCCTGGCAGTTTGGCTTGAATGGACAAATGAGCCTCCACTTTGATTTGGAGAATGGACACTGGAGAGTGGGTCAACCTGGAGGCAGATGGATGAAAGAGAAGTGGGAGAATGACAGAGCTGTGACCGACTTCTTGAAGAAGGTCTCCATGGGAGACTGTCGGGCTTGGCTTCAGGATTTCATGGCGTGCTGGGAGAAAATGTTGAAGACCACGGGTAAGTGAGAAGGGAGGAGAAAGTGATAGTCTTCTCATAGTGACATGGACCCACCCGTGTGTGTGTGTGTGTGTGTGTGTGTTTGAGAATGTGATCCATCAGAGGTGAGTTGTCCTGGGAGAGCAATGACCTGGGGATGCTCTGTCATCCTCCTTCCTCTTCTACCCCCTGACGTCTCTCCTCACAGCACAGGCCTTTGGACGATTGAACATGGATTTTCGCTGGTCCCAAACCTGTAGACATCTTTTTAATTTCATGGATTTATTTCTCACTCTACCCTCTTTCCAGAATCATTTTTCAAATGTCACCAATCCTACTTCTGGAAATCTGTCAATACCACCTCTGCTGTCAGCTCCTGAGGACTCCATTTTCATGTCACCATCTCTATCTCACAGCAGGACTGAATGGCTGTGTTGGAAACCTTGTTCCTCCATTAGCTGTCAGAGCCCCCTGAGGACTGGACTCCTCCCTTCCCCCCATCTCACCTGAGGATCTATCTCAGGGGCCTCCATGAGATATGTGTAAACTGTCTGCAAAGTAGGGGTACCTGAGTCAGGGGGGCGAGGCGGCATCAGCTTAGTTTGTGGTCTGGACAAGGGCTTCACTCTGACACTCCTTGTAGCATCACCAACCACGGGCCCCTCTACCGTGCAGCCCACGGCCACAGCCATCAAGTCCAAAGCCTGGATCCTCCCGTGCTCCTCACCAGTTTCATCACAACTGTCTTCCTGGGCTGAGTCCTTTCCAGGAAGAGGTCCTGAGGGCAGAATTCAGAGGGAAGGCAGGGGTACAGGGCTGGAGTGAGGATGGGGAAGGTGAATCCCAGCCAACCCCTGCCCCTCACTGAACCTCCTCATCCTGGAAATGAGCAGGGGGATAAGACCCCATATCACCTGAGAGCAGAACTCGACAAGCTCAGCCCTGAGTTCTGAGCAGTCCTCACTGTCAGGTGACATTGTGAAAAGGGAGGCGCCTTCACTAGGCTGAGGGCCTATTGATGCTTAAATGGTTCAGCCAAGTCCCCTGACTGAGCACAGACTGCTGGCTGGCAGGGCCCCGGTAGGTGGTGTGAGAACAGCAGGCACTCAGGGGGAGGGCAGGACTCACAGGGGCTGAGAGCAGTGTGGGGGCTTCACATGATGTGTCAGTGGGGAGGGGACCCAACCAGGGGCCAAGATGAGAAGGGCCCAGCTCTCATCCCAGGAGGAAGAGGTGGGAAGGCCTTTGCAGACCCAACTCCAAAGGCCTGTTCTCGCAGGAAGCTGCCTGGGTCAAACAGGCAAGACAGGAGCCCCACAGCAGAGACTGTGGGAAGGGCTGAGGCCAGGCCTGTGCTCCTGGAGCAGCAGCAGTTCTGACTCCGCCTGTGGCCTGCAGGTCACCAGCCTCCTGGGGACCCAGAGCCTCCATCACTGAGCAGCCCTGCCTTGAGCAGAGGTGACTGGGGATGGTGGGCCTGAGCTGGGGTGGATGCGCCCAGCTGGGGGGACCAGGAAGAGATGGGGGTAGGGACCCTGGTCCTGAGAGCTCTGTGTGCTGCTGGCTCTGAGGCTGGAGGGGAGCAAAGGAAGGAGGTTTGCCTGCAGCCCCCCAAGGCTGTCAGGAAGCAAGGCCCCTCCTCCAGGGACCTGCTCCTTGGTCCTTTAGGCCCCCCTCGGGGAGGATCCGGACCTGAGTAAAGGGAGCAGATTGATTCCCCACTGGCTCCAGTCCTGAGCCTGAGCAGGGGGTGTCAGGGCCTGGGGTGACTCTGTGATGCAGGGAGGAAGGAGGAGGTGACAAGAAGCTGCTGGGCATGGGGTGGGGGTGGGGGTGGAGGACATAGGAGCCTCTCAGTGATGGCGGGGCTGGAGGGTGGGTTAGGGAGGGGCAGGCCCAGGAAATTGACAGGAGTTCCTCAGCCTCCTGGACCAAGGCCTCTTTCTTTTCTGCAGGTGATGCTGCTCCCAAGAAGCCCCAACAGGTGCTCTGTCAGCCTCAGGATTCAGTCTTTGCTTGGCTACCTTTGTTCTCCTTCTGTTCACTTTAGAGCCCGGAGAGCAGACCCAGGAATTCTGGAATTGAGCTGCAAGAGTTGCTTGTATATTTTTGAGATTAATTCTTTGTCAGTTGCTTCGTTTGCTATTGTTTTCTCCCATTCTGAAGGCTGTCTTTTCACCTTGCTTATAGTTTCCATTATTGTGTAAAAACTTTTAATTTTAATTAGGTCCCATTTCTTTATTTTTGCTTTTATTTCCAATATTCTGGGAGGTGGGTCATAGAGGATCCTGCTATGATTTATGTCGGAGAGTGTTTTGCTTATGTTCTCCTCTAGGAGTTTTATAGTTTCTGGTTTTATGTTTAGATCTTTAATCCATTTTGAGTTTATTTTTGTGTATGATGTTAGAAAGTGTTCTAGTTTCATTTTTTTACAAGTCGTTTGCCAGTTTCCCCAGCACTAGTTAAAGAGTTTGTCTTTTCTCCATTGTATATTCTTGCCTCCTTTGTCGAAGATAAGGTGACCATAGGTGTGTGGATTTATCTCTGGGCTTTCTATTTTGTTCCATTGATCTATATTTCTGTCTTTGTACCAGTACCATACTGTCTTGATGACTGTGGCTTTGTAGTAGAGCCTGAAGTCAGGCAGGTTGATTCCTCCAGTTCCATTCTTCTTTCTCAAGATTGCTTTGGCTATTTGAGGTTTTTTTTTTTTTTTTTTTTGTATTTCCATACAAATTGTAAAATTATTTGATCTAGTTCTGTGAAAAATACTATTGGTAGCTTGATAGGGACTGCATTGAATCTATAGATTGCTTTGGGTAGTATACTCATTTTCACTATATTGATTCTTCTGATCCATGAACACAGTATATTTCTCCATCCATTTGTGTCCTCTTTGATTTCTTTCACCAGTGTTTTAAAGTTTTCTATATATAGGTCTTTTGTTTCTTTACGTAGATATATTCCTAAGTGTTTTATTCTTTTCGTTGCAATGGTGAATGGAATTTTTTCCTTAATGTCTCCTTCTGTTTTCTCACTGTTAGTGTATAGGAATGCAAGGGATTTCATATCCTGCAACTTTACTATATTCATTAATTAGTACTAGTAATTTTCTGGTGGAGTCTTTAGGGTTTTCTATGTAAAGGATCATGTCATCTGCAAACAGTGAGAGTTTTACTTCTTCTTTTCCAATCTGGATTCCTTTTATTTCTTTTTCTGCTCTGACTGCTGTGGCCAAAACTTCTAAAACTATGTTGAATAGTAGTGGTGAGAGTGGGCACCCTTGTCTTGTTCCTGGCTTTAGGGGAAATGTTTTCAATTTTTACTATTGAGGATAATGTTTGCTGTGGGTTTGTCATTTATAGCTTTTATTATGTTGAGGTATGATCCTTCTATTCCTGCTTTCTGGAAGGTTTTTAACATAAATGGATGATGAATTTTGTCAAAGGGTTTCTCTGCATCTACTGAGATAATCATATGGTTTTTATTTTTCAATTTGTTAATGTGGTGTATTACATTGATTGATTTGTGGATATTGAAGAATCCTTGCATCCCTGGGATAAAGCCCACTTGGTCATGGTGTATGATCTTTTTAATACGTTGTTGGATTCTGTTTGCTAGAATTTTGTTAAGGATTTTTGCATCTATGTTCATCAGTGATATTGGCCTGTAGTTTTCTTTTTTTGTGGCACCTTTGTCAGGTTTTGGTATTAGAGTGATGGTGGCCTCATAGAATGAGTTTACCTTCTTCTGCTATTTTCTGGAAGAGTTTGAGTAGGATAGGTGTTAGCTCTTCTCTAAATTTTTGCTAGAATTCAGCTGTGAAGCCATCTGCTCCTAGGCTTTTGTGTGCTGAAAGATTTCTGATTACAGTTTCAATTTCCATGCTTGTGATGGGTCTAAGATTTTCCATTTCTTCCTGATTCAGTTTTGGAAAGTTGTACTTTTTAAAGAATTTGTCCATTTCTTCCAAGTTGTCCATTTTATTGGCATATAGTTGCTTTTAGTAGTCTCTTATGATCCTTTGTATTTCTGTGTTGTCTGTTATGATCTCTCCATTTTCATTTCTTATTTTGTTGATTTGATTTTTCTCCCTTTGTTTCTTGATGAGTCTGGCTAATGGTTTGTCAATTTTATTTAACTTCTCAAAGAACCAGCTCTTGGCTTTGTTGATTTTTGCTATGGTCTCTTTTGTTTCTTTTGCATTTATTTCTGCCCTAATTTTTAAGATTTCTTTCCTTCTACTAACCCTGGGGTTCTTCATTTCTTCCTTTTCTAGTTGCTTTAGGTGTAGAGTTAAGTTATTTATTTGACTTATTTCTTGTTTCTTGAGGTAAGCCTGTATTGCTATGAACCTTCCCCTTAGCACTACTTTTACAATATGCCACAGGTTTTGGGATGTTGTGTTTTCATTTTCATTCATTTCTATGCATATTTTGATTTCTTCTGTGATGTGTTGCTTACTCAGCAACGTGTTGTTCAGCCTCCATATGTTGGAATTTTTAACAGTTTTTCTCCTGTAATTGACATCTAATCTTACTGCATTGTAGTCAGAAAAGATGCTTGGAATGATTTCAATTTTTTTGAATTGACCAAGGCTAGATTTATGACCCAGGATGTGATCTATCCTGGAGAAGGTTCCATGTGCACTTGAGAAAAAGGTGAAATTCATTGTTTTGGGGTGAAATGTCCTATAGGACATTTCATTAGGACAATCAATTAGGTCTAACTGGTCCATTGTATCATTTAAAGTTTGTGTTTCCTTGTTAATTTTCTGTTTAGTTGATCTATCCATAGGTGTGAGTTGGGTATTAAAGTCTCCCACTATTATTGTGTTATTATTAATTTCCCCTTTCATACTTGTTAGCATTTGTCTTACATATTGTATGGTCCTATGTTGGGTGCATACATATTTATAATTGTTATATCTTCTTGGATTGATCCTTTGATCATTATGTAGTGTCCTTGTTTGTCTCTTTTGACAGCCTTTGTTTTAAAGTCTATTTTATCTGATATAAGTATTGCTCCTCCTGCTTTCTTTTTGTCTCTATTTGCATGGAAAATCTTTTTCCAGCCCTTCACTTTCAGTCTGTATATGTCCCTTGTTTTGAGGTGGGTTTCTTGTAGACAACATATATAGAGGTCTTGTTTTTGTATCCATTCAGCCAGTCTTTGTCTTTTGGTTGGGGCATTTAACCCATTTACATTTAAGGTAATTATTGATAACTATGATCCCATTGCCATTTACTTTATTGTTTTGGGTTCAAGTTTATACACCCTTTCTGTGTTTCCTGTCTAGAGAAGATCCTTTAGCATTTGTTGGAGAGCTGGTTTGGTGGTGCTGAATTCTCTCAGCTTTTGCTTTTGATTTCTCCTTCATATTTGAATGAGATCCTTGCTGGGTACAGTAATCTGGGCTGTAGGTTTAATTTCTTTCATCGCTTTAAGTATGTCTTGCCATTCCCTCCTGGCCTGAAGAGTTTCTGTTGAAAGATCAGCTGTTATCCTTATGGGAATTCCCTTGTGTGTTATTTGTTGTTTTTCCCTTGCTGCTTTTAATATTTGTTCTTTGTGTTTAATCTTTGTTAATTTGATTAATATGTGTCTTGCGGTGTTTCGCCTTGGGTTTATCCTGTTTGGGACTCTCTGGGTTTCTTGCACTTGGGTGACTATTTCCTTCCCCATTTTGTGGAAGTTTTCAACTATTACCTCCTCAAGTATTTTCTCATGGCCTTTCTTTTTGTCTTCTTCTTCTGGGACTCCTATGATTCGAATGTTGGGGTGTTTAACATTGTCCCAGAGGCCTCTGAGGTTGTCCTCATTTCTTTTAATTCTTTTTTTTTCCACTCTGTTTCATTTATTTTTACAATTCTATCTTCTACTTCACTAATCCTATCTTCTACCTCCATTATTCTACTGTTGGTTCCCTCCAGAGTGTTTTTGAGCTCATTTATTGCATTATTCATTATATATTGACTCTTTTTTATTACTTCTAGGTCCTTGTTAAACATTTCTTGCATCTTCTCAATCCTTGTTTCCAGGCTATTTATCTGTAACTCCATTTTGTTTTCAAGATTTTGGATCATTTTCACTGTCATTATTTGAAATTCTTTATCAGGTATATTCCCTATCTCTTCCTCTTTGGTTTGGTGGGCATTTCTCCTGTTCCTTTACCTGCTGGGTATTTCTCTGCCATTTCATCTTGTTTATATTGCTGTGTTTGGGGTGGCCTTTCCATATTCTGGCAGTTTGTGGTTCCTCTTTATTGTGGACGTTTCTCGCTGTGGATGGGGTTGGACGTGGGGTTTGTCAAGGTTTCCTGGTTAGGGAAGCTTGTGTCGGTGTCCTGGTGGGTGGAGCTGGATATCTTTTCTCTGGAGTGTGCTGAAGTGTCCAGTAATGATTTTTGAGATGTCAGTGGGTTTGGTGTGACTTTGGGCAGCCTGTATATCGAAGCTCAGGGCTATGTTTCTGTGTTGCTGGAGAATTTATGTGGTATGTCTTTCTCTGGAATTCGTTGGCCCTTGGGTGGTGCTTGGTTTCAGTGTAGATATGGAGGCATGTGATGAGCTCCTATTGATTAATGTTCCCTGGAATCAGGAGTTCTCTGATGTTCTCAGGATTTGGACTTAAGCCTCCTGCCTCTGGTTTTCAGTCATACTCTTACAGTAGCCTCAAGACTTCTCCATCTATATAGCACTGATGATAAAATATCTAGGTTAATGGTGAAAAGTTTCTCCACAGTGAGGGACACACGGAGAAGGGCCCAGAGTTACACAGAGAAGAGGGAGATAGAGGTGACCAGGAGGAGAAGATGGGGAATCAAAAGGGGAGAGAGCAAGCTAGCCACTAATCACTTCCCTATGTGCAACAGTTAGAACTGGACATGGAACAACAGACTGGTATATTGTCACCCTGCTTATTGAACTAATATGCAAAGTACATCATGAGAAATGCTGGGCTGGAAGAAGCACAAGCTGGAATCAAGATTGCCGAGACAAATATCAATAACCTCAGATATGCAGATGACACCACCCTTATGGCAGAAAATGAAGAGGAACTAAAAAGCCTCTTGATGAAAGGAAAAGAGGAGACTGAAAAAGTTGGCTTAAAGCACAACATTCAGAAAACGAAGATCACGGCATCTGGTCCCATCACTTCATGCGAAATAGATGGAGATATAGTGGAAACAGTGTCAGACTTTATTTTTTTGGGTTCCAAAATTTCTGCAGATGGTGACTGCAGCCATGAAATTAAAAGGCGCTTACTCCTTGGAAGGAAAGTTATGACCAACCTAGATAGCATATTCAAAAGCAGAGACATTATTTTGCCAACAAAGGTCCGTCTAGTCAAGGCTATGGTTTTTCCTGTGGTCATGTGTGGATGTGAGAGTTAGACTCTGAAGAAGGCTGAGCGCTGAAGAACTGATGCTTTTGAACTGTGGTGTTGGAGAAGACTCTTGAGAGTCCCTTGGACTGCAAGGAGATCCAACCAGTCCATTCTAAAGGAGATCAGCCCTGGGATTTCTTTGGAAGGAATGATGTAAAGCTGAAACTCCAGTATTCTGGCCACCTCATGTGAAGAGTTGACTCATTGGAAAAGACTCTGATGCTGGGAAGGATTGGGGGCAGGAGGAGAAGGGGATGACAGAGGATGAGATGGCTGGATGACATCACCAACTAGATGGACATGAGTTTGAGTGAACTCCAGGAGTTGGTGATGGACAGGGAGGCCTGGCGTGCTGCAATTCATGGGGCCGCAAAGAGTCAGACACAACTGAGTGACTGAATTGAACTGAACTAATGCGCTCTCCACAGTCTGGATCCCTCAGAGATGTTCACAGAGTTACACAGAGAAGAGAGGAGGGAGGAAGGAGACAGAGGTGGCCAGGAGGATAAAAGGGGGAATCAAAAGAAGAAAGATCCAGCCAGTAATCAGTTCCCTAAGTGTTCTGAACAACCCAGAACACACAAAGAGATTCACAGGGTTGGATAGAGAAGAGAAGGGGGAGGGAGGAGATACAGGTGACCTGGTGGAGAAAAAGGAGAATCCAAAGGGGGGAGAGTAATCCAGCCAGTAATCTCACTCCCAAGTAAAAACGATTACTGAAGATTGGGTTCTTAAAGGTACAAAATTGATAACAAATACCAAAAAGCAAAGACTAAAAATCTAGAGTAGAGGTTAGATTCTCAAAAATACAATATTAAAGAAAAGAGCAAAGTCACAAAAATTATAAAATATATATATATGAAGTTTGCTTTAAAAATAGGGTCTTTTTTTTCCCCAAGTAATAGTAGGTTATAAAACTGAAAATTAAAGGAGTAATAGAGTCAGACACGACTGAGCAACTTTCCTTTCACTTTTCACTTTCATGCACCAGAGAAGGAAATGGCAACCCACTCCAGTGTTCTTGCCTGGAGAATCCCAGGGACGGGGGAGCATAGTGGGCTGCCGTCAATGGGGTCACACAGAGTTGGACATGACTGAAGTGACTTAGCAGCAGCAGCAGCAGAGGAGTTAAAATTTTTTTTGTTAAATGATAAAAGTAAAAATTTATCTAGGACTTTCTCTGGTGTTGTTGTGGACTGTGTGGGGTCAGTTCATTTTCAGATACTTCCTTGATCTGGCTTACACTTCTCAAGATCTATAGATCCATTCCTATGTAGTCGGTGCTAACTGCAGGGTTTTAATCTATTGCAACTGTCACTTCCAATGAGGTTCCCTCTGTTTATTTTAGCTTCTGTTTGCTGGTCTCTACAGTGTCTGAACAGTGTCTAATTTCCACCCTGACACAAGGGGGTGGTGGTGATCACTTTTTTTTAGGCTCACTTGTTCAGTCGTGCTGAGGGGAGGGAGGAACATGGCAAACAAATATCACTGGCATCTGTGGGGAGTGCTCCCAGTGTTTCGGCCACACTGGGTTTGCCCCTGCTCATGGCGTGTGAGCTTTCCCCGTCTACACTGCTCAGGCTCGAGGTTGCTCTGCCAGGAACTGTCTGAGGCCGGTCCGGGGTTGAGTGCACTTCCCAGGTCAAAGCCACTCAGGTTCAGGTTCTCGGGTACTCCACAAAGGCGCAGACTTGATTGGGCCTGCATTTTGTGCCCTTCCCCAGTCCAAGCAGCTTAGTTGACCAGGTGCTTGGCGGGCTGCTACTTATCCCCTCCCCCGTTTCAGTGGCTCAGTTTTCTGGGTGTACAATAGGCGCGCCTTCTCAGGTGTGCCTGTGTCTCCTCTGTGGAGCTGATCTCTGGCTGTTACCCTCCCGGCAGATGTAGACCGTCCAGAATCCCAAGGAATCTTGGTTAGCAATGAAGCCTGCTTGCAGTTTGGTAGATGATGCATCTCTGGGGCCCCGATTGCCCTCTTCCGGCTCTGGCTGCCCTTGCCTGTCTGTCTCCGGCGGGGGACGGGCCAGTCCACAGCCGGCTAGCTCTGCTCAGTCCTTTGTTCTGTGAGCGGCCCTGGCAGTGTTTTAGGTTAGGGCTTTTCACAGGATAGCTATTCCACAGTCTGGCTTGCTATCTCAAGTTAGTTTCCTCAGATTGCCCTCGGGGCATTCAGGCCCAGTCCTTACTCTAAGCAATGCAACCCGTGCCTCCCTGCCAAGCCCCCGCTTGCTAGTGTCAGACGCAAGGGACTGCATGGCTTCTCCGCTGGGAGTTGCCTTAGGTACATAATCTGTGGGTTTTAATTATTTATTTACTTTTCCTCCTGGTTATGTTGCTCTCTGAGGTTCCAAGGCTCGCCAAAGATTCACCAGTGAGAGTGTTTCCTGGTGTTTGGAATATTCTCTATTTTTTAAGACTCCCTTCCCAGGATGGATCTCCGTCCCTCCCTCTTTTGTCTCTCCTTTATCTTTTATAGTTTTTTCCCTACCTCCTTTCAAAGACAATGGGCTGCCTTTCTGGGTGCCTGGTGTCCTCTCCCAGCATTTAGAAGTTATGTTGTGGAATTTGCTCAGCATTCAAATGTTCTTTCAATGAATTTGTGGGGGAGAAAGTGGTCTCCCCGTCCTATTCCTCTGCCATCTTAGAGAATATCTCCGTTTAGGATTTTAAATTGCTCAGCTGGAATTCCATCACCTCCACTAGCTATGTTCTTAGTAATTCTTCCTAAGGCCCACATGACTTCACACTCCAAGATACCTGGCTCTAAATGAGTGACCACACCATCGTAGATATCCAGGTCATTAAGACCTTTTCTGTACACTTCTTCTGTCCGTTTTTGTTACCCCCTTTTCATCTCTTCTGCTTCTGTTAGGTCCTTTCAATTTGTCCTTTATCGTGCCCATTATTGCATGAAATGTTCCCTTGGTATCTCAAATTTTCTTGAAGAGATCTCTAGGCTTTCCCTTTCTGGGTTTTTTTTTTTTTTTCCCCTCTATTTTCATTGATCATCTAGGAAGCCTTTCTTACCTCTCCTTGCTACTGTTGGGAATTCTGCATTCAGATGGATAGATCTTTCCTTCTCTTCTTTGCCTTTCATGTCTCTTCTTTTCTTAGCTATTTGTAAGGCCTCCTCAGAAATCATATTATCTTCTTGCATTTCTTTTTCTTGGGGATGGTTTTGGCCAGCACCTGCTGTAAAATGTCATGAACCTCCATCCATAGTTCTTCAGGAACTCTGTGTACCACATATAATCCCTTAAATCTATTTGTCACTTTCACTGAATAATATAAGAGATTTTATTTAAGTCATAGTTGAATGGCCTAGTGGTTTTTCCTACTTTCTTCAATTTAAGTCTGAATTTTTCAATAAAGAGCTCATGATCTAAGCCACAGTCAGCTCCAGGTCTTGCTTTTGCTGACTGTATAGAGGTTCTCCACCTTTGGCTACAAGGAATATAATCTGATTTCAGTATTGACCATCTGGTAATGTCCATGTGTAGAGTCTTCTCTTGTTTTGTTGGAAGAGTGTTTTTCTATGACTAGTGTGTACTCTTGACAAAACTCAAAGTAGCCTTTTCCTGCCTTCATTTTGTACTCCAAGGCCAAACTTGCCTGTTACTTCAGGAATCTCTTGACTTCCTACTTTTTCATTCCAATCCCCTATGATGAAAAGGACATCTCTTTTGGTGTTAGTTCTAGAAGGTCATGTAGGTCTTCATAGAACTGTAAACCTGTGAAAAGATTGAACATATCCTGAATAATCAACTTGACAAAAAATTGCTGGGATATCCTCATATATTCATATAACTGACAGCCTTTAAAATAAATCTGGATCAAGTGGTACAGGAAATGCAATAACAGGAGTTTTTGTACATTGTTTGTAGGAGTAAAACTGAATCCTGTCCTGAGATGTGTATTTCAGTGCATCTCGAGTAGATCGTTTGTCCTTCTTACTACACAACCAACCCAATGTTAGTTCCAGGTGCAAAATGTAGACCAAAAGCCATGTAGATACAGCAAAACCTCAGAGATAGTCCAGGCTGTGTTCCAGACCAGGGCAATAAATTGAATATCATAATAAACTGAATCACACAAATTTTTCATTTCTCACTTTGTATATAGTTAATTGACACTGTCTGACATCTGTTAAATGTGCAATAGCTTTACAACTAAATAAACAATATACAGAATTTCATTAACAACACTTTGTTTCTAAAATAAAGTAGTTTGAGCATCATCTCTGTCTTCACAAGTCAAAATCTTTTTGCTGGTGGAGGGTCTTGTCTCAGTGTCTGTCTGCTGACTGATCAGGATGGTGGTTGCTGAAGGTTGGGGTGGGTAGGGCAATTTCTGAAAAGAAGACAACAATGAAGTTTGCCACATCCTTTGACTCTTCCTTTCACAGATTTCTCTGGAGCATGCAGTGCCCTTTAACAGTGTTTTTACCCACAGTAGAAGTTCTTTGAAAATTGGAGTTAATCCTCTGCAGTCTGTTGCTGCTTTCTTCAACTAAGTTTATGTTCTATTCTAAATCCTCTGTTGTCATTTCCATAAACTTCATAGCTTCTTCACCAAGAGCAGTTTCTGTCTCAAGAAACCACTTTGTTTGCTCATGCATAAGAATGAACCCTCATTCACTTCAGCTTTATAATGCAATTGCAGCAATTCAGCCACATCTTCAGGCTCCACTTCTAACTCTAGCTTCCTTGTTATTTCCACTACATCTGCACATACTTTCTCCAGTGAATTCTTGAACCCCTCAAAGTCATCTGTGATGGTAGAAATCTACTTCTCTATGTTCACATTAATGTTGACATTTCAACCTATTCCCGTGATTCACTGTTTTCAGTGGAATCTATAATCATGAATCCAATGTAAAGGGACTTCCGTGGTGGTCCAGTGGTGAAGAATCTACCTGCCAATGCAAGGAATGATGGCTTGATACTTGTTCAGAAAACTACCTGTTCAGAGACCCAAGATCTCACATGTCGCCAAACAACTAAGCCCACGTGTCACAACTACTGAGCCCAGGCGACACCACTAGAGAGTCTGTGTGCTGCAATGAAGGTTCCTGCATGACCCAGCAAAGATCCCGCATGCCTCAATTAAAACCAATGCGACCAAAAAAATAAATTAGTAAATGTTTTTTTTAAAAGATTATAAGTTTTTTCAAAAAATGAATTCAGTGCAGAAATTTTTCAGTTGACTTTGCCCAGATCCAACAGAGGAATAACTATCTATGCAGCTATAGCCTATAATGTACTTCCTAAATACTATGAGTTGAACATCATAATTACTGCATGATCCATGTGGATGTTGTGTTGGCAGCCATGAAAATAACATGAATCTCATTGTAGTTCTCCATCACATTCTTGGATGCTTTGTCAGTCAGCAGTAATATTTTGAAAGTGATCTTTCTTTCTGAGCAATATTTGTCTCAATATTGGACTTAAAACATTTGGCGCCAATGTCGTAAACAGGTGTGCTGTCATCCAGGCTTCACTGTTTCATTTACAAAGCACAGGCAGAACAGATTTGGCCTAACTTTAAAGGGCTTTAGAATTTTTCAAGTGGTAAATGGCCATCAACTTCCAATAATCTGCTGCATTAGTCCTTATCAAGAGAATCAGCCTGTTCTTGGAATCTTTAAAGCCAGGCATTGACCACTCCTCTCTAGGTATCAAAGTCCTGGCAGGCATCTTCTTCCAATAGATGGATATTTTGTCTACACTGGAAATCTCTGATTCAGTGGAGCCACCTTCGTAGATTCTCTTAGCTAAATCTTTTGGAAAACTTGCAGCAGCTTCTATATCAGGTCTAGTTACTCCACTCTGCACTTTATGTTATGTAGATGCCTTCTTTCCTTAAACTTCATGAAGCACCCCCTGCTATCTTCAAATTTTCCTCTGCAGCTTTTTCACCTCTCTCAGCCTTCATAGAAATGAAGAGAGTTAGGGCTTTGATCTCGATTTGGCTTTTGCTTCAGAAAATGTTGTGGTTGGTTGGATCTTCCATCCAAACCCATAAAACTTTCTTCATATCAGCAATTAAGGACGTTTTGCATTCTCAGATAGAGACTCACAAACTTAGTTAGAGAACAAACTTATAGTTGCTAGGGGTAGGATGGGGAAAAGAGATCATTAGGGAGTATGGGAAAGTCATATACACCCTGCTCTATTTAAAATGGATAACTGTCCAGGACCGAAGTGTGTCACATGGTGTGTCTGTGTGTGTGCTCTCTTTCTGTGTGTGTCTAACTCTTTCTGTCCTCATGGACTGTAGCCTGCCAGCTCCTCTGTCCATGGGATTTTCCAACCAAGAACACTGGAGTAGTTTGCTCTTTCCTTCTCCAGGGAATCTTCCCAGCACAAAGAACGAACCCACAACTCTGCTCAATGTTAGGTGACTGCCCTGTCAGGATGGGAGTATAGGGAGAATGGATACATGTATGTGTACAGGTGAGTCCCTTAGCTGTTCACCTGAAACTATCCCAACACGGTTTGTAAATCAGCTATACCCAATACAAAATAAAAAGGTTTTTAAAAATAGACTGTTTTTTAGTTGGAGTAGTTGAAGCTATTCTGGGAGAAAGATACAAAGAGATGAAAAGCCTAACTGCCACTTTTCAAGAGCCCAGAGCAAAAGCAGGATGCCTCACATGCCCCCAGCACACAACACTTGAGGGTTCAGCCAGTCCCCGAAGCCACCCCTCTGACTGACCCCTGGGAACACCTCTCCCCTCACCCCATAGAAGGAACCAGCTCACCCCACCACCTCGGGGAGTGAGCAAGCAAGGAAACTGTCATTTGTTCTCTGTCCCCTCTGCTGAACCAGGACCCCCAGTAAAGCCATGCCTCAATTTCTTTTAAGAAATTTATTTCTATTGTCTGGCCTCTGATTGATTTCTATTGATGAAGGAGGCCAAGAGCCTGGTGTGTAACAATTTGGGAACAAGAGACACATGGGGGCTGGGAGGAGGACAGGACTCAGGCTTGGGTGGGGCAGCAACTTGGTGGGTTCAGGTGATCGATGTGTCAGGGGAAGACTCATGCATAGGCCTGGGGACAGGGCCCTGGGTGTAATCTCTGGCAAGAGGCAACATGGGGACCACGTAGCCCAGTGGAGAAGGCTGGTGAAGAGGCAAATGACTAGGAGAGCAGGAGAAAGGCAGAAGGACAGCATTAGAGTCCTGGTCAGGACAGCCAGGTAGGGGAAGATGGGCCTCTCTGGACAGGCCTGGCAACCCCCACCCGTGCATGCTCCTGGCACCTGGACATAGTCTAGACCCCAGATGAGAGTGGAATCAACTGGGAGGTAATTTTAATGAGTGTTGACAATGAGCATACTTCTAAGAACATGAAACTCCACCTGACTGCTCTTGCTACTTCCCTAAAACTCTGCTCGAATCTATTTCCACATCTATAAATAGGGAACCCAGAGTCACTCAGTGACAAGACATGAAATGGAGCACTGCCCGTGCTGAAGTGTCAGCACGACCCTCCGAGGTCAGGGCTCACTCACCCCTGAAGCTAGCAGAGGCCAAGAGCCCCATGATAACAGCGAGATGGAGCCCTCTATCACAGATGTTGACCTCTCAATGTTATTGGTAGACCCACTTCCCAAGAATTAGGAGGCCTTGTCAGTCCCAACGAGTGATGGATGATCTCACTCTTCATCAGCGGATAGCCCTGAGACGTGAACGTGAGATGCTCAATGCTGCTTGGACACTGCATAAAAGTAAATTATGAGGGGGAAGAAAATGGATCACACAGGCTACAGTGTAGATCCCTTGGAGGAGAGCATTGCAGTCCACTCCTGTATTCTTGCCTAGAGAATCCCCACGAACAGAGGAGCCTGGTAGGCTAAAGTCCATGGGGCACTAGGAGTCAGACATGGCTGAAGCGACTTCGCATGCACGAACTCACCAGAGTAGAACAAACAGCCGGAAGAGACCGCCAGGGGGCGCCCGGTGGCAGCGCTGGATCCCGGTCTCCACGCGGAACCTGGAAAATCGGATTCCGGCCTCAGTCCTCAAACTTCCTAATGAACAGTTACTTTGGCCCACAAAAGGTCTAGGACTACTCTCGGACAGAAACTACTAGAAAATATATTGCTGATGACACTGCACTTAAGGGCTCTCTCCAGGCCCTTTCAAGAGATCCACAGAGTTTTCCGGTGGGGGTGGTGGTTTTTTTTTTTTTGGAGGGGGGGGGGTGCAGGGTGCAATCTTGAGTCTTTTAAGAAAAGCAGGGCTTCCCTCGAAGCTCAGTCAGTAAAGACTCATCCTGCAACGTACGAGATCCGGCTTCGATCCCAGAGTCAGGAAAATCCCAAGGAGGAGGACATGGCGACCCACTGAAGTACTCTCGCCTGGAGAATCCCCATGGTCAGAGGAGCCCGGCGGGCTGCAGTCCTCGGGGTCGCAAGAGTCAGACACGACTGAGCGAGTAAACCACCACCGCAGGAAGACTGCAGGCGGGAATGAGGAGGAAGGTTGAGAGGCGAGAATGTCTTGGAGGAGAAAAGTCCCCCGCTGAGGGACTGGAGGAGAAAGGAGTGAGTCAGGAGGGCGCGGCTACTGCCCGGAGTCAGTGAGGGGGCGGAGAATGGACTGATGCCGGGCTAGCCCTCGTATAAATAGCTCCCGGCAAGGTCGGATCCAACCAGTTCCAGGTGGTGATGGACAGGAAGGCTGGCCCCGGAGCGCGTCTTGGTTTCGCGGCTCAGGTGCTACTCGTGGCTCTCCGGTTCTGCACGGCGCGAGGCGGTGAGTTCGGGGATTAACCTTTGGGGAGAGGACACGGGGCCATAAGACCCGAGAGGGATCGGGTGTCCGAGGCGGTTCGGAGAACGCCGCGGCGAGGCCGCCTCCCTGCTTTAAAGCTCCGCGCGCTCCTTTCCCGCTGGGCTCCTGCTTCCCGCCCCCACTCGCGGCAGGTTGCCGTCCCCCTGCAGGGAAAAGACAAGATCTGGGTGAAAAAGAAATCAATCCCAGCAGGAAGGGAGGGAAGGCAAGGAGACGAAAGAGCCAGGTCGGCGTCACGAAATGCTGCTGCAGCCCCCCGGGCTCCCGGAATTAGGAGTCACTGAAGTGGGTGCAGGAAAGGTGGCGGCCGCTTCCGAGGGACCGAACCCACGCGGTTCAGGGGAAGGCTGGGTGGAGTCTGACCAGTTGCGTTGGCCGCAGGAGAGGTGGCGGGAGATGGGCAAGGGTCTAGGTGGAGTCCGCCACTTGGGCGGGAAGTGGGGGGCCAGCGCAGGAGGGAGGGGCGGGGAGATGGGTGGAGTCTGTCCTAGGAAGCCTCCTTAGAGTCCTGCTTGGTTACAACACTATTTTTTCCATATCCCTCCCCGTCCAAAGAACCTCAGGGCCTCCAACAACTTCCCATCTGTGAAGGGATCCTAAACCTGTCCTCTGTCAACTGGCACCCTATCCTCTTGCCTGAGAATTCACCCCAGCAGAAGCCTCCCAGCCTGGCCCCCAGGACGTAAAGCAGGAGAGATGGGAGAAGAGTTTCCCAAAGTGTGTGACACAGGGCACGAGGGTGAGGACGGGCACCCCCACTTCTACCCTTTGGTCCCACATTCATATTCCCTGAGACTATGGAGACAGTGGCCTCTTATAGCTATATTTAAGACAGGAGTTGGAGAACCTTTTCTTCAAAAGACAGAGAGTAAATCTGTTGGTCTCCACAGGCCATGTGGTGTCTGTGTGTGTTATGCATCTCCACATTTGTGCTACAAGAGCAGGAAAAGACGACCTGAAAAAAGCAAAAGAACAATGTGACTGCCCTGGGTCACAAAACAGTAACAGATGACTCCTCCCATAGGGACTAGTGCAAGGGATGCCTTAGCTGCCTGTTAGTGAACCAAAAACTTGCTCTGTCCTACCTTGTAGGTTCTGGGTGGTGTGAATGTGAAAGGAGTGTGGGTCCAGCAGATATGGGCTACTGTCCCCTGACCCCTCTGCTCTAGAATGGCTTCCTTGGTCCATGGAGATATAGGGGATATTGCACGAAGCCTCAGGCATGAGCAGGGAATAGTGTGTGCATGCTAAGTCGCTTCAGTCATGTCCAACTCTTTGTGATCCTATGGACTATAGCCCACGAGGGTCCTCTGTCCAAGCGTTTCTCCAGGCAAGAACACTGGAGTGGCTTGCCATGCTCTCTTCCATGGGATCTTCTCTCACTCAGGGATAGATCCCACATCTACTCCAGCTCCTACATTGCAAGCGGATTCCATACCGCTGAACCACAGGGCAGGCCCCAGGGAATAGTGGTCCTACAATTCTGATGTCAGGCCTAAGCCACCTGCTGCTCTCTTCCTATTTGTTGCCTCTGGCCCTTCTTATGCCAAACCACCATATCGCTTTAATCCTATGGTGGCTGGTCTATCTGAACTAATGACTAGGGGTTGATGAGCCCAGATCATGATAGACAACGTTGACATTTCATGACCAGAGGCTTCACCTCCACCAGCCCCCAGGACCATACCAGGAGCCACATTGAAATGCTGTAGTATTCCCCACTGCAAATCACATGGCCTTGCTTCAGGACATAAAGGGTCTGTGTTGTGAACCTCCAAGTAAAATGCCATATTCGGCACATAGCACCTCTGATGTCACAGGTTCTGCTGGGTCATCTGCCCAAGAAGCAAATTATCATTCACCAATCGTCTGTGACTGTTTTTGTGCTAGGACAGCAGTTGTAACAGAAAACTATGGTCTGCAGAGCCTGAAATATATCATATGTACAATTATAGAAATCTATGGCCACACTGGGAATTAAATGGAGATAGGATAGGGACGACACTCTTCAGCCCTGGAGGGTTGTAGATTGGTACTCCTCTCTGTCATTTTCTCCAGAATATGATATTGTTTACATGTACTATTGGGGGATGAAGGTCAGTGTCAGAAGTGTGAACTTGGAAATCGCTTCTATGGTAGCCCTCACCCCATGGTAATTTACTAACTGTGAAGATTTTTCATTCATATTGCAAATGCAGTGAATGTGAAATGAACACTATGAGGACCAGTGAATGGGTGACACTCCTGTGGGCAGCACGTGGGACAGATGTGTACTCCTTACCACAGATCTCAGGCACCACAGTAATAACAGGCGGGCCATGATGATGTTTCAGACTGCTGGACATGATAACAGTCCCACTCTAGGTCCTTTTGAATGTGGGGGTGGCTTCTCTACCAAGTGTACACTTACCCCAGTCAATGACCGTGTGGCTTCCAAAGGCCAGAAGGACTTCTGCACTTGCTGTGGTGAGAGGAGGGCCCTCCTTGCTGATGCCTGGCATCTCTGTCTCTACTGATGGATTCTGAATATAAGACCTGACTCAGTGCTGGATACTGCACAAAGGACCCAGACATTTTGTTGGGATGTCTGCACTCAGCCTCCTGAACATCCAGCCTTGTGTTTGTCTCTATTTTTTTATATAATTTTTCCTTTCAATCATGTAGTTTTTAACAGGGCTCACTGCTCTTCTCTTTGCCTTTAGGATCACCCTGTGCTGTGAGCCAGCGACGTACTCTCTGCAGTAAGTCTTGGCTACAGTGGGGCTCTCTGGTCACTTTGGCCGCTGCATCTGCTTTGTTGCTGACGTAGAGCACTCCACCTGGCATCAGCTCTTTCCCCTTCTCCTTCCTCACTCCTGCTGGAAGCATACAGGAACACCAATCCCACCACTGTCCCTGACCTTCAGCAAAAGTCACCCTTGAGCTGTTGGAGATGCTTCTCATCCATTCTTTCCTCTCGGGCTCCATAGAGCCTGGTGGACTGCACACTTTCCTGCCCTTTCATACCGTGCCCGCCCTGGCACATTCACTTCTCTGAGCCTTTAATCCCCTTCTCTACCACCTGCCTCGGAAGTTCTGGATTTTCTCTTTCATGCCATGTGGGCCAGGCCTTCTCCAGGATTCCAAGACCCATCAAAGTGGTAGATCAGCAGCATCTCCCTGGCCTTGCTAAATCCTGTGAATTCTCCTTTCTGCAGCTTTGGGTTCTGTGTTGGCCTTATGAGCAGAGTAGAGATAATGTTATGTGGTTTCTCCACTTGCTCAGCCTGTAGGTGGTGTTAGGGGGCAGGGGGGCCTTCCTGCTCTACCAACCCAGCTCTGCAGCTTTACTCTGCTCTCACATAAGTTGGGGGAAGAGGTAATGGGTCTTCTCCAAAACCTGCCCTCACCTGCATTTTCCTTCATAGACGCTCACTCTCTTTGCTACAACTTCACCGTCTATCCTCACCCCAGTCCTGGAGAGCCGTGGTGTGTAGTTCAAGGCCAGGTCGATCGGAATGTTTTTCTCTCCTATCACTGTGGTGGCACCAAGATCCAATCCACAAGTCCTTTGGGAGAGGAGGTGAAAACTATGAACACTTGGGAAACACAGACAGAAACACTGAGAGACATTGGGAACTTCCTCAAGGGGCAATTGCCTGACATTATACCGGAAAAACACACGGCCAGAGGTGAGTTCAATTCGGTTCAGTTGAGTCACTCAGTCGTGTCCCACTCTTTGCAACCCCATGGACTGAAGCATGCCAGCTTCCCTGTCCTTCACCAACTCCCAGAGGTTGCTCAAATTCATGTCCATCAAGTCAAACTCATGTCCATCGAGTCCAGGGGTGAGTTAGGAAGTCCAAATACTGAAGAGGCTGCATCCATTGTTTATGGGTAAAAAATTCAATTGGGTATTGGTCCTTCCCTAGTAGTCCAGTGGAAGGAGCAGACCTTGGAGGAGAGAACAGGGCCAATTACCTGGGCCCAGGGGAGGTGGACCACAGTGAGGCAAAGAATTTGTCAAGTCCAGAGCCTGAGCTCTTTCTTTTCCTCGATGGGGTCAGACCCTCTGACCCTGCAGGGCAGGATGACATGCCGTTGTGAAGAAGATGGACACATCAGTGGATCCTGGCAGTTCGGCTTCAATGGAGAAATGTGCCTCCGCTTTGATTCAGAGAATGGGCACTGGACAATAGATCATTCTAGAGGGAGACAGATTAAAGAGAAGTGGGAGAATGACAGAGCTGTGACCGACTTCTTCAAGAAGGTCTCCATGGGAGACTGTCGGGCCTGGCTTCAGGATTTTATGGTGTGCTGGGAGAAAATGTTGAAGACCTCAGGTAAGTGAGACGAGTATAAGGAAGTGGTAGTCCACTCAAGGTGATATGGACCCAATGTCTGTGTGTGCATGTGTGTGTCTGTGTGTCTGTGTGTGTGTGTTTTGGCAAAGTGACCTATCTTAAGTGAGCTGTTCCTGAAACGGATGGCCCTGGAGAGTGTCATACTGAGTGATTTAAGTCAGAAAGAGAAGGAGAAATATCATAAGACATGCCTTATATGTGGAATCTAAAAAGAAATAGTGCAAGAAAACTTACAAAACAGAAAGAGACTCACAGACTTAGAAAACAAGCTTATGGTTACCCGGGGGAAGGGATAGATAGGGACTTTGGGAAGGTCATGTACACACCGCTATTTGTAAATGGATAACCAACAAGCTCCCACTGTATAGCACATGAAACTCTACTCAGTGTTATGTGCCAGCCTGGATGGGAGAGGGGTTTAGGGGAGAAGGGGTACATGTGTATCTATGGCTGAATCCCTTCACTGTTCACCTGAAACTGTCATAGCACTGTTAATGGCTATACCCCAATTAATAATGGTTTGGTCATGAATAAAAATAAAATAAAATAATGTAAAAAAAAAATTTAAAAAGTGAGTTGATCCTGGGAGAACAATGATCCGGGATGCTCTGTCATCCTCCTTCCTCTTCCACCTCCTGACATCTCTCCTCACAGCACAGGCATTTGGACTACTGAATGTAGATTTTTGCTGATCCAAATCCTGTAGACGTCTTTTTGATATCTGGGATTTATTTCTCACTGTACCCTCTTTCCAAAATCTTCTTTTAAATGTCACCAATTCCACTTCAGGAAAACTGTCAATACCACCTCTGCTGTCAGCTCCCGAGGACTTCATCCTCATATCTCTGATGTCACAGCAGGAATGAGTGGCTGTGTTGGAAACCTTGCTCCCCCATTAGCTGTCAGAGCCCCGTGAGGACTGGGCTCCTCCCTTCCCCCCATCTCGCCTGAGGATCTAACACAGGGGCCTCCATGTGATGGGTGCAAGCTGTCTGCACAGTAGGGGTTCTGAGTCAGGGGGGTGAGGAGGCATCTGCCGAGTTTGGGGTCTGGACAAGGGCTTCACTCTTACTCTCCTTGCAGCATCACCGACCACAGGCCCCCCTACAGTGCAGTCCACGGCCACAGCCATCAAGTCCAAACCCTGGATCCTCCCCGTGGTCCTCACCAGTTTCATCATAACTGTTTTCCTAGGCTGAGTCCTTTCCAGGAGCAGGTACTGAGGGAGAAAAGGCAGGGGCACAGGGCCTGGTGTGGGATGGGTAAGGTGAATCCCAGCCAACCCCTGCCCTCACTGAACCGCCTCATCGTGGAAATGAGCAGGTGAATAAGACCCCATATCACCTGAGAGCAGAACTTGGACAAGCTCTGGCCTCAGTTCTGAAAGGTCCTCACTGTTAAATGACAGTGGGAAGTGGGGGTGGCTGGGGACCTGTTGAAGTTAAGAGGGTTTAGCCAAGTCCCCTGAGTGAGCACAGACTGCTGGCTGGCAGGACCCTGGTAGGTGGTGTGAGAACAGCAGGCACTCAGGGCGAGGGCAGGACTCACGGGGGCTGAGAGCAGCATGGGGGCTCCACATGATGTGTCAGCGGGGAGGGGACCCACCCAGGGGCCAAGATGAGAGGGGCCGGGCTCTCATCCCAGGAGGAAAGGGTGGGAAGGCCTTTGCAGACCCAACTCCAAAGGCCCGTTCTCACAGGAAGTGGCCTGGGTCAAGCAGGCAAGACAGGAGCCCCACAGCAGAGACTGTGGGAAGGGCTGAGGCCAGGCCTGTGCTCCTGAAGCAGCAGCAGTTCTGACTCAGTGTGGCCTGCACGTCACCAGCCTCCTGGGGACCCAGAGCCTCCATCACTGAGCAGCCCTGCCTTGAGCAGAGGTGTCTGGGGATGGGGGGGCCTAAGCTGGGGTGGAGGTGCCCAGCTGGGGGGACCAGGAAGAGATGGGGGCAGGGACCCTGGTCCTGAGAGCTGTGTGTGCTTCTCAGAGGCTTGAGGGGCGCAAAGGAAGGAGGTTTGCCTGCAGCCCCCCAGGGCTGTCAGGAAGCAAGGCCCCTCCTCCGGGGACCTGCTCCCTGGTCCTTTAGGACCCCCTCAGGGAGGATCCAGACCTGAGTAAAGGGAGCAGATTGATTCCTCACTGGCTGCAGTCCTGAGCCTGAGCAGGGGATGTCAAGGCCTGGGGTGACTCTGTGACACAGGAAGGAAGGAGGAGGTGACAAGAAGCTGCTGGGCCTGGGGTGGGGGTGGGGGTGGAGGACATAGAAGCCCCTCAGTGAGGGCGGGTCTGGAAGGGGGGCTGGGGAGGGGCAGCCCAAGGATAGTGACAGAATTTCCTCAATCTCCTGGGCCAACACCTCTTTCTTTTCTGCAGGTGATGCTGCTCCCAGGAAGCCCCAACAGGTGCTCTGTTGGCCTCAGGACTCAGTCTTTGCTTGGCCGCCTTTGATCTCCTGCTGTTTGCATAGTTTGCATATTTTTTAATACAAATCTTTTAATGAGAGATGATGAATTTTTTTTGTTCCATATTATGTTTTGAGAGTGAGTATGATGAAAAAAGTGCTTCCCTGGTGGCTGAGACGGTAAAGAATTCACGTACAATTCAAGAGACCTGGGTTTGATCCCTGGGTTGGGAAGATCCCCTGGAGGAGGGCATGGCAACACACACCAGTATTCTTGCCTGGAGAATCCCATGGACAGGGGAGCCTGGCAGGCTGTAGTCCATGGTATCACAAAGAGTTGGACATGACTGAGAGACTAAGCACACACAGCACATGATGAAAAAACTGTGATTTATCTTTATAGAATTGGTCCAGTTCTGTCTCAGTGGGCACTCTGCCTCATTCAGCGATGAATCCATTACTGAATGATCCTGCTGGTGTGGCTAATCAACTACCACTGGAAGATCCTGGGACAGTTTCAGTTTGACAGTTTCACACAAGGCTGGCTCAAAGTTATACAGGTCCTGAAGCTATTTCTCCCTTGGAATGTAGTTTTCTAGCTTTAGAAATTATTTACCAATTATCTTCTTGGTGATTGGAACTGATTTTATTTATTTTAAAAGCTATCATTTTACTGACATATAATTTGTTGTTCATAAAATGAGATGGCAGAGAATGCTGTTCACTTCAGACCTCAGGAGTTCAGACCCTAGGAATCCTCCCAAAGCTGGTGTCCAATCACAGTGACACAGTAGATGTACCATATCATGTCTGTTACCACATCTGATGACCATCCTACTTAGGATTTTTTTTTTTCAACCAATTTTACCATTTTCCCTTGGTGGTAAATTTTCCTTCTTTATCATGCATGTGTTCACCAAAGGAGCACTTTTGATTTCATTTAAGAACTTTTCCTTTGCATTCACAACTTGATTAACTGATGCAAATGGCCTGTCTTCTGACTTGTCCTGGCTTTGACCATGCCTCGGATTTAAAGTGAGAGCCGTGTGATTCTTCCTTTCACTAGGACACTTTGAGGCCACTGTAAAGTTATTTTTGGCCTAATTTCAGTATTGTGTGTCTCAGGGACTCAAGAGGTCTGAGGACACAGAGAGAGATGAGGGAAGGGAAGGTCAGTGGAGCAGTCAGAACACACAGCATTTATGGATTACGTTTGCCATCCAATGTGGGCACAGGTCCTGGCCCACAAAACAATTACAATAAGCATCAAAGATCATTGATCGCACAAAAGCAGGAACCAGATGGACGAATAGGAAGCCCTGAGTGCCCCCTTCCTATGAACACCCCTAAAGTACAACTTCCCTGGACTTCCCTGGTGGCTCAGATGGTAAAGCATCTGCCTACAATGCCGGAATCCTGGGTTCAATCCCTGGGTCAGGAAGATCCTCTGGAGAAGGAAATGGCAAGCCACTCCAGTGCTCTTGCCTGGAAAATCCCATGGACAGGGGAGCCTGTTAAGCTACAGTCTGTGGGGTCTCTAGAAGAGGCGAACACTACTGAGCGACTTGCCTTTGCTTTTTACTTTACTTTTAAAGTACAACTTCATACAAAACCACTCTCATGCTCTCTCTGTGAACATTCTCATGCTAATGTCTGGCAGAAACCCCCTCACAGACAAACCCAGAAATCATGTTTTACCAGCTCTAGAGGCATCCTCAGCCTTGTCAAGTGACACAGAAAATGAATCAGAACAGGGTGGGAGGCAGGTTCATGAGGGAGAGGCTATATATATACTTATGGCTGACTTACATTGTTGCACAGCAGAAACCAATACAACGTTGTAAAGCAGGTGTGTGTGTGTGTGTGTGTTAGTTGCTCAGTGGTGTCCGACTGTTTGCGACCACATGGACTGTAGCCCACCAGGCTCCTCTGTCCATGGAATTCTCCAGGTTATCTTCCAATTAAAAAAAAATTTTTTTAATTAACCAGGAAAAGGGCTCCATATTGTGTGATAGCAGTTACTAGGCAAGCGCAGTGTTGAGTTCTGATGATTCCTCACCTCCAAAAGCCTGTGGGAAAGGACAGAAGTCCACACCAAGTCCAGCTTTATGGCCTGTTGACACTAAAGGGATTTAGCAAAATCAGGCTTGACTCAAACCAGACTCACTTTGGGAGGGGCTCACGTGGAGTGAGGTGGAGACAGCAGAACCCAAGGCATGAGCAACAGACAGACTGGAGTGAGAGCAGCACTAAACATGGCACAACCTAAGTCTCCATCAATGGATGAGTGTCGAGAAAAAGTTAGAGATATATATATTCACATAAGGAATATCCATAAAACAGACGGAAATCTTCTCATTTGTGACAACACTGAATGACCTTGAAGGCACTTTGCTAAGTGAGATAAGCCAGAAAGACAAAGGCAAATATATTACCATACTTGTGTGGAACCAAAAATAACTTTTTAAAAAAGCCTCAAATATTATGAACAGAGTGATGATTGTCAGAGATGGGGCTTGGGGAGGATGGGAGGAAGGGGTGACGGCAGCAAAAGTACAAAATCCAGCTACAAAATAAATAGGTCCCGGGGATATAAGATATCAGTTCAGGTCAGTCAGGTCAGTTGCTCAGTCGTGTCTGACTCTTCGCCCCAACTCCGCCTCCCTGCCCCCCCACCCCCCCCCGCCTCCCCCCTCTTTCTTCTGCTTCATTTCCACCTCCCATCTTTGCCCCACACTGCCCATCCCTCGCCACCAACTGCTCTCAACCTCTCCACTTCCTCTCGACCTCTCCACTTCCGTTCAGTGTCTCACACTCTTATCTTCACACACAAAAACCCACTTCCGTTGGTGTCCCCACTCCCACCTGTTGCACCCCCAAGAGTCCCTCCCCGTGAGCTTTGTAGACAGGAGGGGATTGAAGGGAATACAATTGCTCAGAGGCTCCAGGCTGACTGGAAACTGAAGGAGGGAATGCAGTTCAGCCCCTGGGCCTGGGGGAGGCATCAGCAGGTGACCCCAGCTGACACCTGTCCCCAGGCAGCTATTCTTGTGTGGCATTTCCAAGCAAAAAGAAAAAAAGACTGAAAGGAAGTGACATGGGGGTGTCAGTTTCTTTACTATCCCTGCCAATTTTGGCTCCCTTATAACTTCAGTTCCAGGTCAAGGCCAGGAATAAACCCATTAATTTATTCTAAAGTCCAGGCCAAGGAAAGGCGAGCCAGAGGAAGTCAGTCATTATGGCAACCGTTCCAACAACAGCCATCACCCACCTTGGCCCCATACTCCCCATCCATGTTTCTTCTCACAGCTCCCACCGTCACAGACCAGCCCCCTCACACTCCACACTGCCCTCCGTCACCCACACCACACCCTGACTCTCCAGCTCCACACACTCATACACCCCTCATACACTTCATGCTTCTCACTTACACTCCTTCCACCCTTGTGCACAGAAGCCCTCGAGAAATTTTCCATGTAGGTCTCCTCACACCCTCTCCCCACTTTGCACACCCCCATCCCCCACCACACACTCTTTCACACACAAGTGCCTGCTTGCTTGCCCTCCACACTCTCCACTCTCTGCCAAGACACATTGGGCTCCCCTCCCACAGGGACCCTGGCTTCCTCACACTGTACACACTGCTTCACACAAATTCCACACAGAAGGCTCCCATCTATGTCCACTGCCATCCAGAAACTTCCCCCTCACAGCCATTTCCCTTCACTGTCTCTCTCCTCTCTGGGTCCCCTAGGGCATCCCCCTCCGGGCCCTCTGCATACGCATACTGTCCACTCCCCTTCTGTCCCAGGCTCACCTGTCCACAGTCACACACACACACACACACAACATCAAACACCCAACGTCCTGACATACTAATGAGTTGTAGTTGCTCCCCTCACACCCAACACACTCTCCCCAGTGGTCCCTCACTCTCTTCACACTTACCTTCCTCATCACAAATAAGTTTGTCACCACCATACACACACCTCTCTTCTGCCCTTCTCTCAGGCACAACACCCTTTCTATCACACACACATACACACACACACACACTCATACTCTGATGAGTCCTCCCCCAAGACAGGGGGCCCTGCTGCAGTCTCAAGCCCACACACAGCTCCGGGTGCTTCTGGGGAGAGGCTGGCTGCCAGGACTTGGGGCGGGGCGGAGGGAGGGGGTGGAGGAGGTGGGGGTGGAGGGGGGGGGGTTGTGGAGGAGGCGGGGGGGGGGGTGTGGAGGAGGGGGGGTGGAGGAGGCGGGGGGGGGGGGGAGGTGGAGGAGGCGGGGGGAGTGGGGAGAGGCGGGGCGCGAACCCTCTACCACGAGCTCTCTGCCTGCCCCTCTCCAGGCTGGGTGCCCCTCACTGTCCCCTAATCTCTCCCTCATCCTTTCTTCTCCCTTCACCTTCCTCCTCGCCTTCCTGCCTTTCCTCTTACACCTCCCCCCATCCTAGATTTTCCCAGCTCTCCCCCAGGTCTGTCCAGCAGCTCAGGCAGGAAGTGAGGAATATGCACAGAGAGACCCACCCCCGCCACCGGCCCCACCCTTAGATACCCACGGCCACATGTGTCCTGAACTCTTTCTAGCAGCAGCAGTTTCAGGGTAAACAGGGCTCAGGAGCCTGAGCCAAGTTCCTGGGAAACACTCCACCCCATCCACAGCATTGACTCCAGGAATTCTCTACTTCCAGAGTCTGCTACTCCTGGCATCCTCCCAGGCCCCATACAAGGACTTTATCTTGACAAGAGACCACCCTACAACTGATCGTATAATAATGTTTACTTCCCACGAGATGGTTTTTGTTTTTTCAACTAGGTTGTTAACTGCGGAACTCAGACAGGACCAAGTGTTTTCTGTCTCTTGAGTCACTTCCTCTTCACACGGCTGACCCCCTCCCCAATATGTGTTAGGGTTACTGTACTGGCATCAGCATGTTCCCTGGGGAAGTTCTCAGCCATCCATGTGGATGTGTCTACAGCACATCAGGGATTAAATGGAGACACCAGTGAGGATGGGGGAAGGGGAGGGAGGTTGTAAGGGAACCTAAAAAGGGCAGGGACAGGGAAGAAACTGACACCCCCTGTCAATTTCCTGTCAATCTTTTTTTCTTTTAGCTTGGAAATGCCACACAAGAATAGCTGCATGGGGACAGGTGCCAGCTGGGGTCACCTGCCTTTACCCACTGATGCCTCCCCCAGGCCCAGGGGCTGAACTGCTTTCCCTCCCTCAGTTTCTAGTCAGAAAATAGTGGCTATTTGTGGTGGAGGTGCAGTACATTTGCAAAGAATTAGTATTTTTATTAATACCTGATGCTGGAAAAGATGGAGGGCAGAAACAGAAGGCATCCGAGGATGAGATGGCTGGATGGCACCATCGATGCAATGGACATGAACTTGGGCAAACTTCAGGAGACGGTGAGGGACAGGGAGGCCTGGCTGCAGTCCGTGGGGTCACAAAGAGTCAGTCATGACTGAGTGACTAAACAACAACAGTATTTTTATTGGTGGTTTGGCAGTAAAGAATCCGCCTACAATGCAGGAGACATGTGTATGAGACACTGGTTCGATCCCTGGGTCAGGAAGATCCCCTGGAGAAGGAAATGTCAACCCACTGCAGTATTCTTGCTGGGAAATCCCGGGGACAGAGGAACCTGGCGGACTGTGGGCCTTTGGGTCACAAAGAGTCAGACACCACTTAGTGGCTAAACAACAACAAAATATTTTTATTAAACTGAAGACAAGAGCATCTGGGAACAACATCTGCTCAGAATAGAGGTAAAGACAAGGATTTTTATCTTCTATTTCTTTTTCAACAATATCACACACTTCCACCATCCACTTTATGGTGGAGTCACAAACTTCACTGGGTCATCGCAGCAAGCCTCTCTCACCTGATTTCAATTTGGTCACAGTCATTATTATGAGGGCAGCAGGTACTCTGGGCGAAGACAGGAGGGCAGGCAAGGGAGGGACCCCTGCCTGCTGGAGAGTTTGACCTCATTTAAGAATCAAGACTTTTTTTTCCTTTCTCTAGATTGGGCTGGTTGGCTCCTGTTATCTGACAGTTGATTCCATTCATTCCATCTTCTTAATTCTTTTACACCTGGAGGTCTTCACCTTTCTCTAAGCCCTTCTACCTAGGTTCTTAAGCCTGGACTCTTCCTACCATCTAGCTCACAGGTTTTTTCTCTCTCTGCTTCAACTCCACAACATGAGTGTGGACCCAGACTGCTTGGCCCCAAAGCATCCAATTCCAGGGACTCTTCACCAATGTCTGAAATTTCTGGGCCTGAGGAAACCAGGTATCCTTGCAAGGGTCATCTGCTGAGACCCTCAACAAGGAGACTGGACAGTCCTGATTCTTCCACAAGCCCCAGAGTAAAACTATTGCCCATACCTGCCGAGAAAAGTGCAGCGAAGAAGGAAGAGAAGGCTCCAGGTAAGAAACAGAAGATCAGAATCATGTTCACTCAGACCCAGGTGTCTGTGCTCAACGACAGACTTCAGAGGCAGGAATCAGCCTCCAGCAGATGCAAGAACTTTCCAATATCCTGAAACTTAGCTACAAATAGGTGAAGCCCTGATTCCAGAACCAGAAAAACAACTGACGGAGGAAAAGCGACTCTGTGACTCAGGGCTCAACAACCACAGAATTCCTGGGTTTCTATTTCTGGCATAGGACTGCTTGGTGACCTCTTCTGGAAACCTGCCTATACGGAGTGAACGGACCTAGGATATATCACCTGGGAGCAGCCAGAGCTGGAACAGTTGGTCTTGAAGCAACCACCCTAGAAAGACTCAGAGCTGGTATCCCCAAGCCTGGAAAAGCCAGACTTGGAACAATCAGTTCAACGAACATGTCAGGAATTGCCGGGGTCCAGCCCCGGTGGATCCAGGGAATTGGAAGCGGGGACGGCGTCGGCGAGGATCAGGAAACAATTGCTTAATTAAACGTTAATTAAGGATATAAAGAGTAATAGAATAAGGATAGCTCAGTAGGAAAATTCGGTGAAGAAAAGAGGCTGAAATAAGGATAGCTCAGTGAGGAAATTCAGTGGAGAAAAGAGGCTGAATAATTCAGCCAGAAGGTGAGAGAAAGAATGACATGGGGAGACCAAGTTTCGGTGAACAAGGCCCGCACTTTATTTTCCAAAGTAGTTTTTATACCTTAAGTTATGCATAGAGGATAATGGGGGAAGGGGTAGAGTCATGCAGTAAGCCAGGCTTTCTTCCTGCAAACTTATCATATGCAAAAATTTAGGTGATTTGCATCATCTTCTGGCCCAGAGGCCTGTTAACATTTTAACTTATGTTAAATGTTAACTCAGAAAACTTATTTTTCTCTAAAGGTGACTAGTCAGGTGCCACCCTCCAAAAGCATTAAAGTTGCATTCCTATAGGGCAAAGGTGTGGTGGGCTACAACAAGAAAAAGAATTAACTCAAGGGTCCCAGGTTGCAAATATTAAAGCTACTACTTACACCAATTATATTAATCAATACACTGCCAGGGACACAGCAGGTAAGGGATATGGAAACTTAGCAGCAAACATTGGCCCAACAAGTGAAAATCCCTTCACCAATACAATTTCTAATCAATCTTTTAACTGCTCAAAGGAATCTGTGTTTAGACAGTTTAGAACATCTCCTGCCTCTCACAGTTGGGAGGCTCTGAACGATCACATGTGGCCGGAAAAACCTATTCAGGCAGGCTAGAGGACTTCCAAAGGAGTTTGTAGGTTGAAACACTATCACACCCAGGAACTTTATTAACTGGAGCTGTAAGTTAACTCTTTTTTTCAGAGAGAGGTAGTGGGGGACAGCCCCCCATAAAGTCAGAGGTGTAGGTGAGAGCACAAAGCAGAAAGTAGGCAGACTCTGGTTTTGGGGGGTAGATGCTCGAGAATTTCCAGGGGTACTCCTGAGGCTCGATCCCGCCTTTGCGTATGCCAAGCCTCCTTCCTCATGACCTTTGCCACGGGCAGAGCTCGCTCCCAGCAAGGAATTCCTGCCACCCCAGATCCAGGGCCAGCAAAACTGTCCTGTCAGTGATTTGGAAGGCACTTTGGAGACTGCTGGAGAAAGCTATAATGTAACTTAGCAAACTGCTAAGCATTTGAGTTCCCAGCAGCAAATCATGGATTTATCCCCAAATTACTCTAAAATGCAGAGTCAGGATTCTTATAGATAGCTATATTATTCTATCTTTAATATGAGCAGTGACTGTATTCTCTAGATTTTATTTTTTTAGAATTTTGTGTCTTTCTACCTTGGAGCTTCCCAGGTGACTCAGTGGTAAAGGACCCATCTGCCAGTGCAGGAGACACCAGTTCAAGCCCTGGGTTGGGAAGATCCCCTGAAGAAAGAAATGGCAACCCAGTCCAGTATTCTTGCCTGGAAAATCCCATGGACAGAGGAGCCTGGCAGACTACAGGCCACGCAGTCACAAAAGAGTTGGACAGGACTTAATAATTAACATACACAAGAGACAACTCTACACATGGGCATCACCAGATGGTCAATACCCAAATCAGATTGATTCTATTCTTTGCAGCTGAAGATGGAGAAGCTCTATACAGTCAGCAAAAACAATACC
Organism: Bos indicus x Bos taurus; assembly: GCF_003369695.1. NCBI lineage: Eukaryota > Metazoa > Chordata > Mammalia > Artiodactyla > Bovidae > Bos > Bos indicus x Bos taurus. The sequence goes on along the minus strand of NC_040084.1, from coordinate 87,025,005 downwards.
AGGAGCTGATTGTGGCTCAAATCATGAACTTCTTACTGCAAAATTCAGACTGAAACTCAAGAAAGTAGGAAAAACCACTAGACCATTCAGGTATGATCTAAATCAAATCCCTTATGATCATACAGTGGAAATGACAAATAGATTCAAGGGATTAGATCTGATAGACAGAGTGCCTGAAGAACTATGGATGGAAGTTCGTGACATTGTACAGGAGGCAGGGATCAAAACCATCCCCAAGAAGAAGAAATCCAAAAAGGCAAAATGGTTGTCTGAGGAGGACTTACAAATACCTGAGAAAAGAAATGAAAGGCAAAGAAGAAAAGAAAAGATATACCCACCTGAATGCAGAGTTCCAAAAAATAGCAAGGAGAGATAAGAAAGCCTTTGTAAGTGACCAATGCAAAGAAATAGAGGAAAATAATAGAATGGGAAAGACTAGAGATCTCTTCAAGAAAATTAGAGATACCAAGGAAATATTTCATGTAAAGATGGGCACAATAAAGTACAGAAATGGTATGGTCCTAACAGAAGCAGAAGATATTAGGAAGAGGTGGCAAGAATACACAGAAGAACTATACAAAGAAGATTTTCATGACCCAGATAACCACAATGGTGTGATCACTCACCTAGAGCCAGACATCTGGAATGTGAAGTCAAGTGGGCCTTAGGAAGCATTTCTACAAACAAAGTTAGTGGAGGTGACAGAATTCCAGATGAGCGATTTCAAATCTAAAAGATGATGTTGTCAAAGTCCGTTCAGTTCAGTCCAGTCACGCAGTCATGTCCAACTCTTTGCAACCCCATGGACCACAGCACGCCAGGCCTCCCTGTCCATCACCAGCTCCCGGAGTTCACTCAAACTCATGTCCATTGAGTTGGTGATGACATTCAACCATCTCCTCCTCTGTCATCCCCTTCTCCTCCTGCCTTCAATCTTTCCAAGCACCATCAGGGTCTTTTCCGGTGAGTCAGCTCTTTGCATCAGGTGGCCAAATTATTGGAGTTGTCGAAGTACTGAACTCAATATGCTAGCAAATTTGGAAAACTCAGCCATGGCCACAGGATTGGAAAAGGTCAGTTTTCATTCCAATCCCAAAGAAAGGCAATGCCAAAGAATGTTCAAACTACCGCACAATTGCACTCATTTCACACGCTAGCAAAGTAATGCTCAAAATTCTGCAAGCCAGGCTTCAGTGGTATGTGAACTGTGAACTCCCAGATGTTCAAACTGGATTTAGAAAAGGCAGAGGAACCACAGATTAAATTGCCAACATCTGCTGGATCATAGAAAAATGAAGAAAATTCCAGAAAAACATCTACTTCTGCTTCATTGACTATGCCAAAGCCTTTGACTGTGTAGATCACAACAAACTGTGGAAAATTTTTAAACAGAAGGGAATACCAAACCACTTGACCTGCCTCCTAAGAAATCTGTATGTAGGTCAAGAAGAAACAGAACCAGACATGGAACAATAGACTGGTTCCAAATTGGGAAAGGAGTACGTCAAGGATGTATATTGTCACCCTACTTATTTAACTTATATGCAGAGAACATCACGCAAAATGCTGGGCTCAGTGAAGCACAAGCTGGAATCAAGATTGCCAGGAGAAATAACAATAACCTCAGATATGCAGATGACACCACCCTTATGGCAGAAAGTGAAGAAGAACTAAAAAGCCTCTTGATGAAAGTGAAAGATGAGAGTGAAAAAGCTGTCTTAAAACTAAGCATTCAGAACATGAAGATCATGGCATCTGGTCCCATCACTTCATGGCAAATAGATGGGGAAACAATGGAAACAGTGTCAGACTTTATTTTTCTGGGCTCCAAAATCACTGCAGATGGTGATTGCATCCATGAAGTTAAAAGACTCTTGCTCCTTGGAAGAAAAGCTATAACCAACCTAAACAACATATTATAACACAGAGACATTACTTTGCCAACAAAGGTACATCTAGTCAAAGCTATGGTTTTTCCAGTAGTCATGTATGGATGTAAGAGTTCGACCATAAAGAAAGCTGAGCATGGAAGAATTGATGCTTTTGAACTGTGGTGTTGGAGAAGACTCTTGAGAGTCCCTTGGACTGCAAGGAGATCAAACCACTCAATCCTGAAGGAAATCAGTCCTGAATATTCATTGGAAGGACTGATGGTGAAGCTGAAGCTCCAGTACTTTGTCCACCTAATTCAAAGAACTGATTCATTGGAGAAGACCCTGGTGCTGGGAAAGATTGAAGGCAGGAGGAGAAGGGGATGACAGAGGATGAGATGATTGGATGGCTTCACCAACTCAGTAGACATGAGTTTGAGCAAGCTCTGGGAGTTGGTGATGGACAGGGAAGCCTGGTGTGCTGCAGTCCATGGGGTCGCGAAGAGTCGGACAGGACTGAGTGACTGAACTGAACTGAAGCAGCAAGGAAACAACAACAACCTCTCTACCTTGTGTGCCAATTGTGTCGATGCCTTTTGTATCAATTTGGGAGGGGTGGGAATTGTGGGGAGGGTATGACTGGAGTCCAAAGGGATTTCAGAAGCTTTCAGACATGATAAAAAGTGTCTGGCTATGGATAGCTAAATTATAACACTGTCCTTTGGGTATCTCTAGGATCCTAGAATCTAACCTCAAGAATAGGGAGCAAAAGAACAAAGATGTGTGGCAAAGGTTTGTTCATATTTTCGGAGAGTGAGAGGCTTTCCTTGTTAAGACAAAGGGTTAAGCTGCCATGTGCTCCACTGATGTTTCCTCTCTCCTGCTTGGCTATTTTACTACAACCTCTTATTTGTTCATTACTAATATTTATAGAAAGAAGTTTTGTATTTTGCCGCATCATAATAGACGTTTGACTAAAGAGGAAGTCAGGGATTATTAATCTGTGCCAAGACCTAACTTCAAAGCAATATTCATTTTGACTGGCAGATACATGGATTTTGTGCCCAGCATCATGTTTAATGAAGCAGATAATCAAAACAGGAAGCACTGATTGATTGTACCCCATGAAATCACTGAGCCAGCACTGTTTAGTCTTGTAATTCAAGCAGATTGGAGTGTGACTTTAAAAAAATCAGAATATCGTTGCTACCACCTGGCTTTCCATTTATACTTTAGATGCATGAGTAAAAGGAAAAATTCTTAGAAGAGATTAGATTTTTTTAAAAGATAACATGTCTGATATTTACAAAATTCTTGGCTCTAAACAACCACATGTGATGAATTGACAATGAATTTGAGGAAATAACTAAATGGTGAACCACAGCCTGAAAACTTTTGGGAAAATATCTATATAAAGTGGTAAAACCCAGGAAACTCCAAATTTAGCTCTCTGGTACTGAGCTGCGCCCTGTTACCATTTTCTACAACCTTGTCATTGCTTTGGGTTAAGTTCAGCTGTGAGACATGGGAAGAGGCAAGGGACAGCTAATTTAGGAAGATTTGTTAGTGGCAGAAAGGACAAGAGCACCCTGTCTAAAGTATCATGCTAGATGTGCTGTGTGCTGTGATCAGTCATGTCTGACTCTTTCGACCCCGTGGACTATAGCCCACCAGGCTCCTTTGTCCTTGGGATTCTCCAGGCAAGAATACTGGAGTAGGTTGCCATTTCCTTCTCCAGGGTTATGCTAGATACTGGAGAAGAAAGAAACAAGTAAGAGAAGGGAGAAAGGTGGGGGAAATAGAAAATAAAGCCAAAGAGAGATAGATTTCTGATATTCATCACTTGATTTGCTTTTGGAAATTAGTCATTTACAGAAATGCCATTTGTCTCTGATGTCTGTCCCCAGTCGGTATCAAAAGGTAAAAAACTAAGGCAGAGGATAGTAAAAATCTGCAACCACCAAGGAATCAAAGGAAGTCTTTGAAACTGTAATGTCTTTTTTCTAAAAGACTGGAAATTTTGATTGCAAAATTAAAAGAATCTTATTTTAAACCTAGTTTAAACAATAGAGAAATACATAATGAAGTGAGTATATTAAATAATGAACAATTTAGTATATATTTCTACAAGTGTTTCAATATATGTAATATGGGTGGTATTTATATGTCCATTTTAATGGAATATTAATACATTGTAACAGGATTATACCTACATTCTCTTCTGAAAGCCTTTTATCCACTCGACATTACATTTTTCAGTCTCTTTGTGCGTCAAAATTTAGAGACAACTACATTCAAGAATATTCCAATTCCCTATTTTCCTTATTAAATGTATTAGCCAAGATTGAGATGGTTTCTTCCTCAAATATTCTCTGTCAAAACATTTCTGATAATGAAGAAAAGAGTGAAATTCGGGTAGTTGAACCAGGGAAAGATCAAGTTTTGGTTCTTTCTAACATCTCAATAAACTGTGGAAAATTCTGAAAGAGATGGGAATACCAGACCACCTGATCTGCCTCTTGAGAAACCTGTATGCAGGTCAGGAAGCAACAGTTAGAATTGGACATGGAACAACAGACTGGTTCCAAATAGGAAAAGGAGTCCATCAAGGATGTATATTGTCACCCTGCTTATTTAACTTACATGCAGAGTACATCATGCAAAATGCTGGGCTCAGTGAAGCACAAGCTGGAATCAAGATTGCTGGGAGAAATAACAATAACCTCAGATATGCAGATGACACTACCCTTATGGCAGAAAGTGAAGAAGAACAAAAGAACCTCTTGATGAAAGTGAAAGAGGAAAGTGAAAAAGTTGGCTTAAAGCTCAACATTCAGAAAACTAAGATCATGGCATCTAGCCCCATCACTTCATGGCAAATAGATGGGGAAACAGTGGAAACACTGTCAGACTTTATTTTTCTGGGCTCCAAAATCACTGCAGATGGTGACTGCAGCCATGAAATTAAAAGACGCTTACTCCTTGGAAGGAAAGTTATGACGAACCTAGACAGCATATTGAAAAGCAGAGACATTACTTTGTCAACAAAGGTCCGTCTAGTCAAAGATATGGTTTTTCCATTGGTCATGTATAGATTTGAGAGTTGGACTATAAAGAAAGCTGAGCACCGAAGAATGGATGCTTTTGAACTGTGGTATTGGAGAAGACTCTTGAGAGTCCCTTGGACTGCAAGGAGATCCAACCAGTCCATCCTAAAGGAAATCAGTCCTGGGTGTTCATTGGAAGGACTAATGTTGAAGCTGAAACTCCAATACTTTGGTCACCTTATGCAAAGAGCTGACTCATTTGAAAAGACCCTGATGCTGGAAAGATTGAGGGCAGGAGGAGAAAGGGACGACAGAGGATGAGATGGTTAGATGGCATCACCAACTCAATGGACATGGGTTTGGGTGGACTCCAGGAGTTGGTGATGGACAGGGAGGCCTGGTGTGCTGCAGTTCATGGGATTGCAAAGAGTCGGACACAACTGAGCGACTGAACTGAACTGAGGACATTCTGCTAAGTGAAATAAGACAGTCACAAAAAGACAAATACTGTGTTATTCCACATATACAAGATTAGACAAAATAATTAGAGTAGACAAAATAATAGGACAGAAAGTAGAATGGTGATTTTCATGGGTCAAGGAGAAGGTGAAATGGGGAGTTAATGTTTGATGGGTACAGAGTTACAGGTTTGCAGTGATAAGGTCTATGGAGGAAGATGGTGGTGATGAATACACAACAATGTGAATGCATTTAATATCACTGGACTGTACACTTAAAAATATTTAATAGCTAAGATAGGATTTCCCTGTTGGTACAGTGGATAAGAATCCACCTGCAAATGCAGGGGACATGGGTTCAGTCCCCAGTCCAGGAAGATTCAATGTGCCGTGGAGCAACTAAGCCCATGCACCACAACTGTTGAGTCTGCGGGCCACAACTACTGAAGCTGGCATGCTTTAGAGCCCTCACGTGGCAACTACTGAAGCCTGTGTGGCTAGAGCCTGTTCTCCACAACAAAAGAAGCCACTTCAATGAGAAGCCCGTAGCCCATGCACTTCAACAAATGTTCACCACATCTAGAGAAAGCTGGTGTGCAGCAACCAAGACTCCGCATAGCCAAAAATAAATTAATTCATTAACTTAAAAAATTAGCTAAGATGGTAGATTCTGCTATATGTATTTTATCACACACACAAAACAGTTAAGGGTGCACAATTCTGGCTGATCACTGGTCCTACATTCCTGGAAGCAGGCCTCAACGCTGACCCTTCCTGCACCTGATTTCTGCTCTGAGTCAACTGGTTTACAGCAGGAGCAGCTGGAGAGGGAGGCCATACCTGGGTGATGATGACGTGGGTGTTTGCTGCTGAGCTGGGCTGGTAGGGTAGGGAAGGATGGGGACAGCTCTGAGTGCCAACAACGAGGATCTGAAAACGTGGACCTGGGACATTGCCTAAAGCTGGAAGACCCCTCATCCTTGCCTGGATTGCCCAATAGGTCGCCCTGCTCTTCAGAGCCTGAGAAAGGGTAGAAGCTTGTGTACTGACACTTTACCAGAACTCCCCAAAACTTTTGGCAGGGACTGGAATTAACTCTTGATGGAATGGAAGAGAGAGATGGTACAAGCCAGTGAACAGAGAGGTGATGGGAAAACAACCCTCTCCACAGAGAGGTGAAGAGTCCAACTCTGGGCTGAAAACCTGTGTGACTTTTCTGGCCAGCCTCACGTGGAGAGCTGCCCTCCTCAACCCCAGACTGCTGACAGCTGGGCACTGCAGTCTCTCTCAGGGCCCAGACCTGAGAGATGTTCACACTCCTCGCACTTTCTTCCTTCCTGGTCTCGGTTTCTGAGGCCCTGGGCCAAGGTTCTCTTGTGGTACCTCTGCTAAGGCATGCATAAGAGAAGAAAATGGAGAAAGCTTGAAGACCCCTGTCCCCACTTGGACTCAGGCCCAGGTCTCTTTACACTGAGTTCTTCCCCTACCCCCACCTCAGGGTCCATAAAGCTGCTGGAGCCTTTTGCTTTGGGCTCTCTGATCAGGGAGGCAGGCTCTATGCAGGCCATTCCACTGGGGAAAAGTGAATGAGAGCTGTACTTCCTCTGGGTTCAGACGCTGGCCTGTGTTCTCACAGTAAGGGTGTTAACTTAGTCTCTCAGCTCAGCTGAGCTCCTAATAAGGAGTGGTGGGGTGTGGTCATGGATCAGGAGAGCCTGGGGACTGAGTTAATCTTGATCAGACCCATGTTGCCTCAGCTTTGAAGATGCCAACAGGAGACATCAAGTAGGTGATGTGAGTCACTGTGTGGATTGCCTCAGCTTCAAAACAACAACAGGAAGCAACACGCAGCCTGGTATGAGCCATGTGCGCCCCAATAGCTGAGGGTTTTCCTTGCAGTCACTGCTCTCTCCCTCACCCTCACCCTGAACCAAGAGGAAGTACATACCCCAAGCCCATGACAGAGAGCGCCATCAGCCAGGCAAGCTGGGTGTGCGGCCAGGCTGCCGTTGGGCTGTCATAGCTGCTCCGCTGGGCTCACCCAGAGCTTCCGGAGTGTCCAGAGAGATTTCTCCCTAAACTACCCCCAACTTCACTCTCTCTCTGCGGACACTCCTCCACACTCATCTGCAGTGGTGACTCCACTTCCTACTGTATTAAGTGTCATGTTGTCTTACAGAGGTGCAAAGCACAGAAGTGAAACAAAACTCAAGCCACAGTCAGAGTTGCCCACCTCTCCCCTCATGACTCCTTTCTGACTGGTGAGCTGGGTGAGTGGGCAGCCTCACTTCACCTCAGTTTCTTCCTCAGTTGCTCAGAGAGAGAAGCAAGACCACTCTCACCAAGGAGTGAGGAAAAAGTGAGGTCACATTTGCCAAGCCCTGGGTGCCCAAGAGTGGGCTTCGCTGATAGCTCAGTTGGTAGAGAATCTGCCTGCAATGCAGGAGATCCCAGTTCAATTCCTGGGTCAGGAAGATCCACTGGAGAAGAGATAGGCTACCCACTCCAGTATTCTTGGGCTTCCCTTGTGGCTCAGCTGGTGAAGAATCTGCCTGCAGTGCAGGAGACCTGGGTTCAATCCCTGGGTTGCCAAGATCCATGAGAAGGGAAAGACTACCCACTCCAGTATTCTGGCCCGGAGAATTCCATGGACTGTATAGTCCACGGGGTTGCAAAGAGTTGGACACGACTTTCGCTTTCATTCGGTGCCCAAGAGATGATCAACAAATATCAGCTCTCCTCATTGACTGAAGAAGCTTCAGTTATTTTTAAACTCTCCAGGATCCCCCAGAGAGAAGCCCTCTACTCCCTTCTGACTGCTGCTGCTGCTGCTGCTAAGTCGCTCAGTCGTGTCCGATTCTGTGCGACCCTAGAGATGGCAGCCCACCAGGCTCCGCCGTCCCTGGGATTCTCCAGGCAAGAACACTGGAGTGGGTTGCCATTTCCTTCTCCAATGCATGAAAGTGAAAAGTGAAAGGGAAGTCGCTCAGTTGTGTCCGACTCTTAGCGACCCCATGGACTGCAGCCCACTAGACTTCTCCATCCATGGGATTTTCCAGGCAAGAGTACTGGAGAACCCCAAATCTCTCCCTTTGCAGAAGTGCTGACTTCCTTTTCTTAAGAAATTTTTTTCTTTATTCACCTCGGCCCTTCTTCTTCTTGATGGACTCAAAATACTTTATTATAAATATCATATTTAAAAATATTTAATATGCACATGGTAACACAAACACTGTGCTAAAGTAGCTTATATTTTATTTTTAATTTAAAAATGTTATTGAAGTATAGTTGATATATAATCTTTTGTTAGTTTCAGGTATACAGCAAAGTGATTCAGTTATAGATTATACATACGTATATATACCATATAGATTATTACAAAATATCAGGTATAGGTCCCTGTGCTATGTAGTAAGTCCTTGTTTATCTATTTTATATATAGCAGTGTGTATATGCAGTAGCTTATATTTTAAATGCAAACTCTGAGCTCCACGTAACGGAGACATGGAATTTTTTTTTCTTTTTTTGGTTGTGCCTTGTGGTTTGTGGGATCTCAGTTACCTAACCACGGTTTGAACCCAAGCCATCGCAGTGAAAGCCTGGGATCCTAACAACTATGTCAGCCGGAAACTCTGGAAATACACACGCACACACACACACATATATATACTTTTTAGCTAAACTCAGATTTAATAAATTAATAAATTATTTACTCGAAAAAAGAATAAGTTGATGACAAATTCACACTCAAGTACTTTTGACCATTGAGGAAAGTAGCCTATTATTTGAAACCTTAGCAGCAAACATAGCATATACATAGGTTACACACATTTTGCTATTTGTTAAATACATTGGCATATAGATGAAATATATTTACATCCTTCAGTAAGCTGTAAGAGCACAAAACTAGAGAACAAATCTTTCCTATATTCAACTTATTTGGCCTGAAAATAATATACTTTCCAGCTTTCAACATATATTCTAATTTCTTACCTTGCCTTAGAAAGTAAATTTACACAGTTCAACCTGTATTATTTCCATGTTAAATACTAGTTGCATGCATTTATTGAACAGGAGCATCCTTATGAGGGGATTTATGAATTCGTTCTGGGACAGAAAATGAGAACCAGATAGTGATTTCATCACCTTAAACGGAATTCCTTAGCATCCCCTCATGATAATGTATGGCAAATCTTTAACCATAAAGTACATTCTGGGCCTTGTGTAGTTCAAAGTGCTAGGGCAAAATCATACCATTCTCACTATCTTTGAAAATAAACAGAATTCTTATACTTACCTTAGATCTTGTTTGAACATCCCATTCAATTGATTGCAATTTTTTTAAATGCTGCATTACAAATGTAATACCAAATGAAGAAAACAAGTTAAATCTTATTCAAAGCAATTATCAGTCTAATAGCATCAGTAAAAAAACAAAACAAAATGGTACTTTTAGTCAAGGCATGAAATAGACATAAAATCTAGCTATTTTCCTATTATTCTTTGAGCACTTTTAAGTTGGAAAATACATTATAAAAAACTGAGAATAAGAGAAAGATTAATACCACAGTTATAACCACTGGGACACAAGAATCATTAAATGATAGGATTGAGTACTTCTCTCGTGGTGCAGTGGTTAAAATCCACCTGCCAATGCAGGGGACATGGGTTTGATCCCTGGTCCAGGAAGATCCCACGTGCAGTGGGATAACTAAACCTGTATGCCACAACCACCGAAGCCCTGGCTCCTAGATCCCACGCTCTGCAACAAGATAAATCACCACAGTGAGAAGTCAGCACACAACTGGAGGGTAGCCACTGCTTCTCACAACTAAAGAAGCTGGCACGCAACAGTAACGATCCTGTGTAGCCATAAATAGACAAATGATATTTTTTTAAGGAATGATTTTTTTTAATTTGGGATTTTTTATTTTATTTTTTATTTATTTATTTATTTTTAATTGGAGGCTAATTACTTTACAATATTGTAGTGGGTTTTGCCATACATTGACAGTAATCAGCCATGGGTGTACATGTGTTCCCCATCCTGACCCTCCCTCCCACCTCCCTCCCCATCCCATCCCTCAGGGTCATCCCAGTGCACCAGGCCTGAGCACCCTATCTCATGCATCAAACCTGGACTGGCGATCTATTTCATATATGATAATATACATGTTTCAATGCTATTCTCTCAAATCATCCCACCCTCACCTTCTCCCATGGAGTCCAAAACTCTGTTCTTTACATCTGTGTCTCTTTTACTGTCTCACATATAGGGTCATTGTTACCATATTTCTAAATTTCATATATATGCATTAATATACTGTATTGGTGTTTTTCTTTCTGACTTACTTTGCTGATAATAGGCTCCAGTTTCATCCACCTCATTAGAACTGATTCAAATGCATTCTTTTTAATAGCTGAGTAATATTCCATTGTGTATATGTACCACAACTTTCTTATCCATTCGTCTGCTGATGGATATCTAGGTTGCTTCCACGTCCTGGCTATTGTAAACAGTGCTGCGATGAACATTATTTACATACATACATACATACAAGAGTTAGGGCTCATTAAAATTATTCCCTTGATAAAAATAGGGGTACCTGCAAATCAGTCTTTCTTTCCATTGTGGTTTTCAAATATACCTATTTTCCCACCCTGAATAGAAAAACAAACAATATAGATTATAGCATGCAATTTTTCCTTTAAAAAAGGAAGGAGAGTAGGTATATTTTTAACAAATAAGATTTCACTGTACATACACTGCTGCCTCTGTGTGTCACTTAATGATGTACTTGGGAGATACAAGTGCAGAGTATTCCAAAGCATGTTTCTACCAAAATTTATTTAAGTATCTCTCACTTGGGTGTATTCAGGGTGTTTCCAGCTATTTCTTTCACCAAAAAAAAAAAAAAAAATCCTGCAATAACCGTCTGTACAAACATCTTTCCAAACTTATATGAAAATATTTGCAGAATAAATTCCTGGAGTTAGGATTACTGGGAAGATGAGAATATTTTTAATTTCAGCAATTTCAAAAATTTTTCAAAATTGACCAAATATTATAAAATGTGAGTCCTCAGTTTGGCAGGGTATGAAGGACCTTTAGTTAGCAGGAGTAAAGCCTTGTCCTGGAGGATATTTTGGCAAAATGTATGAAAAAAACCTCTAAAATGTCCAAGCCTAACCTACAGACTATAAGGTAATAAATAGTCCCTTATTTTGAGCCACTACATTTTGTGCTAATTTATTACAATAGCAATAGAAAACTAGATAGACACTATCAAAACTGCTCAGACAGGCTTCCCCGGCACCTGGGCGTGGGGCGCGGGGGCGCGCGGCGCGGGGCGGGCGGAGTCAGCGCGCGCCATGGGCGCTGAGGAGCCGGCGTGCTGAGCCCCGGCCGCCGGCCCAAAGAAATTTAAAAAAAAAAAAAAAAAAATGCTCAGACAACAGAATTGGACGAAAGCCAATCTAACTTTTCAAAAGATAGATTTTGCAAAACTTGTACCTAAAAACAACCCTGGATTAAAAAAGATTGTACAAAGAGCTTTTATGGGCCTATTGGAGAACTCACAGGAAAACGGTGCTCATCAGGACGGTAAGTCGCTTGCTAAGGACTTGTACCCATCTGTTTAACTTGGTGGTGTAAACTGGGAGATTCCTTGGTGGCTCAGACGGTAAAGTGTCTGCCTGCAATGTGGGAGACCTGGGTTCGAGCCCTGGGTGGGGAAGATCCTCTGGAGAAGGAAATGGCATCCCACTCCAGTACTCTTGCCTGGAAAATTCCGTGGACAGAGGAGCCTGGTAGGCTACAGTCTGTGAGATCGCAGAGTCGGACACAACTGAGCAAAATCACTTTATGCAAATACAATGCACTGCAATTCCAAGTTACTTGACAAGCTCTCATGATATGTTTGCAGAAAAGATGGAGAAATTTGGCTGAGCAAGAGCACCTGGGTGGATGAGTAACCTAATAGTCATAGCCAAAGGGTTCAAATTAGTGAATCCATGTTAACCTTGAGGTAGGTCTTAGTGGAGTACCTCAAGCCTTCCTCCTTGGCTTTCCTTTACAATCCATCATTTTTAATCAATTTCTTGGACAAGGACGTAGGACACTTTACAGATGATTCAAAGCCAGGTGGGATAGAAGGTGTTAGGTTTCAGGATCAAGATCTAAAGGGCTTATGCTAGGATAGATGGATCTGTGGACGGCGAGCAGGGCTGAGCAGCCAACAGTTACGGACCCTCTCTCTCGGGCTTGCCGTTGTGGCAGCTGTTTTCACTTAATCGACTCACCAACCCTGGGAAGTAAGGTTACGCAATCATTTCCACATTATAGATGAGTAGTCTTGGGATTGCCCCAGGGTCACAGTGCTTTTAACACTGTGTTGAATTTCACAGGCAGAGTTGCTTGCAGGCTATAATGGCAGCTTTTAAATATATGAAGAACCATCACTTGAGAAAAATTATAGATTGCTCAAATAGACCTCAAGAAAATAAACTATAAAAAGTGTGTGGAAACTACAAAACCGACTGTAACTGAATACAAGGAACAGCATTCTAGTGAAGAGTAAGGCTGACCCAAAGATGGAATCCCTTGGACATGTGAAGTCTCGCATTCCCAGCCAGGATAAGATGGGGACAGTACTTGTACATGGTGTGTGAGGTTGGGGTAAGTCAATGATCAATGTTTGTGCTGAACTCAGAACACTGACTGGCAGTCCGAGCACAGTCCTTTTTAAAGAGTAAATTTGCAATAAAAATGAATAGAAGTGTTTAAGCAAACACTAGGCCTTGCCTTAGTCAAGTAGAAGACAACTTCTGGGGCCTCCCCCCAACTCCTCACTACTCCTTTCTCTCACTCTGCCCTCAGCGGGGAGAGGCGGTGCCCCTAGCCATGCTTGGACCTCATGACCTCTGCACCTGGGCGCCCAGGACCCAGCTGGACTCCTAACAGTTTCTCCTGAACCACAGTCCATGGGCTCAGTTTCTGTGCATTACGGGAAATTAAGTTGTGGCAACTGCAGGCTTTTTACATGGAGGGAAGAAAACATTAGACATTGAGAGAAACAGGAATTCTGTGTTCAGAGGGGTGGAGATGCAAAACCATCTGGCCTGGAAGGAAAGTAGCCTCTGGGGACCAACTGCCCTGGGCTGAGGGTCTCCGCCCTTGGATCCTGTCCCTCTTTCTGGCCCTGGCGATGCTTCTTGCCCTGCCCATAAGTGACATATCTCACATGCCAAACTCCCTGGTGCTTTTCCTCAAGCCACTGTGAAGTAGGCTTCTGTTGTTTGCAACTCAGAGAGATTTTTTTTTCTGGCTGCGCTGGGTCTTCACTGATGTGTGTGAGGTTTCTCTATGCGCAGTGAGTGGGGGTTACTCTCTGATTTGGGCTTCTCATTTTGGTGGCTTCTCTTGTTGCAGAGCACCATTTCCACTGTGCTCAGGCTTCAGTAGTTGTGGCGAACGGCCTTAGCTGCTCTGTGGCATGTGGGATCTTCCCGAACCAGGAATTGAACCCATGTCCCCTGCAATGGCTGGTGGATTCTTAACCATTGGACCACCAGAGAAGTCTAATTTTACCATGACAAACCCCATCGCTAAGTGACGATATATACAAGTCTGTGCAGAGAATCCAAGGAGGAGGCCAGGGAGGTGCCCAGGGAAGCTGCTGGGATGAGAAAGTTGTCAGGCAGCCCCTGCCTTCAGTTCTCAGGACTGTGTGTACCCCATGCTCTACAGGTGCCCCCTGCACCCTCTCAGCTGAGCAGCTTCTCTACTCCATCACCCCACACAGGACTATGTGCCCCCCTGCCCAACTGGCCTCCCAGCTGCACTTCCCTCACTGATTCCATTGTTCCTAGATTCTCTGTCCTTGGGAGACAGTGTTGATTCTGGGCTCGGGCCAGGAATTCATTACGGTTCCATCAGCAGTGGACGAGGTGGGTCACCTGGGAGCTGGGGCTCCAGGCATGTGGACAGAGCAGATGCTGTGAAGGGGGTGAGGATGGGGACGAACCTTGATAACATGACTTCTGGGCCAACAGGTTGTAGGGGATTCAGGCTTCAGCTAGTTGCACATCTTCTAATCTTGGGGAAGCTCCCTTATTTCTCTGGGACCTGGTTTCTTCCAGTAAACTTAAAAGGTAGAACAAGAAATAATAATGATTATTATTTATTGAGCATCTTCCATGTGCCAGGTGCCCTTGTAAAGATTTTACACACACTAGTTTAACTTGTTTATTGCCTGTAAAGCATTTAAGACAGTCACTAGAATGACAACCTCATTCCAACCTTCAATAAATTGATGTATAATGTGCAACTCTCAATTTGCTGGACTTTTACCCTTAATGATCTTATAAAACAGAGAAACATCTCCATCTATTCAGATCACAGTTCTGACATTTGTATCCTCACATAAAATTTCTTCTGTCCATTCATAAGGTTTTGATGTTTAGGCTTTCAAATCAAAGCTATCTTATTTCCAAAATAATAGAAATCAGTTTATTTATTTTAGAAATTATAATTTATAAATACATTTATAAATGATAAATAACTTACTTCCTTTATCATAGTTCAGTCACTCAGTCATGTCCAACTCTTTGCAACCCCAAGGACTGCAGCACACTAGGCCTCCCTGGCTATCACCAACTCCTGGAGTTTACTCAAACTCATGTCCATTGAGTCGGTGATGCCATCCAACCCTCTCATCCTCTGTCATCCCCTTCTCCTCCTGCCTTCAATCTTTCCCAGCATCAGAGTCTTTTCAAATGAGTCAGTTTTTTGCATCGGGTGGCCAAAGTATTGGAGTTTCAGTTTCAGCATCAGTTCTTTCAATGACTATTCAGGACTGATTTCCTTTATCACAAGTCATAGCAAAAAAATCAATCAATACAAAGCCTTATAAAGTAAGAAAGTGAACACTTCCCTTCACTGCTCCCATCTTGACCCTAGAAATAACCATTCTTAATAGTTAAAAAAAAAAAAAAAAGGGAAAAAAGTCATTTCCATTTTTCTCAAAAAGATTGGGAAGTTAGCAAAGTGGGGAAGCTATGTGGGTGCTTTAAGGGCTTGGACTTGATGCCACTGAACAATGCGGTCCCACCCCCAACCCCCTCCTCATCCCACTGCCCTCCCCCACCACGGTGGAACAAGTGAGCTGAATGGGTTGCACTCTGTGCTGAGTCTTCACTGTCTCCAAGATGAATGAGGTCACCTGTCCATCTAACAGTTTTGTGAAGGTTGTGTGATATCGTGTGTATGAAAGTGTTTGCAAACCAGGAAATCATATACAATTGTTAGTTATTATATCATATCATCATACATGTTGATTTTTAATACTAATCATTATAATAATAATTAGTTTTAGAAGGTTTGATGATGAAAGTGAAAGTGAAGTTGTTCAGTCGTGTCCGACTTTTTGCGACCCCGTGGACTGTAGCCCACCATGCTCCTCTGTCCATGGGATTTTCCAGGCAAGAGTACTGGAGTGGGTTGCCATTTCCTTCTCCAGAGGATCTTCCCAACCAAGGGATCAAACCCAGGTCTTCTGCATTGTAAGCAAGACACTGTACCGTCTGAGCCACCAGGGAAGTCCTGGGTTTGATGATACCTCTGGAGCCATTCTTATTACATGTGGAGTTTTCTCCTCATAGCAAGCTTTTTCAAGCTCTGAGGTTTAAACAAAACTGGAGTTTATGTGACTCTCAGGGCATCTGAAAGTGGCTGCGGTCATGTGGGGTAAATATCTCACAATGGAGGAAACTGCAGCCCAAAGTGCTACAGCCCAGACGTAGCCTTTGGGGCTAAGAGATCTTTTTTTTTTTAAGCTTCAACATCACTCAAATACACACACACACACACACACACACAACTTTAAATTTTCTCCTTTTCGTAGAATGGCAAAAAATACTAAATTAACTTTTTAATTTTTTTTCTCTATGTTTAGTTTCCAATTTCACCTCCTACTCTGTTCTTTACTTGAAAGCAATAGGTTTCTAACTCTCAGCTGTGAAAATAAATTACAGCAGAGACTGCTATTTTCCTATCCAGTCATTTATTCATACCCTCCTAAAAGTCTAGACATTTAAAAATGTACACTTCACAATCCTCAAGTTTCTAGTAAAAAAAAAAATTTCTGGATGTGCTAGGAACAAGAAAATGTGATTCATAATCATGAGAAAAATGAATCAATAGAAACGGACTCAGAAATAAATGAGACACAGCAGCAGCTTACAAGCAGCTAGAACTTTCAGGTGTAGCCTTCCTTGGGTTGGACTTTTTCATAGGGGTATAGGTCATAAAGTAGCCCACACTTTATTAGGTCACATAAAACAATTCCTCTCAATCTTATAACGCCTCAGCTAAAGGCCTCTGTGCGCACCGTAGAGTGAACTTTGTAGCTCCCCTTAAGCAACTGTGCTCAGATTTCTAGTTAAGTTTGTAGAAAATTGAATGAATGTGACAACTCTGTGTGTATCGTTTCACAGCACTGCCTGTCTTCTGTTACCAAGAGCATCTTGGGGAGCTAAGGTGAAAACAACCATGGACACTGGAGGTGAAGGGCTGAAGATGGTGCCAGATGGTTCCCCAGTTGAGCATGTCCCTTCTCTAGAGTGGCCCTGAGATCACAAGGAGACACCTTCCCCCTCTCTCCAGGAGCCCACATCGCATTGGGAAGACAACGGAGCAGGTCTGGCTGGTTAATAATGAGATTATAATCTGATATTTATTTTTAATATAATATAATTATTTATATAATATAATATTATTTATAATATATTAATTATATTGTTTATTTATATATTATATTTTATAATATATAAATAAATATATATTATACTATAAATATATTAATAAATATATATATTTGTAATATAAATATAAATATATTAAATATTAAAATATAAATATATTTATAAATATATTATATTATAAATATGTTTTATATTATATTATATATTATAATATAATTATTAATGTGATATAATAATTAATATATTATGTATATTATATATAATCATATTATATATAATATATTATAAATATAATATATTTATAATATATCATAAATATATAATATATATTTATAATAAATTAATTATATAATATAATATATGATACTTATTTTTCACATATGATATTTATTTTTCTTTTTTTGACTTACTTCACTCTGACAGACTCTAGGTCCATCCACATCTCAAAAATGATCCAATTTTGTTCCTTTAAATGGCTAAACAATATTCCCTTATATATATGTACTACATCTTCCATTCATCTGTCAATGGACACTTAGCTTGTTTCTATGTACTGAAATATGGCTGATTCACTTTGCTGTGTATCAGAAACTAACACGATATTGTAAAGCAATTATACTTAAAGAAAAAAAAAGGTAAAACATAAAATCATGTCTTCTCTCTGCTACTAGAAAAAAAAATAATGATTTAAAAGAAGTCCTTTGTTTATCTCCAAGGGTGTACTGAAGAGTGCACCTGAAGTCAAAAGGCAATAAATTATTAACTGACAAAAATATTTTTTTAATTAAAATAATAATAAGCCCAGCATGCTTGGACCAGAATGCCCGCCCGGAAGTGGAGGCCAGTAGGGGAGGCACTAGGCCCCTCTGGGGCACTGCCTTCTTCCCACGGCTACCTTCAGTTCAGTTCAGTTGCTCAGTCGTGTCCAAGTCTTTGCGACCTGATGAACCGCAGCACGTCAGGCCTCCCTATCCATCACCAACTCCCGGAGTCCACCCAAACCCATGTCCATGGAGTCAGTGATGCCATCCAACCATCTCATCCTCTGTCATCCCCTTCTCCTCCTGCCCTCAATCTTTCCCAGCATCAGGGTCTTTTCAAATGAGTCAGCTCTTCATATCAGGTGGCCAAAGGATTGGAGTTTCAGCTTCAACATCAGTCCATCCAATGAACACCCAGGACTGATCTCCTTCAGGATGGACTGGTTGGATCTCCTTGCAGTCCAAGGGACTCTCAAGAGTCTTCTCCAACACCACAGTTCAAAAGCATCAATTCTTCAGCGCTCAGCTTTCTTCACAGTCCAACTTTCACATCCATACATGACCACAGGAAAAACCATAGCCTTGACTAGACGGACCTTTGTTGGCAAAGTAATGTCTTTGCTTTTTAATATGCTGTCTAGGTTGGTCATAACTGTCCTTCCAAGGAGTAAACGTCTTTTAATTTCATGGCTGCAATCACCATCTGCAGTGATTTTGGAGCCCAGAAAACTCAAGTCAGCCACTGTTTCCCCATCTATTTGCCATGAAGTGATGGGGCCAGATGCCATGATCTTAGTTTTCTGAATGTTGAACTTTAAACCAACTTTTTCACTCTCTTCTTTCACTTTCATCAAGAGGCTCTTTAGTTCTTCACTTTCTTCCATAAGGGTGGTGTTATCTGCATATCTGACGGCTACCTTCCCCGCCCACAAAAAAAAAAGGGTGGGGGGGCGGAATATGGACGGGGCCGAACTTGCGGGGGGCGGGCCCGGAGGGGCGGGGCTGGGCGAGGCTTGACACGCCCCACTTCCCGCGGCCGCTGTTCACCTCCGGGTGCTGATCCGGTAGACGCGGCCGCCTTCTTGCCGATCTGCTCCCCGGCTCCTGGCAGAGAGTCGCTGTCGCGCCCGGACTTCTGGGAAGGGACGAGGAGCGGTGCCAGGGCGGCGGGCCGGCTATGCCTCCAGCCGCTACGATTCCCGCCGGCGACTGCGCGCCTGCGGCCTCGGGGGCGCAGCGGGGCCCCGGGGAGGCCGCGCTTTGAGGTCTCCGGTGCCTAGCTCCCGCCGCGGCCGCGCCGGAGAACCCCGGGGCCGGCGCTCACCCGTATTCCCTCTCCCTAGCACTCTGACGCCCGGCGTCGCCTCACTTCCTCCGCCGCCGCCCGTCATGGCCTCTGCCGCCCGGGAGAGCGCGGGCTTGGGGCGCAGGCGCCCGCCGCCGCGCCGGGCACTGCCTGGATTGTTGCTGCTGTGCTTGTGGCTGCCCGGTGGCCGCGCGGCCGGCTCGCCCTCCGCGCCGCTGTCCGAGCTGCATGCGCAGCTCTCGGGGGTGGAACAGCTGCTGGAGGAGTTCCGCCGACAGCTACAGCAGGAAAGGCCGCAGGAGGAGCTGGAGCTCGAGCTGCGCGCGGGCGGCGACCCTCAGGAAGGCTGCCCGGGCCCCGGGGGCGGCGGCTACAGGGCTAGGCCCGACGCCATCATCCGCACCAAGGACTCGATCGCGGCCGGCGCCAGCTTCTTGAGCGCGCCGGCGGCCGTGCAGGACTGGCGGCAGTGCCTGCAGGCTTGCTGCCTCGAGCCGCACTGCTCCGTGGCCGTGGTGGAGCTGCCCCGGCGGCCCGCGCCCCCGGCCACCGCGCTCGGCTGCTACCTCTTCAACTGCACCTGGCGAGGACGCAGCGTCTGCAAGTTCGCGCTGCACCGAGGTTACAGCAGCTACAGCCTCAGCCGCTCCCCAGAGGGCGAGCAGGAAGGCCTGGAAGCCGGCGCCCCGGCCCTCACCCGGGCCTCGCCTCGCCTGGGTAAGCACGCCACCCGAGGCCCGGGCCTGGTCGCTTGGGCCCTGCTGTCGCTGCCCTTGTACCTGTTGGTGGCTGCGTCTGGGAGACCTGCCTAGGCAGAACCACTGGGCCCTCCTCAGTCAAGTCAGAAATGAAACATCCGGCTTTGATGTCTCAGTCCTAGGGATGTTTTTTGAGAAACCCCTAGTAGATTGGGTGGAAGCGGGCACGGTGGACTGCTTCTGGAATTTTTCTTAACTTAGGGAGGAATACTGATCTGAAAAGATTCACAGAAATTTGATTTAATGGAAGAGAAAATTTCAGGGGGGAAAGTCTATTTTAGTCTCAGAGGTTCTTATAAGGTATGGTCTGTGTCAAGTAATTACAAGAACAAAATCTAATTAGATGCCAGATTGCTCATAGCAATCACCCTTATTTCTTAGCTTGGCTCTCAGGATTCATGATTCCACCTAAAGTTGCTTTCATCAGACAAAATTCGGAAGGGAATAGGTCAGGTTATTTTGAAGTGGGTCTAACTATTTCCTATGAACTATGATTCTCTTTTTTAAGGAGTGGGGAGAAAAGGAACTCAATTAATTGAAAATAAAATTTAAAGCACCTCTCTTTTGAAGAGGAGCTAAAAAAGATGCTTTTTGCTTGATGGTTTTTATTCTGGGGATGATCAGAATGAGAATTAAGACCTAAACAGGAGGCAAAAAAAAAAAAAAAGTGGCAGGTGGAGATAAGGTCTCAGGAAATAAAACCTTGATTGGGCCTGCTTGTGTTCAGCTGAGTGTGATTGATTGCACTCTGTTGCTGTTTGCTTTATGATGACGCAAAAGTGAAATTATAACAAGACTAGAGGGGCATAGCCTCAGCCACTTTGGAAATCTGGAGTCTCCATGATCTTTAGGTCCAAAGAGAATGGTCTGGAAATCTGTGTCCACAATGGCCCACCTCCCTTCCCACCTCCAGTGGAATAAACATCCAAGGTCACCTGAGATTTCTAGGCCTTAAGGCACACACTGCAAAGGACCCCAAAGTTTTCTCCCTGAAGTGGAGGCGGGAGGCACTTTCACCTACATCCCTGAGCCCACCCATGGCTGTTTCACACACAGCTTTCCTCTGCCCAAGCAGGGATTCAAAAATAAATCCCAGCACCAATGAAACAAAATCCCTTTCCCTTCTCACTGCACAATTGGAGAAAACCAGCATTGCCAAATGGAGCTTTCTTATAAGCCAGTGGAAACAGGAAAGTGGAAACAAGGAAAGAATATATCTGCCATGGGGGGTGGGGGGGACTTTAGTTTATTGTAAAAGTTTCTGAATCCTTTTTTCTTCTACTTCCTTTTCTGACCTTCCTTTCTCTGGGCGGGGGCGGGGGGAAGTTTGTCTAGTAATTCACTTTGGGGATGCTCAGGGGTACACCCAGATGACCACTGGGCTTGGTCCTTATTCAGGAAAAGAGCTGCTCTGCTCACAAGTTCTTTGGATCCCAGGAATATGGAAACATGGAAGGGTGCTGCTTGGCCCAAATGCCCTCATTCTGTCTGCAGAGAGGGCAAAGGTCTCCTCATTCTGTCTGCAGAGAGGGCAAAGGTCTCCTCATTCTGTCTGCAGAGAGGGCAAAGGTCTCCTCATTCTGTCTGCAGAGAGTGCAAAGGTCTCCTCATTCTGTCTGCAGAGAGGGCAAAGGTCTCCTCATTCTGTCTGCAGAGAGGGCAAAGGTCTCCTCATTCTGTCTGCAGAGAGGGCAAAGGTCTCCTCATTCTGTCTGCAGAGAGGGCAAAGGTCTTGTGTTTTTCCTGCCTAGATCCTTAACCTCCTGAAGTTCCCTGTGCTTCTGAGACTAAGTGGTTCCTTCATGAATGTTTTTTGTTTTTCTGAAGCTGTGAGCACATGTAGTTTAAGGCTAAAGGAGCATGAAAATGGTTTAGAAATTTACAGAAAATGTTTTAGGGTCCATTTGAGGGTGAATACAAGGATTATGAAAAAAGGGCAGGGGGCCAGGTGGAATTGCACAGTTCACATTTTTAGCGGACCCCATCAGCCCTGTTTGTTGTTATAGCAGACCCCATCAGCCCTGTTCTTTGTGGACATTTATTGAGTTTGATAAGTGGCACTGCTATAAGCTCCTTAGACACATGAACTCACTCTGTCCTCACAAATCTGTCCTTTCCAAATCTAGGTTCTCTCATAATCTCCAGGGTACTCGAAGCCTTGGTGAGAGAAAGTAACCTGTCCAAAGGTATCATAGAACCTGCTTTGTGGAGCTATGCATTGTAAGTTGTGAGCTGTGCTGTGTGAGTTGTGAACTGTGTTGTGTGAGTTATGACCTGTGTTCTGTGGAGCTGTGAGCTGTGTTATGTGAGCTGTGAGCTGAGTTATATGAGTCATGAGCTGTGCTCTGTGAGTTGTGGAGCTGTATTCTGGGGCAACTTGAATGCTTTCTCCAACAGCATCAGGACACCTGGAAGAAGAGATGCCCTCAGTTGAGTTTCCAGGGTGAGACTGACTAAGCAGCTACCTGGGATGATGGGAGAAGGTGGGAAGGAGTGGAGGATGCTGGAGAGAGAGGTGTGCTGAATTGACGCAATCTTCCTGCAGTTGTGTACAAAGGGCAGGGCAGGGGGCTTGCGGTCCTGAGTCCTGAATTTGAGAGCCGGCTCTTCTCCGTGAGGTTCCCTGCTCATCCTCTTAGGACTTGAGTGCTGGCCTTGCCTCCCAGCTGGGCTGTCATGAGGATCAAGGGTGGACATGCTTTGTGGATTAGAAAGGCAGTTCCCACGTACCTGATGTCACTATGGGACCTTGGCTGTATTGTGTGGCTGACTGGAGGACCTGGGGGTCTATGTTTTCTGATGAAAGTGAGGAGCAGCAGGAAGGAGGCAGTGGAGCGGTTAGGACCTCAGAGGACCCAGAGAATACAGTCTCCAAGAGCTCAAGGGCCAGCACCCTTATGCTCTTTCCATATTTCCATATTCCATATTTCCAGGATATTCAGCCTGAAAACCAGGATCTCTGGGCAAACGCTGGGTAATCTGAGAAGTCAGGCTTGCATCTGTGTTAGGGAAAGTCAGTGTTGGACAGAGCTCTGCCATCCCCTCTGTAAACCCATGCATAGCCACCCCCGGCCTTTCTCTCATCTACTCCAAGGGCAAAGGAAAGAACTGACCTGGGAATGTTCAAAGCTCATCCCTCCGTGAGTGCCTGACCTATTGCATGTTTCTCACATTTTCAACCTCTCCCTTTTGTGTTATAAATAAATATCACAAAGGAGTTGCAAATAATTATGTAATACTATTGAGATAACCAGTGGGAATACATTGAGACCTGCAACTCTGATCACACAGAAATTCCAAATGGGTTAAAGAATTAAATAATTTGCTTAAAAATTAGGCCATAGGTTACTCCATACATAGAAGATTTGAAGAAAATAAATTTCACTATTATACATCTGGGGGGAAGATAACTTTCTAATCAATTAAAGAGATCATAAAGAGAAAGGATGTAGTATACACATGTTTTTAAAAACTTCATTATGTCAAGAAACAAAAGAAATTGCAAATAGAAGTCTGGGAAGGTATGAGACCAGTGTATTTATTATATTAATAGCAAGCTTATGTGAATCAGGAGCTTCTCTGGTAGCTCAGCTGATAAAGAATCCTTCTGCAATGCAGGAGACCTGGTTCTGTGAATTAGTAAGAAAAACAAAAAGAAGTAGGTAAAGCATATGAATACAGCTTCCAGAAGAGGATATTTAATTGATAAACATGGAAAAATGTTCAGCCTTAGAAGTAATCAGAAAAACTCATTTAATACCAGGTTACTGTTCCCAAGTGGCACCAGTGGTAAAGAACCCGCCTGCCAATGCAGGAGACCTTAGAGACTCTTTCAGTCCCTGGGTCAGGAAGATCCCCTGGAGGAGGGCATGGCAACCCACTCCAGTATTCTTGCCTGGAGAATCCCATGGACAGAGGAGCCTGGCAGAGTACAAGTCCATAGGGTCACAAAGAGTCGGACACAACTAAAGTGACTTAGCACACACACATGCACTGTTGTTACACTGGCAATAATAAGTTTACTGAAGTTACATTGATGTGCATGTGGTGAACTTATAATCATACATGGTCACTGAAAGTGTACATTGAAATGTCTCTTTTGGAAATCAATCAAGAAAGACATCAGAGAACGTTAAAATATTCATTCTCCTGAGATATGTTTTAAGGAAAATGATCCATGCTAAAGAAAAGTATGAGCAAAAAAATTATTGTGGCATTATGTATGATGGTGAAGAAAATTGGTAACAAAGTAATGTCCAGTAGTAGAGGCTAGGGACTTAAAGTGACAACTGTGAAGCTTATACAGTGACACAAGCAATGGTAGGATATATGAATAAATATCAATAAGTAAGAATACATCAATAAGTTGGGTTAAATTCAGGATGTAACTTTATATTTACTGTAACTAGAATACATGTGAGTGCTCCCAAAATATACTGGGTTAAGTAGAGCCTTTCAGTTAGACAGATCTGAGCTGACATCTCAAGTGACAAATTCATCACTTGTGTGGTCTTAGGCAACTAACTTAGCCAATCTGACCTAGTTTCCTCAAAGACTTGTGAAAACTGGGTGAATTTATGGCTCAAAAATGCTTCATGTGATGCCTGGTACAAAGAAATCACCCAGTAAATAGTTCAGTTCAGTTCAGTCGCTCAGTCGTGTCCGGCTCTTTGCGACCCCATGAATCACAGCACGCCAGGCCTCCCTGTCCATCACAAACTCCCGGAGTTCACTCAGACTCACGTCCATCGAGTCAGTGATGCCATCCAGCCATCTCACCCTCTGTCGTCCCCTTCTCCTCTTGCCCCCAATCCCTCCCAGCATCAGAGTCTTTTCCAATGAGTCAACTCTTCGCATGAGGTGGCCAAAGTACTGAAGTTTCACCTTCAGCATCATTCCTTCCAAAGAAATCCCAGGGCTGATCTCCTTCAGAATGGACTGGTTGGATCTCCTTGCAGTCCAAGGGACTCTCAAGAGTCTTCTCCAACACCACAGTTCAAAAGCATCAATTCTTCGGTGCTCAGCTTTCTTCACAGTCCAACTCTCACATCCATACATGACCACTGGAAAAACCATAGCCTTGACTAGACGGACCTTTGTTGGCAAAGTAATGTCTCTGCTTTTCAATATGCTATCTAGGTTGGTCATAACTTTTCTTCCAAGGAGTAAGCATCTTTTAATTTCATGGCTGCAATCACCATCTGCAGTGATTTTGGAGCCCCCAAAAATAAAGTCTGACACTGTTTCCACTGTTTCCCCATCTATTTGCCATGAAGTGATGGGACCAGATGCCATGATCTTCGTTTTCTGAATGTTGAGCTTTAAGACAACTTTTTTCACTTTCTTCTTTCACTTTCATCAAGAGGCTTTTTAGTTCCTCTTCAGTTTCTGCCATAAGGGTGGTGTCATCTGTTACTTATTATTGGGTTTCCCTGGTGGTTCAGTGGTAAAGAATCTGCCTGCAATGCACAAGACCCGGGTTCGATCCCTAGGTGGGGAAGATACTCTGGAGAATGGAATGGCTGCCCACTCCAGTATTCCTGCTTGGGAAATCCCGTGGACAGAGGAGCCTGGCAGGCTATGGTCCATGGGGTGGTAAAGAGTTGGACGCGACTGACCAGCTAAACACCGCCATCACCAACATTAATTGCTATTATCAGCAGCTCAGATGGGGAAAGACGAACAATAGACATCAAAAATGAAAACAATCATATTGGGGTTGTAAATAACTTTTTCCTGACATGTTGCAATTAAGAAAAGAAAAAAGTTCACAAAAGCAAACAGAAAAATCAAGATGGATTTTGACCTTTAATATCTAGGGCTCTTCTCTTAGTCTGGCTGGCCCCACTTCCACATCCTCAGCCTTGGCTATTGGTGCCCACGCAATAAGACCCAGATTCCTCTTTCTTGTCAATAAGGCATTGCTCAGAGCAACATATAGAAAATCAGAGTAGTTAATATACCTCTCTGCATAAAGTGCCACCTTGATAGGCTCCATCAAGATGGATATGAGTTTTATTTCATCTCTGTGGATCATACCAAATATGCTTAATCTTCAAAAGAAATCAGTGTTTCCAGAGTACTTCACATTGGCTTATTACATTTTTATAACAAAAACTCAAAGTGACATTTAAGCTTGTTGTTCATCGAGTCAAATTTTTTTGAGTGACGGCACACTCCTTTCCTCTCTTTGTTGTCATTTGTTTATTTTTTAAGACCTGTTTCTGGCTTAAGTCGCCTAAGCCAAATCGCTTTGGGTTGCTTTATTTTTAAGATTTTATTTACTTACATGTTTATTTATGGTCGTATTAGTTCTTCATCGCTGCATGCGGGCTTTCTCTAGTTTCAGTGCACGGGCCTCCCATTACAGTGGCTTCTCTTGTTGCAGAGCTCAGGCTCTCTGGCTCTAGGGCTCAGTAGTTGCGGTGTATGAGCTTAGTTGCCCCACTGCTTGTGGGATCTTAGTTTCCAGACTAGGGATCGAACCCATGTCCCCTTCCATGGCAAGCAGATTTTTTAACCATGGGACCACCAGGGAAGTCCCAGCTCTGACTTATTTTTAAATACATTATACAGTGTAATTTGCCTGGACTTAAACTGAGGAGGGAATACAATTCTATTATTTTTGATACAACGACCAATTTAGAGGATATGGAGATTTCACTGTGTTCATAAACCATATCTTTAAGCTTCCCTAAAGAAAAGTAAATGACTACAGTGACTTTTTTTTTCTTCCAGGAGGGCCAGGACTAGTTTTATAACATGTGCAGTATTTCCAAGCTTATCTGATTTTTCCATCTTAAATATTTTTGGGTAAACCTTTCAGGGCCTAGGACTTCCCTGGCAGTCCAGGGGTTAGGATTCTGCTCTTCTTCCACTTCCGCAATGGGTGAGTGTTCAATCCCGGTTGGGAAACTAAGATCCCACAAGCTTTTCAGCAAGGCACAAAAGATTCCAGAATTGTAATGTAAACCATTGCGTGGAAAGTGATGAACCTTTCAGAGGCAAAGGAAAGTTCTCTATAAAACTAAAAGAGGGCCTATTAGTAAAGCAGTTGTCATCTCTCTGCTTCCCTGAGAGAAGCAGAATAAAGTCATCAGGCACTGGCTCTTTGCTCAAGGGGTAAAAAACAGACCAATTGTCTTCTAAGACAGGGGTTGCTTATGTGGCATAATTTGATTACTCATTGTTTTAAGTGACTGTAAAAATGGGACTCATTTTCTCAATAGGAATATGTACCCTTTGGCAACAGCAAATGTGCTGATTCCTTGTGTTAGTCGCTGAGTCATGTTCAGCTTTTTGTGATCCCATGGATTGCTTCATGCCATCCATGCTTGCAATGGTGGGATGTCCTCCACCATCTCCTGGAGTTTGCTCAAACTAATGTCCATTGAGTCAGTGTTACTATCTAACCATCTCATCCTCTGCTGTCCCCTTCTCCTCCTGCCCTCAACCTTTCCTAGCATCAGGGTCTTTTTCAATGAGTCAGTTCTTTGCATCAGGTGGCCAAAATATTGGAGCTTCAGCTTCTGCATCAGTCCTTCCAATGATCAATCAAGGCTGATTTCCTTTCAGGTTTACTGGTTTGATCTCCTTGCAGTCTGAGAAAATAATAGGATTACTGCTAGCTTCAACTGTCAGGCTGTTGCAGAAACCAGTACTCAAGAAACCAAGCACCACACTTGGAGAGTTGGAGAACTCAGGTTTATTAAGCCAGCGGGCCCAGAGGAGTTAACACTCTAAGCTCTGAGCCCCGAACAAAGGGATTACAGAGTTTTTATAGACAGACTGTAGTGAGCAACACTAGCTGTTAATAGGCTGGTTTAAACTAAGGGGTTTCTCATGTGGGGGAACAGTGGTCACGATGAGGAGGGGGATGCCTGACCTGAACAGGCATGGTTAAGCAGGTTTACAGGGGCTGAGTGATTGCAAAGAGCAGAACAAGGGTGAGCGAAATAAGCTCCAATTCCTAGTATTGCAAGTCCCCACTTTCTGAGACTATGTGACCTATGTGATCTAGACTTTGCAAGGGGCAAGCTGAGTTACAGAGGCAGGAGAAGGAGGGTATGTAAAACTTTAACTTTTCCTCTTCAAGGCAGTGGGTATCTGGATTGGCCCTTAGAAGTTTGCTTGAGGGGCAACTTCAGCTGTGCAGAAGGAGAGCACTGTCTTAACAACATCATTCAAAATAAGTTAAGGAAGTCCAGCCCAAAATTCAGATCAAGTTTTGGTGCTAGAGGAGGAAGGAGATAGTGGAATAGTGGATGCCAAGAAGGATGTATTACAAAAGCCTGCAGAGTTATTTCTTCCCAGCTAAATTACTAAGTTTTGGGGACTTCCCTGGTGGCCAAGTGGTTAGGACTTCACCTTCCAATGCGGGGGTGGGGGGTGGGGGTGGGGCGGGTGTGTGTGCAGTTTTGATCCTTGCTCGGGGATCTAAGTCCCACATGCCTCATGGCTAAAAAACCAAAACATGAAACGAAAGAAATACTATAATAAATTCAATGAAGACTTTAACAATGGTCCACATCAAAATAGAAATTACTAAGCTTCATCAAAATATATGTGCATTTGCATAAGTTTACTAATAGGATGCTTAAATCACGTAAAATATCCACAATTCTGCTCTTAGGAATGTTTTCTGTATCTGATGGCTTCTATCAACCATCCCTGGAGTGGCTGTCCATCATGTTTAATATTTAGTGGACACAGTGAGAATTACTATGAAGGAGAAAAGCTAAATATCAATACACACTTGTTTGCTATTAATATTTTAGGGTATCTCAAATTCTGTATCAGCTTCCCTTAGAAAAACTAGTAAGAAGCTGTGAATCTCTTCTGTTTTCCTAGATGAAAATTGGATTCCAAGAATTTCTATGTGAATTTTATGTGAATCCAAGAACTTGCCTTAACTTTCCAGATTTAATTTATTGCAATGAAAATAAGAAAATAACTTTCAGTTGCTATACATACTCTTGGCAAAAATACCTCTCATAATAAATGAGAAAAAATAGGGAATCATTTCTCCTATGAATTATTTCTTTTCTTTCACAGAAAAGGACGAGCCTCCACTCAGCAAGGCTGGGCAGGATGTGGTTTTGCATCTGCCCACAGATGGCGTGATTCTGGATGGCCGAGAAAGCACAGATGACCACGCCATCGTCCAGTATGAGTGGACACTGCTGCAAGGTGACCCGACAGTGGACATGAAGGTAATTCATGTTGTAATAAAGAAAACTAATGTTTCAGCAAAGTGATCTTTCTACTTACAGTCCTCGAATGTCTATAAATTGGCAGCAGTGTGGAGAAAGCATAAAAATGATTGTTGAAAAGGTGTCTTGTTATATGAATTTACTTTTCTTCTGAGTAAACAGTGATCCTGACCATGTGTTTTGTTCTTATTTTATTTTTTTGGCCACACTGTTCAGCTTGTGGGATCTCAGCTTCCCAACCAGGGATAGAACCCAGGCCCTTGGCAGTGAGTGCATGGAGTCCTCAGCTCTGGACCACCAGGGAAGACCCTGGCCATGTGTTTTAAAGCTTACCTTCATTCTTGCTTTTTTGTCAACTTCTCCAGAGCACATAAAACCTTCAAGGAGAAAGACTCATGCTTTGTTTTATTGACTCGGATTAAAAAATGTTTTTAAAACATTTAAGAAATGTTAAAAGCATTATATATTTTCCTTTCTTCTTTGTTTCAGTTCACAGCCCAAGTAGAAAATATCAAGAATACAAAAGAGCATAGAGAGGAAAATAACAACAAAATGAACTTACTGTTCACATGATCCAGAAAGCAAGCTTCTCACTTAGCATTAGGCCTACCTGAGTTAGTTGAGTTAATTAAGTGAGGGGAGTTTGACATTAAGCCCTCCTATCAAGTGCTCCTCACTGATTTTCATAAGGCTTACCTGGGCTGGAATTGCAGCTGATGGGAATGAGCCTCTTGTCCAGTGCCTACCTACACTCAGTTAAGATGTAACTGACATGCAACATTATATCAGTTTCAGATGTAGGACATCATGACTTGATATATGTATATATTGTGAAATGATCATCATAGTAAGTCTAGTTAACATCTGTCACCACACAAAGTTACAATTTTTTTTCTTGTGATAACAACTGTTATGATTTACTCTCTTCAGTTCAGTTCAGTTCAGTTTAGTTCAGCCCCTCAGTCGTGTCCGACTCTTTGCAACCCCATGAATTGCAGCACGCCAGGCCTCCCTGTCCATCACCATCTCCCAGAGTTCACTCAAACTCATGTCCATCGAGTAGGTGATGCCATCCAGCCATCTCATCCTCTGTCGTCCCCTTCTCCTCCTGTCCCCAATCCCTCCCAGCATCAGAGTCTTTTCCAATGAGTCAACTCTTCGCATGAGGTAGCCAAAGTACCAGAGTTTCAGCTTTAGCATCATTCCTTCCAAAGAACACCCAGGACTGATCTCCTTCAGAATGGACTGGTTGGATCTCCTTGCAGTCCAAGGGACTCTCAAGAGTCTTCTCCAACACCACAGTTCAAAAGCATCAATTCTTCGGCGCTCAGCTTTCTTCACAGTCCAACTCTCACATCCATACATGACCACTGGAAAAACCATAGCCTTGACTAGATGGACCTTTGTTAGCAACTTTCAAATAAGAGACAGTGTTATTGACTGAAATCACCATGCTGTACATTACATCCCATGGCTTATTTATTTTATAACTGGAAATTTGTACCTTTTGACTCCTTTCACCCAGTCCTGCCCCCTGCCTCTGGCAACCACCAGTCTGTTCGCTATATCTCTGAGCTTGGTTTGGGGTTTTTTGTTTGTTTGTTTTAGATTCCATGTAAGTGTGAGATCATACAGTATTTAATTTTTCTGTCTGGTTTATTTCACTGACCATAATGACCTCAAGGACCCTCCATGTTGTTGCTAATGGCAAGATTTCCTTCTTTTTGTACACCGAATTTTCATTATGCTCTTATCAGTTGATGGACGTTTAGGCTGTTTCCATATCTTGGCTATTGTAATAACACAGCAGTGAACATGGGGTGCATATATCCTTTTTAAATTTTATTTATTTTATTTTTGGCTGCTCTGGGTCTTCCTTGCTGTGCACGGGCTTTCTTTAGTTGTGGCAAGCAGGGGCTACTCTCTAGTTTCAGTGCAAGGGTGCTCATTGCAGGGGCTTCTCTTGTTGTGGAGCACAGGCTCTAGAGTACCTGGCTTCAGTAGTTGCAGTATGGGCTCAGTTTGTGGCCGCATGGCACATGGAGTCTTCCTGGACCAAGGATTGAACCCGTGTCCCCTGCATGGCAGGCAGATTCTTAACCACTGGACCACAAGGGAAGTCCTATATGTCTTTTCAAGTTAGTGTTTCTGTTTCCTTCAGATAAATACCCAAACGTTGAATTGCTGTATAAACAGAGTCTTCAGTTGTTAGGAAAGTGGCTTTGTATTAACCCTGCTGGGCCTCTTTGTAGATAAGAGTATTTCCTGGCTTAGGCAGATAAACTTCATCCAATCACTCCAATCAGAGAAGGTGGAGAAAAATCTGTGTTGGTTTGCCAGGGCTACCATAGCAGAATACCACAGACTGGATGCCTTAAACAATGTATTTCTCACAGTCCTAGAGGCTGAAAGTCCAAGGTCAAGGTGTCAGCAGGTCTGCTATCTTCTAAGGCCTCTCTCCTTGGCTTGCAGGTGGCTGTCTTCTCCTTCCTACATCTTCACAGGCTCTTCCCACTGTGAGGAAATACTGATTTCTCTTCTCTTGGGATGAAAATAAGAACGGTAATCAGCTAGTCCCTTAAGACTGATTTAAGCACGTTGATTTATCCAAAGACTATACAGTCTTAGAATTGGACCAGACCTTCGACCAGCATCTTACCCAGTCTCCTATCCATACAAGAGGCCCTGCTTTCACCTCCCTTCTAGTGGTCATCCAGCCTGCCTGGTATTTCCAGAGATGAAAGCTCACTAGTTCGCATCATGTCCTATGACATCTTTAATCAGCTCTCATTACTGGGCCAATACATGTGCCTCCCTGTTACTTCTATGCAACTATGTTGGGTCTTCCTTTTGGAAAAGCACTGAACACATCTTTTTAGTCTATGCAGCAGCAATTAAAGTTCGTTTTTTTTTGTTTTTGTTTTTTTAATGAACGTCACCACTGAAAATGGTCTTCTCAGAACTCAACACTCTCAGTTCTTGCAATGTTCCTCATATGAATTGGCTCTTAGACTGTCTACCATCCAGCCTTTTTTAGATTTTCTCAGGTTCATTCATGCCCCTCTTAAAATCTGAACCCCCTAATTGAAACCCATACTTAAACTGTGGTTCTTCTTGACAGACTATTACCTCCTGTGATCCAGACATTGTCTCACTTCTATTAATGAAGATTCATTTACATAAACTATTTTAGTATCTGCTTCTCACTATAGGTTCCTGTTGAGCGTGCCATCAGAAACTACAAATATGCATGCTGAGTCGTGTCCATCCATCCCTTTGTGACACCACAGACTGTAACCCGCCAGGCTCCTCTGTCCATGGGATTTTCCAAGCAAGTGCTAGAGTGGGTTGCCATTTCCTCCTCCAGGGTAGGTTAATGTTGAGCTTTCCATTAGAAGGAACATCTAAAGCCTACTTCATCTTTCCACACAAATAGCCATCTTGAGGTCTCCCCCATTCTGTGTTTGTGTAATTGATTTATTGAGCCTGACTGCAAGGCCATATGTTTATCCTTTTTATACTTAAGTGTAGTTTTCAGCTACAACAGAAATAATTTTTGAACTTTGAGTATCATCCATTATATTGGGCTTGGCTGAGTCCCTTCACTGTTCACCTGAAACTGTCACATTGTTAACTGGCTATATATCCCAATACAAAATTTAAAGTTTAAAAAAAAAATTTTGTTTGGGTTTTTCTGTAAGATAATAAACCTGATGAAAAACTCAAATGAACGTTTTGCCAACCCAGTGTTTATTATTCCTCTGTGCATTGTGTCAGCTGCAAAATTAATATATTTTTACTGAATTTCTGAAAATTAAGATTGATAAATCTTAAGCCTTAAAGAGGGCTTCTCCGGTAGCTCAGACAGTAAAGAATCCAGCACCAGCAGCAGCAGTGCAGGAGACCCACGTTCAGTCCCTGGGTCAGGAAGATCCCCTGGAGGAAGGAAGGACAACTCACTCCCACATTCTTGCCTGGAGAATTCCATGGACAGACTATGGGGTCGCAGAATCGTACACAACTGAGCGACTAACACTTTCACTTTTACTTTCAAGATTGATCAGAAAAGGTGCATGAACAAGCCACTGATCAGACCTCTATGAGAGTTCCCTTCAGGTGGACGCTGACTATTAACTGGCACTCATGGATATATTTGGTCAAGCAATTGCAAATCTGTCTCTATGATCACCTAGATTTTCACAGTTGCTATGAAAAGCTTTATTCTGTAGATTATGAATTGTGTGTATGAATGCCAAATAAAAATAATGCTTATGATTCCGTATTAAATTTACTGAAGGTGTTTATAAAGAAGTAACAAAATTAGGCATTTAAGGCTGACTAAAGAGGAAAATGTGTGGGGCTTCCCTGGCAGTCCAGTGGTTAAGACTCTGCACTTCCACTGCAGGAGGTGGGGATTCCATCTCTGGTCAGAAGAACTAAGGAAAGAAAAAAGAGGAAATTGTGGACCAATTCCCTAGCCAAGTTATAACAGTGATAGCACATAGACTTAAGACTATAAAGCCACCATCTAGCAACAAAGCCTGCAATAGAGGAGCTATTTGCTCTCAAATTGCAACTGTCTTATAGTGGTTATTTATAATTATTTATAAATAATTTATATATAAAATATTATACATATAAATATATATTGTATATATTATATAATTATATTATGTATGTTATATATTATATTAATATATAAATATAGTCATAAATAATTATATATTTATATATAATTATATATTATATAATTATATATACTATAATGTATATTATATAATTATATATAATTATATAAAATATATATAATTATATATATTTATATATAATTATATATATTTATGTATACTATAATATATATAAATATATATTCGTGAGACATTCATGAATGCCCTCAAAGGTAACTCAACTCTCATTGGTCAGGCTTTCCACTGAGTGCCTATCCCAACCCCTTCTTGAGCCCTCCCCTCTCTTCACTATCTGCAGAATTCTCACCCCTTTTCTCATCTTCCATAATACAATAGTCAACCCTCGCTTTGTTTCGCAATACTTTAAGACCAGTTTCCAGGACCTATCCTTTCACATCCAAATCACCCATTTAGGTCTCCAAAAAACAAAAATAAATGAGGTTCTCCATCTTAAGAAGAATTATGCTCCCACCTTAATTATGTTAAAATTAATAGCTAACCTTATTTTAGCATCTGGTGTGTGTCCAGTATTGTTCTCAGCACTTTAAATGGACTAAGTATAAGGAAAAGCTCATATTCTTATGGAAAAGCTCATATGGTTTCCTCATTTATGAAGAAAATGAGTAAGAGAGATGACTGGCCATGACCAAGAGGATCTGTTTGTTTTGTTTTGTGCTTTGGCTGACCCATGCGGCTTTCAGGATCTTAGTTCCCTGACCAGGGATTAGACCCAGGCCACAGCAGTGAACGTGCCAAGCCCTAGCCGCCAGACCACTAGGGAATTCCAAGAGGTTTCCGACTTTAAAGTTACATATTTTCTGCTTTCTAACAGGATATTCTACATCCGTTTAACTGAATATTATTCTGTAACACATTCTTAAATGTAAGAAGACACTTTTTTCAGATAGTCCATTATATGTTGCTGAGTTTCATGATTATTTAATGTAATACGTTAAATCTGAAGTCAGAATGTAAAATATGATACAGAATATGACAATGTTCAGGGAGATTTGAAATTCATAAATCTGTAGATTGATTTCCACTCATCAGATGTGGAAAATTGAGCTAAACTGAAAGTGTTAGTTGCTCAGTCATGTCTGACTCTTTGTGACTCCACGGACTGTAGCCCGCCAGGCTCCTCTGTCCATGGGGATTCTTCAGGAAGAATACTGGAGTGGGTTGCCATTCTCTTCTCCAGGGAATCTTCCCCACCCGTGTCTCCTGCATTGCAGGTGGAGCCACAGGTAACGGAAGCCTACTAAAGGATGGATGTTGTTTACACTAATAACTTCATTATTAACTTAAAACCAATTGCACACTGGTGTGTCTGCTATAAATAATTAATTTTTACAAACATATAGGTGTATTATCTACTTTGAAACATGTTTGGGAAGTGGAAATAATAATTACACCAGGACCACAGAGATAAACTGAGACTGTCTTGAGCAAACAGATACATGGGTCCCTCTTAATAAAACTCAAGTTTCATGAGACTGAATGATTAGTCTCCTAATTAATCTCATTTTTAGATCCCCTTAAATGGATTAAAATAGGATTTTAAAACTGAGGCTTAGAGAAAATGTTTTCTGGTAAAGGAACATAATAGAAAGAAGAATATTGACTTTTTGTCCTAGGGGAAAGAGAACACAAAATAAATGTCAAATTTCAAATTGTCTTCTGTCTTACGTAGATGTTTTGTGGTTTACCCCTCCTCAGTAAGATTGCCTGGGAAATAATCTGGGTCAATACTGAAAATGACCATAAAAGGAAAGAATCGTATATGTTAAGGAGAATATTTAAAAACATATTAAAAGACTTTCTAAACATTTAGTTAGCAGGGTTTTCAAGGCAGCCTGGGTTGTTTAACCAATACACAAAGTTCCAGAGAACCCATGTGATCTTTGAAGAGTAAAGGCTATTAATAACTATATCTGTCTTCTGTTTTTCAATTATGTTTGTTGATAACAGGTCAAGAAAATATATAAAATCTATACTATCACAGCAGAATTTATAAGGATTATGAAAGATTTCTTTAGAATTATTTTCAATGAGGGACAGAGTGAAGAGTGGATAGGGATTTCAGTCATTTGTATGCTACCAGGATTTCTCCCCCTTCCTCTTTCCCTCCCCTCCCTCCTCTCTTCCTTCTTCCATTTCTTCTTCCTTCTGTCCTTCCTCTTCCTTCTTATCTTTCTTTCTTCCTTCCTTAAAAATTTTTCCCTTTATCTCCTGAAGCCTAGAACTATACTTTGTGCTCACTAGGATGCTAACACTCGCTAATTGATTGGCTCCTTTAAAAAAAAAATGATTGACTATTTTGCTAACCTTTCAAAAAACTTCCCTTTTAACCCTCAAATTTTTATCATCCTTCCTAGCAAGATCAGCATTGTTCCACACTCTGGCCTCACACTGATGTTAGGAAGGGCCACTAAGAGCTATCTAACAATTACTTTGTATCTCATCAAAGTAGATCCTAGACACATATCACCTATTGTTTTTTCTTGGCTACTGGACAATATCTAGTCTTCATGAAACAAACTGTAAATCCCTTTAATAAAAGTTATCCTAGATATTCTAGACCATGGGGTAGGGGTAGAGGAGCGAAGGGGAGTAAACTGTTTCTAAATTTTAAAAAGAGAAATGATATTAATAAATAACTGAGAAAGCTTCCTATCACATTTCAAATATTTCTTTCCTCCCTCAGTGAGTCAGTTTAACAGTGAATGAAAGAGAAATTCTAACACAGCCTCTGCTTGGCTTTGGTTTTTGAATCCTCGATTCACCACTTCCCTGTGCCAGATGGGATAACAAAAGCCCTCTTTCAAGGTATTATCGTTGCATGAACAGGGACACCCTTCCATGGCCCAAGACTGGGCTCTTGTCTAACACTTGGGCACAAATGTCCCAAGGAGACACAGGTGCTGACAGAGTAAGAGAACTCACTGGAAAGGGGCACCTGGGTGGAGAACAGCAGGATAAGGGGACCCATGAGAACTGCTCTGCCACTTGGCTCACAGTCTTGGCCTTTATGGTGATGGGATTAGTTTCCAGGTTGTCTCTGGCCAATCATTCTGACTCAGGGTCCTTCCTGGTAGCACAGGGATTTCTCAGCCAAGATGGATTCCAGCGAGAAGGATTCTGGGAGGTTGGTAGGACATAGTGGTAAAGAACCTGCCTGCCAATGCAGGAGACATAAAGAGACACTGCAACCCCCCTAGTATTGTTGCCTGGAGAATCCGATGGACAGAGGAGTGTGGCAGGCTGCCGTCCATGGGGTCACACAGAGTTGGAGACAACTGAAGTGACAGCATACACACACACACACACACACACACACACACACACACGGTAGGACATATGGACTGGCATCTACTCTCTCCTTCTGACCTTTGCTGAATTCTTTCAGTTGGAGGTAGTTCAATAGGTTCCACGTTCCTTACTACTGTAGGGCAACTCATGCAAGTGATTATTGTTGAACATGGCCAGAGTGAGTGGGCGGTTTCAGTCAGTGGTTCTCCTAACATTATTACTGTGATGAAAGGATGAAATGCAAATGCAAATAAGACCCCTGGAACAGTGAGCAGCACAGAGTAAACAGTCAAAAAGCGTGTTATTCTATTTATTCTGAGATCATCTTTTCTTCGATGGTATCCACATGGTCTCTGGTAATCCTGTCTTGTACCCAGACAGATTATGTTCATGCCTGGGTAATGTTCTCTTAGAGATTCTCCCAAGGAACCCCAAATACTTACTCCCTGTGTTCAACAGTGCCCAGAAGGCCTTTAACAGGGAACAAAACCTCATACCTCCAGTGCCTGTGGAGGAAATCCTCCGAACTCTGGTCTTGAGGTATGAGATAGATGGACGCCCCACCTCATGTCCTCCACCCCCACCCCCCTACACACACACCCAGGGTGAGCATTGGAGTTTGTTCCCTGTGGACAGAAACTCCAAAATATCATAGAGGGACCATCGAGAGAGGAGGCTGGGCCCCTGCCCAGATAAAAGATTAGAGACCACATATTACATATTTCTCATTGTTGAAATCAAGGAGACCCTCCCAACTAGAAAGCTCCTTGGAGGTCAAAAGGGGAGTGATGTCAAATCTACCCATAGACCTCTTCGGTGGAATCCATCTTGCCTGAGAGATGTGCGTGCATGCATGGGAGGATCCTGAAATATTCCTAATATGGATTCTCAACCAGGCAAATCAAAATGATCAGCCAAAGGACACCCAAATGAAAAAATATCCCATAAAAGTGATTCAGACTGCCACTAGGGCGTGACTCTCTCTCTCTGACTGCCATGTGTCCATCCACATGTACTGTATTCTTTTTCTTCCTAATAAACACTTGTTTCACTACTTTCTGTCTTTGTGGGAATTCTTTTCTGTCAAGCCAGAGGGCCAGGGCCTTGTCCCTGACCTCTGGTCTAGTGTCTAGGATTCAGCTCTCACTGCTGTGCCCCAACCTCAGTCTC
Source organism: Bos indicus x Bos taurus (assembly GCF_003369695.1). Lineage (NCBI taxonomy): Eukaryota > Metazoa > Chordata > Mammalia > Artiodactyla > Bovidae > Bos > Bos indicus x Bos taurus. Next base: position 86,986,662 of record NC_040084.1, on the reverse strand, counting down.
TAGAACCAAAGCCCTTTGCAGGCAGAGGCCACCCCAGATCAGTCAAAACAGTATGGTTTTTTTTTCCCCCTTTTGGAGATACAGGATAATGTGTTTATTTCAGAATTACTTAAATTTAGTAACCTTAACCAACAGTGAGTTTGAAAGAAACAGTGACACTTTTGTAAGTAAGTCCCATTCAGGCCCCTTTTGTACTGACCCAAGGAAAGGTATAGTTCCACTGATTCATTTCCTGGGGACCACCAGTTTTGCACTGGTTTCCAGACACTCTCCGCTTCACACCCACACACACCCCTCTGGAGATCCAAGAATAATATGTTTCTTTTGGAATTAATTAACAGATTTGGTAAGTTTAGAAGCAACAATGGCACTTTTATAAGTCCCACACAGTCCCCTTTTGTAATCACCCAAGGAAACAGAGTTCCACTGATTCATTTGAGGACCATCATTTTTCCACTGGTTTCTGGACAGTGCTTTTTCCTCTCTCTCTCTCTTTTTTTTTTTTCCTAAACAGGACTTTTTTGAAAAGTGCAGTTTCTTTTTTTTTTTTTAAGACATTTATTTTATTTATGGGCTACTCTTCCTTGTGGTGCTTGGGCTTCTTATTGCGGTGGCTTCTCTTGTTGCTGAGCATGGGCTCTAGCATGTGCGGGCTTCAGTCGTTGATGTGTGTTCTCAGAAGTTGCACCCTGCAGGCTCTAGACATGAGCTTAGTAGTTGTGGCACACGGGCCAAGTTGCTCTGAGACACACAGGATCTCTCCAGACCAGGAATTGAACTCGTGTCCCTTGTATTGGCCCTGGAGAAGGGAATGGCAATCCACTCCAGTATTCTTGCTTGGAGAATCCCATGTACTGAGGAGCCTGGCAGTCTACAGTCCATGGGGTTGCAAAGAGTTGGATACGACTGAGTGACTAAGCACCCTTGCACTGGTAGGCAGATTCTTAACCACTGGATCATCAAGGAAGCCACCCAAAAGTGTGGGTTTTGACACTGAAAAACCAGAGAATAGTGGTTTCCTTGCCTGGAGAATCCCAGGGACGGGGGCGTCACATAGAGTTGGACACGACTGAAGCGACTTAGCAGCAGCAGCAGGGGGTGATAGCAAAGACAGAAGGGGAGACAGAGAAGCAAAAAAAAAACCACCATGTGTCAGGGCACCAGAACAGATATGGACCTCAGCAAAATTTCACCTACATTACTGCCTCTCAGCTATTTTATTCACCTTAAAATTTTAATAAAGGACAAAAAAAGTTACAGCAGCCCACAGGACATTTTTGAGACACAGAAGATTATCAAGGCTGCAAATTTCCGAAGAAACATCTGGGGATAAGTTGGTGCATATGTATGAGTAGTCCGTGGTGGTTTTAAGGATTTCTTTGTATCTTGTTTCAAGAATGAAGGGTGATGTCAGTCAGTAAAAAAAAAACACAACCTACCCCCCAAACCACAGCAAATTCTAGGATTTACTGTTCCACTTAAAAAGGAAGATACATGAGAGCATAATAGATGAGTAATTCATACCTGTTTTGTTTCAAAGTTAACCTGGAGCCTTGAGGTAGACTAGTCTTTAGGCATGAATTTTTTTACACAGTAGCTCAAAGCCTTCAATATTTAACTGCTTTTTTTTTCTTTAAGAAAAAATACTTGTTAGAAAAGGTTTAAAAATAATCTCCCTGGGGAAAGAATAGGTATTACCTCATGAAAAATAAACTGAGTAAGCTGAGTTGTGAAAGCTCTACTCCAATAGCAGCGGGAGCTTTGAAGTCTCTTTCCTGGTCGGGAACACTAAATTTACAGAACAATAGGCTTCTGGCATCACTGGGCTTCCAGGTCTTCTTGCATTTAAACCTGACTTCCTGTCACTCTTCTTTCATAGGTCCTGGCATTTCCATTTTTGTGTCGGTAGTGGGGTGAGGATAGGGGTCGGGGAGAGCTTTTAGAGGTTTTAAAGGACTGTGTGTGTGTGTGTGTGTGTGTAAGGAGTATCTGACCTTTTTAGATCACAACAGGCAGCTGCTTTGTGCATGAGCTGTGGGTCAGGTCTTTCTAAGAGATGATTCTTGGAATAAGAATGCAGAAGGCTTTAAATCTCTGCAAAGTTGCAGGATATAAAATCAACACACAGAAATCCCTTGCATTTCTATACACTAACAATGAGAAAATAGAGAAATTAAGGAAACAATTTCATTCACCATTGCAACGAAAAGAATAAAATACTTAGGAGTATATCTACCTAAATAAACAAAAGACCTATAATAGAAAACTATAAAACACTGGTGAAAGAAATCAAAGAGGACACAAATAGATGGAGAAATATACCATGTTCGTGGATCGGAAGAATCAATATAGTGAAAATGAGTATACTACCCAAAGCAATCTATAGATTCAATGCAATCCCTATCAAACTACCAATAGTATTTTTCAGAGAACTAGAACAAATAATTTCACAATTTGTATGGAAATACAAAAAACCTCAAATATCCAAAGCAATCTTGAGAAAGAAGAATGGAACTGGAGGAATCAACCTGCCTGACTTCAGGCTCTACTACAAAGCCACAGTCATCAGGACAGTATGGTACTGGCACAAAGACAGAAATATAGATCAATGGAACAAAATAGAAAGCCCAGAGATAAATCCACGCACCTATGGTTACCTTATCTTCGACAAAGGAGGCAAGAATTTACAATGGAGAAAAGACAATCTCTTTAACAAGTGCTGGGAAAACTGGTCAATGACTTGTAAAAAAATGAAACTAGAACACTTTCTAACACCATACACAAAAATAAACTCAAAATGGATTAAAGATCTAAATGTAAGCCCAGAAACTATAGAACTCCTAGAGGAAGACATAGGCAAAACATTCTCCAACATAAATCACAGCAGGATTCTCTGACCCACCTCCCAGAATATTGGAAATAAAAGCAAAAGTAAACAAATGGGACCTAATTAAACTTAAAAGCTTCTGCACAACAAAGGAAACTATAAGCAAGGTGAAAAGACAGCCTTCAGAATGAGAGAAAATAATAGCAAATGAAGCAACTGACAAAGAATTAATCTCAAAAATATACAAGCAACTACTGCAGCTCAATTCCAGAAAAATAAATGACCCAATCAAAAAATGGGCCAAAGAATTAAAAAGACATTTCTCCAAAGAAGACATACAGATGGCTAACAAACACATGAAAAAATGCTCAACATCACTCATTATCAGAGAAATGCAAATCAAAACCACAATGAGGTACCATTTCACACCAGTCAGAAGGGCTGCTATCCAAAAGTCTACAAGCAATAAATGCTGGAGAGGGTGTGGAGAAAAGGGAACCCTCTTACACTGATGGTGGGAATACAAACTAGTACAGCCACTATGGAGAACAGTGTGGAGATTCCTTGAAAAATTGGAAATAGAACTACCATACAACCCAGCAATCCCACTGCTGGGCATACACGCCAAGGAAACCAGAATTGAAAGAGACATGTGGGGCGCCTGAGCGTTGAGCGACGCTTTAGTGAGTTAGGTACCGGACCTCTGCGTCGTTGCCTGGATTGCAGTTCGCCATGATCGTTCCCTCCCTGGAGGAGCTGAACTCCTTCAAGTACAGTGACCTGCAGAACTTGGCCAAGAGTCTGGGCCTCCAGGCTAACCTCAGGGCAGACAAGCTGTTAAGGGCCTTAAAAGCTCATCTTAAAAATGAAGCAAGAAAAGAAAATGAAAATCAGGATGAAATTCAAACTTCTGCATCCTCTTGTGATGAGCCTGAGATACAGACCAGCAGCCAGGAACAAGCTGAGAGGGAGCCGGATGACCATGTCACCAAAACCAGAGGAAGGCGTAAGACTGTCCACAGGAGCCCTGACTCGCAGGCAAATGGAAATGTGCAAACTGAAAAGAAGCTACCACCTGTGCCCAATCTGCAGAATCATTCAAAGATAAAACTATGTGGCCCTACTAAATCCCAGAATCAAGAAAAGCATGAAAACCAGGTTCTCAGAACTGCTGTAGAAGTTCCTTCTCTACCCAATGAGAGTCAAGGAGATGAGAATACGGTGTCCTCAGGAAAACATGGAATAGATGGTAATGAAGATCCAAGGGTACCTTCAAAAAGAAAGAAGTCTCTCTACACAGATGGGTTTTCCAAACCTGGAAAAAATAAAACTGCAAGCACTACTCCAAACTTTAAGAAGCTTCACGAGGCTCGTTTTAAGGAAATGGAGTCCATTGATCAATATGTTGAGAGAAAAAAGAAACATTTTGAAGAACACAATTCATTTAATGAACTGAAGAGGCAGCCCGTCACTAAGGGAGTGCTGGCAACTCCAGTTCCTGCCCGAGGAAGACTCTCCGTGGCTTGTACCCCTGGCAGCCAGCGGCGCTCGCAAGGCCAGCCCCACGCAGGCCGGAGCACCTTGTGTGTGAAGGGGTCAGCCAAGCGCTCTGCTCTCTTGGCAGCTAAGATGAATGTCAGGTTTTCAGCTGCTACTAAAGATAATGAGCATAAGCGTTCACTGACCAAGACTCCAGCCAGAAAGTCTCCACATGTGACCACGTCTGGGAATACCCCAAAAGGCCAGGCTGTGCTCGGGACACACAAGTTAAAGACCACAAGGGGTGAATCTGTTGCTGTTATTACCCCATTCAAGTTGACAACTGAAGCAGCGCAGACTCCAATCTCCCATAAAAAACCAGTGTTTGATCTCAAAGCAAGTTTGTCTCGTCCTCTCAACTATGAGCCACACAAGGGAAAACTGAAACCATGGGGACAGTCTAAAGAGAACAATTCTCTACATGAGCATGTCAACAGAGTTAGCTTCCACAAGAAAACTTATAAACAACCTCGTCTCCAGACCAGGGAGGAGCAACGAAAGAAACATGAGCGGGAGCGAAAGGAGAAGAAAGAAAAGGTCCTGGGAGTTCAAAGGGGCCTCATTATAGCTGAACGTTCATAATTTAATATCCTGTAAATATTTCTTTCCTCTTAACCCTTTTTTGTAAATATTTTTATACTGTCCTCTTAGTCAAAAGACCTTTTTCTGCTCTTAACTTTGTTCATATACTATATGTAGTGCCTGTGGCTTCTTCACATGCTATATCCCTGAAAATACATTACCTTTAAAACTCACAAACTCTTCTGAAATACTTTTTACCTAAGCCCCTATACAACTAGCTCAGTTTTCTACAAAAGACCCATCATAGATTCTTGACCGAGATTTTTAAAGTCAAGTGCCCTCTGCTGGCTCTAGTAACAGAACTTCAGTCCTCTTCTAGGTAAAAGCATTTATGGTAGCCAATTATAACACATACTTTAGTAGAAATTGAACAGTAACAAGTTATGGATAGGGTAAGCTGTGAAAGGCCACCTCTTCATCCTCTAGAGAATCTAGTAATCTTACTGAAACTGTAAGCCATTTGGGTTGATAAGACATCAGTATTTTACCTATGTGAAATGTTTCATTTAAGCTTTTGTGTACTTCATGTAATTGTCAATTACGTATCTCTGTATTCTTAAAACTATAGCTCATTCTAGCTTGGCTTATTTAGAAATACACAGGACCATATTGAAAGTTGGGGATTGCGGCTTTAAGGATTATTGTGCTCTGTCAAACTGATATCTTACTCCATTTATGGAAAAGACTAGAGTTGCTTAGTATCATATTCATATTTGTTGCACCTGAGTGGAGTGTCTGTGTTTTGTACGGCTTGAGATTTTCATGAATAAAATTTTTTCTCACGGTAAAAAAAAAAGAAAGAAAGAAAGAAAGAGACACGTGTACCCCAATGTCCATCGCAGCACTGTTTATAATAGCCAGGACATGGAAGCAACCTTGATGTCCATCAGCAGATGAATGGATAAGAAAGTTGTGGTACATAGACACAATGGAATATTACTCAGCCATTAAAAAGAATACATTTGAATCAGTTCTAATGAGGTGGATGAAACTGGAGCCTATTATACACAGTGAAGTAAGCCAGAAAGAAAAACACCAATACAGTATACTAATGTATATATATGCAATTTAGAAAATGGTAATGGTAACCCTGTATGCGAGACAGCAAAAGAGACACAGATGTATAGAACAGTCTTTTGGACTCTGTGGGAGAGGGCAAGGGTGGGATGGTTTGAGAGAATGGCATTGAAACATGTATATTATCATATGTGAAACGAATCACTAGTCCAGGTTCAATGCATGATACAGGGTGCTCGGGGCTGGTGCACTGGGATGACCCAGAGGGATGGGATGGGGAGGGAGGTGGGAGGTTCAGGATGGGGAACACATGTATACCTGTGGCAGAGTCATGTCAATGTATGGCAAAACCAATACAATATTGTAAAATAATTAGCCTCCAATTAAAATAAATAAATTTATATTAAAAGAAAAAAAAGCTCTGCTAACTCGGAGATAGGATTCTACAGTGACTACGAGCATGGAGTTTGGAATCATATGCTGTGTTTTGCTGTCCTTAGTTGCTCAGTCATGTCCAACTCTTTGTGACACCACGGACTGTAGCCCACCAGGCTCCTCTGTCCATGAGGATTCTCCAGGCAAGAATACTGGAGTGGGTGGCCATGCCCTCCTCCAGGGGATCTTCCCAACCCAGGGATCAAACCCAGGTCTCTCACATTGCAGGCGAATTCTTTACCATCTGAGCCACCAGGGAAGCCCAAGAATACTGGAGTGGGTAGCCTATACCTTCTCCAGGGGATCTTCTCAACCCAGGGATCAAGCCCACATTTCCTGCATCTCCTGCATTGGCAGGCAGACCCTTTATTTTGGGCTACACTGGGTCTTCATGGCTGCACAAGGGCTTTCTGTAGTTGTGGCAAGTGAAGCCTACTCTTCGTTTTGGTGCCCAGGCTTCTCACTGCAGTGGCTTCTCTCATCTTAGAGCATGGGCTCTAGGGCACATGGACTGCAGTAGTCACGGCATGAGGGCTCACTTGCCCCGTGACAAGTAGAATCTTCCCAGACCAGGGATTGAACCTGTGTACCTTGCATTGACAGGAAGATTCTTAACCACTGGACCACCAGAGACATCCCCATTTCCTCTATTTCTATGTCTACATATGTTTCTACACACTGTCAGCAACTAAGTTTGCTCAACCCCTTGGATTTTATATGCTGCTTCTTCGTGCCTCTAGCCCTTCTTCCTAAGTTTGTAAGAAGATGATTATTCTCTGATTGGGCTGATATAGAGGCAAAGAGTCAGACACAACTGAGCAGCTAACACTTTCACTACTCTTTTTTTGACTAGGAAAATACAGAAAATTGAGTTCATTTTGCTTCTTTTATGAAATTTTGGGTCATGTCTGTGATGAAAAGTAAATAGAAAAAGGAACACGTAACTAAAGAACAGAACCTAAGCATGTTCACCTGAATTATCTAGACAATTGTATTAATAATAGCAGTTTATGTTCTGGCCTCTGTTGGTCAGTTTAGCTGCCCCCGTGTCTCCTTCAGCCTGTGTGTGTGCTGGGAGATGGCATTGGATTACAACAAGGATCTTAATGGCCTTCAAACCACTAACAGAGTTCTCTGTTTTGCAAGTTGATAAGAGGCAGAAAGCTAGCATGCCTTTGCGTTCATTGGTTCAATGGAATTTCTTACTGAAATATTTTGTATGACATCTTGTCACTACTTATGACAATTTGCCCATTGCCTTATATACTTTAAAAGCAACTGTCGGGGGTGAGGGGAATAGAGAGGTAGTACTCGTTTTGTAACCAAGTGTTGTACTAATAATCATGTATGTATATATGTGTGGTATATAAAGAAATGCAAATGTATGTTCCTTGCCACTAAATTACTATTTTAGGGAGGTGCAGTAGAGCCAGAATAACAGATTGAGTTATAAATTGATTTTAGCCAGAGTCCAACCATCAAAGCCTCTGTTACTATAGAACAGATCCTGGGCAGAGATTAGAAGTTCTTTGTTTTATTAAAGGTAATGTAACTTTCAAGTTACAAATTGGGTGTGTTGTGGTTCTTCCCAGTGGCTAAGACGCTGAGCTTCCAATGCACATGGGTGTGGTTCGATTCCTGGTTAGGGAATCCCAGACGCCCTGGGGCTTGGCCAAAAACAAACAAAAATTGGATATGCTGCATATACATCTGTGTGTATGTGTGTATGTGTGTAAATCCTTCCCAGTGTCATAAATGTGAGGAGACGTCTAGAAATGCCTGGATGCTTGGAGGGAAATCATCTATCTCACAGTTCTATATATTCTTATATTGATGCTGAAGAAAGATAGCATTTGTTAGCTAAAAAACTAAACTAAAAAGGACCAGGGAATTAAAAGTACAGATTACTTTGTATAAAATAAATAAGCTACAAAGATGTATTGTACAGCACAGAGAATATAGCCAATATTTTATAGTAACTATAAATGGAGTAGTTATTGACTCACTGTGTTATACACTTGAAATTTATCTAATATTGTACATCAACTATACCTCAATTTAAAAAAAAAAAAAAGCGCATGTCAAGCTATGTCACAAAGGAAAGTGAAGTGACTCAGTCATGTCTGACTCTTTGCGACCCCATGAACTGTAGCCTACCACGCTTCTCCGTCCATGGGATTTTCCAGGCAAGACTACTGGAGTGGGTTGCCATTTCCTTCTCCAGGGGACCTTCCTGACCCAGGGATCAAACCCGGGTCTCCCGAATTGTAGGCAGACGCTTTACCGTCTGAGCCACCAGGGAAGTCTTTCTTGGTGGCCCAATAATTAAAACTCTGCATTCCCAATGCAGGGCATTCAATCCCTGGTTAGGGAACTAAGATCACTAATGCAAAAAAAAAAAAAAAAAAAAAGCTTAAAAAAATAATCAAATCAAATTAGTGTTTTGCCTTTTACAGCTTAAAAACCTGAAAAAGTTTTCTGCATCCAAGAAATAAAACCACAGAGGGAAAAACCAATGTGAAATGAGGAAATCCAAAAGTCAAAGTGTTTGCTTCCTTTTCTCTCTGGGTCTGGGAGACAAGGTGAAACAGCAAACTCTTTAAACAGATTGCTGCACAAGAAAGGGCAAGAAGCCTTTTGTAGAAGAATTTTCACAGGAAACTAACAGGATCTTGTTGACTTCTGCAGTTATCAAACTAAATCTCACACAAAGCTCTTGGTATTAAGTTTCTGTACTTAGTTTCCGCTCACAGAGGAAAGGCCTGCAGGTGTGGACCGGTGCCAATTGCAAAGCCTTCTTCGGAGGCCCTTCAGGCAAGATCCAGTCTCTGCCAGCTGTTGTCAGCATCTACCTTTTCTGTTGGTGTCCAAACCCAGCGGCTCTCAGAGCTTTCCCATGGAAACAGTCAATTGTCATCATGCCCACGGGTAGCTGAGCTGCAAAATCTGACATACCTGTCCTTCCCCTCTAAGCAGATTTTTCAAACTCTATTTATCTGAAATAGTTTTTGAGACAAACTTTTACATACCTCGGCTATATTTACTAGAGTGCTCTTGCCCCATAAGGGCCAGAGGGAAGTTTGGATCATTAAAAACCATATTAAGGGGCTTCCCTAGTGGCTCAGTAGTGAAGAATCTACCTGCCAATGCAGTACACACAGGTTCGATCCCTGGTCTGGGAAGATCCCACATGCCATGCACCATAGCTTCTGAGCCTATGCTCTAGAGCCCCGGGGGAGTGATGTGCAGCTACTTGAGCTCTTGAGCTGCAAGTACTGAAGCCCATGCGCCTAAGAGCCTTCGCAGTGAGGAGCCCGAGCACCACCACTAGAGCAAGGCCTGAGCGGCAACAAAGACCCAGTTGTTGCTGTTGTTGTTGTTTAGTGGCTAAGTGGTGTCCAACTCTTTGTGACCCAATGGACTGCAGCGTGCCAGGCTTCCCTGTCATTTCCTATCTCTCAAAGTTTGCTCAAACTCATATCCATCAAGTCAGTGATGCTATCCAACCATTTCAACCTCTGACCTCCCCTTCTCCTCTTGCCTTCAATCTTTCCCAGCATCAGGGTCTTTTCCTAGGAGTCAGCGCTTCACATCAGGTGACCACGAAAACCCCACAAACACTACAAAAAGATAAGAAGACCCAGTACAACCAATATATAAATAAAATTATTTTGAAAAACCTTATTAATCCTGCCAAGTGAATAAGGACAACTAGAGCTGCCGTTAAATGAAGATTGTCAACTCACACACACACACACACACAAAGAAAGAAAGCAGGGAAGGGTTATTTCATTTGAAAAGACCGAAATTAGTGTGCTCCCAGGTCTGGATCGGGATCCAGTCTTTCCTGCCTCAGAGAGGAGGTACCTAGGAAGGCCAGAGGGAGCCTTCAGAGCCCAGGTGAACAGACAGGCCCCTTAGAGGGGCCCCGTCCAGCCCCAGCGTTGGGAAGAGGCTTCCCGGAGAAGGCCCAGCCTGCTGAGGTGTAGTTGGACACTGGCATGCTGAGAGTTGACACCCAGAAGCCCAGTACCTCACTCGCCTTCACAAAACTCAGACCAGGGCTTGGGTGAGGCTGATGTCTGTGTGGATGCCCCACCCAGCCCCCAGCCTCAGTGCTTCCCTGGTCTCTTAAAATCTCCATTAACTTCATCTAGGCCTCACTCAGCATCCCCTAGTCACAACCACACTCTGACTCAGTCCTCCCATCCACCCGGTACACTCGGGGCAGCAAATCCCCGGGCTGCTGGCCTTCGGCAGTCTTAGGTCTGCGCTCGGGCAGACCAGCTGGGGCAGAGGACAGAGCCTCTCTCTCTCACACCACGTTGCTCAAGGCTGCAGGGCTCCCATCAGCACACTCCGGTGTGGTCATCACCTGCCCCCAGTTCCCCTGCTTTCCTGTCTAAGTCCCACGAAGCAATAAACAGTGGAGGCACCTGCCGCATAGCTGCCGCTTGGCACAGCCTGCCTGATTCTGAGCCAGAGTCAGAGAGAGCGAGAGTCTGCCCAGCCACCTCCTCTGGGCAGGCCACCTGCCTGGCCACCCACTCCCTTTGGCTTAGCTGCACCCCTGTGGCCATAGGGAGGGGTCATAATGACCCTTCCCTTGCAACCATGTGGGTGGGGGTGGGAGGGAAGTTTCCCAAAGAAAGGGGGTGTCAGGCCCCAAACCCACCGGAACTCAAGTCTCCTGGCCAGCCTGCCAAAAGTGTGTGTGATCAGTATTCTGAGACCTAGGACCAGGAGTGGAGAAGGGGATCATAGGACTGCTGCAAGGATGGCACTGATTTCCAGCTCAGGAAGATGTCAGATTCTGTGCTTCGGGCTCTTAACTGTGATGCTTCCTGTTTGGTATCAGGTGCCTCAGTCCGGAACCCTGAAGCTGTCCCACCTGCGGGAAGGAGCATACACCTTTCAGTTGACCGTGATGGACACCGCCGGGCAGAGGAGCTCCGACAACGTCTCAGTGACCGTGCTTCCCGTGGCCTTCTCCACAGTAGGTGAGAAGAAAGCCCTTCCCTCGCATTCACAGTGGCCAACAGAGGCCAGGCTGTGGATGGAAGGGTGGTGTTAAACTGGCATTTTAGGGGCTTCCCTGGCATCCAGTGGTTGAGGCTTCGTCTTCCAGGGCAGGGATTGCAGGTTCCATCCCTGGCCAGGGAGCTATGATGCCCACATGCCTTGAGGGCAAAACACCAAAACACAGAACAGAAGCAAGGGCTTCCCTGGTGGCTCAGTGGTAAAGAACCCATCTGCCAATGCAGGGGACACGGGTTCTATCCCTGGTCCGGGAAGATTCCCACATGCGGCGGAGCAACTAAGGTGTGCCCAGGAGCCACAACTACCCAGCACACGGCAGCAACTACTGAAGCCTGCACGCCCCGGAGTCCGTGCTCCGCAACAAGAGAGGCCACTGCGATGAGGAGCCCTCATACCACGGCTAGAGAAAAAGCCCGAGCAGCAGTGAAGACCCGGCCCAGTCAAAAATAAGTAAATAGAATTATTTTTAAAAAACCAGAAGCAATATAGTAACAAATTCAATTAAAAAAAAAACTTTTAAAATGGTCCACATGAAAAAAAAATTGCCATTTTATATCCTAACTGGGCAATATAATGGGTGCTTCTGTTTTATTTTTAGCTGTTGCTGAGTGGGAAAATCTTAAAATAAAAATGTGTCATCATAAAAATATGATGACAAAACTAGGCTCGACTATATTTCATGTTAAGTGACACTGCCGAGTGAAGCAGGGGAACACTTTACACTCCAGGGATGACAATAGACTGTGTGAGTCACAGGACCTTAGAGATGCCCCATCCTTCCTTGACTCAGTTTCATAAAAGACATCTGGGTTTCCCAGGAGAGGGTGGGGACCACCCTCCCATTTAAAGGAGGGTGGGCTAGTTGATACTATGTTCAAAGAATGCAGCTAAGAGGTAGATTTAAAACAAATTAAAATATATACAGTGCATGTATCAGTTTAAAAGGACTGTTGAAAATTTTTCATGGACACTTTACACAGAAGCACAGATACGTTGATAATATGGCTCGACATATATATAATGGTTCCCACATTCTGTTGCTCATTGTAAACTCATTTCTCTCATTTATCTGTTTCTTGCTTTCCCAAACATCTACAGTTCTAAGATTAGCTCATTAAGTTAAAACAAAAATGTAAATGGCACTTGGCAGCACTAAAGCTATAGAGGTATTGCAGAATCGTGTGTGTGTGTCTAGAGTCCTGTCACTCGGTCGGGGGATACTTTCTCAGCATCTGCAGTGAATGGGAACTGTGTGCAAGGAAGCAAGCATGGGTGCTGAGTTCCCCAGACCTGATCCCCAGCCCTGATTAATGACCCTTCACTAACCCTGGCTCGAGCAAACTTGTAGCCTGTCTCCTATATCCTTGATTCCTCCACATTTGGATCGCAATCAAGTGAGCAGTCGGGAGAAAGAATATAATGATTGGATTTGCTTGTACTTTGGCTGACCTTGTCTTCCACCAAAGACAAGGGTCAGTGTGCATATTAGAAATGAAGGACGGAGACTTTAGAATTCTAAGAACTCTGCCACCTTGGTAATTTGCCTTCCACAAAGATACAGTGCTAGCAAGATACAGATACTAGCAACATTCAAGATTAGGTCGGCTGGCTTTCCTTGTGGTCTGGCAGTTAAGAATCCATCTGCCAACGCAAGGGACACAGGTTCCATCCCTGGTCCAGGAAGGCTGCACATGCCTCGGAGTAACTAAGCCCTGCCATGTGCCGCAACTACTGAAGCCCACGTGCCCTAGAGCCCATGCTGGGCAACAGGAAAAGCCACCACAATGAGAAGGCCTCACACCACCACTGGGGAGTAGCCCCCTTCTCTGTATCTAGAGAAAGACTGAGCACAGCAACGGAGACCTAGTGCAGCCCAAAATAAACAAGTAAATCTTAAAAAAAAAATCAGGTTGACTCACTCCTGTTCAACCACGGTTCAATTTGACCTGGAGGAATGAAGAGTGGCTGCAAATAGTACCCCAAACTCCAGTCCAGTAGAGGACTGTGAGTCAGCGATGGGGAATGTGCCAGCCAGCTTTCTAGTCCATATCGGGGCGAGGCCCTGTTTGTGGTCTTACTGCAGCTCTACAGAAGAGCCAGTTACCTAAAACAACCCTGGCAATGCTGACTGTGCACTGGGGTAGGAAGTAGGGCAGGTGGCGAGTAGAAAACAATGGCACCCAGTCCAGCTGAGGTCACGGCCAGTGGGGAGGTGCAGAGCTTGGAGAGCTGTGCTCCTGGCAACAGGGCTCCCTAGCCAGGGACCGAAGTGCTCCTGGGCAGCTGTCAGCCCTACAGAAATTAGCAAAGGAAGAAATAGCCTGAGGGCTGACATCAACCAGCTACTTGTTGATTTGGTTTATTTACTCTAGCCAGTCTTCTGGGCTCCCAAGGCAACTAGAGAGCAGCCAAGTTGCCAGTTGTACATTTCTGGCCTTTCTCAAGATGACAAAAGTATATTAGAAGCTGAAGAGGGTGATATGATTCACCTCTTATTACTGAAAGGCTAGTCGGGTGTAATAGGTTTTATATAGGGCTTCCTTGTGGCTCAGATGGTAAAAAAATTCTGACTACAATGTGGGGGACCAGGGTTTGATCCTTGGGTTGGGAAGATCCCCTGGAGAAGGGAAGTAATACCCACTTGGGTATTAGTGCCAGGATAACCCCATGGACAGAGGAGTCAGGTGGGCTACAGCCCAGGGGGATCACAAAGAGTCTGACACAACTGAGCATCTTTGAGAGATAGAGATCTTATGTATATAACTTTATACAGAAAATGAAAAGAATTCTGTTGTGTTAACTGTCTTCTGGAAGCACTCACTGGTTAGATTGGAATAACAAACTGAATTAAAGTTAATAAGATACCACATGCTGCTGCTGCTGTTTAGTCACTAAGTCGTGTCTGACTCTGCAAACCCATGGATTGTAGCCCAGAACAGGCTCCTCTGTTCATGGGATTCTCCAGGCAAGCATACAGGAGGGGGTTGCCATTCCCTTCTCCAGGGGATCTTCCCGACCCAGGGATCAAACCTGAGTCTCTTGCATTGACAGGTGGATTCTTTACCACCAAGTCACCTGGGAAGGTATAGGACACCACATAGAGACGTTGAAAATGAGAGATGGGGATTGAGAGGGCTTCTGTCCCCTTCATTATGTACATAGATCTTGCGGCTAGCTTGCTTTCTGGTAATCAAAGATGGCAAGGTCTGTAGTAAACAGGCAAGCGCATACCCTTGTTTCTGTGATAACTTGGTTCAGATTTGGATACAGAGGCCATATGTTTTCAAGCTTTGCAAAAAATAATCTAGTCAAAACGAATAAAAAACAAACAAACAAGCAACAATCTACTCAGAGAGCAAGCCAACGGACACTTCCAAGATAACCCAGTTTTGTGGTCTCCATATAGGATCCCCCACAGACATTCAAGACATTTTTTTAAGATGGAAAAAAAAATACCAGAACTTATATTTGTATTCATTTTTAATCTTCTTTACATTTTCAGTCTATTTTATGACATGTATTAAAATACGTTACTACAGTGGCACATGCATATGATTTATAGATGGGAGATATATATGGTCAAAAAAGTCCGAAGACCACGGATTCAGAAATACATGGATACATTGTCCGCGTGGATCTGTCTCCATAGTTACCAGGAAGTCAGGAAAGCCTTGAGGGGGTTAGGATTTTCACGTCAGGAGTTTAGAAGATGTGAGCAGAGGCTGCATCCTGGCTTGGTGTCTGCAGTCTCCCTTTGCTCTTCCTCCCAGCCCCTTCCCCAGGACCGAAGCAGATACTCCTTTCTAGGCCCAGGTGCTCAGCCAGAACTGCTGACTCCCTTTGTCCCCTTCTTTCTGCCACCGTTTCTTAATAGGTGTTTGCTTATTTATTTATTTATTAGGTCTTCTGTATCGGCTCAGAGGGTAAAGAATCCACCTGTAATGCAGGAGACGCAGGAGACACAGGTTCGGTCCCTGGGTTGGGAAGATTCCCCTGGAGGAGGAAATGGCAACCCATCCCCATATTCTTTCCTGGGAAATCCCATGGACAGAGGAGCCTGGCAGGCTACAGTCCAGAGAGTCACAAAGAGTCAGACACGACTGAGTGACTAAGCACTAAGCACACACATTCATTTATTAGGCTGCGCTGGGTCTTCGTTGCATCAGGGCTTTCTCTAATGGCAGAGAGTGAGGGCTACTCTCGAGTTGTGGTGCACAGGCTTCTCTTTGCGGTGACTTTGCTTGTTGCAAAGGATAGGCTCTAAGCCAGGGGGCTCAGTTGTCGTGGCTCCGGGGCTCTAGAGCACAGCCTCAGTAGTTGTGGCACACTGGCTTAACTGCTCTGTGGCAAGTGGGATCCTCCCAGGCCAAGGATCGAACCCTTGTCCCCTGCATTGCCAGGCAGATTCTTAACCACTGGACCACGAGGGATGTCCCTGCCACCATTTATTTTCTTCACCTCTTCTTCCTCCAGAATCTAGGTATCCTCAAATTGCCTTCCACCCGGATGGATTCTTTTCCCAGTGTTTTAACTGAACTTCTTTCCAGTAGAATGCTTCCAAGACTCGCTTGGACGTGTATTCTATGCTCAGAAATATCATCATGTGTTGCTCTCCTATGTTATGAGGCAGTTATCTAGTCCATCTGTCCCTGGAGAATACAGACTCCTTGTGACTCCTTTAGCCTGATACCTTTAGTCTGTATCACCAGTGTCAGTGGTTATTAGTTGGCTTACTCCTGACCTGGGGGTACAGAGAATGTCTTTCAAGAAAATACATGTAGCTCTGAGGGTTAAAAGCTCTTGGGCACTCCAAAATGGAGACGGAAATGGCAAGCCACTCCAGTACTCTTCCCTGGAGAATCCCACGGACAGAGGAGCCTGGCAGGCTACAGTCCATGGGGTCACAAGAGTCGGACACAACTTGGCGACTAAACCACCACCACCACTCCAAAATGGAGGGAATTTCAATATTCATAGAAAAAAAATTCTCACTAGCTAGTAGCTAAAGATTCTATTTTTGCTTTATAGCACCATGGATCTGTGATGGCCAGCAAACAGGGTTCGATAGTAGAAAGTTGATCTCAGTAAAAATTATTATTTAGGAAATGTGAATGCAAAACACACATAGCATGTAGAAAGCGGTGTCTCTGGGCTTCCCAGGTGGCTCAGTGATAAAGAATCCACCTGCCAAGGCAGGAGATGCTGGTTGGATCCCTGATCCAGGAGGGTCCCACATGCCGCGGAGCAAATAAGCCCGTGGACCACAGCTACTGAGCCTGTGCTCTAGAGCCCTGCAATTGCTGAAGCCCTCACACCCTAGAGTCCATGCTCAGGAACAAGAGAAGCCACCTCAGTGAGAAGCCCAGGCACTGAAACTAGAGAAAAGCCTGAGCAGCAAGGAAGACCCAGCACAGCCAAGAATAAATAAATAAATAAATTTTTTTTAATTAAAATCATTAAAAATGACCAAAAAAAAAAAACCACACAAGGACTTCCCTGGCAGTTCAGTGGTTGAGACTTCACCTTCCAATGAAGAGGGCACAGGTTTGATCCCTCGTTGGGTAGCTAAGATCCCACATACCTCGGGGCCAAAACACCAAAACATACAACAGAAACAATATTATAAAAATTCAATAAAGACTTTAAAAATGATACACTTAAAAAAAAAAAAAACTAGTATCTCTGATAAAATAGGGTCAGCCAGCCAAGTGCTGTGCAGAGGGTGAACCCATGTTAGGGGGCCTGCTGAGGATCTGATGGGGGAACAAATGAATGCAGAGTGAGTCACCTGAGGGAGGAAACCCAGAGCTGGATGGGGAAGACCGCAGCTGCTGCTTCTCTGTTCCCACCTCTTTAGCATTGTTGGCTTGGAGAAGGACCCTAAGACGAAAAGCCCATGGTGATTCTGAGAGTTCAGTCAGGAGGGTCAAGAAGGAACCCCCTAACCTTTCCAGAACCCACTGCTGCTGCACAGACTGTTAGGTGTCCCCTCATTACCTACGTCTCCTTACCCAAAAGCATTCCATCATACACACAGTCTCGGTTAATCCTTACACGGTGGAAGCCCTTTCCTTTCCTGTACTCCTGTGACTTGAGACTTGTTTACAAACAGGATGCTCGAGTGTCTGCTCACGCTACCACTTCTTTTGTGATGATGGCTGTTGCATTGACATCATGTTGGCTTGCGACGGAGTGGAGCAGTGTCCTGACGGGTCTGATGAAGCTTTCTGTCAAAATCGTGAGTCACCTGCATCACATTTTGGGGGTAGAAGGGATGTCTGTATTCTGACAGTAAATGCACATTCAGCATTTACTTTTTCTGCTGGTTTCAGTGTAACTTCATGTGAACCAGCTATGCCTTAAATTCAATGGACATTTACCGTAAATCTTTAATGCAAATTACAAATGTCAAATTTTTGTATTATTTAACATTTTAAGAGATAGTTTTCAGTTTTCTAAGAGTCTTCCCCATCCTAAAAAGGCTGTTTAGCATACGCTTTTAAAAAAAGTAAAATGAGTTAATCTTTTGTTTTGATAGATTTTTTAGAAAAGTTATGACATTAGGGTGTCACTAGGTCGCTAGGTCTTGTGAATCTGAGCAAACTCGGGGTGATAATGAAGGACAGGGGAGCCTGGCATCCTGCAGCTCATGGGGACATAAGTCAGACATGATTTAAACTGAACAACAGTGTGTGCATAAATACTGCAAGGAAGGACGGGCTGTGAAAAGTTGACTGAAGAACTGCAAGTACTTGAATGAAGAACTTGAGGAAGGGTGACTAACCTCAGAATCTTAGGCGGAAGTGTATCTTTGTCTGTTTCTTTACAAGAACTTTCAGAAAGCTAATTCTTGCAACTGTTTACTTAGAAGTGTTACTTTGGAAACAAGAGCTAGTAGTTTGCTATGAGGCCCTGAAATATCTTAGATGATATGCTTTCAATCTATTGCAAATGTCGTGGTTTTAGATAAAGGTCAGCGAGAAACCTAACTGACAGTAGTTCTTTCACTCTCAGTGAGCGATAACCGAAAGATGGTGACCCACAGGACCACGGCACGGCCTAAAACCACGGGACCAAGCACAGATGCAGGCCGGAGTGCGTCGCTAGAAAAGTCTGAGAAAGCTACCACCCCAGAACAGCCACCTGAATTATCAACCACAGAGAAGAGTAATCATTCCACCTTTTGGGGACCAGAAAGTCGCATTGATCTTGAGATGCCAGGTAAGGACTTGAAGCTGGTTTTCTCAAAGAGTCTCATTTTCTATAATGACACTTGGCTCAAAGTAAGCTTCTATTTGAAGAGTGTTAAGGACATATCTTAAAAGAAAGGACAGACTTAAAGCAAATGATTTGGCCAAAAAGAAAAAAAGCCTGACATTTTTGCTGATTATTTATAGCAAGGAACACCTATTAAATACATTCATAAATATGTACATATAGCAAGGAGATCAAACAAGTCAGTCCTAAAGGAAATCAACCCTGACTGTTCATTGGAAGGACTGATGCTAAAGCTGAAGCTCCAATACTTTGGCCACCTGATGTGAAGAGCTGACTCATTGGAAAAGACCCTGATGCTGGAAAATATTGAGGGCAGGAGGAAAAGGGGACAACAGAGGATGAGATGGTTGAATGACATCACTGACTCAATAGACATGAGTTTGAGCAAACCTCGGGAGATAATGATGGACAGGGAAGCCTGGCTGCCATTCATGGGACTGCAAAGAATCAGACACGACTTAGCAATGGAACAAAATACATACTCCAGAGGTATCAATACATTTATTGTAAATAAGGTGGAGTTTAAAAATTTTAACACCTATGTTAAAGGAAACTAATACTCTAAGTGCTAAATTTTAGGTTATTGTGAGGTGAAACAGTATGCTGCTGCTGCTAAGTCACTTCAGTCGTGTCCAACTCTGTGTGATCCCACAGACGGCAGCCACCAGGCTCCCCCGTCCCTGGGACTCTCCAGGCAAGAACAATGGAGTGGGTTGCCATTTCCTTCTCCAATGCATGTAAGTGAAAAGTGAAAGGGAAGTCGCTCAGTCATGTCCGACTCTTAGCGACCCCATGGACTGCAGCCCACCAAGCTCCTCCATCCATGGGATTTTCCAGGCAAAGTACTGGAGTGGGGTGCCATTGCCTTCTCCGGTGAAACAGTATAGCCCCTACATGTTTATGTAAAATCCTCTTCACACTAAGCAAGTGAATGTAAAGAAAATAATGTGTTATGTTGAAAAAGTAGCATGTGCTAGCAATTCAGTGTCATGCCTCCAAATTAACTAAATCTATCATCTTTTTTTACAAGATGGCTAATAATGTTTTAAAATACATTCATACTCCTAAAGCATTACAGGATTCTCTTTGAAAATTTTTTACACCTTTATATTTGGATAGTTATATGACAGAGAGAAATATAGATGATCACATTTCCGTATGCTTTTGTGAATGTCTTTTAGAATTCAAACTCTGCATACATTTTACCAAAATCTGTTCTTCTTTCATTGCTAAGTCATGTCTGATTCTTTTGCGACCCCATGGACTGTAGCCTGCCACACTCTTTTGTCCAGGGGATTTCCCAGGCAAGAATATTCCCAGGCAGGAGTGGGTTGTCATTTCCTTCTCCAGGGTATCTTCCATGCCCAGGGATCAAACCTGTGTTTCCTGCATTGGCAGGTGGATTATGTACCACTGAGTCACCAAGGAAGCCCAGAAAGGGACAAACCAAGGACTGAGCTTAAACTGAGGGCAGGGTTAACACCACAACTGACCAGAGTAGGTTGCATGGAGAAAAAAGTAAGTAGCAAAGGCCTTTGCTCATGTGCGTGCTAAGTCACTTCAGTGGCGTCCGACTCTTTGTGACCCCATGGACTATAGCCCACCAGGCTCTTCTGTCCATGGGATTCTCCAGGCAAGAATATTGGGTTGCCGTGCCCTCCTCCAGGGGATCTTCCTAACCCAGGAATCAAACCAGCATCTCTAACTTCTCCTGCATTGGCAAGTGGGTTCTTTACCACCAGCATCACCTGGGAAGCCCACAGCAAAGGCCTTTGTGTAAGACAGATCCCACTGTCTTTTAGCAGGTTGGCCAGGATCTGGACTAGAGGGTGCTGGGTGGGCTTGCTTCTGCTCCTGAGGGCCAAAGGCTGGCGATGCCAGCAGCACAGTGGGGACTGCACTCCTGGCAGGGCTCCTGTCGCCTGAGTGCCAAACAGCCCCACACATCAGCTTTCCCAGCCATTTCCTTTATAACCTTCCCAAAGACCTGGTCACTGATGGAAAGACAGAAAGCACCCAGCACCTTGATCATCAGACCCCCTGTTAGTACACCCTTCACATTTAAATAAGAAACAATATCAAGGGCCTGCCTGTCTCCTTTCTCTTCCACACTGGTCCATTATCTTTTCTCAATCAGACAAGAGGCCGAACTGCACAGACAAAATATTACCAAAATAATCTCTCACTATTTCAGTAACTTTTTTATGAAACTATTTTGTTCATTATAGAAGATCCAGAAGATGCAAATAATGAAAATGGAAATAACTTAAAATACCACCCTTGTATTGACATTAACTTCTAATATTTCCTTCTAATCTACTTTGTAAATTTTAAAGTGCTTTGATACAAATATATCTACAAAATACCCTACAAAAGATTTAAAAAACAAAACAAAAGAGCAAAACCTTGGTCATACCACAGATATCTTTTTTCCCCAAATAGGGATTGAACCCACAGCCTCTGCACTGGAAGGGCAGAATCTTAATAACTAAACCATTAGGCAAGTGCCTTTCAGAGACCTGTTTTATCTATTCCTTGCTGGTACCGCCACCTAATGGGAGAACTTTGTCACTTCATACAAGGCTTGGACTGTCTTAATCCATTTTCTCTGTATGAAATGTTTATATGGAGAAGAGAGCTACCTAAGAAGCAGAGTCGGGGGGACCAGGTGTCTTTGGCAACAGGGATGAAGTTGACCGACCGAACGAAGTTCTCAGAGGCCACAGTGGGTGAACTCCTGCTCCGTCACTTTCTTGGAGAGGCACGTGTGAATGTGAATGAATTAGCTGAAAACAGTGGAGACCCAAGGCCAGTCTCCTTCATGAGGTCTAGTCCCGGCTCTGTGTTTAGAACCCCGAGGAGTTGCTTCATGTCTCTGAACCTCAGTTTCCTCATTGGTTAATACAGGTTTCAGTGATAACCCCGAAGGCTCTGTGTAGCCTGGTGTCTGTTTCAGGGAAGATAAATAACCGTAGACTCATGCAGGCCTCCACAAGCCCTAATCCATGCTAGATCCTGCTCTGTGATCCCAGTTCTGTCTTCTGTGGGGGTGAGGAGGGGGGTGGGGGAAGACAGCTTCAGAATCATTTTGCAAGTAATGCTCTAGGCTGCCACCATTGGTGAATGGGAGTTGACACCCAATCTGAAATATATTTTTAGCCCTCCTTATTTGGCAGGTGGGGGAGTCATTCATCCCATGACTCAGCGGCACAGGAAATCTTTTTTCCCAACCAGGTATGGAACCAGTGTCCCCTGCAGTGGAAGTGCAAAGTCCTACCCACTGGACTACCAGGGAAGTCCCTGCGTCTCTATTTTTTTCTTTTTAATAATAAACCTTTGACTTGGGCTGTGAAGGTGTAAAGAATGGAGTTTCATAGATGCAGCGAGATAATATCCAGTTATTATTTCTATTATACGGAGAAGGCAATGGCACCCCACTCCAGTACTCTTGCCTGGAAAATCCCATGGACGGAGGATCCTGGCAGGCTGCAGTCCAGGGTGTCGCTAAGAGTTGGACACGACTGAGCGACTTCACTTTCACTTTTCACTTTCATGCATTGGAGAAGGAAATGGCAACCCACTCCAGTGTTCTTGCCTGGAGAATCCCAGGGATGGGGGAGCCTGGTGGGCTTCCATCTATGGGGTCGCACAGAGTTGGACACGACTGAAGTGACTTAGCAGCAGCATTTATATTATTTTTCCTAATCACTAAAGTAAAATGTATTTACTGTAGAAAATTTGGAAAATACAGAAAAATATGAAGAAGTAAAATTATCTAGCAAAACTCACCATTAACAATTTGTTGCATTTTCTCCCAGTTCAGTTCAGTTCAGTCACTTGTGTTCGATTCTTTGCAACCCCGTGGACTGCAGCACACCAGGCTTCCCTGTCCATCACCAACTCTCAGAGCTTACTCAGACTCATGTCCACTGAGTCTGTGACGCCATCCAACCATCTCATCCTCTATTATCCCCTTCTCCTCCCGCCTTCAATCTTTCCC
This sequence comes from Bos indicus x Bos taurus, assembly GCF_003369695.1. NCBI lineage: Eukaryota > Metazoa > Chordata > Mammalia > Artiodactyla > Bovidae > Bos > Bos indicus x Bos taurus. The sequence goes on along the minus strand of NC_040084.1, from coordinate 86,963,944 downwards.
AGCATCAGGGTCTTTTCCAATGAGTCAGTTCTTTGCATCAGGTGGCCCAAGTATTGGAGCTTCAGCTTCAGCATCAGTCCTTCCAATGAATATTCACGACTGATTTCCTTTAGGATGGACTAGTTGGATCTCCTTGCAGTCCAAGGGACTCTCAAGAGTCTTCTCCAACACCACAGTTCAAAAGCATCAATTCTTCAGCACTCAGCTTTCTTTATAGTGCAACTCTCACATCCATACATGACTACTGGAAAAACCATAGTTTTGACTAGACTGACCTTTGTTGGCAAAGTAATGTCTTTGTTGGCAAAGTAATGTCTTTGTTGGCAAAGTAATGTCTCTGCTTTTTAATATGCTGTCTAGGTTGGTCATAGCTTTTCTTCCAAGGATCAAGCGTCTTTTAATTTAATGGTTGCAGTCAGCATCTGCAGTGATTTTGGGGCCCCCCAAAAAATAAAGTTTCTCACTGTTTCCATTGTTTCCCCATTTATTTCCCATGAAGTGATGGGACCGGATGCCATGATACTGGTTTTTTAACGCTGAGTTTTAAGCCAGCTTTTCACTCTCCACTTTCACTTTCATCAAGAGGCTTTTTAGTTCCTCTTCACTTTCTGCCATAAGGGTGGTGTCATCTGCATATCTGAGGTTATTGATATTTCTCCCAGCAATCTTCATTCCAGCTTGTGCTTCGTCCAGCCCGGCATTTCACGTGATGTACTCTGCATATAAGTTAAATAAGCAGGGTGACAATATACAGACTTGACATACTCCTTTCCCTATTTGGAACCAGTCTGTTGTTCCATGTCCAGTTCTAACTGTTGCTTCTTGACCTGCATACAGATTTCTCAGGAGGCATGTCAGGTGGTCTGGTATTCCCATCTCTTTCAGAATTTTCCACAGTTTTTTGTGATCCACAACAAAATGTATATACAGACACATGTACATTTATTCACTTATAACAAAATTAAGATATTATTTTACAAAACGTTTTTCTCACTTATGAATATTTTCATGTTATTAAATTCCATCAAAATCACAAAATTATTACATCCAGGGTAGAAATTCCCTGGTGGTCCAGTGGTTAGGCACAAGTTCAGTCCCTGGTCTGGGTACTAAGACAGTCAAAATATTTTTTTTTAAAGTCCAGGGTAAAGAAAATGGGAAGAAAAGAACAGAGCCTTGAAAGTGTTAGAAAGGGCCTCCCACAATGTGTGGTTTCTGTTTGGACAGCAGCCCCCATTTCCTTCCTCTTCCGTCATCCCTGAACCACCAGACTAGAATCCGAAGCTTCTGACTTCCTATGAGTTGAAATTATGTTATACTCAGCATAATATAAGTAGGTTTAAAAATGCATTGTTGGGGACTTCCCTGGTGATGCCGTGGATAAGAATCCACCTGCCAGTGCAAGAGACATGGGTTCAATCCCTGGTCTGGAAAGATCCCCCAGAGCAACTAAGCCTTTGAGCCACAGCCACTGAACCTACTCACCTTAAAGCCCAAGAGCCACAACTACTGAAGCACACATGCCTAGAGCCTGTGCTCCATCACAAGAGAAGCCACTGCAGTGAGAAGCCCACGCACCACAGCAAAAAGTAGCCCCCACTCGCCACACCTAGAGAAAGCCTGCACAAAGTGATGAAGACCAAACCCATTCATTAAAAATTTTTTTAATGCATTATGGCTTGTGACCTATACCAGTGTTTTACAAGGATCATCAGCTAGTACAGTAAATATAGACAAGTTGACTTTTCCGCTCCCTCCTTCCCGCACAGGCTTGGGAGGATAAATAAGACTTGACTTAACTCACTGAAGACACGCTAAAGAGATACTAAGATTAATACTAATAATGTAGTATAGAAAGTAACGAGAGGAAGGTTTTTAATCTACCACATTGGCAAAGGTGAAAACATAACAATATTTATAAGTGTATAGAGAAGTGTCTCACCTACTTTTGGTGGGATTCAAATTAGTACAGTCTTCCAGAGGGCAGTTTCTGAAGCCTTGTATGTATGCCTTGACCCAGTTAGCCTGCTGTTAGGAATTTATGCCAAGCATGTTACTAAGGATGAAGTTAAGGGTGTGGGCGAATATTCAGTCCCACCGGTGAACGCATGCTCTGTACTCAAAGAGGCACAGCGGGGCTGGCATTTGCTCGTGATGCAGAAGCACAATGGCTGGATTGTTTTCCGGGGTGGTTGCAGCTCTAAGGCCTGTTCTCTGTGTGGTCCAAGTCGTCTGTTAACAAGGCAGTCCTCTTGTGTGGACCCAGCCGAAGGAAAGACATCTGGTTTCCAGCTCTGCAGATCGGCTAGAAAAATGGTCGGGTATCCCCATTCACACTGAATCTGGGTTGTTTTTTCTTTTTAATAATTAAATTTTTTATTCCACGCTCTAACAACCTTCTTCCATTTGCTGACTAGTCTAATAACTTTTTAACTGGAGAATAATTGCTTTACAATATTATGCTGGTTTCTGCCATATATCAACATGAGTCAGCCACAGGTACGCATATGTCCCCTCCCTCTTGAGCCTCCCTCCTGACCCTGAATCTGGATTTCTTTTTTAAACTAGAATACATGTTCATCCCAGCAGATTAGCCAAATTTTTTAAGGATCCGGATTAAAGCATGGACTTAGCTAAGCTAAGCTAAGTCACTTCAGTTGTGTCCGACTCTGTGCGACCCCATAGACGGCAGCCCACCAGGCTCCGCCGTCCCTGGGATTCTCCAGGCAAGAAGACTGGAGTGGGTTGCCATTTCCTTCTCCAATGCATGAAAGTGAAAAGTGAAAGGGAAGTCGCTCAGTTGTGTCCGATTCTTCGCTACCCCATGGACTGCAGCCTACCAGCCTCCTCCATCCATGGGATTTTCCAGGCAAGAGTACTGGAGTGGGGTGCCATTGCCTTCTCTGGCATGGACTTAGGAGAATGCACAATTTCTGTATGGAGGTGAGGGGGTTTGCCTGTACTTTCTCGAATTCCCATGCTAAATATGCCAAAGCCTCACTGTTGGACTTATCTCTGGAGGTAATGAGTGAGCAACTTCGATCTTTGGATTATCATGGAAAGTATTTTATTCAGAGGGGACATTCTCACAAAGGATATTTAAAGGGTTTCTTTTTTTTTTTCACATGCCCCATATATCATGTTTTCATTCTGAATAGTCTATTGTCTTCCTGCATGGTGGTGGGAATCAACTGGATTCTCAAATGAATGGAAGATTTAGTTAAAGAAATGTACTTGTCACAAATGAAGATAATCAGATGGCTATTTCCACAAACTTATTTTGAAGGGAGTAGGTCCTCTTTCATTGACCTAACTTCTTTGGAAAATATCATCTAATGAGCTATAATCAGCTGACGCCTTTAAATATAAAGTATTCTGGTACATTATTTGGCATTGCCTTTCTTTGGGATTGGAATGAAAACTGACCTTTTCCAGTTCTGTGGCCACTGCTGAGTTTTCCAATTTGCTGGCATATTGAGTGCAGCACTTTCACAGCATCATCTTTTAGGATTTGAAATAGCTCAACTGGAATTCCATCACCTCCACTAGCTTTGTTCATAGTGATGCTTTCTAAGGCCCACTTGACTTCACATTCCAGGATATCTGGCTCTAGGTGAGTGATCACACCATCGTGGTTATCTGAGTCATGAAGATCTTTTTTGTATAGTTCTTCTGTGTATTCTTGCCACCTCTTCTTAATATCTTCTGCTCCTGTTAGGTCCCATACCATTTCTGTCCTTTATTGTGCCCATTTTTGCATGAAATGTTCCCTTGGTATCTCTAATTTTCTTGAAGAGATCTCTAGTCTTTCCCATTCTATTGTTTTCCTCTGTTTCTTTGCATTGATCACTGAGGAAGGCTTTCTTATCTCTCCTTGCTATTTTGGAACTCTGCATTCAAATGGGTATATCTTTCCTTTTCTCCTTTACCTTTTAAGTCTTTTCCTTTCTCAGCTGTTTGCAAGGCCTCCTTGGACAACCATTTTGCCTTTTTGAATTTCTTTTTCTTGGGGATGGTCTTGATCACTGCCTCCTGTACAACGTCATGAATCTCCATCCACAGTTCTTCAGGCACTCTGTTTATCAAATCTAATCCCTTGAATCTATTTGTTAAAGAAAGGCAATGTTTAAAAAAAAAGAAAAGAAAAGAAAGGTAATGACAAAGAATATTCAAACTACCTCACAATTGTACTCATCTCACTCGCTAGCAAAGTAATGCTCAAAATTCTCCAAGCCAGGCTTCAACAGTACATGAACCGTGAACTTCCAGATGTTCATGCTGGATTTAGAAAAGGCAGAGGAACCAGAGATCAAATTGCCAACATGTGTTGGATCATTGAAAAAGCAAGAGAGTTCCAGAAAAACATCTACTTCTGCTTTATTGACTACCCCAAAGGCTTTGACTATGTGGATCACAACAAGCTATGGAAAACTCTTAAAGGAAGGGAATACCAGACCACCTGACCTGCCTATTGAGAAATCTGTATGCAGGTCAAGAAGCAACAGTTAGAACCGGACATGGAACAGCAGACTGGTTCCAAATTGGGAAAGGAGTACGTCAAGGCTGTATATTGTCACCCTGCTTATTTAACTTCTATGCAGAGTACATCATGAGAAATGCTGGGCTCAGTGAAGCACAGGCTGAAATCAAGATTTCTAGGAGAAATATCAATAACCTCAGATGTGCAAATGACACTGCTCTTATGGCAGAAAGTGAAGAAGAACTAAAGAGCCTCTTGATGAAAGTGAAAGAGGAGAGTGAAAAAGTTGGCTTAAAACTCAACATTCAGAAAACTAAGATCATGACATCTGGTCCCATCAGTTCAGTTTAGTTACCCAGTCGTGTATGACTCTTTTTGACCCCATGAACTGCAACATGCCAGGCCTCCCTGACCATCACCAACGACCAGAGTTTGCTCAAACTCATGTCCATTGTGTTGGTGATGCCATCCAACCATCTCATCCTCTATCATCCCCTTCTCCTCCTGCCCTCAATATTTCCCAGCATCAGGGTCTTCCAATGAGTCACTTCTTTGCATCAGGTGGCCAAAGTATTGGAGTTTCAGCTTCAGCATCAGTCCTTCCAATGAACACTAAGGACTGATCTCCTTTAGGATGGACTGGTTGAATCTCCTTGCAGTCCAAGGGACTCTCAAGAGTCTGCTCCAACACCACAGTTCAAAAGCATCAATTCTTCGGTGTTCAGCTTTCTTTATAGTCCAACTCTCACATCCATACATGACCACTGGAAAAACCATAGCCTTGACTAGACGGACCTTTGTTGGCAAAGTCATGTCCCTGGTTTTCAATATGCTGAAGAAGCTTTACAGTTTTTTGTTTGTTTGTTTCTTCATAAAATTCCTCACATCAGCAGATCACTTCTGATTCATTTCCATTGAGCATTTTATTTTGCAAAAGTCTCACCTGAAATTACACTTCAGCCTGAGGGTAACTCCACTAACTCATTCATTACAATATTGTCAATATCATTAAGCACACAAGTTCTATGAATTCCTAAATGGCAGATAATAGAATGATACAACCATGGCTCAGCAGAACCTGAGATGAAAATTCTAAGATTTAATCTTCTATTGCATTTGCTCTCAGGAGTATGTTATGACTGAGTAGGACAGTTGAACAATGAACAAGCTGTCATTAAAGCAGAAGTGCTGGTTTTCAGGAGTATGTTATAACTGAATAGGACAGTTGAACAATGAACAAGCTATCATTAAATCAGAAGTGCTGCTTTCCACCAACAAGCAGTTAGACACATCTGAGTTTAAATCTCAACCCTATGACTCACTGATTACCAGAATGAAACCGGGCAAGCACTGAACCTCTCTGAGACTAACTAGAAAAAAAAAAAAAAGGCAAAAGAGCTATTAATGCCTGCCAAACAGCATTGAGGTAAGAAAGTGAAGTTGATTTGTGAGTGACTTATGTGTTTAGTTTCTAAAGAAAAAAATGTTTCTGGACTGTTTGCGTTCTATGGTATAAAGTCCAAACCTAACCCTTGACTTTTCTAGCTGAGCTTTTCACTTCCTTCTCTGGGTGGAGGGGTAGGGGTGGGGGTGGAGTGAGGGGTAAGTTCTGGAGTGGTGAGCTTGTTTCCCGTCTCCGTCCAGTGGTTTTTCACTAGCCTCACCTCTGCTTTATTCGGTTGGTCACATTGGTTATCTCGTGTTTTAGTATCAAACGTAGGCCTATGTTTATTGAAGAAATAAAGCCTGTAAGTCCTTTCTTTAAGCCCTACCTTAATATATATATGTATATATATACATATATATATATGAGGCTGTATTTTCATGTCTATTTCCTGAAGTTTCTGATGCACCTTCAATATGTTTTATTTATTTTCCGCAGATGGTGGTTCCTCAGGGAAGAACAGAAAAGAGGAAAATTATATTTTTGAGTCAAAGAGCAATCGAGGAGGAGGGGAACACCCAGCCCCAGAAGCAGGTAAATGTTCACCTTGGAAATTCATTGCAGAGTCAGAACAATTGCAGAACCACGTATCCTGTAGCTGAGCTTATTAACTGAATCTGCAAGAATTCATGACAAGAACAGGGTATATGGGTTGGAAAAACTGTGTATTCTCATCTTCTATATCACACTTCATCTTAGGGCTCTTGAACTAGTACCTTCACAGCTTTGGTCCTCAGCTTTCTGTTCTCTGAGTTGACTGGAGAGGATGATCACTACAGTCCCTTTCCAGGGGTAACATTCTGTGGAATGAGTAGTACTCAGGACACAGTGGTTAAGAACATGGGCTTCCAGATCAGATGCCAAGGTTCAAATCCCCTGCTCCATCACTAACTCCATGACCGGTTATCTTCTCTCTCTGCATCTCAATTTCCTCATTGGTCAGACGGGTGTAATAACTATACCTGCCTCACAGAGCTGTTAGGGAGAATAGATAGGACATCATATAGAGCTTTTAGCATATTGCTTGGCTCATGCAATAAGCCATATAAATGATGGCTATTATGACTGTTATTTGTGATCAACAAGGGCAGAGGTGTTAGAGTGTACCGTTCTCTCTCCAAGTGCTTCAGTAACAAGAGATGGAAGACACAGGAATGGGGAAAGGGTGCAGGAGGTAGAGGGGATATTTAGTAAGTAGAAAGAAAACTATAATGTCATGGTTTAGGTTATTCTTAACTAGATAGGAAACACTTTCAACATAGTCCTGTAGAAAGGTAGATTTTGATCCTAAATCTCACAAACTAATTAGTAAAATAAAGTTTAGGAGAACCAAATATTATTAAGCTACAGATCTAAACATTGAGAAGACTTCCTTTCTATCCTAGAAGTAGTCTCGTAACAATGGTCACACATAATTTTTAAATAAAATTGTTAAATAATACATAAATTTTTAACAATAAATAAAATTTTAAATAATAAATAATAAAATAATCCAGATATCAAGTATCTAGATGCTGCCCGGTCTGCGGACCTGCTGGACATAGCTGTCCCAGGATATTTAAATAAAAAGAGCCTGTTGGACTTCACTGGTGGTCCAGTGGCTGAGAATCTGCCTACCAATGCAGGAGACACCAGTTCGATCCCTGATCCGGGGAGATTCCACATGCTGTGGAACAATTAAGCCTGTGCGCCACCACGAGAGAAGCCGCCACAATGCGAAGCCAGCCCTGCGCGACCAGAGAGTCACTGCCTCTGCTCACAGCAACAGAGACTCAGTGCTGCAGCCAAAAAATAAACTAAAGAAAAAAGAAGAGCCCGCCCCCTGCCGACAGACACAGAGAACAGGGCTCGCCCCTTGCCTCCATGGCCAGATGTGTCCAGAGACCTTTGGTTCTAATTGCCCGGTGCCTGTCCTAATTGTTATATACCTGAGTGTCACTCCCAGTCTTATGAACAGAATACCCAGTTCATCTACTTAACTCATTTCTGAGAAAACTAGCATGGTGTGTTTTAGAAGAGTGTGTGTGCGTGTGTGTGTGTTAAGTCTCTTCAGTTCAGTTCAGTTCAGTTCAGTCGCTCAGTCATGTCCAACTCTTTGAGACCCCATGAATCGCAGCATGCCAGGCCTCCCTGTCCATCACCATCTCCCAGAGTTCACTCAAACTCATGTCCATCGAGTCAGTGATGCCATCCAGCCATCTCATCCTCTGTCGGCCCCTTCTCCTCCTGCCCCCAATCCCTCCCAGCATCAGAGTCTTTTCCAATGAGTCAACTCTTCGCATGAGGTGGCCAAAGTACTGGAGTTTCAGCTTTAGCATCATTCCTTCCAAAGAACACCCAGGGCTGATCTCCTTTAGAATGGACTGGTTGGATCTCCTTGCAGTCCAAGGGACTCTCAAGAGTCTTCTCCAACACCACAGTTCAAAACCATCAATTCTTCAGCGCTCAGCTTTCTTCATAGTCCAACTCTCAGATCCATACATGACCACTGGAAAAACCATAGCCTTGACTAGACGGACCTTTGTTGGCAAATTAATGTCTCTGCTTTTCAATATGCTATCTAGGTTGGTCATAACTTTTCTTCCAAGGAGTAAGCGTCTTTTAATTTCATGGCTGCAGTCACCATCTGCAGTGATTTTGGAGCCCCCCAAAATAAAGTCTGACACTGTTTCCACTGTTTCCCCATCTATTTCCCATGAAGTGATGGGACCAGATGCCATCATCTTCGTTTTCTGAATGTTGAGCTTTAAGCCAACTTTTTCACTCTCCTCTTTCACTTTCATCAAGAGGCTTTTTAGTTCCCCTTTACTTTCTGCCATAAGGGTGGTATCATCTGCATATCTGAGGTTATTGATATTTCTCCCAGGAATCTTGATTCCAGCTTGTGCTTCCTCCAGCCCAGTGTTTCTCATCAGTCGTGTTCAATTCTTTGAGACCCCATAGACTGTATCCTGCCAGGCTCCTCTGTCCATGGGATTCTCCAGGCAAGAATACTGGAGTGGGTAGCTATTCCCTTCTCCAGGGAATCTTCCAGACCCAGGGATCAAGCCTGCATCTCTTATGTCTCCTGAACTGGCAGGCTGGTTCTTTACCAATAGTGCCTCCTGGGAAGCCCTTAGAAGAAGGTGGGAAATTTTAAATTACCTGAACTAAAAGCATTAAAGTATGCCAACTGAGTATTTAAAAGTTGAAAATAACTTTCAGTATCCTAGCAAATACTTTATGGGAGGCATCATCTTCTTTGTCATCAAATTGATTAATAAATCATTCCTGATTCATTAGCCGGGAATCAGATATGACAGTAGAGCAACCCTATGCCTGACTTTTTGTTGTTGTTTAGTTGCTAAGTTGTATCCAACTCTTTTGTGACCTCATGGACTGTAGTCCGCCAGTCTCCTCTGTTCATGGGATTTCCCAGGCAAGAATGCTGGAAGTGGGTTGCAATTTCCTATCCAGGGGATCTGCCTGACCCAGGGACTGAATCCTCCTCTCCTGCATTGGCAGGCAGATTCTTTACTACGGAGCACTTGGGAAGCCGTATCTGACTTTGGCAAACAGAAAATCCCCTTAGATTATATGCTGTTTTATGATTGCCATAGCTCCCTCTGAGTCCCATTCTTGGGACTGGGGTCTTCGATCATAGCTCTCTTCTCCTGAAGCCTGAACGCTGGTGTTCATCTTCAAACAAGTCATATGCATTTAGAAAGGCAGCCTGTAATCAATTTCCTTCTCTGAACAAGCAGAACTGGGGCTGGGTGTCGGGATCCAGTTTGTAAGAAATGGTTTTAGATTCCTAGGGTTGACCAAATCTCTTTTTCATCCAGTTCCTTTGTAACCTATCCATGTTTGTGACTAGTACTGGAAGATGCAGGAAAACTGACACCTTCAGGGCCAAACTGAGCCTTTTCAGAACTTCTTTCCTCAGGGTCACCATTAGGAAACTGGAATGTATGCACCAGCTCAAGAGTCAAATTCTAGATGGTTGGTTTATCACAGACTCTTATCTTTTACAATTCTCTTTGGGAATATTGTGCATGTATGCTCAGTCATGTCCAACTCTTTGCAACCCCATGGACTGTAGCCTCCTAGCCTCCTCTGTCCATGGGATTTTCCAGGTAGGAATACTGTAGTGGTTGCCATTTCCTTTTCCAGGGGATCTTCCTGACCCAAGGATCGAACCCACGCCTCCAGCGTCTCCTGCATTGGCAGGCAGATTCTTTGCCACTGAGCTTCCTGGGAAGCCCTTGGGAATACTGGCCTCACTCAAACCACTGTTTTGTATCAAGAGTCACTGATGCAACCTCCTCATCCCATCCTCCTGAACCCAGACAATTCCAGAATGTTCTTGAGAATTTTCTTCAGTTTTACCTAGGATTCCACAAATACACCAGAGTTTGAAATGCCATTAGTGTGTACTCAGCTCCAGCTCCTCTTGTCTTGGAGAGGAGGCCAGCTATACCTGGGAATGATTTTAAGCTCAGAAAATCAAAGCTATCCCAGGTGGCGCTAGTGGAAAAGAACCTGTCTGTCAACTTAGGAGACACAAGAGATTCAAATTCGATCTCAGGGTTGAGAAGATCCCCTGGAGGAGGGCATGATAACCCACTCCCATATTCTTGCCTGGAGAATCCCATGAACAGAGGAGCCTGGCGGGCTACAGTCCATGGGGCTGCAAGAGTCAGACACGACTTAGTGACTAAACCACCACCACCATCAGGAGTGAACTTTCTCAGTTACTTGCCCCCAATACCTGTCAGTACCCACCCTCTCTCTTTTTTTTTTTCTTGGCCCCACTGTGCTGTATGTGGGATCTTAGTCCCCCAACCAGGGATCAAAGCCATGTCCCCTGCATTGGGAGTGTGGAGTCTTAATCACTGGACCACCAGGGAAGTCTTCCACCCTCTCTTCCTTTCCTCCAGTGCTAAAGGAAAAGTATCCCCTCTTTCCAAGGTCAGTATCCCTCCCCCGACCTTGATGCAGCTCCTTATCACCTCAAGTTTGTTTTTCCATCATTTATTAACTCCCCATGTTTATAATCTCCACTGGTTCATTCCCCTAGACACATTCAGCTCTCAAAATATACAAGAAACAAAACAGCATCCCTCAGCCTTCAATCTCCCTGTAAATGAACTCCCAATTGCTAAGCGCAGTGGCCTCTCCAGGCCTCGCCTCACTTGACCTTTCCTTAGCATTCGATTCTGCTGACCACTGTCCTCTTGAAATAGCCTCAGCCCTCTGCTTCCAGGACTCCCCACTCGGTTGGTTGCCAGCCATCCCTCTGACATGTCTCTTTCTATGCTTTCTGGTTCTCTTCTTTGTCTGCCCTCTTAAATGTTGATGTCTCCTAGAGCCTTGTTCCTGGCCCTCTTCTCTCTTCCCTTTCTCTCTGGAAGTCTCACCCAGTTTTGTAGCTGCAACCACCACCTTAATTCTAAAGGGCTCCACATATTTTTAAAAAATTTTATGTATTTATCTTACTTTGGCTGTGCTGGGTCTTTGCTGCTGTGCTCGATCTTTCTCTAGTTGTGGTGAGCAGGGACCACTCTCTAGTTGCAGTGTGAAGGCTTCTCCTTGCAGTGGCTTCTCTTGTTGCAGAGCACAGGCTCCAGGAGATGCGGGCTTCAGTAGTTGCGGCACACGGGCTTAGTAGTTGTGGTGTATGGGCTTAGTTGCTCCATGACATGTGGAATCTTCCCGGGTCAGGGATCAAATCCATGTCTCCCACATTTGGCAGGCTGATTCTTAACCACTGGACCACCAGAGAAGTCCCAACCCTTCACATATTTAAGCCCAACTAATCAAAGAACCAAATAGAAAAATTCTACCTAGATTGGCGTTCAGTTCAGTTCAGTTCAGTCGCTCAGTCGTGTCCGACTCTTTGCGACCCCATGAATCGCAGCACGCCAGGCCTCCCTGTCCATCATCAACTCCCGGAGTTCACCCAGACTCACGTCCATCGAGTCAGTGATGCCATCCAGCCATCTCATCCTCTGTTGTCCCCTTCTCCTCCTGCCCCCAATCCCTCCCAGCATCAGAGTCTTTTCCAATGAGTCAACTCTTCGCATGAGGTGGCCAAAGTACTGGAGTTTCAGCTTTAGCATCATTTCTTCCAAAGAAATCCCAGGGCTGATCTCCTTCAGAATGGACTGGTTGGATCTCCTTGCAGTCCAAGGGACTCTCAAGAGTCTTCTCCAACACCACAGTTCAAAAGCATCAATTCTTCAGCGCTCAGCCTTCTTCACAGTCCAACTCTCACATCCATACATGACCACAGGAAAAACCATAGCCTTGACTAGACAGACCTTCGTTGGCAAAGTAATGTCTCTGCTTTTGAATATGCTATCTAGGTTGGTCATAACTTTCCTTCCAAGGAGTAAGCGTCTTTTAATTTCATGGCTGTAGGCATCTCAATATGAAACTGTCAAAAAATAATCTCCCTCGCCTACCCTAAACAAGGTCCATCAGTCATCTAAATCGTGCAAGCAAACGTCCTAGGAATCAGATGCATGGACCACTCCTTTTTATATCTGCACTTCATATATAATTCTACCATAGTAACTACAATACTTTATTGTATCTTTTCATTTAAATGTCTTTCTTACCCAGATTTGAAAATGATCATTAGAAAATGGCATTAGAAAATACTCTCATTTAACTTTTGAAGAAGTGGTATAAATAGTGGTTCTGAAACTGTACTGTTTTACCACGTCCCATACTTAGTCAAGTCACTTAATCCTCGATAACTTAGTTCCCTCATTTGTAAAATGGGGATACAAACAGTACGAACTCATATGGTGGTTGTGAGAATTAAATTACTTCATGTATAAAGCACTCTTTACTATCTTTGATTATCAGTGTCAGGCACATGGCTATTAATGCAAAATGAATGAATAAATAAATGAAAGAAAATATTATGAAGTCAGTTTATGCAATGGAGATTTTTGCTCTTCTAGTTCCACCAGTTGGCAAGGCCCCTGTAGCTAAAAATATTTCCACCATACCATCTCCAAGCCTGGCCTGACTACAGAGCAAAGCAGACTAAGAATAGACCCTGCTGAGCTTGATAAGACAGACTGATCTGGGGTACACTCTGTCCCTTCTGGACTCCTGGACGGCTCTAAAAGATGCTTCTAGTCTAGGTGTCTAGGACCAACCCCACAGGGAAAAAACCCATGAAGGAGAAGTAGAGATTTTTTTGCCTTTTTTAAAATTATTTATTTGGCTGCACCTGGTCTTAGTTGCAGCATGCATGCATGTTTAGTTGCAGCGCCTGAACTCTTAGATTCTTAGTTCCCTGCCCAGGGATTGAACCTGGACCCCTGCATAGGGAGCGCAGTCCTAGCCACTAGACCACCAGGGAAGTCACTTCCTCAAGTTTTTAATAATGGTTCTACAGGCTGAGAGTAGGTTCTCTGGCTTTAGGAAATAAAAATGTCTTTAAGCCCTAACCAGAGCAAGGAATCAGGAGTTCGTCCATATTTATTTTAATGGAGAATGATCATGTATGAATCCATAAATGTAAGCTACAATGAAAATATTTCCTATGGCTACAGTGTCTTTACGGTTGTCTGTTTACAGGATGTCTATTAAAGTTGGATATAGGGGAGTCTGACTACAACATTTGTACCCGCTGTTGGCATATGCATCTCGTAGGAACTTGACACACAAGTTGGCTTTAAGGAAGTCTGTGTTTGAGACCCAGACCTCAGTTTACAAGCTGTGTGCTCTTAGGCCAATTACTTAATCTTTCTGTACCTCAGTTAATCTGCCAAACAGAGGTAGTACAAGTACCTACTTGTAGTATTAATAGTACTTCTAGTAGTACAAGTACCTACTGAGTTGTTCAAGTTAAATAAAACAGTGCATGCACAGTGTTTATCATATAGTAGATTGTAGCTGTTACTGTTCTTAATCATTGACTCACCCTTGTTCATTTCTGACCTTGCACAGGTGCAGTGCTGCCTCTGGCCCTGGGTTTGGCTATCACTGCTTTGCTGCTTCTCATGGTTGCCTGTCGACTACGACTGGTGAAACAGAAACTTAAAAAAGCTCGTCCCATTACATCTGAGGAATCTGACTACCTCATAAATGGGATGTATCTATAATAAGTGGAATCTAAACAGCTGAGGGCAAGGACATGTTTCACTTATAATTTATACATAGTTTGAGTTCTGATATTTATTACCTCTTGTTTTTAACTAAGCTAAGAAAACTACTGAAAACCCTGGAAGATTCTGCAAATACTCAACCTTTGCTTTTATTTATTGATTTTCCTTGGGAAGTACGTAACACATTTTGAAATTTAGAGGAGTCCACATGATTAAAGACTTTTACAAATCTAATTCTGATTTATGTAAGCTATCCCTAAAAATAGGAATTTGTAGTTAGCCAAGGCAGAAAATTCAGTGTCTCTAAAGGCGCCTGACAATGGCGGTGTTAACACTTTGCTTCACAGAAGCCAGCCATTGGCACTTCATAGCACCCCGCATCCCTTGTCCCGTGGCCTTCCCCTTCCTCTCAGCTTCCAGTGCTCTCCTTTCCCTTCTCCTCTTCAAAACCTGTTTCTGGGGATGGATCTCAATTGAGCACACACCTTCAATGAGATATTACCTGTGGCAGGAATATCTAAGCTATAAGCCTAATGATCAGGTCAATGAGGCCTCCGGGAAGGTAAATAGCAGTTCTTTCCAATCGCTGACTGACATCATGTCACGTGGCTGCTTCATTCTCCCAATGGAGAGTAACTCAGACTTTTGATTACAAGTAGCTCTAACATGGTCATCAAGTGAGATAGGAAATCAAAGCAGAAGCAGAGAACCTGGCAGGTCAAAAACTTAACACTTAGCTGAGGGAAAAATGAACAAGGATGTTTAGTTCTTTCTTGGATCTACTCAATGCTGCTCAATGGTCCAGAACATAGCAGCTCACTTATATAGAAACTGGTTTTCAACATTAGTGTTGAGGGAAGGAAAAAACCACATTCAAATGGAAAAACAACACTGAATGGATCTCTGGGTACAGCTTTTGCAAAAATAAGAGTCAGTGATTCATGAATAAATAATCAACTTAAGAATCGGTGATTCTTCCATTCAGTGGAGTGATGCAGTTTTCCCATTATTTATTTAATGCTCTAAATTGTTACAGTATGCAAACAGCTAATGCCAGGCTTACATACTCCCAGAGCATAAGGGAGTTTTGCACAAATTCATCTTTATAGAAAACCAGCATCTAGCTTAGCATCTTTTGCCTTTTAATCTGTAGGATTTTAAAGGCATATTATTTCCACCATTGCTTAATGCTGGGACAATACACATTCTAGAAATTACTGAGGCGGATGTATGTGTTCTATTTATATAATAGTTTTTTTTTTTTTTTACCATAAGTGGTAAATCTTTTAAGATACTTGAAAACCCTCTAGAAAACTATGTTTAGACTGAACCTGATGTAGGTTGTTCCTTTAGCAAAGGACTTAATTTGGGTCAGAGATATATATTAAGAAATGGGTAGTTAGTGGTCAGAAAACAAATTGGTTATTTTTTATTTCCTGAGAAACTCGAGCATTTTGTTGAATTTTAGAGTTGAGCAAAGATTTAAATTTCTCCTTAAGGAGTTTAGAGAAATGACTGTATGAATGAACTTAAGATGTTTGTATTCTTTATGTGATGCTGTGCAGTTTGTTTTTATATAGAAGGATGTCACCTACAGCCATATTCAATAACATAAAAACTGTTGAGGCATGCATCTTTCAGCACATCTTTTATACATGAAGAAATTAAAACACAATTTAGTATTGCTATGGTGTTGAAATTCTTGATAAAAAGATGTTCCATATCTATGTGTACAATATTCTTTAATAAATTGTATTTTATTCTTAAGCCTCTTTTTTTTTTTTTACAACTTTTAATACTTACTAGTACAGATGTTCTCCAACTTGATATGTTGCTCAGACTTACCTTTTTTTTTCTTTATGATGGTGCAAAAGTGATACATATTCAATAGGAACCGTGCTTGAACTTTGAATTTTCCTTTGGCTAGTGATATGCTGCGTATCTCCTCTCATGACACTGGCCAGTGGTAGCACAGGTCTCCCCCCCACCCCCAAGAAAATATCCTTTTTACTATTGATTGAAAACTAATACAATAGTGTTATCATGGAAATTTTGCAGCCTCTTTGATCCGAAAGCTAATTTCTAGCCAAAATCCTGATAGGATAATCACCAACAAACCTAAACAAACAGTGCTGGCAAAAGAAATTACTCAATGTGATGCAAGGCTGTAAGGGGCACAGTAATGTTCAAGGCGTGGGAATTCAAATACAGATGTCCTCGGCTGCCCTAGGTCCCTGGATCATTGCCTCTTGTATTAATACTTAAAGTATCCTCACTGTGACCATCACCAGCCTGGATACTCCACCCAAGTGAGGATGAGTTCTTTAGACCCAGCAGCCCTAGAACTTCCTCTCATGAAAAAGGGAAGGAAGTGAAGGGAAAGGGAAGAAAAGCAGCACAGGAAATAGGGGTGGGGGTGGGGAGTGGGGGTGATGGGGTAAGGAGAGAATGAGGAAAGGAGGCAGGCTTTCACGGCCCAGGAGAGCACTCTAGGAACCAAAGCAAGGGGGCATGAAGAGTCCTACCCAGGACAACACAGGTCAGTTAGAAAAAAAGAGCCTGAAGTGGGGAACCAACACGACCACTGCCCCAGTGATACTGGAAGGATTAAGCATAGGGAAATTATCAGGTTTTTTCCTCTTTATTATAATAGATAAACACACACTTCCTTGGGCCCCAAGGGCCAGTCAGTTCTCTTCAAGCAGGATTTCTTAGTGGCGCTCTATTTGGTCTCTTCTTTGAGCAAAACATATGTAAATTAAAAGTTCATATAGTTAAAATTCATTCATCTTTACCCATTAATGAATGGTGCTTGCTTAAAATCCATTCCTCCTTATTCAAAATTTTTTAAAAATCTTTTGGGTTTTTTTTTTTTTTTGGCCACACAGCATTTGGGATCTCAGTCAAGGATCAAAGCCCAGCTCCTGCAGTGGAAGCTTGGAGTCTTAACCGCTAGACTCCCAGGGAAATTCCTAAACATTTTTTAATTCAAAAAGTGTGAAGTCCAAGAGCAAGGCTTGGCATAGCATGTGTCTTCACCAATCAGATGCCACTTACCAGTTTGTCTTATCAGATTTATAAATTGTCCCCTCAACCGGACTACAGACTACACACCCCTTGAGAGTAAGGGCCTTTTTCTATCCCCAAGACCTAACAAAGAGACTTAACATAAATTGTTGATCATGGCTAGGAAGGATACAGACGAGTGAATAAGTTGAAGAATTAAAGTCCTTGAGAATATTTGACCTTTGAAGCTATTGCAAATGCCAAGTCCTGGATCAAAAGAGTTCACGGCCTGAGTCCAGAAGCAACACTATCCACAGCAAACTGAAGCCAGCAATGAACTCACAAGTTTGGTCATCAACTAATGCAAGTTTCCTGTGCCTAAGACACTGACTGCCCAAGAGGAGACACTCGTCAAAGATGTATGTACAATTTTTAAAAGCTATTTTCAAAGAAGTGATGTGTTAGACTTTAACTTAAGAGGTGGAGGAAAGTTGCCTCAGCACCTCACTAAGGCTCTGCCTGCCAGAATCATACACACTTGCACACAACAGAGGGAAGGGCTTTGCTGGGAGGGCCAGTTCTGATAACTTCTAGAGCGTGTATTTAAGATTTAGAGCCGTTTAAAAAACTAAGATCCTGCTGTAAAAGAGAAGATCACAACATTTAAGCAAGATCCCAACGTGTTACTGACTTAAACTCATTTTACAGTCGTTATATTAATAAATCTATTTGTAGGTCATTGATGGGTTTCGGTAAATTTATCCTTAACCTGCTCTTTCTTGACATCAGGTCAGTTCATTCATTCATTCAGCACATATGGTACATCTATAAGAGGCCCTGTGTTAGGCAAAGAAAAATAATAAATGAGGTGAAGTTCTTGTCCCCAAGAAACCGTTACATTCCTCAAATGTGCAGTTAGATTAAAGCTCTTAACTTACTCAGATCTCACAAAATGGAGCATCAGAGAAACAATGTTTTCTCTGTGACCTTAGCATTCTGTACCTGGTGGACATATGGTTCTTCTATATTCAAACACCACCAATGCCTCTTTCACTTTTAACTTTATTTGGCAAAGCAGCACTGCATAAACTGTTCAGTAACTAGGACACAGCTTACACAGCATGTTAAATCCATATACATTATGAGCAGCAAGTTAGAAACAAAAAACAATACTAAGCTACAAGTCTCCTATTATTTTTAAAGAGAAAAAGGAAGAACTATGTCAGTTATGTCCAATCTGAACAGCCGAGTGTTTTAGGGGACATCACCTGCCATTTCCTTAAGTTTTAATATTTACAAATGCTTAGTTTTAAGGTAACAAAGCAGCTGATTGTATCTACAACATGCTATTCTATGACACCACATCAAAAGCTTTAAAAAGGAAGCTCATCTCTATTTTCTTAGTAGCATCTAACATACACCCAAAAACCAAGAATCTTAACTTGTGAATGGTGGTGTTATCTGATGCACAAAAGCAGTCTGATAAATTAACATCAGAAAAGAATTAAGTGCCTAAGAAAAGAAAAGTCACTCCTCAAAATCAATTCACAAACCATGTTTTCCATTTTGCAGAACCCCTTCTTTTAATATTTAAAGGAAAACGTGGGCATGTTAAAGTAATAATACACAAATTTATATTCTGCATCCTTCTTCTTTCCAATCTGGCTTCTATGCCTCTCTGAAGAATTAGAAACCCCACAAATCCACACATTTTCATGCTGAAAATAGTGTAAGAAAGTTCAAAACAAGCTGTGATGCTGTTGATTTTCAAAAGCTTTGAAGACTGAGATGAGCAATCCACTGTAATATTATTATACTGGTCAAGCTGATGTTGCTTTTACAGTTCATCCCTGGGGGAGAAAGAGAGGAATATATAAGTAGGAGTTACATATGATAAACTTGGCTTTCTAACAGTTTAGATAGAACTAATAAATCAGTAAAAATATACCGATCCCCAAGCAATATATTACATTAAAAAAAAAAAAACCTAAGCAAATGATTCAGGTCAAAGCAAAAATGGAAATCAGCCATTTCAAACATCGTTCATGCTACTCCAGAATGAAGAATGAAAACTGAAGGGCCTTAATTCTTTATTTTTTTAATTCAAAAGTAATTTTCTTCCTTCAAGACCAAAAATTCAGAGAAATGATAACTTTTAGATCCAGGATCTTGCTAATACTATTTATTGTACAATAATAACTTAAGTATTTAGAGTTCAGATAAGTCTTTATATTCACAAAACTGGACAAAAATTTAGTCTTTTGTTTAGAGTATCTGTTGAGTATATTGTTGAGCAATCACTGAGTGGGTCAATCTCAAACCAAACTCTGTGAGAAAAAGCATCATCTGTAGGTACAATATACCTGTCAGCTGATTTCATAAGGCAGCTTTATCAGCTCTAAGAGAAACCATTTGCTCAGCCAGCTGCAGCACTGTACCAGCAACTGCCAGTGAGAGGAAGGCAGGAATAAAAATGCAGTCTAAAGCAAACTGTATGGTATATAAACTATATCTCAATAAAGCTGCTAAAAGTAAAAAAATAAAGCTACCAGAAAAGCGTCTTATTTGAGGATAATCTGAGTAACAAGCAACACTGTTAAATACTCAAGTACTTTAGGGGTAAAGAAGTAGGATGTTTGCAATTAAATATCAAATGATCCAGGGGAAAAAAATGTTATGTGTGTGTGTGTGTGTGTGTGTGTATAGAAAGAGGGAAAGAAAAGGAATGTGGAAAGTGTTAATTAATAATTGTTAACTCTGGATGAAGAGATTCAGGAGCTCTTTGCACAATTCTTGCAACTTGTCTGTAATAAATTTTTTTTTTAAGTTTTTAAAAAGCTGTTAAATAAATTTGAAGGAAAGATAAATAAAGAGCTAAAATTTCCCAGGTATGTGGTGAATTAAGGGATTTTTGGACAATATGGTATTTTCTATAAAATATGAATTTTATAAATTGTGCAAGAAAATATTTTAAAAATGACTTCTCCCATAAGTTGTCTTTGTCATACAACACTGGATTGTCTGTCAAATGATAAGTTACCAGTTCTGGCTCCTCTTAATATATTCTTCCAAATAATATAAGTACTATAATTCTCATGAAACAGCTTTTAATGAAATTCATGCAAGCATTAAAATACTTAATCTTCAAAGAGTTTACTTGCAAAATGCTCTATTCATAAATTTACTCGTGCTTTTAAAAATATGAATTAAAGATACTATTTTTTTAAATCATTTTACCACATTTTACAGTTGCAAAGTACTAAGGATTTTGTCAATAAATATCTTTATTGCCCAACAATATAGTACATTTCTAAATATCCTCTCCATTTAAAAAATTTTTTGAAAAGGGAAAAGGATTAAAAACTCTCAACAAACTGGGTATAGAGGGAACGTACCTCAACATAATAAAGGCCACATATGACAAGCTCACAGCTAACATCATTTCTCAATGGTGAAAAACTGAAAGCTTTTCCTCTAAAATCAGGAACAAGACAAGGATGCCCACTCTCGCCACTTTTATTCAACATAGTACTGGAAATCCTAGCCAGAGCAATTAGGCAAGAAAAAGAAATAAAAGGCATCAAAATCGGAAAGAAAGACGTAAAACTGTCTCTTTTTGCAGATGATAACTAAAATTAGTTGTTTCTATATACTAATAATAAACTATCAAAAGAAAAATTAAGAAAACAATCTCATTTACAATTATAGCAAAAAGGATAAAATATCTGGAAGTAAATTTAACCAAAGAGGTGAGAGTTGTACACTGAAAACTACAGAATGTTAATGAAAGATACTGAAGATGACACAAATAAATGTAAATATATTTCATACCCATGAACTGGAAGAGTTAATAGTTAAAATATCCATACTACCCAAAGTAATCTACTGAGTCAATAAAATCCCTATCAAAATTTCAATGACATTCTTCACATAAATAGAACAATCCTAAAATGTGTACAGGGCCACAAGAGACTCCAAATAGCCAAAGCAATCTTTAGAAAGAACAATAAGACTGGAGGTATCACACTTCCTGATGTCCAACTGTATTACAAAGCCAAAGTAATCAAAACAGTATGGTACTCAGCATAAAAACAGACATAGAGACCAATGGAACAGAGTAAAAAGCCCAGAAGTAAACTCATGCATATATGGTCAATTAATTAGGAGCCAAGAATATATGATGTAGAAAGAACAGTCTCTTCAATAAGTGGTGTTGGGAAAACTGGACAGCCACATGAAAACAGAATGAAACTGGACCTCTATCCTAACACCACATCCCCCAAAATCAAAATGGGTTAAAGACTTGAATGTAAGACCTAAACTTATTGTGGTGATCATTTTGCAACATACCAAATCACTATGTTGTACACCTAAAACTACTACAATGCTATATGTCAATTATATCTCAATAAAACTGGTGAAAAAAAATCATACCATTAAAAAATATTTAATGATGAAAGACAATGTTGATGATATTTTATTAAATAAAGAGAGATTATAAAATAAAACTATGATCTCAGGAATACAAAAGAAATGTATATACTTCTATGGATATATAGAAAAGAAGAAAAAATCTAAAATGTTAACAAGAGGTTATCTCTAGATTCTGGGATTATGGATGACTTTTATTCTTTTCTGTTTGTTTTTTTCCTATTTTTAAATGCATGTACATTACTTTGATAGGAATATTACTGTGGAAAACAAATAGAAGGCAAGGATATTAACAGTATCCCCCCCGCCCCCACCCAAACACACAAAAAAAGGAAAAGAAATTAAGTTTACAGATCTGAATTATAACATTTAAGTTGTTAAGGAAAACCAAAAATTTGCTGCCATGGCATGTATAACCCTGTCACATCCTAAGACTTCAAAATCTATTAACCTTCTTAAGTTTTCCTAATATTTAAAATTCTACATAACCATATTTTTAATCTGACTTACATGCATAGATCATTTAAAATAAAAAATAGTATGTATTAAATTTCTACAAAGGCTTTTTAAAACTGCTGCTGCTGCTGCTGGTAAGTCACTTCAGTCGTGTCCAACTCTGTGTGACCCCATAGATGGCAGCCCTATATATGTGCTAATATTAATTAGATTCAGTTCAGTTGCTCACTCGTGTCTGACCCTTTGTGACCCCATGGACTGCAGCAGGTCAGGCTTCTCTGTCCATCACCAACTCCTGGAGCTTGCTCAAACTCATATCCATCAAGTCAATGATGTCATCCAACCATCTCATCCTTGTTGTCCCCTTCTCCTCTCACCTTCAGTCTTTCCCAGCATCAGGGTCTTTTCCAATGAGTCAGTTCTTTGCATCAGGTGGTCAAAGTATTGGAGCTTCAGCTTCAGCATCAGTCCTTCCAATGAATATTCATGACTGATTTCCTTTAGGATGGACTGGTTGGATCTCCTTCAAGAGTCTTTTCCAACACCACAGTTCAAAACCATCAATTCTTCAGTGCTCAGCTTTCTTTATGGTCCAACTCTCATATCTATACGTGACTACTGGAAAAACCATAACTTTGGCTAGATGGACCTTTGTTGGCAAAGTAATGTCTCTGCTTTTTAATATGCTGTCTAGGTTGGTCATTGCTTTTCTTGCAAGGAGCAAGTGTCTTTTAATTTCATGGCTGCAGTCAACATCTACAGTGATTTTGGGGCCTCCCAAAAATAGAGTCTGTCACTGTTTCCATTGTTTTCCCATCTATTTGCCATGAAGTGATGGGACCAGATGCCATGATCTTAGTTTTCTGAATATTGAGTTTTAAGTCAGCTTTTTCACTCTCCTCTTTCATCAAGAACCTCTTTAGTGCTTCTTCACTTTCTGCCATAAAGGGTGGTGTCATCTGCATATTTGAGGTTATTGATATTTCTCCTGGAAATCTTGATTCCAACTTGTGCTTCATCTAGCCCAGCATTTCGCATGATGTACTCTACATATAAGTTTAGTAAGCAGGGTGACAATATACAGCCTTGACATACTCCTTTCCCAATTTGGAACCAGTCTGCTGTTCCTTGTCTGGTTCTAACTGTTGCTTCCTGACCTGCATACAGATTTCTCAGGAGGCAGGTCAGGTGGTCTGGTATTCCCTTCTCTTGAAGAATTTTTCAGTTTGTTGTGATCCACAGTCAAAGGATTTGGTGTAGTCAATAAAGCAGAAATAGAAGTTTTTCTGGAACTCTCTTGCTTTTTTGATGATCCAACGGATACTGGCAATTTGATTTCTGGTTCTTCTGCCTTTTCTAAATCCAGCTTGAACATCTGGAAGTTGACGGTTCACAAACTGCTGAAGCCTGGCTTGGAGAATTTTGAGCATTATTTTGCTAGCATGTGAGATGAGTCCAATTGTGCGGTAGTTTGAACATTCTTTGGCATTGTCTTTCTTTGAAATTGGAATGAAAACTGACCTTTTCCAGTCCTGTGGCCACTGCTGAGTTTTCCAAATTTGCTGGCATACTGAGTGCAGCACTTTCACAGAATCATCTTTTAGGATTTGAAATAGCTCAAGTGGAATTCCATTACCTCCACTAGTTTTGTTCTTAGTGATGCTTCCTAAGGCCCACTTGATTTCGTATTTAGATTAACATTAGCTTATTTAGATTGTTTATATTATTTAGTTTAATATTAATTGGATTAATAACTATATATAACATATTACTTTATTGTAAAATAAATAATTATACACATAATTATTAGGCTAATAACTCTAAGACACTAATATTTAGTATTTTATATTCTTTATCAATAACAACTGAAAATACATACTGTCAGGAAATAACAATCAAAATCTATGAATGTTTTCTAATTCATGGGCTTTCTGAGGTAATACAAGCTTTGTACAATTAACTTTGTGCAAAGCATTATGAAAAACATAAAAAGAATTCCAAAAGTAACAATATATTCTTGCCTTTAAGAATGTAAAGCTTATCATAATGCTGTGTAACACAGGTAAAGAAATTAAAAAGGGACAGTATAGAACAATTTGGAACACAGGATCAATTGGATACACTAGGACCTATACCCTCAATCCTAGAAATGCCCAGTCAGCTCATAACATCCTTTTCATGCGTACATGGCACTTTAAGAAGACATCAGTAGACAAAGTACTTATGGAACAAGAACCCTGAAACATTCCTCTGTTTCACAAAACAGAGATGGACTTATTCCATCGACCCTTGTGGCTATTAAAAACAAAAATAAAACTTACCAGAAGATTAACAAAACGTTCATTTCTAGGTATATAAAATAAACATGTATGTATAAAATATAAATAAATATTTGTATTTAGTTAGTTGCAACCAACTAATGCAACTATTACCTATCTATAGTCTTGAGCATAATACCACAGATTCTAGGTCTACAACCTATCTATCTGGCATTCTCTCTCCTTTTATTAATCCATCAGAATTGCAAGGAATATTTTTCCAAGTATAAGGGGACAAAAGTCTACATTCAAGTTTCCGGGTTTATCTGACATGAGAATTCAGCATGCCCACTAAGTCCTTTTTTTTCCCCCCCATCTAGTTTCTAGCACACCTTTCCAGCAATGATTGGATCTCACTATCAAAGAGCACTCTCCCTAGCTCTGGATGCCTCAATTAGAGAAGGATGAAAAGCAGGTGAGAAACCAGGGAATAGTTTTAAGAAAGCACTGGGATGAGTCTTTAATCCTGAAGAAAAAAAAATCATCTAGCCTGACAAGAAACTGACTTAGGAAGCTTTTTACATAATTCCCATGTGAGATGAGAAAATATAAGTGACTTTTTAATCACATTCTATCCTTACCACCACTGCTTTAATTTAGCCCACCGTCACTGCACCCCTGATTTGCTATAGGTATCTTCTATCTCTGGCTATAGCTTTATCCCTTTCCAATCTACTCTCTACCCTACAACCAAAATTATCTTTCTGAAATGGAATTCTGATCCCTTCACTGCCTGGCTTGAACAATTGTTCCCTACCACCCTCAAGCCAGATTCAACACACTGCACTCTAACTGCCTGTTTGTCTTGTTTTTTGATTTTTTGGATCCTCTACCTGACGTAAGTTCCACTAGAATGGTCAGTTTCAAATTCACAGCTGTGTATTCCTGGCCCTGCAGCAATGCCCACGTAGTGGGCACACACACACTTGTTGAATTAATGATGTATTAGAAGGTCATCACACTGAAGATATTTAACAAATTTAACAGAATTGCCAAAGAAAAGTATTAGAAGTTGCTTTTTCAAAGGCAATTTAAAACAGATGCATTTTTTTCCCCTGTCAAGGACAGTTTAAGTATAGATTAGCCTGATGGCAGTAGAAACAAGACATATAAACACTTAGACGCCCTCTCAAATCTCTTCCATACCTAAATTTAAAAAGCAGCAGAGATATCTGCTCTATGGGAGGAAAGGGGAAGGAAGGAGGTGGTGAAAGCTGACTTCAGACTACATCTGGCCGAGAACCTCTTCCTCTCTGACTTAAAGTTAAGTCGGTCTGCTGTGATGCCCTGGTAGAGAGAAGAGGGCAGTGGGAGAGAACTGAGGCGATTCCTACATGTGGGAGCAGCTGCTTCGCTCTCTAGCTACAGCTCCCGTCAGAGACCCCCGCTCCCCACCCTGTCCCTGCTGTCAGTGGGTTCCAGTAAAACTGTTTCCTCACCTTTAGGTCTAGAGTGGTAACAGCTTCCTACTATCACCTTGGGAATCCCTGGTCCCTGGCTATGTCGCATCCTTTATAGTTCCTGTAACTTTTCCCATATTTCTTTGAATAGTCCCTTCATTAAAATCACTTCAAAATCCTAGCTAAGCACACTCGGACCTTGACTAACAATTTATGAACACAAAAATGAATAGCAGATGAATGGTCCCTTAAGATGTTAAGTTAACCATTGATGCTTTACTCTTTCAAAACATTCTATTTTCTAATAATTTCAGCACAAATTTTTTTAACATCAGTTTTTTTTTCCAATTTCATTTCTAGATTCTGTTTTATATTCTTTAAACTTCATGATTTACAACTAAGTAACTGATTATCTATGTAATTAGAACTATATCTTTGGATGTAGGAAAATGTGTTTGAAAACATAGTAAATTTGCAAAAGAAAAAATTAGAAAATCCTCTTAGTACAACTGGAGAAAAGTTTTCTATGTGCATATACGTAAAATTGCTCAGCATTTTAAAAAGTTGGAAGGCCAAAAGGAAAACCAATATATATATATATTTAAATATTTGGTAAATGACTGAACAATTGTCCATAGATTTAAAAATTATTCTAAGTTGAATACAAATAGTTTAGTCTTATCAGGGGTAAAATACAGGTAAGTGGAAGCCTGAAGCTTATATAATTGGGTAAGTGGGTGGGGGGGAGCTGCTTTATGAAGGGAAAAAAAAAAAGTCAACTAAAAACAAGACTATGTATATAAAATTTGGTATAAGGCCATGAATGGCCCAAAGCAAGTGAGGGCCCAGAAACTTAAGTTTCATTACCTTCAAGCTAAATCTACTTCTGTTTATAAAAACAAAACTCGTTTTATATATATCTGGTTATAAAAACAAAAAGCACTCTTACCTGATACCATATTTCAGTAATTTCAGTGATATGTTTGCCCTATTTATAGAGCAGCAATCATAATATTTTGTAATTATATAACCATACTAGAAGCAAAGTGAAGGAAGTTTGTAACTATATCTGATTCTAATTGACAAGACTGCTAGCTTTTAAAAAACTTTAACCTGGCTGTGCTCCAGGTTAGAATTCAAAGAAAACAGCTATAACTACATTGTGAAGTGAAAGTCGCTCAGTCGTGTCCAACTGTTTAAGACCCCATGGACTGACTATACATGTAATTCTCCATGCCAGAATACTGGAGTGGGTAGCCTTTCCCTTCTCCAGGGATGGAACCCAGGTTTCCTGCATTGCAGGTGGATTCTTTACCAGCTGAGCCACAAGGGAAGTCCTTAACTTTATTAATAACTACATTAGGTGAAGAATTAAAATGCACTTCCTAATAAGGATCAACAGAAATGGCCAGTCAGAATTAATCAAAAGTAAAACTCAGTTTTGAACAAACAGAGTTAGATTCATTACCACTTTTGCTGTTAAACATTCATTAAAAAGGTATCTTTCCTCTTCCCAGAAAACAAAATTGAGAGGTCTGTGAAGCCTGGTGTGTTGCAGTTCAAGGGGTCACAAAGAGTCAGACACTACTGAGCGACTAAACAACGACAACATTAAATCTATAATTGCCATTTTACTTATTAAGAAATCATCTTAAAATAAGTACCTCTTGTCAAGTAAAAACAGATTCTAAAACAAGGAAACAGTAAGACCTTTCTTATTTTGCCAGTTAATTTCAAGTAGTCTTAGCTAATGTCTTACTTATGGATTTCACTCCCTCCCCCTGGAGAGAGTGGGCAGGGAAGAAGGAAGAGAAAAAACAGAGAAAGCTTGGCTTCAAAGGGAATATCCAATGATGCTGAGACACAGAAACAAAAGTGGGCGTTACATGAGCCATGCTGTGCTGAAGATATGCCACATGCTGTTGGCCCTTTGGGTGGGTGTGTGAGACCTGGGCACTCACTCACAGAACCCTCTTCCCTCCCCAGGAACTTAGAGGAGCTCAACAACTGGCCAGTCTGTTGTATAAAATGGTAAGCTTCTTCCTTACTGTGGTTCTGAAATAACAGCAGGATATAAAATAGGCACAGGTTGTCAGGCATCTATGAACCTGATTGAAAGAGAGAAGTCAAGTTCAGAGCGACAGTGTCCTCTCTGGCATTGACACCTTCGAAAACTGGGACAAGAGTATCTTTTCCCTTCTTTCTCTTCACAACAATGCTATAATAGAAGATGAACTAGGGCAGGAAATGATCCCTTCTCTTCAGATGAAAGCCTTCATTTCCATGACCATATAGCAGATATAAAAATTAGTTGTCAGTATAGAAACAGAGTGGCTGATAATAAAGTAACTTTACAAAGCGTGACTGACAGCCTCTTGAAAAAGAAAAACACCTTTGTGCCAACCAAGTCTCACCCCCTTTCCCAAAGATGAATTAAATCAAAAGAAGGACAGACCATGCAAAACTTTTCTACATTTTTAATGTAGTGAATTTCTGATGTTAAAATGGAGTAGCATAAAGGTGACAACCAAAAAAGCGGCTCTTGCAGTCTTATCTCTTAAAATCCACACCCTTTCACCTTGCATGTGTGGAAGAAGAAAGAGCAGAAGAGAAAATCACTTCCACCTGGACCACTGCTTTTCTTTATCTGTTAAAGGCACGTATATCACTCCCATCAGAGGTTTCATTTTGACACTGCCATCTTGCAGCTTGTCATACTGCTCCAACATCTGGTTTCCACCTGCAGGACCAACTGGCAATATCAATCTTCCACCAGGCTTTAACTGGTCTATTAGCTAAAAGAAACAGAAAAGGACACACACACCAGGTTATAGATTTTATATTAATAGTCATTTTACATCACTATACACAACTTTCAGTGTCCATGGGCAGAAAGCAGAAATGTACCTTATTTAGTACATCTACTCTTCCACTGTTAAACTTGTTACTTAATTACTCACACACTCATTTACTACTGACCTCCTCTACTACAGTACAAATTCTCTGATGACGGGGACTGTGTCTTATTCATCTTTGTGCCCTTAGCCTCAAACATAGTACCTAGTATAACTGCAAAGCTCAAAATGTTTGAGTTGAACCACATAATGTGGACTATCCTCTTGAGAAGACCAAAGGCAAAGCAGAAAATTTCAATTCTTGTATGCCTGTTTTCAATCTTTGTAGTTTGGAGGGGAAGAAGGGACGTGTAGAAAATCAGCAAGGAATCCCTATCCTATCTAAGAATTTAAGGCATCACTGAACCAGAGATAAGGGAACTCTGGTTTTAGGACTGACTTTAGGATCACAGGAAGCATGACATGATAAAGGAAGGTAGGGCTGGAGTCCCTGCAGCATTAGAAAGAGGACGTCCCTATCAAAGAAGAACCAAAATTGCTCAGTTACAGCCCCTCTGGTTAGAAAATTTTTAAGTCACATGTTACAACGTGAATGCAGCCTGAAAGATGACCATCAATCAAAAACAGTAAGGAAAAAACCTTCCCAGAGAAGGGAGTCCTTAATTAAAATTTTGGTTGTCAGCAAGTCTACCTTATTTTTTCCAATTCCTCTAAATGTCAAGATTTTCAATGAAAAAATAGACTTCTTTCCTCTCCCTCAATCTTGCTCCTTTAATCCATTAATTTTAAAACCTTTTAGCTGTCTTTTTTTATAGTGCTTACTTCTAAAGCATGCCATTTATTTTTTTTTAACCGAAATATAATTGACATATAAACATTGTGTTGGTTTTAGGTGTACAACATAATGATCTGATATATGTATATAATGTAAAATGATTACTACAATAAACTTAATTAACATCTATTATCACACATAATTACAATTTTTTTCTTGTGATGAAAACTTTTAAGGTTTACTCTTAGCAACTTTTAATTATATAATATAGTATTATTAACTATAGTTAATATAGTCAATAATTAACATAGTATTAACTATAGTCACCATGCTGAATAACATTTCCTTTTCTACTTCAAATTATATGCCAGATGAGGACTAAGCTCTCATACATAAACAGTTGTCCCTCAGTATCCAAGGGGGACTGGTCCCAGGACTTTATCTCTGATACCAAAATCCACAGACATTCAAGTTCCTTATAGACAATGGTGTAGTATTTGCATATAACCTACATATCCCATATACTTTAAATTATCTCTAGACTTATTATATTTAAAACAAGGCAAATACCATCTAAACAGTTGCCAGGTACAACTTCAAACTGCAATGAAAAATTCAAGTTCTGTGCTTTTTGGAACTTTCTGGAAATTTTCTTCTGAATATTCTCAATCTGTGATTGGTTGAATCCTTGAATGTGGAACCCTTGGATACAGAGGGCCAGCTGCATTCTGCTTCTTTCCCCTAATCCAACCAAGATCATATTTTATGAAAACCATTTTCTGTTATGACTGTGTAAACATAATTTGCAGCTGAGCCAAGAGGTACTCAGTTACTGTTTCCTTTCTTGTAGAATAGTTGTTTTCTCTGAAGTTAAAAACTGAAGCTTTTTCTTTTTTTTTCACTCACTTAATTTTCTTTGTGTTTCTTCCAACAGCTTCTTAATGAAATTTTTATACAGTCAAATCTATTTATAAGCACGTTCCTTTCTCTCCCTCTCTTTTTTTCTTGTAGGCTCCCTTCTGGTTCTTTTCCTCCTCTGCTCTAAATCTGGACTGGTTACTCTCCAGGCCTGCTGCATAGCTGTCACACCGGGACTTCCCTTTGTAACAATACGGGCAACTCTGACCATCTCTCTCCTGAACGAGGTGTCCTACCTTCCTAGACGCCATGGCTGCTGCTTTCTGGTTTCTCTCACTGTCTCTCTACTCGCTCATTTTTTGATGACATTTAAAGCAATTCCTCCAGAAGTATTCTGTGAAACAGTATGTGGAATACTTTTTAAAGAAATTGAGATTTGCAAGTCTAAAATTATCTTTCTTCTATGTATTTAGTGGTATGTGCAGTACAGGATTCAAGATTGGAAACTGGAAATCATTTTCAGTTCAGAATTGTGATGCTTTGCCTCTGACTTGTTCATTCTAATGCTGCTTATCTACAGATTGATGCCTGTCTGATTACTGACCCTTAATGAACGATCCATTTTGTTTTTCTGGAAACTTTTCGAATATTCTCTTTATAATATTCTGAAATTTCATGGTGATATTGTGGGTCCCCCACCTCTTTTTTAAATTCATTATACTAGGTACTCAATAGATGTTTTTAAACTACAGAATCATGTCTTTCAGTTCCTGGAAATTTTCTTAGGGCTTCAGGCTAATTGTTCCTCATAAAGAATTTCAAGCAGCAGCTCCTTTTTTCAGGCCACAACGTCATCTCTGGTTTCCAAGATCCTGATGCCTCCAGTTTCTAAGCTTTTGCTTAGTTCTGCAAAACAAGCGGCCTCTGCACTGATACTCCCCTCTGCAGTCTCTTTGGTTCAGCTTCCTCCACCCTTCCAGGTCAGTTATTACTCTATCTGCTTTTCTGTCTTCATACACTGTAGCATTCAGGACTGTTAAATATAATCTCCTAGATAACTGAATATAGAGTTTCATATTTCTTGTTTCTGTTTCTTGTTTTTCTAGCTGTTATGAAGTGGTATCCAAAGGAGGCATAAACATCTTGACTCTATTCTCTTAAAACTGGAAAGCCCCTCCAGCATGTCTATCTTCAAATTTAATCAGATGTAAAGAGCCACCCTCCAAATAATACTCCACCTGCTACTACAAATGTTCAAATTCATACCAAGCTAAAGCCAGAAGTGCCCATCAAGATCATCTTAGGATCTTAGTAAGGAAGATGAGTCCTATCCCCAAGAATCTTTCATTTAAACACATTTCTATTTTAGATTTTAATTGTTCCTCCTAGGTTGCCAATATTTTCAAAAAAGAAAAAAGTTTTAAGAAGTTAAAAAAAAACCTACTGATCATGTGTTCATATATGAAAATTCATTATTTACCTATGACTGGTACAACTTTCTACATCATGTTAATACTTCTGTTAAAAACTACTAGTTTGGTCTTTTTTTAAAAATACATAACAGGGCCAGAGAGAACAGTTCATTTTCCTAAAGTCATTCAGCCAATGAGTAACAAGTCAGTAATCAGAACAAATCTCCAAACTTTCAGCTCCTTATAACTGTGTAAACACACACAAAACTACTTCCAGGTTGGGGAGTTAATGAGACTGGGCAAAAGAGAGTCAATTTTAGCCCTTTGTCATCTAGTTAAGAACTATGTAAGAATCACATGTAATAGCAATCTAAGCCAAGGATTATTTGGGCTGACATAAGTTTATCAGAGTCTTACTGAAATGAAAACTCAATTTTGTACTTAAATATTTCCTTGACTATGTAATATATACTACTGGAATATCCTATCTTCTCATTGCAACTATGAAAATTAAGATTTCTTTCTTCCTACTATTCTTTAAGATTCAGTTCAAATTTTATTCCTGTATGAAATCTCCTTCACTATTCTATACAACATACTCCCCTTCCTCTGAACTCCTCCTACAAGGCGTATTTTCTTTTCCCTTCAATATCTATCATATGCTGATGATATGCTATCAAATCATTCATTTCCCTGATACATGTGCAATAGATCTCTTCTAGTAAGGTCAGTGAGGATAAGATGTATGACAAATACTTCCTGGTATTACCCATGAACCTAACATAGTCTTGCACATAACACACCACGTGATTACCAGGTCATGAACTCCAAGGGGATTTTCCCAATTTTACTAGTGTACTCGTTCTTAGTTGAATCAAATACTGCTTGAAATAAGACAGTCACGAGCCACGGCTTAGTCATCTTCATGTCATTTATACAACTGTTTGTATATGAAAAAAACTGCCTACTAACTAATTAAAATACACAGCTAATTAAAATTAAAATTCAAGTTACAAATTGAGCATAATTATCAGCCAAGAAAAAAAAAAGGACACAATGTAACATAGATGGTATTTTCAACATCAATAGAAGTCATTTCCTATAAATGTTTAAGAGCTTTAGTTGAATAAAGTACACAAACAGAAAAAAAAAAACAACTCACTGCCTGGGGCACAACTGGGGCTGCAGCTCCTACGTGAATAGCATCATAAGGGGCTTCTGCGGCATATCCCATTCGTCCATCCCCCACTGAAAGAGAAAAGTGCTTTAAACACCTGTTCTGACAGAATTACCCAGTGTGAAGAATTACAGGAGGTTTAAAACGGAGAAAGGACAGATCTTTTTAAAATCACTTAACTAAGTGATGCTGGGACAATGGATAATTCAAAGAAAAAATAGATACTTGGACCCCCACACCTCATGAATACACAAAAATGAACGTCAAAAAGATCAAAGGTCTAAATGTAAAAAGTTAAAATGGCAGTATGTCCGAGAAAGAATTCAAGGATGTATCTTCATGATTTAAGAGTACCTTAAACAGGATATAAAAAACACTACAAGAAATGGGTAAGTCTGACTATATTAAAATTAAGAATTTCTAATTATCAAAAAGAACAGTATGAGAGTAAAAAGACATATCAGAGTGGGAGATTTACAGTATGTATAAATAGACAAAAGGTTAGTGTATAAAAGTCCTACAAATCAAAGAAAAATATAACTCAATATCTGAATAGAAATTTCACAAAAGAGGAAATCCAAATGGCCAAACATATGAAAAAGTGTTCAACTTCACTGATTAATATTAAAATACAAAATTAAAACCACAGAGATACTACCATACACTAAGTGGGTAAGAGAAAAATTTAGTAATCCCAAGTATCGGGATTGTGATGTGAAGCAATAGGAACCTTGATATACTATTGATGGGAATGTAAGTTGGTTCAGTCACTTCAAAAAACAGCTTTTGCAGTATCTATGGTCACTCTATGAACCTGTAATAATACACCTACAGAAATAAGTGTTTGTATGAGTGTATATCAGCATCTGGACTTACGTACATTGTGAATATGCAGCACTGTGAATATCTCTAAATCAGAAACAACCCAAAATATCCATCTACAGTAGCATTAATAAAAAAAAAATTTGGTAATGTTGCTACAATTGACTGCTATACAGCAATAAAAATTAACTATCATGCAAAAAGAAGGATGAATCTTACAAACCTAACAATGAATGAAAAGTCATTCATCATAGAATATGTACTGTATGATTCCATTTAGCTAACATTCAAGATATTGAACATCATCTATGGAACTGCAATTAGGTAGTAAATGCCTAAAAGTAATGTTACTAGTTACCACTAGGGAAAAGGGAAGTAGTTATGGTGAGGGAACAGAAAGCAGAGGACTTTCAAGGTACTGATAATGTCGCATTTCTTGATCAGTGTGGTGATTAAACAGGTGCTTGTTAAGCTTCACATTTATATTTTCTGCATATTTTGAGGTCTGTTATTTCTCTCAATATAAAACATACTCACATGGAAGTGTGTCCACAAATACCACTGAATGGAAAAAAGCAAACAAAAGAACAATATGTAGAGTATAAGTCAATCTAAACACTGTGTGCTGCTGCTGCTAAGTCTCTTCAGTCGTGTCCGACTCTGTGCGACCCGAGACGGCAGCCCACCAGGCTCCCCCATCTCTGGGATTCTCCAGGCAAGAACACTGGAGTGGGTTGCCATTTCCTTCTCCAGTGCATGAAAGTGAAAAGTGAAAGTGAAGCTACTCAGTCGTGTTCAACTCCTAGCCACCCCATGGACTGCAGCCTACCAGGCTCCTCCGTCCATGGGATTCTTCAGGCAAGAGTACTGGAGTGGGGTGCCATTGCCTTCTCCAAAAAAACTGTGTGTGTGTGTGTGTGTGTGTGTACAATTTATTCATACACATTTTTATATGTCTGAAAAACATGAGGAAAAAGAGAGGCTTTCTTTATCTTACATACCTCTGTGTACCGTTTACATTTTCTATATTCAACACTGATTACTTTGATGTTACTTCTTCAAAAAGTAATGAAGAAAGAACTCAACATGACATTTTCTGAAATGGTTAATAGTCATGTCACCCCTGGTCAAGGTAGAACCAGTGTAACATTTTAGAGTAATTTATTTTCTTGCTTAGTACTTAAAAGTGATTGTTAAAAAAAAAAAAAAAAAAAGCAGCAGCAATAATTAGCTCTGAATATTATGTCACTTGCATGGGATTTTTATGAAAATAAAAATTCTCCAGAGAGGAAATTTTCAAAGTTTTCTGATACTTACCAACCAGTTGCACCCTCCCTGAAGACAAAAGCATTGGATCATCCTTTCTGACATTATTTATTGAGTCATCTACTAGCTCTTTAATGTGGTCAATTCCTATGACTTTCCCACTAGGTCCAACCTGGAAGTGAGAATAATTCAATAATTCATTGGTCTTAGTTTTTCTAAGGTGTCAATAAAATATTTCTTTATCCAAAGTTATATTTAGTAATGAGAAATCAGGACAAATACACAGTTTAAGTCTCTAATTTGATTGTTAAATACTCAGTCTATTATAGATTATTTGACAATAACTTTCTCAGCCATAACCCTAAATGAATAATGATACTTCAGTAATTATAAAACTAGAATTTTAAAAATTTACAATACTAAGAAAAATGGTATCTTTCTTCCTTCAGTTTCTAATTTTTATACCCAGAATCCTGAAATGGGACTTAGCTACCAATATTAAATGGTAGTTATTAGTGCAACCATTTTTTATTTAAATTCCATTGAAAGTGTGACTTTAAATATTACAGATACATAAAAAATTTTATAGGAATTTCTATACCTGATTCTACTGCCACATGTGGGAAATATAAAAATAAGTAAAAATATTAAAAGACCCTAAACATAAATATTAACTGCAGAATGAAATTAACACAATAAAGACTCTGAAGTCAGACTATCTGGGTTTACATCTAAATTTCTTACTTACAACTATATAACCTTGACAAGTTATTCTATCAATCAGGTTCCTCAGCTGTAAAGTGAGGAGGAAGCGGGTACATACCCCATAAATGACATGAGGAACTAATAAGAGAATACATGAAGAGTATTGTGAACACTGACCAGCACATGGTAAACATGTGAAAAACATTAATTAGTATCATTTTCAAAAAGATAACTGAGAAATAAAATGACTTTTAAAAAAATGATAATGCCTCTGAAAACGTAAACAGTCAAATACAGAAAACAAGCCATTAATTAAACACCATTTCTAGTATTTAATTACATCCCATTAGTGAGGGTTGCTGCTGCTGAGTCACTTCAGTTGTGTCCGATTCTGTGCGACCCCATAGACAGCAGCCCAAGTCAAACAACTGAAAAGGAATATCTGAATTCTTATTGTGTGCCTGGCACTGTTCTGGAGGCTTAGGATACATCAATGAAAAAAACTCAGAAAAAATTCCCACCACTCTGGAGCTTACATTCTAATAGTCTGCCAATTATATATTGACAGCAAATTAAATGGATTCTAGTCAAAAAGGATCCATAAATGCTACCTTAACTAGACCATAACCTTCCAAGCTGGACTCCAGGTATAAGATTTTTCTTAATCAACTTGACTTGATTATCTGAGCACAGATAAACTTTTACTCCAAGGTGCCTGAGTGGGCCTCCAGACTCAAACTCCGAATAGTCATTATCAGATAAGCCTCTGATGATGAAATTTGAAGTATAATAAAATAAAATAAAAATGCATTCATTTTTCTTAATGTAAAAAGAGTTCTCCCTCAATCCTAATAAACCTATTGTTTGGATATCAGGCTGGTTCTGCCAAATGAGAACTTACAAGAATGAAGTCTGGGAGCTCTTGGTTGCCACTGTGTGATCACAAGAGAAAAGCATATCTGAGAATACAGAGAACTTGTGGAGGAGAGCCAAGTCAAACCAAGAACCAGAGAGAAACTCACTGTCCATAACAACTTGAGATCTTTCTCTGAATCCAGCCATACAAGAAGCCAGAGAGACCTCTAGACTTTTCCATGATATAACCAAATAATTCCCTTCTAGTTCTGCCAGAGTTCAACTGAATGTTCTGTCACCACCACAACAAAAAGAAATCCTAGGTGACACATATTCTAACTGCTATCTCAACAGAATTTAAAAAGAAAGAAAACTCTCAAAAACTGCTAGTGAAAAAAATACATGGCCAAATCATATAATATGCTTCTGTTGGGGCCAGAATAGTAAATAAAGCTCTTACCATACGTGCAAAACATGCAGTAAGGATTCCACTTCCAGATCCTACATCAAGAGCTTTAGCTCCTTCATTCAACTGATCAAATAGAAGTTCTAGTGCATATGCATGCTGCCAAAAGAAAACAAAGCAAGTATTCATTTTTCTTCCCAAGATTCTATAAAGTATATATACCATGGCATATGAATAAAGCTGCAAACTTCTCAACAATTTTTCCACTACTGTCATCTACCAAAACAATGAAAACATAACATATTACATACTTACACCTACAGAGGAATTATGTAAGAACATCCTAGTTTGATTAAAATTCTTGTGCTTAAAGTGTTTCCATAATTTTAGATCTCCAGTATGTGAATATTTAAAATTTAACAATTTCAAAGTAAAAAGCTATAAAAAGATTTACAGTGAAAGGTTTCCATTCCACCCCTCTCCCCAACCAGTCTCACTCCCTAAAGGCAACCAATGTTACCAGTTTCTACTGACTCCTTTCAAACATATTCACTTTATGCATATGTAAGCAAATATGTATGTATTTATAAATATATCTTAAAGGAGTGTATGTTTGTATGAATGTATTATAAGAACAAATATGCCTAATGAGAGACACTTAAGTTAGCTTCAATCTTCCATAACAAATAGATAAATATTCTTAAAAGGTATTAATATGCCATAAGATAATAATCTTTTTAATAATCTTGTAAAGTATATCTATGGGATAAATAGCTAGAGGTAGAAGTAAGGGGGCCAAAGGATACGTATGTTTATGTTTACAGTATAAATTACATATCAAATAAAGTCATTGGTTAAGGTTTGGATCAAACCAAGAAATAAAGACTTCTCTATTCCATCCTCTTTATGAACTTACATTTTAGTACTTTTCCAAAATATGAGGTTAGAATTAATAAATGGTATCTCAAAAGCTGTCTTTAAATGCCTGGTATGTTCACTACTAAAAATCATTGATCTAGTAGCAATAAGCACATTCACTATAAGATCTTGGTTGATAAAAATACACATCCATGAATCCATAGTGACAGTAAGTAAATATATCCCTTTACACATATATAAACGGAGGATAGGGAGAAACTGTTCCCAAATGTTCCAAATATAGATGAAATACTGAACTTAGAAAACTGCCATTTGGCAAC
Organism: Bos indicus x Bos taurus; assembly: GCF_003369695.1. Lineage (NCBI taxonomy): Eukaryota > Metazoa > Chordata > Mammalia > Artiodactyla > Bovidae > Bos > Bos indicus x Bos taurus. Next base: position 86,925,971 of record NC_040084.1, on the reverse strand, counting down.
CAGTTCAGTAATAACTGATTAAGTCAAAAATCACAAATGGATGCTGAAACTAGTATATTATCACTTGATGAGCAAATACTCTCAAAGTGTTTGCCCAAGACACATTAATTACAAAAGGGAAAAATAATAACTTTACAATGGAGTTAGAAGTTTCTTAGTGGAGAAACTTGACTGACACTACCTCAATCAGATGATTAATGTTAGTATCACCAAAAATGGGACACTCTGACATTACATAACATCTGCAATATTTCAGGCAAAAATGTATAACATATCTAACCAGGAAGAAAAATCAGACCAACCTAAATTGAGAGGCAATCTATAAAATAACTGGCCTGTATTCATAAACATTTTCAATACTATAAAAGAAAAAAACTAAGGCGCTATTCCAGATTAAAAAGACATGGCAATTGAATGAAACTCCTGATCTGCAACCTTCTTTTTCTTTAAAAGACATTATTAGAACAACTGATAACATCTAAATGAGGTCTGTAAATTAGCTAACAATGTTGTATCAATGTTAATTTCCTGATTTTGACAACTGTAGTATGGTTATTTAGGTGAACGTTCTATTTTTAAAGATAAAGAGCATTCTGTTTGCAAATTACGCCTACAGAGTTCATAAAAATATATATATATTTCATATACATATATATCTTCCTCCCCCCATATAAATAGGGGGAGGGAGAGAGAAGGAGAGAGAGAATAAATGATAAATCAAATGTAGTACAATGCTAACACTTTATCTGGGAATTATTTGTACTATTCTTAGAATATTTCTGTAAGTCTGAAATTATGTCAAAATTAAAAAAAAAATTTTTTTTAATCATCAGATATAGGTACCATTCAAAATGGAGGACAGAATAGAAACTCCCTAACTTAGCTGATAAAAGCCAGAATACTGATTACCTAGAGGATGGAGGTTGACTAGGAAAAGAAGCCTTTCTGACTGAGGGAGCCTTCTGGAGTGCAGGAAATGACCTGGTAGTGGTTACACATATGTAGACACGTAAACATTCATCAAGCTGTACACTTAAGATGTGTGCACTGTGCAAAAGTGAAAGTGAAGTCGCTCAGTCGTGTCCAACTCTTTGCAACCCCATGGACTGTAGGCTACTCTATTCATGGAATTTTCCATGCAAGGATACTGGAGTGGGTTGCCATTTCCTTCTCCAGGAGATCTTCCCGACCCTGGGATCGAATCCGGGTCTCCCACACTACAGGCAGACTCTTTACTGTCTGAGCCACTTTTGGGTTTCTGCAATTTAATAAAAAAAAAACTTTGAAAATATTATTTACTCCAATCACTAAAAGTGGGTGGTACAAACATTTATGTACCTCCTAATGTGATGAACAGAAGAACCATTAGGAAATTTTCTTGAAAAGAAAAAAAAGGAAAAAGTTAAATATGGCTAAGAATCATTTAATGAATATGGGAACTTCTATAGGATAAATGAACAAATTTTGTCAATAAATAAATGGCATTTTCAAAAGGGAGACTATTAAAATGAAAAGAGACTTTAAAAGATTAAAAAGGTGTAACATAAGCCTCTTGTTTGGATCCTGATTTAAGCAAATCAACTATAAAAGAATTTTTTGAAACAGCTGGTAAAGTTTGAACATGGACTAGGTATAAGATAATACTAAAGAACATTGTTAGGCATGATATGGTATTGTAGTTGTGCTTTTAATCCTTCCGATTTATACGATTTACGGGTAAAATGATATTATGTTTGAGACAGCTTTAAAATATTTCAGTAAAAGAGAAATAACTATATAAAACAAGATTAGCACATTGTTGGTAATTAATGGAGTTGGGTGACTGGCTACATGAGGGTTCATTATATTATCCTATTTGCATGTGTGGTGTTGGAAATTTTCCATATTAAAAATTCTTTAAAAGACATTGAGGCTATCTTTTCCCACAATTAACACAAAAAGTTGAAAAGGCTATTAGTAGATGCAGCCTCATACAATTTGAGGATTTTGAAACCGTGTTCCAGAAAGTAATTAAGGTTCTGCAAAACCTATTTAGGAGCAACACGCAAATGTAGACCTGTGGCTACTGTGTTTGGGAAAAGAGTTATAGTAAACTGATTTTTTCCATTTTTCATATAGATTCTTTTGCAAAGAGCTTCTTGCCTAATGAGTGAAAACCACTATGAAAGAGTCCTGGATTAAATGTTCAAAGTATTGCTATAAAGGATATCATAAGGACAATTGGAAAAACTTACAGGGAGTTTGAAGATTAAATGGGAGTTAACGTGTCAATGTTCATGTCCTGGTTTTGATGGCTAGCTATATTGTAGTTGTATAGGAGAATGTCCTTTATAGGAAATATACTACATCCTGAAGTATTCAAGAGTGATGGAGCATCATTTCAGCAACATATGTTCAAATGGAGTAAAGAAAGAAAGGTTCTTGATAATATACTTGCAACTCTGTAAGTTTTGAGACTTTCAAAAATTTCAAAAATCTCACTAACCTTATCTTTCTTTGATGTTTCAAAAAGATAGAGTGGGATACTATCTTTGAATTACCATTATGTACATCAACCAGTGGAACAAGGAAGTGTTAATTAATGAGGTTTCTATGAGACACACTGGTATAACTTTTACTGAAGAAACTACTAGAAACATTTTATTTAGTCAAAGCTATTGTTTTTAGATAAGAGGCTTAGCAGGAAGAATGGAATCTCTAATTAAGAGAAAGTTTGTGAACTTTCTTCAGGATGTCTGTAACTTTTATCAGATATTTTGAAACAATCAGTATCCCCTGCAAGTTTAATAAACCCATTAATAAGATAACAAGTGTCATATTTGGCTGAAATAATCAAAGAAACAAAATAACTCCTGTAACAGCTGGACTTCCCTGAGTCCAAAAATGAAAGGACTAGGAAGGATTGAAGGTGCCAATCCCTAATTTATAGGCAGTACTATCCCAACTTAACACCAAAAGAAACTCAGAAATTTTTTTTCAGTACTAGGTTTGCATAAAATTTGTTTTTTTAAAAGAGAGTATGCTAAGCTATTATTAAAATCCTGCTGCTGCTGCTGCTAAGTTGCTTCAGTCGTGTCCAACTCTGTGCGACCCCATGGACGGCAGCCCACCAGGCTCCCGCATCCCTGGGATTCTCCAGGCAAGAACACTGGAGTGGGTTGCCATTTCCTTCTCCAATGCATGAAAGTGAAAAGTGAAAGTGAAGTCACTCAGTCGTGTCCGACTCTTCACAACCCCATGGACTGCAGCCTACCAGGCTCCTCTGTCCATGGGATTTTCCAGGCAAGAGTACTGGAGTGGGGGCCATTGCCTTCTCTGATTAAAATCCTATTCAGATTTAAAATGTCAAGGTCTTCGATCGCAATTAACAGCTTTTTTCATGCTTTTATCACTATAGCTAATATTCTTTTGGATAATCCATGCTCATCTCTAAATCTAAAATTTAAGTTTTTTAAAAAACTCATTTTTAATAATTATGAAAAATTTCAAGCCCACAGAAAAATTTTAAACCCACAGGAAACGCACATAACACCCTTTTCTCCTCATATAGTCATCAACTGTTTCTATTGGGCCAAACTATTTTATCAAACCATCTGAAAATATGCTGTGGACATCATAATACTACACTTCTAAATACGTTTGCATGTACCTGCCAAAAAAAGCAAACTGGGACATTTTTCTTTGCAACCACATCTCCTTTACCACACTCAAGAAAATCATCTGTTTAGTATCAACACTCAAGGGAAGCCTGCAGCCCATGGGTTTAAAAAGTGGGAGACGACTTAGCAACTGAACAACAACAAAGTATCAACATACACATCACACTGGTTTCCTCAGTTGTCCCCCATATCTCCTTTACAGCTGTTCCCTCCAATCCATTCGAAGTTCATGCTTTGCAAATGCCAATTCCAGAATATTCTGCCCCATTCTTCTGTTCCATCCACCACTTTTCTTGGTCTATCAGAGCACTGACTTCTTTTAAAAGCCCTGCCCAACTGTCCGACATACTACCCACACATTCTAGATGTGTCAATTTCCACATGATTAGATTTAAATCAAAGAACTTTAGCAAGAACACCACACAGAGCTTGCAGGGCACCTCCCACTGCATCACATCAGGATGCACAGAACATTGAGCCATCTCACCACTGGACTTGCTTAGCTGAACAACTTAGTAAATGTAGTAACGGCTAGATCACTCTATTTTTCAGGGCATAGCTATCTCTTTGTAATTAATATGTCAAATAATAATTTGAGACTACAAGGATGTTTTTTGTTCCCCAACAACTTTCCTCTTAATGGTTTAGATTAATTGGTGATCTTTGCCTAATTCAACAATTACATTGATAATTACAAAGAACTGATTTTTAAAATTCTATTATTCTTTCCACATTTATTAATTGACATTCTTCTGTTTTTCATCTTTTCCATCCTGTTTTTTTTTCTGAATTCACTGTGTTACTATCCATTATCTTCATTATCTACCGTTTTTTGATTCTCAAATTGTCTCCAATTTGGTTTCTGGGAGTCTCTTTAAATCTGCTCCCATGTCCTCCTGATAATACCCCAGTAGACTTTAAGTACTTCTTCACTTTCTGAAATTTAGTCACTTCTCCATGAAGCTCTAGTATTTCTTTTAGTGGTATTTGGGATTCAGTGTCTGGATACTAAATATGCTCATTGCTACCAGGACATCATTTCATATTTTTCTGTAATTAAGACTTTGGAAAATATTAAGACTTTGGAAAATGTAGTTACTTTCAAACCTATGACTTTGAGGTTCATCAAATGCAGATGTAGAAACAGTGTATAAGCACATGAAAAGATGCTCATCATCATTCAGTTCAGTTCAGTTCAGTCGCTCAGTCGTGTCCGACTCTGCGACCCCATGAATCGAAGCACACCAGGCCTCCCTGTCCATCACCATCTCCCGGAGTTCACTCAGACTCATGTCCATTGAGTCAGTGATGCCATCCAGCCATCTCATCCTCTGTCGTCCCCTTCTCCTCCTGCCCCCAATCCCTCCCAGCATCGGAGTCTTTTCCAATGAGTCAACTCTTCACATGAAGTGGCCAAAGTACTGGAGTTTCAGCTTTAGCATCATTCCTTCCAAAGAAATCCCAGGGCTGATCTCCCTCAGAATGGACTGGTTGGATCTCCTTGCAGTCCAAGGGACTCTCAAGAGTCTTCTCCAACACCACAGTTCAAAAGCATCAATTCTTCGGTGCTCAGCTTTCTTCACAGTCCAACTCTCACATCCATACATGACCACTGGAAAAACCATAGCCTTGACTAGACGGACCTTTGTTGGCAAAGTAATGTCTCTGCTTTTGAATATGCTATCTAGGTTGGTCATAATTTTCCTTCCAAGGAGTAAGCATCTTTTAATTTCATGGCTGCAGTCACCATCTGCAGTGATTTTGGAGCCCAAAATAATATAGTCTGACACTGTTTCCACTGTTTCCACATCTATTTCCCATGAAGTGATGGGACCGGATGCCATTTTTGTTTTCTGAATGCTGAGCTTTAAGCCCACTTTTTCACTCTCCACTTTCACTTTCATCAAGAGGCTTTTGAGTTCCTCTTCACTTTCTGCCATAAGAGTGGTGTCATCTACATATCTGAGGTTATTGATATTTCTCCCGGCAATCTTGATTCCAGCTTGTGCTTCTTCCAGTCCAGCGTTTCTCATGATGTACTCTGCATAGAAGTTAAATAAGCAGGGTGACAATATACCAGTCTGTTGTTCCATGTCCAGTTCTAACTGTTGCTTCCTGACCTACATACGGATTTCTCAAGAAGCAGATTATGTGGTCTGGTATTCCCATCTCTTTCAGAATTTTCCACAGTTTATTGTGATCCACACAGTCAAAGGCTTTGGCAGAGTCAATAAAGCAGAAATAGATGTTTTTCTGGAACTCTCTTGCTTTTGCAATGATCCAGCACATGTTGGCAATTTGATCTCTGGTTCCTCTGCCTTTTCTAAAGCTAGCTTAAACATCAGGAAGCTCACAGTTCACGTATTGCTGAAGCCTGGCTTGGAGAATTTTGAGCATTACTTTACTAGCATGTGAGATGAGTGCAACTGTGCGGTAGTTTGAGCATTCTTTGGCATTGCCTTTCTTTGGGATTGGAATGAAAACTGACCTTTTCCAGTCCTGTGGCCACTGCTGAGTTTTCCAAATTTGCTGGCATATTGAGTGCAGCACTTTCACAGCATCATCTTTCAGGATTTGAAATATCCTGAAATTTGAAATCTCATCATCATTAGGGAAATGCAAATTAAAACCACAATGAGATACCACTCCATAGCTACTAGGATGGATAAAATAAAACATACAATAACAAGTGTGAAAAGAAGTGCTGAAATTAGAACCGTCATAGGTTGTTGGTGGGACTATAAATGATGTAGCCACTTTGGAAGACAGTTTGGCAGTTCCTCAAAATGTTAAGCATAGAAATGCCATTTGTTGTTTAGTTGCTAAGCCTTGTTCAACTCTTTTGCGACCCCATGGCCTGTAGCCTGCCTCTGTCCACGGGAATTCCCTGGCAAGAATACTAGAGTTGGTTTTCATTTCCTTCTCCAGGGGATGTTTCCAACTCAGGGATTGAATCCATGTCTCTTACATTTGCAGGCAGGTTCTTTACCACTGAGCCACCAAGGAAGTCCATGGTCATTATATTTTTAAAATATTCTTTCCCTTAATCAACTCATCGCTAAATAAATAACTACTTTTTATATCTACTTTTTACATGATTAGATACCAATGACAACCACCAAAAACTTTAATGAAAGTTTTTACCAGAAAGAGTTCCTTCTCCACATCTTGTATTAAGAATAAGAATAATTAATTCGTTACAAATAAAATAATAAAACTGATTATGATTAGAAGTTTAAAATGTTCTTATAACCATTTTTTACTGAAGAAAGCACTCTTAAGAGGAAAAACGTGATCCATTTGCACCCAAATGACCAACGTTAACTTACCATGTGTGGAGCACTGATTGTTGCTTGGAACCCTGCAAAAGAAGAAGAGAACTACTGATACATTCAGCTGCAAAAACACATGAAATGCTCCACGTAATTCATTTTCTAGCATCCATACATTATTTTTCATAATAATTATTTTCACGTTTATGATCTCAAGAAATAAAAACATTTTGTACTTGAGAGTACTGTCATGCACAGTTAAAATTAGAAAATATACTCATGCCAAAGGCTATTTGTGCTCAGTACAACGGTCCCACTATTTCTAAAAATTTCTTCCCCCATATAGTTAGTTAGGGAAGAATTTCATTAACTTGATACATTTATGATGTTTTTCCCTTCAGATTCATAAAAAGAAAATAAGCTTCCATATATCATAAAATATGCAAAATCATTGCAAATTAACTTACATCATATTTTTGGCACCTTAAAAAAAAAAACTGGCACGAGCAACCAGAGGAACTTAAGAGACTAATAAAGTACTTCTATTTACTCTTTACACTATCACCTAATGTTAATTAAAACAGTCTTTTTTTAGTTTTTAGCTTTTAGGTTTTTTCCAGTATTGCTTTCTCGAGACTTGTTTACCTGCTTCTGCATCGGAAGCAGTTTTCACTGAGCGGTGGTAGCAGGTGCCTTCGGGGTTCAGAAGCTCCCCAGGATCTTCTCTGCTGACCGTTAAAGTATTTCCAAAAGAAGGCAGCATGGCAGCTGGCCGACAGAATCCTGAGGCACTCCTAAGCCTCAAAGGCGCCCACTGCCAAGGCTCAGCAGTTCAGCAAAGCCTGCTTCAGGAGAAGGAGTTAAATATGGCACTTTCTAAAAACAAGCACAAACCAGAAAACTCAGGGCAAGTGAAGCAGAGAAGTCAGTAATAACTTAGCTACACATTTTCTTCAATACCAATTTTAGAATTTTCTGCTACTGCAAAAACCAACCTTTGTCAACATTAGAGACCCTAAGAGAATTCAGCATGCAGCTTAAATTCTAAGCTTTCATCTAAAGTGCACTTTAAGGAAATGTTTATAGAATTTTTACATATATCCTTCAAGAAAATAGAAACTGTAAGTTTTCATCTAAAGGATGCTTTAAGAAATTGTTTACAAAATTCTTACGTATCTCCTTTAAGAAAATAGAAAAGACACTTCATAAACAACGCTTTATTATAATGGATCAGCAAGGTAATAAATGGAAAATGGTCTGTCTATTTTTACTTACAAAGATTAGAGAGCAAATGAGTAAAATTTGTGACATTTTCAAAAATCCAAAACTTACCTATTGATTGTGGAGAATCCATATAAGGGTTACATTTTGCATAGTGGGAGCGGTCTGTGGCCAACATTACTTCAAACACTTTATCTGTCTTGATGATTCCATTTTCTAAAATGAATGAGGCAATACTTTAAGTTGGGAGTGGCAAGATCAGATGTAGTTGTTTAACATAATTACTCCGGCTACACTGTAGAGACTAGACTGGAAGAGAGCAAAATTTTCATGATGGCTCAGGTAATCACAATCTGGTCTTTAATAATGAAAGTAAGGACGAAGAAAAGAAGGATTTGAGTTATATTTAGTAGGTAATGTATACTTGACTGACTAGATTTGGAGGTGGGAGGGGGATAATGTTTGAGATGCTGGTGTCATATACTGGTCTGAGAAATCCTAGAGAAGCATCATAGCCAAGGAGAAAAAGGAGAAGCTATGTATTTAGGAGGAGCTATGGACCATAGCCATGGAGATACATAGCAGCCAGTTGGACAAACAGATCTGGAGAAAAATCTAGATTAGAGATATAAATGACTAGTTGTACAGATGGCAACTGAATCAATGGAAGTGAAGGAAAGTGGCCAGGGGAGAAAGTACACAAAGAAGAAAAACAACAGTGTCCATTTAAGAGAAATGCAAAGGGACTGGAGCCTTCAAAGATTATGATGAGGAGCAGCCACAGAGGCAGAAGAAAATCAAGTGGATACACTGTTATAGGGATCAAGAGAAATACGTTTTTCAAAAAGGAAGGCAAGACCATATGACATAAATGATACTTGAAAACATTACAGAAGTGAAAGAACTCAGGCACAAAGATGGCATACTGTATGATTCTATTTAATGAAATGTCCACAATAGGCAAATCTATAGAGAAAGTAAGTAGACTAGTGGTTGCTTATGGTTAGGAGAATAGGAGGGCAAAACAGGGTATCTTTTTGAGATGAAAATATTAAATTGACCATGGTAATGGTTGCACATACCTGTAAATATACTAAAAATCACCAATGTCATCTAAATTAAGAGAATTATTTTTAAAGTATAGTGGGGCCAGAAGTGGCAACCATAAGAAGCACTGCTTCTGAGAGAGAACCATATATAGGCAGGGAAAGGATGACACGTCGTGATACAGCAATGAAGGGAAAGAAGGAAGAAAGTGAAGGATCCTACAGAAACAGAAAAGCAGCAAGATACACCAACTCCTCCCCCTTTTCACCACTATTACCAATATCATTATCCATTAAAGAAACTGCAAGTGCTCTTGAACTGTGTGCATAAAATGCCTAAAAAAGGAAAAAGGAAAACTAACTCCAGTCAAAGCTACTGTAGAAAAAAGACAACATGCAAACAAAATATTTCGGCTGATTAAACATACCAATACTATATTCTAAGAAAACTTAACAGAAAGTAAATATTACCAGAAACATCAACATCCAAGACATCTACTAACACAATTATCAGGGAATTCCCTGGCAGCCAAGTGGTTAGGACTCAAGTGTTTTCACTGCAGGGCATCTGGGTTCAACCCCTGGTCCGAGAACTAAGATCCCACAAGCCATGTGGCACAGCCAAAAAAAAAAAAAAAGAGAGAGAGAGAGAGAGAAGAAAAGAAAATACTATCAGACTTTAAAACAAGAAAAAAAAATTCAACTCTCAAGGCAAAAAAAAATCAAATTACCTAGTAAGAGTTAAAAAAAAAAAAAAAAAAGACAGACAACCATTAGCTTTATTAGCAATATTCAAAGCAAAGCAAGAATGAAGCAGCAGCATTTTCAAGAAATTCAAGGAAAGGAAGTGCAAGTTAATAACTAAAAAGGAGGAAACTGTAAATGTGCCCAACAACATGAACAAATCTCAAGAGCACTAACTTGACTGAAAGAAGTCAGGCAAGGAGATTTTACCCTATGTGATTCATCTATTAATACACTGAATTCCAAAAAAGTCAAAACCATAGAGGCTGAACTGATCCGGAGTTGCTAGGGGTTGGGGGGTGAAAGGAGGAGATTAACTGCAAAAGGGCATGAGAAAATTTTGTAGGTGAAAGAAATGGTCTGTATCAGAGAACAGCAAACTTCTGTTAAGATCGAAACAGTAAATATTTTAGGCTTTGAAGGCCATATAGTCTCTGCTTCAACTACTTGACTCTGCCACTAAAGTGCAAGAACAGCTTTACAGCAGACATAAATGAATGGGTGTGGTTGTACTCAAATAAAACTTTATTTCTAAAAACAGGCCGCAGGCCAGATTTGGCCCGTGGGTTGTAGTTTGCTCACTCCTGTTTTATATCATTAGGGTGGTGGTTATACAACTGTATTTGTCAAAATTTTCAAATCGTGGTCTTAAAATTGGTGAATTTTTCCATAAATTATATCTCAAAAAAGCTGACTTTTTAAAATTATGGCCAAAACTGTTCTTCAAATTATCAAGGTTATAGGAAAAATGTCTTAAATGTGCAAGAACTCAGGGAATGCTAAACACACATGTCCTTCCTAAGAAATCTTCTAGAAGATGTGCTTCATCTAATGAAGCAATCACCAGGGATACCTCAGAAAAGGACACATGTCCAATTGTAGAGCAAAGGTTAATATTGGGTGGATTGGCCTGCCTCCACAAGGATCCTGTCAAATTGGTTTAGCCAGAACACCCAGTACTCTTGATGTAATTTTCCACCCACTGATCCCCACCCTGCTCCTAGACTATAAATCTGCACTCACTTACTGTATTGATTGCAATTGTTACTGAATAAAAACTGGTTTTAGCTTTAAAAAAAAAAGACTAAAAGGGTAAAGACACTAGTGGAGGACCTCCCTGGTGGCAGAGGGGATGGGAGTGCACCTGCCAATGCAGGGGACATGGGTTTGATCCCTGTTCCAGAAAGAGTCCACACGCCACAGAGTGACTAAGCTCACGGGCCACAACTGCTGAGCCCGTGGCTCTAGAGCCCAGGAGCTGCAACTCCTGAGTCCGTGTGCCTCAATGGCTGAAGCCCACACGCTGTAGAGTCCATACTCCACAAGGGAAGCCACTGCAACGAGAAGCCTGTGCACTGCAACTAGAGAAAAGCCTGCGCAGCAACGAAGACCCAGCACAGCCAAATATAAATAAACATTTTTTTTTAAAAAAGACCAAAAGCTGTTTTAAAAAAAAACAAAGAGAAGCCGCCGCAATGAGAAACCCAAGCGCTGCAACGAGCAGCAGTGCCCACTCACTGCAACTAGGAAAAGCCCTCACAAAGCAACGAAGACCCAGGGCAGCAATAAATTTCTAAAAAAGACACCAGTGGAATAATAATATTTAAATGTTATATGTTCTGACAAAGTAGAAACAATGCAACTAAAAACAATGGGAAAAGGAAAAAAAGGAAAAACCAGAATTAGATCATTGACTGTTTTGAGGAATCAAAGGATACCACTTAATACTGACTGACCAGACAGTATTAGAAAGAAATAGTAATACAAGAAATACTAAGTATAAGAAAAGGTGGTTTAAGGACACTATAAAATGTATAAATACACACTGTCCAAAAAACAAAAGAATGTTTTAAAAACTAGCAAATAAGGCATACCAACTAGAGAAACACTTAAATAGTCATAGACTGGTACAGATACAAATCATTTTCTAACTAAAAATATTACAAATTTGGATTCATTAACCCAAATAGAAAGTACTGTTTCTATATAAATAAGCTTAGGCAAGCTACCTGTAAAGGCTACTAAAACAGTTATAGCATTTTTTTAAAAGTTTTAAAAGCAGTGGCCACAGGACTGGAGAAGGTCAGTTTGCATTCCAATCCCAAAGAAAGGCAATGCCAAAGAATGCTCAAACTACCACACAATTGCACTCATCTCACACGCTAGTAAAGTAATGCTCAAAGTTCTCCAAGCCAGGCTTCAGCAATATGTGAACCATGAACTTCCTGATGCTCAAGCTCGTTTTAGAAAAGGCAGAGGAACCAGAGATCAAATTGCCAACATGTGCTGGATCATTGCAAAAGCAAGAGAGTTCCAGAAAAACATCTATTTCTGCTTTATTGACTCTGCCAAAGCCTTTGACTGTGTGGATCACAATAAACTGTGGAAAATTCTGAAAGAGATGGGAATACCAGACCACCTGACCTGCCTCTTGAGAAATGTGTATGCAGGTCAGGAAGCAACAGTTAGAACTGGACATGGAACAACAGACTGGTTCCAAATAGGAAAAGGAGTACGCCAAGGCTGTATATTGTCACCCTGCTTATTTAACTTATATGCAGAGTACATCATGAGAAACGCTGGACTGGAAGAAACACAAGCTGGAATCAAGATTGCCGGGAGAAATATCAATAACCTCAGATACGCAGATGACACCACCCTTATGGCAGAAAGCGAAGAGGAACTCAAAAGCCTCTTGATGAAAGTGAAAGAAGAGAGTGAAAAAGTTGGCTTAAAGCTCAATATTCAGAAAATGAAGATCATGGCATCCGGTCCCATCACTTCATGGGAAATAGATGGGGAAACAGTAGAAACAGTGTCAGACTTTATTTTTTTGGGCTCCAAAATCACTGCAGATGGTGACTGCAGCCATGAAATTAAAAGACGCTTACTCCTTGGAAGGAAAGTTATGTCCAACCTAGATAGCATATTCAAAAGCAGAGACATTACTTTGCCAACAAAGGTCCGTCTAGTCAAGGCTATGGTTTTTCCTGTGGTCATGTATGGATGTGAGAGTTGGACTGTGAAGAAGGCTGAGCACCTAAGAATTGATGGTTTTGAACTGTGGTGTTGGAAAAGACTCTTGAGAGTCCCTTGGACTGCAAGGAGATCCAACCAGTCCATTCTGAAGGAGATCAGCCCTGGGATTTCTTTGGAAGGAATGATGCTAAAGCTGAAACTCCAATACTTTGGCCACTTCATGCGAAGAGTTGACTCATTGGAAAAGACTCTGATGCTGGGAGGGATTGGGGGCAGGAGGAGAAGGGGACGACAGAGGATGAGATGGCTGGATGGCATCACTGACTCAATGGACATGAGTCTGAGTGAACTCTGGGAGTTGGTGATGGACAGGGAGGCCTGGCGTGCTGCGATTCATGGGGTCGCAAAGAGTCGGACATGACTGAGCAACTGAACTGAGTAATAAGAGAGGTATCATTTACTGAATATTTACCACATGCCAGAAAAAACCCTAAGCACATCACACACTCTATCTCTTTTGAGATATGAACTTAGGAACTATGAAGCAATCTTACATTATCTCTAACAATCGTATAAAGTAAGCACCATTATTACTCCATCTTACAGATAATAAGACTGAGCACAGAAAGACTAAGTTGTTCCAGATCACAGAGCAAATGAGGGGTAGGGCCATTGAAGCTGAGATGTCAGATTCCTGTTGACGACTTCACTGTACTACTACCATATTCAAATAGCTTAGTGACTTACACGAATTCAGACTCTCAAAGTCAGAAGGGTCATCAAGTCTAACTTCTTCATAAACTGGTACCATGATCTCTACTTGAAGAGCTGCACGATGTGAAACAGCCATTTCATATTTAAACTACATTAATTATCAGAATTGTGTGAACTGTGAAAGTTGCTCAGTTGTACCCAACTCTGCAACCCCATAGACTATACAGTCCATGGAATTCTCCAGGCCAGAATACTGGAGTGGGTAGCCTTTCCCTACTCCAGGGGATCTTCCCAACCCAGGGATCGAACCTAGGTCTCCAGCATTGCAGGTAGATTCTTTACCAGCTGAGCCACAAGGGAAGCCTATTATCAAAATACTTCCCAATATTAAGAGGAAATCTCCCTCTTTATAACTCACTTACATAAACCCTTAGTGCTACTCTCTAAAGTCACCCAGAATATAATGAATTTTCTATCCAATCAACACTTTTTACACATTTAAACAAATCACGATCATTTCACGTTTTTATCTTTCTCAGGTTAAGCAGCCTCACTCAACACTTCCAGTTACCATTATATTCACACATTCTTCTCTAAAAGAACATTTGTGATATATAAAATCAAACACATTGCTGCCAGCACATTCTAAAAATCAAGTATATTAAAGAGATTACTTTCCTTAAGCTAGACAACATACATCTATCAAACTCACCTGAGTTTCTTTGGTAGGTTTCTTAATCTATAGAGGGATATAGAATTCACACACACACCAAAAAACTAACAGGTTTTAAAAGTATGTCACCAGTCATTTATTAAGAAGCTGAACGCATAAGGCTCAGGATAAAGACTTCTTAGACTATGATTAGGTGATTTCCAAAATTTCCACTACAAGGTTATTTGATTTTTCCCAGGATTCCATATTTTGAAAGATGCCTAAGCAAGCTACGGTTACTAAGCTATTAAATCATTTTCCCATTTTTGACAATCTGACATATACAACTGCCAGTGCCCTGCAATATTTCTAGCAAACAGCAAAGTACTGTTTCACTTCATTTGTACAGCCTAATTATAGGTAAACATGCAGTTACTACTAGGTTTTCTGAATTAGTGAACAGCTTTAGAACCACTCACGCTCAATTTTCCTGAACCCTAAGGATCAAGGGCCCTAATTAAATAATTATAACAATGGTTAATGTTGATCCAAATAAGAAGTTAGCAGAATCCAGAAAGGAGAACGCAACAGAATCCAAGCTATAAACAAACAAAAAAAAACTTGAAAAAATTAGACCCATGTTAAGAAGGTATTTGTTTCTCTTCTCAACTTGAGGAATAGGGAAGGGTGAAAAGGGAAATAAATTCCAAGAAAAGGACAAAAACCCTATACAAGAGTCATAATTTATATAAGAACTGTAAACTGTGGCATGATTTCAAGAAACTGATAAAAGTGTAGTTGTTGTTGCTAAGTCACTTCAGTCGTGTCCGACTCTGTGCGACCCCATAGATGGCAGCCCACCAGGCTCCCCCGTCCCTGGGATTCTCCAGGCAAGAACACTGGAGTGGGTTCCATTTCCTTCTCCAATGCATGAAAGTGAAAAGTGAAAGGGAAGTCGCTCAGTCGTGTCCGACTCTTCGCGACCCCATGGACTGCAGCCCTCCAGGCTCCTCTGTCCATGGGATTTTCCAGGCAAGAGTACTGGAGTGGGGTACCATCGCCTTCTCCAGATAAAAGTGTAAAACAAGGAAAAATATAAATTCCCTGGAAGTTCAGTGGTTAGGACTCAGCACTTTCATCACTTTCAATCTCTGGTAAGGGAACTAAGATCCCACTAGCCGTACAGCAAAAAAAAAAAGGAAAAACATTTGACTATTCCCCATCAACAGTAGAGGGGTCTGTGATATTAGAAATAAAGAGCAGAGAATAAACTCATCGCGTACTACATAGCTCAGAGAGGTACTGACCCAATCATTAATGTTTGTGATGATGGTTATTAATTTTCAACAATTAAAAATTAACAGAGTGCAGATGACTTACTGCTTAGAACCAAATGAAATGTTATCAACTTTGACAATGTAAAATAGCCACCAGTAAGTTGAAAAATAAGCACCCTTTTTTACAAAGTGGAAGGGTTAAAGTATAGTGTCAGTTTATAAATTATAGAACAAAAAATTGAGGTTAAAGTATATTACTCAAAGTTACAAAGGTAACCATAAAAGAGGAAGCAGAAATTACAATATAACTGTATGTGGGGAAGGGAGTAAGTTAAAAGGGTGTAAATACTCATCCATCTTGGCAGGAAGTCAGCAGATGATGTCTAAAGCTGATGAAGAAATAGCAGTTCAAGCATATTATTTAAAGACATAAGGACAATCACCAGAAGACCCAAAAGCGCAATTAGAAGTGTTCACTAGAGGCTCCAGTGAGCAAGATGTAAGATGCGGCAGGGTCTCTGTTTCTTTCACAGTGGTAGAATTGGGGGCATTATCTAGCCTCTCTGTAGTTAAATGTAGCCTACAATTAAGTTCTTGCCAATGAGAACACAGGAAGAAATTATGTATGCCCTTAAAAGGAATGTGGGTTTTCTCCTTTTCCCACTTTTCTTCCCATCAGCTGGAATATGGAAATAATGGGGGTAAATTAACTTCAACTTTGTAGACAAGGGAAACACTTTAGCAGTCACAACGAGAAAAAAGGAGCCCAGATCTCCAAGACCATAGAACTATCATATTAACTCTGAATTACTTGTTCATACTTGGATTGTTACAGGAGACAAACTTTGTATGTGTAAAATGAGATCAGTCTGAACAATAGGATTGGAGTGGGAGCATGGGAACAGGTTGTAGAAGACCCCTAAAAGGCCTGAAAGCTAAGCAAGAGGTATTTCCAACTGGTACAGTAAGCCACAGAAATCTTGGCAGAACAGTGACAAAACAGAGAGCAGTATACTAAGACAGCAGTGCAAGGCGTAGCATGAACCTGAGGGGACAGAAATTCAAAGTGAGATGACCAATCAGACGGTTGGAGGCATATCACTCCAAGTAAGAACTAAGAGCCTAGGCTAGGGTACAATCAATGAAAATACAGTGAAAGGGTTGGCCGTGAAAGACATCTGTAATAACTACTGAGTTAATCTCAGGACAATCTGAAAGAATCAATAACTATTACAAGACTTCTGATCTGGGAGAACAAAAGACTGGAAGCAATCCTGGCAGACATGGAAAAAAAAAGATCCTGTGCTGGTATGAAGCACTGAAAACACAGATAAGAAAACAGGCTACAGATGGATTTCAAGTCATACAGAAACTAAGTTTCTGTAACTTGTTACAGAGTTAAATCTCAAAAAAAGAACTATTACATTATTGTATTAGTTTTATGACTTGAGCATTTGTTTATCAACTACTCTCTATTTCTTCCCCACTAACAAAATGCCAGGGAGAACAGAAAGAAATCAACAAAATGGTTTCCTTTTACTTCCCACCTAGAACGATTAGGCATTGAAAGGAGGTAAGTAGAACCTGAGATATTCTCTGTACAGAAAGTCTGAAAGGGATTAATTATATAATAAACCATAATCAAAGAAAAATTTTAAGTGATACCAAGTTATGATAAAGCATATCATCTAAATATCAGAGATTATTAAAAATACATCTTTCTCTAAACCATTATCACTCTTAATAGATACACAGTTATCTGTTCTGACGCTACTTCTCAAAAGAGCATGTTCCTTGGACTCCTTACATTTCTGACAAAATAAAATGTCATGCAAAACTCTAAAATATAGGTAACCAAATGTTAACTTCTCTGGCTCTCTCCTATAACACACACACACATACACTCCCCACATGTGATTTCATGCAAACCATGAAGTGATTAAAATTGTGGAATCTTGGATTTGGAAGGGTCCTCAGAGGTCTACTATGTAGTGAAAGCCGAGGACAAATCTCTTCCACAATATCGCTTACAATGAAATGGTCGATAATTCTTTGCTTCAACATATCCAGTGACAGAAAAAAGTTTTTCAAAGCCAAATCTTTGTTAGGATTGCTTTGTGAGTGCTTCCTTATAATGAGTCAAAAATCTGCCTCCCATCTGTCCTGGTTTGACCCTTCACTACACGATTTCCTTCAAATATGTAAACACTACTAGGGAGCAGGGGATGAGATCGGGATTAACATATACACACTACTACATATAAAACAGGTAACTAACAAGAATCGACTGTATAGCACAAGGAACTTTAGTCAATGCTCTACGGTGACCTAAATGGGAAGGAAATTGAAAAAAGAGGGGATATATGTACAACTATTCACTTTGTTGCCCAGCAGCAAATTAACAAAACATTGTAAAGCTACTCCAATAAAAATTAATTTTAAAATAAACACTACTGCTCTCTTTAGCTTTCTCATTGCTAAATCAAACCACCTCCATTTCATCAAACCATCATGTAAGATGCTGGTGCACTTGTCATCTTGACCACTCTTGTCTGAAAATCTTCAGTATTTCACTGCTACACTTAAAGCGTGTTGGTCTTAACTAAGTGCAATACTAATAAAAATATGTGGAACAGCACAACAGAATGAACTAAGATCACACTGAATAGAATGTAATATAATCTATCATCTAGATCTAGTGCTGCTCCAAAGAACTTCTTATGATGATAGAAATGTTCTACATCTGCACTGTTCAGTCTAGCCCCTAACCTCATATGGCCACTGAGCTCTTGAAATGTGGTTGGTATGACTGAGGAACTGAATTTTTAATTTTAGTTAAATTTAAGTAGACACACTGATATTAAAATTCTTCCTCAAAAGTTATTCTATTAAATTTTAGTCAGTACACTGTAAATTTACTTACCAGGGTGTAACCATAAGACTGACATAAGTTAAAACAAAGTGTTTTTTGGATTCTAAGTGAGGCCCAAATTTCTAAAAAAGAGTCACCTAGCATTTTATTACCTGTTACACTTAGCCCATGAATGCACATGATAAAACTAATATTCTCTTTTCCACTAGTTATGCTGTTAGTGGATAAGAACTGACACTCCAAACAGAATAAGAAAATGATTTCAATTTATTTGTAGAAATAAAGAAGGATACAAAAGCTAAAAATTTTTGAAAATTTAAATGCCTATTAAGGGTCTTCACTTTAATGTTTTATTAAGCAACTGAAACCAAACATTTCCCCAAATAAACTCCTACTCTCCCACACTTCCTAGCACACCCCATCCCCAAATCCCTGCGGCTCACTCACTTATTATTTCCAACTTAGAAAATGGTAAATTGTTCCCATTGCCCAGGTCTAAAACCTTGTGTCATATCCTTGACATCAGTCTTTCTCCTACCCCCCAAGTCCAAATCTAGCACATTCTATTTTCTCTGTCTAGTATGCCTGTCCCCCAGCTCTATCTGCATGGCTTGAATTTCTTCTTCTTCATCAAATCTTTACTCAAATGACACCTTAGTGAGGCCTTCTCCCCTACAACTGCAAACCTACCACCCCATACTCCCTATCCTCTTTCCCTACCTTGCCACTTATCATGTGACATATATTCTCTTTGTCTGCTCCCACAAAAAGTAAGCTTCAAGAGAGAAGATGTTTGCTTCTCATTGCTGTATCTCCAGTGTATGGGACATAGAAGATAGTCAAATGTCAGTTGACTGTTTCCACAGATTATACATACATTATACATGCAAATGGCACACTCAAGGTTGCAAGGGAAATATAGTTAGAAACAACTGATGTGTTAGGGTAGTGGACTGAATTTTTTTAACAACAACAACAACAACAAAATACGTAAAAGAACAATTATTAGCATTGTTTTAAGTGACCAATACAGTATTTGAAGTCTAGTCAGAGTCAACCTTTCACAAACACTTTGGTTTGGACATCCCTGCTCTAGCAGACAACCTCTCAATCTCATCCACTCCTGCCCCCTTCTTCTCCTTTCACCACGGCATAAAATTATCCCAATAAAAGTAGAAAATAAACCCTAATGTAAACATTAATTGTCACATTCCCTGGATTAAACAGGCTCTCAGTTGTTTTGAATTAACATTTCATGAGCATGTTATCAGTCGATAGCCATAAAATATCTATTTTCCATTTCTAAAGACCTGTGATGTCCAACATGTGGTATCAAAGTTAATTTAAATAACACAGAACCCAGTTCTTCAGGTGTACTCACATTTCAAATGCTCAGCGCCCCATGTAGCTAGTGGCCACAGTACTGAATGGCACAGATACCAACACGACAGGCAGCTCTGCTGGGCAGGCCTGCTACAGATTTTTTCCCTAAAATTTTATTTGAAAGTATAAAAATGATTCAACTGAAACACTGGCAGGGTTTAGTCTTATAATTTTCAGTTCTCTACGTCAGTGATTTTCAAAGTGTGGTCTCCAGAACAGCAGCAGCATATTACTTAGGAACTTGTCGGAAATGTGAATTCTTGAGCCCCAGCAATCGGTCTTAATTTGTTTTAATGAGCTCTCCGGGTGATCCAGCAGATTTTGAGGCATGCTAAAGTTTTAGACCATGGTTGGCAGTCACTTAAGAGCAGTTATCAATACAAACATAAACTATGAGATATTATGAATGTATCATTACAATCTAAAATAATCTATAAATATCAACTGTGAAATCATACTTCTATCATGTCTTGTAGAAGAAACACCTCAGTAGGTATTTTCAATAAAATTAATATAAAATATTAAAATGAAACCAATCATGAACCTTATTTGATTAAAAAAAATAAAACTGTAATTTGCTTCCTCTTCCAATTTGCAAATCCATATTCACTTCAGTATCAGCATTATAGAAGCCTTTACGTAAGGAAGAATACACAGTGGTGCAATTACCAGGAAAGAGTGAGAAATTTTCAGTGTGTGCCAACTGAAATTTTTATGTGAGCAAATACTAGTGTTATTAGTGAACTATTAAATAAATATGAAATCTATTGGCTCAAATTAATTCAGCAAGAAGTTGAAACTAAAGTTGCAAAAGCGTTATGAAAAGGCTAAACAATCTGCCTACACTATTTCCTCTTAGTAATCATAGAACTAGTATAAAACTAAGTATCAACATCCATATATGTTAAATATTTCTCATTAAATTTTCTGACAGGAAAACATCCTTAGAAATTTCAGCTAAGAATACATTTAATGCAATACCTTAAAATGATTACAAAACCACTGGGAAAAGATCTAGTTTTGGCTTACTACAAATTTGGCCCAAAAAGGAGAGTCTTCAAGAGCCTGATTGATTACAAATTTCTGCCACAGCCAAGTGTTTACTGAGATAACCTGCTGGTGGAAAATTACTTAATCAGAATTCAAGTACAGAATGTTTCAGGTGTGTAGAAACTAGATAATTTTAAGAAGTTTTATTAAAATATTTACAACATATTGAACTTCTGGTCTATGAGAACCTAAATCACTCTTAACACTGATACTGCACATATATTTCCATTTCCAATCAAGTATCCTTCCATAAAGTGAATACTGGCAATGTTAGACAGGGCTTTTAAACCTAAACATATGTGTATACATATATATATCTATCTTCATATATATCTATCTTCATATATATCTATCTTCATATATATCTATCTTCATATATATATATATATATATATATATATATATATAGCGCTAAGTTGCTTCAGTCATGTCCGGACTCTGCGACCCCCGTGGACTGTAGCCCATCAGGCTCCTCTGTCCATGGGATTCTCTGGAGGGCAAGAATACTGGAGTGGGGTGCCGTATCCTCCTCAAACATTCTTTACTAAACACTAAGGACACAATCTCCAACTCTGGAACATCATGTTAAAAAAAAAAAAGACTAACATTAAGAACTAACCATGTGTCGGCCAATGTTACTTATTTCTCTCACTAATCTTAGTATTCCTAGCCTAGATCCAAGCATATAATATATACTTAATTGGCATTTATTTTTTTTAAAAGTAATGATTATTAAGATGAGGGGATTCAAAGATACTAAAAAAAAAAAAAAAAGTCCCGGCCTTCAAGGAGGTTACAAATCGAATTCGAAAACATGACATGCGAAAAGCTAAACAACCTATAACAATTAAAAATACCACGTGGCACGGCTGTGATTATTTGCAAAGTCAGTGGCAAAGAAGAGCGCTATAAATTCTAACCAGAGAGAGAGTATTATAGACTGCGGTTCTGGTCTCCCGACCAGACGGCGACACTATAGTTCAATTTAAAAAAAGAAAGTGACACAGCACTCATCCCACCCTAAAATTATCATCAGAGGAAGGAATACAATAACTAAAGGCAACGGTGTAGAGAAAACTTCCATGCACAGCTTTTAAAGCATACGATGGCCCTGATAAAAGTGAAAACGGGCCGCAGAACACAATGGTCCGCCGGACCTCCAGGACCTCTGAAAGCTCCTGAAACACAAGTCTCTCAAGGAGAGCATCCTTCCTCCTTCCTCCCTCAGCTCCCTACGAAGCTTTCCAATGGACAGCCATCCCAGAAATTTCTCCCAGCATCCGCAGTGACAGCAACTCTCATCTTCCTCTCCCTCCCCTCGCCAGTATCAGACAGTGGCATCTCCCGCCAGGGGAAAAAACGGAGGGCGGGGGATGGGGGGGGGGGTGCAGAATAGGCGAGAAAGCTTGCAGCTATATCGAGTTAGGACGGGAGGAGTAGGTGTGAGGATGCGGGGGTCGACGGCGGAGTCCTCCCTGCTCCAGCTCCTGTCTCTCGGAGGTCTAGCCAATATCCCACTCCCCCCATCCTCCACCCCAGGGCGCGCCCCTCGCCCGCTGGACCTGAACCGGGAGGCGACGGACTCGAGTGACAGCCTCGCTACCTGTGCGCCCCCAGCCCCGTCCCCCAGGCCCGCGGGGAGATGCCTGCCCCCGCCCCAAGAGCAGCGGCCCCGGGCTCCTTCTCTGATTCCAGTCCACATCGCCGATGAGTGACAGGTCCCGGGGGAGGCAATCGCCAGCGATCGCTGCTCTGGACCGTGGGTGCAACCGTGCGCCGAAGCCCTCCAGCAGGCACGGGGAGTAGACAGAACGTCCCGGGAGGCCCCAGGGGACCCGGACCAGGCCTGGCCTTCCCCGGTTGCCCCACACCCGGCGGGGGTGGCACTTACTGCGGAGGTTGTGGATTAGCTCCGAGTGGCTGGCGCCGCCGGATTTCCAGGCCATCGCTAAGCACACCCGGAGCAGGTACAGAACCACCTTCAGCACGGCGACAGTGCCCAGCAGCTTCCCCAAGAGTGAGACCACCTCCCACACGGTCACCGCCCCGTTCTCGTCCCCGGTGGAGCCGCCGCTGTTACTGCCGTCGTCGCCGCTGCCGCCACTGCGCGCTCCCGGCATCCCCCGCGGCACGCATGCGCTCTGTGACGCCGCGCGGCCTCGGGCGTGGCCGGGCGGGGCCGGTGCGGGGGTGACTTAGCGCCCCGCTGCCCGGGCGAGGGGCCGCTGCGGCTGCCCGAGTCTGGCGGCTTGGCCTCGCTGAGTCAGCGCCACCGCCGCCACTGCGTGGCCTTTCTGAGACCTCGGGCTGCTCAGCGCCTCCTTGCTTGGTTTTGCCCTGCGGTCAGGCGGGGTGGGCCCCAGCGCGGTCGGCCGCGTGCCTCGGTGCGGCTCTGGTCACCGAGAGAGGTGGCGGGATGGCAGGGCGTGTCTAGTTCCGAGGCTGCCGGTGGCTCTGCAGTCGTTGCTGGGTCAGCTGTTGCGAGTGGCGGGTCTGCTCCTATAGCTGTCCAGATTGTTAAACAGTGGGCTTCCTCTGTCCTGCCTTCACCCAACCCAATGAATGACTAATATATTTAGGTCGGTTAGAGTCAGAGCTCCCTATGCTGGCGACTGAATATCTTAAACCGACGGCAAACGTCCTCTCTAACCCGAGTACTCAGGCTCTAGCTAACAAGTACATTTAGTGTCCGGTTAGCAGAGACTTTGGAACCCTGATTTGGTCTCAGCTCTAAAGCACAAATTCAGAGAGTGGAAGAATACTGAGACACGGGTTGGAGGGTGGAGCATCGAGAATGCTTTGCTCCTTAGGATAATGCACTTGCTTAAAAATACTACAGTAGAGGAGGGAGGAGGGTTCAGGATGGGGAACACATGTATGCCTGTGGCGGATTCATTTCGATATATGGCAGAACCAATACAATATTGTAAAGTTTAAAAATAAAATTAAAAAAAAATACTACAGTAGCCTATGGCGACTATGTTTTTCTCCTAACACAAGTGTCGTTTTTAGCTGTTTAAGCCTAACAAATTCCACCATTAGACTGGACCCCGGCTTTGCTGCTATCAGCTATGCAAGACACTGAGTGAGAAACTGGCAAGGAACATTGCCAGTAGAATCCAACTTGCTGACTCCTAATCAGAACGGAGACTGGAAGGATCCAGTCATCATTTAGTCCCAATAAACTTTTAAGGAAGGAAACAAAGCTATGTAAAGACATTGATGCTACTGCGTCAGAAACAATGCTCAAATTTTAGTTCTAGCCAGACCCTGGCAAATGCGGTGTCTATGTAAGTATATATATATATATATTTCCAATCCAAAATATACTTATATATTAACTATTTCGTGGGATTCTGCGATAATAACCGAAGCAGCATTCTTTACTTCAATATTGGGAATAAACTAGTCAGTTTGGGACTCAAAATTGGAACTGGGGGTCTTCAGAATTACAACTCCAGTTTCTGACAGTGTGTGTTACCATTGAAGAAAAGTACTTGCTTGGGGGGAGAGGGAGGGAGAGGTTTTTAATAATACATTGGTACGTTAATGGACGTATTTCCAGGAGAATTTAAGGGTTTTTAATCTTTTCTATGCGCGGTGAAATGCAAGCCTGCTTAGGTGTGGCTGCTAGCTCGTTTCTCTTGCATTGCTTTTATTTTGTTTTTGCTCTTAAATTTGTCTTTACATTACAAATTCTTTTGCGCCAATGTATTGTCTCGGTGTTCCTATACCGATTTTGCAGATGGTCCTACAGCACAAGGACTGGCATGCTTTTGCCTTGGTTCAGAGCCGCCTTGATGAGGAAGGCCGTCGCATCTTCTTCGCGTTTGGGGCCGGGTTGTTCGTTCCCGCACTGCCGACGGAGGAGAATTGGCTCTCTGCAGCCACCGTCCCTCATAAGGTCCGGTCCAATCAGGGCTCAGCGAGAAGGGGCGGGACTGAGTGGCACGCCCTGTACTTCGTGCTGTGCCTGCCTGGGTTCCTCTCAGCATGGAGGAAATTTATGCTAAGTTTGTGTCACAGAAAATCAGCAAGACTCGTTGGCGACCATTACCTCCAGGGAGCCTGCAGACAGCGGAGACTTTCGCCACGGGCTCTTGGGACAATGAGGTACCCCTGCGCCCGGCCTGGAGTCCCTGCTATCTCCTTCCTTCCAGGAACCGCGCCCCCGTCAGCCAGCGCGCGAACTCCTGTTTCGTAGCTCCTAACGCGGTTCTCTCTACCGAATGCACATCTCACGCTCGGTCGCCTTATATCTGAGAGCCATCAGTGGCCTCGTTTCTTGTGTTTTTAATGATTATTATGCCGTCTGCCCGGGATACTTTTAAAGCAGGGTTGATTGAAGGCAGTGCACATTTCAATTTCGGGGAGTTTGACGTATATTTCATCTCAAAATGAAATTTTCTGCTTTTCAGGAAAATTATGTTTCAATGTGGTCTATTGGAGATTTTGGAAACTTGGATTCTGATGGAGGATTTGAAGGAGACCATCAATTATTGTGCAGTATCAAACATCATGGTGATGTAATGGATTTACAAGTACGTCTGTTGTAATATCCAAGAGCTAACTTTTAAAAAATTGAGAGTAATACATTGAGAGATGTAAAGGACCTTACAGTTTGTCTAGTCTTACCCCGGGTTTACAAGAACTTGAATTCTCTGTAGGTTATGATTTGCCATGTCATATAGCTGGTTAGGGGAAGGGGATGTGAAGTTAATCGTAGCTTGTTTGTTTAATTGACCATCTACTATGTGCCAAGCTGTGTTTACATAAGTTAATTTCATTCTCATGGAATGCTGGTGAATCAAGTATTGTTATCTCTCATGAGAAAACTAAAATATTTTGAGCATGAATTATATGACAAATACTATGCAAGGCACTTTACATGTTTTTGCTTTTTGAATTCTCGTTTTACAAGTTTACCAAGACTTGGAGAACTTGGCCAAGGTTTCAAATCGGGTAATAAGTGGTGGGAATGGAATTAAGTTTTCAAATTCTGATCTGTAAGACTTCAGAGTCCCTGCATTTTCTTCTGTGGAAAGCTTCCTGACCCTGGGAATTATACTTTCCTAAACCTTTATGGTAGTTGTACAAAATTAAATCAATTGTAGATGAACAGGTTTAGGGGGAAAAAATTATTGTTGTTTATTCTTTATGAAAATACTTTTATTTGTATAGCAGTTTTGACTTTGGCATTTTATTTGCTTAGCATTTGTAGGTTCTTTGCATTTTAAAATGGTTACACTGCTAATTGAGTTAGATAAATGGGCTTCCGCCCTGCTGACATTTATGAATTTATAACATGCAGGAATTTTCTGTTTAGTTTTTGGACCAGGAAAGAATTGTAGCTGCTTCATCGACAGGATGTGTGACAATTTTCCTCCACCATCCAAATAACCAGGTAAAGAATTTTTCTTTGAAAACTCAGTTTGCATTTTAATTATTTTTAGGAAAGCTTAAAGAGGCTGTACTTAATAGTGACAAATAATAAAGTTTTATTGTCTCAAAAACTATAAAAAGGATGGGGAAATGTCATTGTATTACCCATCTTTTAGTTGACTAATTCTAGAACCATTTTTGTGTGAACTTTCATTGAAATTGGGTAACTCTTCAATTTTCTTAGGTTCCATGTAACAATATGGTATTCTGGCAAGTAATTTTCCTGTAACTCTCTTTTAAGATCCTCTGGTTTTCTGAAGAAAGAGCACTTTCTAGCTCAGACATCATGAGAGGGAGCAGGAACAGCTACTTTGCTTCTGTGAACAGAACCGAGGTTTTAATTAGAAGGAAAGACACACTATATGAAGGCTTGACATTTTTTCTATGCCTTTCTTATATGTCAAAGGCTAAGAGTGCTGACCTTTAGAGCATAGTGGTAAGGGTAGTCCTTTAAAATGGGCCCACTTGAAGTTAACAGTTTTAAGTTGCTGGAAGAGAATGCTTATTTAGATTTGGATATTAATAAAGGTCATCTTACTAATAGGCATGCTTAGTAAGTATAAGACCCAGATCTAGTTAAACGTTATTCTTAATAGAGTCATCTGGAAAGCCCTGCAGAGATTTCTCTCTTCAATGTAGATCAGTTCCCTTAAGAATTTGGAGTTGTCTTTGAACACATAATTACCTGATACTTAAAAACTGTTTCTTTAGTTTGAGATAAGTTTGGAATATTATTAAACAGTGTTTCTTTGGAATCTAATCTGGTGAATACAGAGCTTTAATGGAAGTATTTCCTAGACCTTAATACTTTGAAATACAAAGGGAAAAGAGTACTGTTTTTCTAGAAAGGTATGAAACAAAGTTTTAAAATAATAGCGTAGTTGGGGAAAGTGCTAATTTTGGGGAGCTTTGCTTTAATTAATCATAGCCTCATTTCTGACACCTAGACTCTGTCAGCCAGCCAGCAGTGGACAGCAGCTCACTACCACACGGGTCCGGGCAGTCCTTCCTGTAGCAATGCACCATGCACAGGTGTTGTGTGCAACAACCCAGAGATTGTCACAGTTGGAGAAGATGGTCGGATAAATCTCTTCAGAGCTGATCACAAGGAAGCTGTAAGAACTATAGGTAAGAAAAATTATCTTTCTTTGGTCTATCGTATAGTAATTGAGCACTGCCCATGTGCAATGCCAGGGGTTTAATGTTTGAGGGATTTAGAAATATACAAAGCAGAATCCCTTTATCAAGATGGTATGTTGATAAGGCCTGTATGAAGGACTGAGTAGAAGAAAGAGAAATTTATGGGGAGGATGGTTGGAAGGAATTATCGGATAAAGAATTGAGGGGCAGGGCAATTCATTTAATCTAGATTCTAGACCATAAATAATACTGAGAAGTGGCACACCAGATAAAGGGAATAGCATAGAGGCGGGGTAAGGCCATTCAGAGAATGACAGAAAGTGTAGTTTGACCTGACTTTAGATATTTGGAGAATTGAGAGATGAAACAAGAAAGGTAGATTGCAGTCAGGTTGTGAAGAATCTAATACACTTTATTAGGTAGACAGCTAAGGAGCCATTGAAAGTTTTTGAGCAAAGGGGTAATGTACCCACGTCATGTTTTAGAAGGATTATTTAGTGCAGTGGTAGTGGTTTAGTTGCTAAATCATGTCTGACTAGTGTAGTAGTTCTCAACCATATTTTGCACAGACTTGCCTGAGGAGATTTTTAACAGCCCATCACCCTAGACCTCTTGAATTAGAACTTCTATGGATTGAGCCCATGAATCAGTTTTTTGTATTATTATTATTTTAGTTCTGAGGAATACCATTTGTTTAGCTTTGAAAGACTGCCGGCCTGGTGACAGTTGGGAGGAGGGTCACAAAACAAAAGTCTTTAAGTATATACTAAATAAAGATGTATAAGCTTAGACACACTAGAAAAAACAGAAGGAACATTAAGGCAAACAGGAAGAACATGGCAGAAGAGAGAGCTGATAAGGATAAAGATGAATCGATTTGAGATGAGTCAGCAGAATAATACAGGGTCAGAATGAGCTCTGTAGGAAGCTGTGGTGTTTGGCCCAACAGAATGGAGGTTCTGGGTAAAGCAGTTGAGTTCAGGTGCTCTTTGCGACCCCATGGACTGCAGCCCGCCAGGCTTCCCTGTCCATCACCAACTCCTGGAGCTTGCTCAAGCTCATATCCATTGAGTCAGTGATGCCATCCAACCATCTCATTCTCTGTCGTCCCCTTCTCTTGCCTTCAATCTTTCCCAGCATCAGAATCTTTTCCAGTGAGTCAGTTCTTCACATCAGGTTGCCAAAGGATTGGAGCTTCAGCTTGAGCATCAGTCCTTCCAATGAATATTCAGGACTGATCTGCTTTAAGATGGACTGGTTTGATCTCCTTGCAGTCCAAGGGACTCTCAAGAGTCTTCTCCAACATCACAGTTCAAAAGCATCAATTCTTCAGCACTTAGCTTTCTTTATAGTCCAACTCTCACATCCATACATGACTAGTGGAAAAACCGTAGCTTTGACTAGATGGACCTTTGCCGGCAAATAATGTCTCTGCTTTTTAACATGATGTCTAGGCTGTCTAGGGTGAAGCAGTGGTGGGAGATAAAATTGGATTATAAAGAAACTTGAACAGCTGTCTCAGACATGGAGGGTAGTACTCTTAAGTGGAAATAGAGAAATATATGAAAACTTAGTCCTCAATTTGGAAAACAGTTCAGATGTCCTGTGAGTAATATAATTTTTCTATCAAAGGAGAGTCCATTTTAACATATGTTCCTATATTTTTCCATAAAAATAAAATTGTGACTTATTTAAAATTTCACTTGTAATTTTTCAGTCAACAGAGGGAACGCTGTTTAAGATATTCATGGAAAAGTGGTGCCCTGTTAACATACACTGTGGTTTTCTTAATTTACAGACAATGCAGATAGCAGTACACTCCATGCTGTAACCTTCCTTCGAACTCCTGAGATCCTTACAGTAAATTCAATTGGACAGTTAAAAATATGGGATTTTAGACAACAACGAAATGAGCCCACACAGATATTATCACTGTAAGTTTTGATTTGTAATTTCAGTAGTGTAAAGCAAATTTGTTTGATTATTTGTAGCAACTGACTTTATAAACTATATTGTATTTCAATTGCATGTTAAGAGTAATTTCTGATTAACTTTGATAAAGCAAATACAGTTGACCCTTGAACAATATAAGCATTAGAGTCACTGACCCTCTATAAACACGAAAATCCATGTATACTTTATAGTTGGCACTGTATATACCAGGAATCCTCTGTACCGAAGGTTCCACCTTCCCAGATTCAACCAACCTTAGATCATGTAGCAATGTATATTTACTACTGAAAAATACTCATATGTAAGTGGACCCATGTTGTTCCAGATCAATTGTGTAATTTGATGGGCTTGATAATACCTTCAGATCAGATCAGTCGCTCAGTCGTGTCCGACTCTTTGCGACCCCATGAATTGCAGCACGCCAGGTCTCCCTGTCCATCACAACTCCCGGAGTTCACTGAGACTCACGTCCATCGAGTCAGTGATGCCATCCAGCCATCTCATCCTCTGTTGTCCCCTTCTCCTCCTGCCCCCAGTCGCTCCCAGCATCAGAGTCTTTTCCAAGGAGTCGACTCTTCGCATGAGGTGGCCAAAGTACTGGAGTTTCAGCTTTAGCATCATTCCTTCCAAAGAAATCCCAGGGCTGATCTCCTTCAGAATGGACTGGTTGGATCTCCTTGCAGTCCAAGGGACTCTCAAGAGCCTTCTCCAACACCACAGTTCAAAGCATCAATTCTTCGGCGCTCAGCTTTCTTCACAGTCCAACTCTCACATCCATACATGACCACAGGAAAAACCATAGCCTTGACTAGACGAACCTTTGTTGGCAAAGTAATGTCTCTGCTTTTGAATATGCTATCTAGGTTGGTCATAACCTTCCTTCCAAGGAGTAAGCATCTTTTAACTTCATGGCTGCAGTCACCATCTGCAGTGATTTTGGAGCCCCCAAAAATGAAGTCTGACACTGTTTCCACTGTTCCCCATCTATTTCCCATGAAGTGATGGGACCAGATGCCATGATCTTCGTTTTCTGAATGTCGAGCTTTAAGCCAACTTTTTCACTCTCCTCTTTCACTTTCATCAAGAGGCTTTTTAATTCCTCTTCCCTTTCTGCCATAAGGGTGGTGTCATCTGCAGATCTGAGGTTATTGATATTTCTCCCGGCAATCTTGATTCCAGCTTGTGTTTCTTCCAGTCCAGTGTTTCTCATGATGTACTCTGCATATAAGTTAAATAAACAAGGTGACAATATACAGCCTTGACGTACTCCTTTTCCTATTTGGAACCAGTCTGTTGTTCCATGTCCAGTTCTAACTGTTGCTTCCTGACCTGCATACAGATTTCTCAAGAGACAGGTCAGGTGGTCTGGTATTCCCATCTCTTTCAGAATTTTCCAGTTTATTGTGATCCACACAGTCAAAGGCTTTGGCATTTGACAGGAGTCAGGGAGCAAGACCATCCCCATGGAAAAGAAATGCAAAAAAGCAAAATGGCTGTCTGGGGAGGCCTTACAAATAGCTGTGAAAAGAAGAGAAGCGAAAAGCAAAGGAGAAAAGGAAAGATATAAACATCTGAATGCAGAGTTCCAAAGAATAGCAAGAAGAGATAAGAAAGCCTTCTTCAGCGATCAATGCAAAGAAATAGAGGAAAACAACAGAATGGGAAAGACTAGGGATCTCTTCAAGAAAATCAGAGATACCAAAGGAACATTTCATGCAAAGATGGGCTCGATAAAGGACAGAAATGGTATGGACCTAACAGAAGCAGAAGATATTAAGAAGAGATGGCAAGAATACACAGAAGAACTGTACAAAAAAGATCTTCACGACCCAGATAATCACGATGGTGTGATCACTGATCTAGAGCCAGACATCCTTGAATGTGAAGTCAAGTGGGCCTTGGAAAGCATCACTACGAACAAAGCTAGTGGAGGTGATGGAATTCCAGTGGAGCTATTCCAAATCCTGAAAGATGATGCTGTGAAAATGCTGCACTCAATATGCCAGCAAATTTGGAAGACTCAGTAGTGGCCACAGGACTGGAAAAGGTCAGTTTTCATTCCAATCCCAAAGAAAGGCAATGCCAAAGAATGCTCAAACTACTACACAATTGCACTCATCTCACATGTTAGTAAAGGAATGCTCAAAATTCTCCAAGCCAGGCTTCAGCAATATGTGAACCATAAACTTCCTGATGTTCAAGCTGGTTTTAGAAAAGGAAGAGGAATCAGAGATCAAATTGCCAACATCGGCTGGATCATGGAAAAAGCAAGAGTTCCAGAAAAACATCTATTTCTGCTTTATTGACTATGCCAAAGCCTTTGACTGTGTGGATAATACCTTACTGCATTTAATAAATACTTGTAGTATTGATCAGAAGTTTATATTTTCTTTTTGAAGTGTATATTATTTAATGGGGAACTTATTTTTCCTCATCAGGTGATCCAATTAATAGTGAAATAATACACTCTAGATGTGATTGGGAGAAAAATACAGTCCAAGATACTTTTTCTAAGCAGAAATACCCTTTCTATGTTTGCAGCCTTCTCTAGATAATAGTATGTGTCAAACTGAAAAATATATATGTAAACTAAGCATTAAATAAGACAGAATAGAAGTAAGGAGTATGCTGTTTATGTTGATATATAATGTTTTTTAAAAGCTAAGAAATGGAAATTTTTGCATATCTTACCATCAAATTTTCTTATTCCATATGTGTCCAAATTGAAGAGAGAATGAATAACTCCAGCCTTTAATTCCCCCTCAGAATTCTAGTATTTAGAGGTATATTTAATGTAATCAGGTTTTTGACATGGTTTAAGTTTAGCCAGTAGCCCTAGCCACAAAATTATCATTTAGTTACTGGGATGAAACTTGTTTCATGGGTTATTCAATGATAAATTATACTTTATCACTGTTTGAAGTCATTGTATTTCCCATTAAAGGACTGGTGACCGAGTGCCACTCCACTGTGTTGATCGACATCCCAACCAGCAGCACGTTGTAGCTACTGGCGGCCAGGATGGAATGTTGAGTATTTGGGATGTTAGACAAGGTACAATGCCTGTGTCTCTACTAAAGGCTCATGAAGCTGAAAGTAAGTGTTGTGAAGATACATTAAGTTTTTGGTGGCTGAGCTATACAACATAGTGTTAGCAAATTTCCATAAATGATACATATGGATCATTCTACAGCAGAACTTTTGACTGAATTGTGTAAGTTTGTAATAATTAACTCCTTTCTTATTTGACATTTACATTCTTTAATTTATGTTTATTATACATAAAACTGTAGTGATTATCCATATGTGTTTATCTTTATGTGCTTATTTTTTAGGATAATTTTTAGAAATAGAATTGATGAGTCAAAAATTTGGCATAATTTTAAAGCTGTGATTCATGTTGACAAATTGTTCTACGTAAAAATAATAACCAGTTTATATTGTCATACCCAGTATGTCAGAATGTACTTTTCCCATGCAAAATGTAGGTTGTTGTTTTTAATATTTGCCAGTCTGTGTGTTCTTCAATTTATTATTATACCTTTTTTTTTTTCTTTTAGCAAGAACAAAAGATATAGGCTCTTGCCTTTTTTTGTTTGTCTTTTGATTTTAGTGGAGATGTTTTGGCTGAACAGATGTTTTATCACCACAGGTCAGGGTGGGTTATAGTTTTAAATTCTGTCTTGGGAAAAGTTGGTATTAATGCTTGAATAAAAGTGTAGAAAAGCAAACATTATACCAGTATTGTAACTTCGAAGCTAAAGTTTCACATTATTAATACTTGGGGAAGATTATTAGTTTTTAAGATTATATATGCTATGCTATGCTATGCTATGCTATGCTAAGTCGCTTCAGTCGTGTCCGACTCTTTGCAACCCCATAGACGTCAGCCCACCAGGCTCCGCCGTCCCTGGGATTCTCCAGACAAGAATACTGGAGTGGGTTGCCATTTCCTTCTCCAAAAATTATATATAAGAAGCAAATAAAAACTGTTTCCCTCTTCTAGGTAGGGCTATGTGGGGTGGGGGGCGGGGAGAGGGGGGAATAAATAGGGTATGCATCACATTCTGTTGTTGCTAACCCAGTAGTAGTTAGAATTATAAAGTTTCAAAGCTCTTCTCACCAGCCTATTTTTAAATACCAGCCTTTATTGTTAAGCAGAACACACTAGTGGCTTGTAATGTATTTCAGTTCATCTTGACTCTTGGCTAGAGGTTTGTTTTCTAATTGGAAAGTATATAAATACATAAGTATCTCGATTTGGGCAGTCTTCAATGGCTCTATTAGGCTCTTCTGTTTTACTTTGTTTTAGTGAAACAGCATAAATGTACTTTACACAGGGACTCACCCAGAACACATTCTTTTCCAGAGGAAGGTCACCTTTTTGTTCTGCAGCATGTTTAATTGTGGTAACTGTCAGAATGAAAATGCCAGCTTGCAAACATGTGCCTTGCACTTTTTATACTACACTCTGGGTGCTTTCTAAGCCTACCTAACCCAGAATCACAGAACCGTTGCTTACAGACTACTTTTTTTACCTTCATGCTGCAGATACCTTCCTGAGGAGTCCTGGCCAGTCCTTGGTTCCCAGGTGTCTGTTGGCACACAAAGTTCCCTTAATGTTGAGAGCTTGAGGAGCCCCTAGTCCTAAGTTGGCTTCTTAAAAGTCCTTCATCTGAAACTGGATCCAGATTCTTGAAGCCTTTCCAGGTTTTGGCTTGCTGAGAGCTAGTTGCTATTTCTGTGATACAGAGCAGAGTCTTGGCATGAGCCAAAATTGGACTCTGCCTCTTAGAACTTCATTTGTATACTGCTTTTATGGTCTTCCCTCTCCCTTTCCAATAATAAAGCCTTCAAATATTAATGACATAGGAATTTAAAATAAAAGAACTTAACAATTTTCAAAAAATCTTTTCAGAATTATCCCACTGTCATTGGGTTAGCCAAAACTTTGTTCGAGTTTTGCCATAAATTGGTATGGAAAAACCTGAACACACTTTTTGGCCAACCCAATACTTTTCTATGTAAAAAAGCAGTAGGTCAGATGACTAGCATTTATTTTCATTCATTTGCTGGCCCAATACACAAGTAGATTTACTTGACGTCTTTATCCTATCTACGTGTTTCAGCCATTTGGAGCATTATATTATGCCTTCTCTTTGACACTGAAGCCTTTGATTTTATCACAGGCTTAGAGTTTGAAGGTATGTGATGGAGGTTAATGGATGATATGCCTAGAGGTAGTGTTTTGATGTTGGTTTAACTAACCTTGGTTCTTATCTCATAGTGTGGGAAGTTCACTTTCACCCATCCAACCCAGATCATCTGTTCACTTGTTCTGAAGATGGATCTCTCTGGCATTGGGATGCCTCCACAGACGGACCTGAGAAGTCATCACTCTTTCACCAAGGTAAAATGTTTTAATGAAGATTCTTTTGGGCAACTTTAGATTATATTTTGATACACCAAATGAGAAATAGTCATATTTTTAACATTAAGGAGTGACAGAAGGTTTCCTTTCTCTGGCCTCAGAGTAAATTTTAGTATCACAGGGCGTGAAATTTATCAGCTACTGACCGCTATACTGCTGACGACTAGAAATGCTATTAGCTGGCTAACTTTGTAAGTACATTGTTGTGGGCCCTCATGCCACAGAATAGGCACTGATCACTCTCCTATATTACATTGTCAAAGGTGTATGACAAGACAAAAGTTGATCCTTTATGTATTAAGGTACTGGTTTCTCAGAATAAAAGGCTTTGTCTCCTGATTAAAGACAGAGGTAAGTAAAGGTTGGACTTCCCAGGTGGCGCTAGTTGTAAAGAACCTGCCTATCAATGCAGGAGACATAAGAGGTGCGGGTTCAATCCCTGGGTTGGGAAGATCCCCTGGAGGAGGGCATGGCAACCCACTCCAGTATTCTTGCCTAGAGAATCCCATGGACAGAGGAGCCTGGTGGGCTACTGTCCGTAGGGTTGCAAAGAGTTGGACACGACTGAAGCGACATAACACAAGTAAAGGTCATCCAGAAACTATACACTTAAAATTAAAAAGAATTTTTATTTTCACTTTTGGTGTTTTCTAAGCTTCCTGTTTTTGAGCTTGTCTATGACTGCAAACTTTGTTCATTCACTCAGCAAATGTTTATGAAGTGCCATGTGCTAGGTACTCTTCTAGGTGTTAGAGCCCATGACAGGGAGCAGAAAAGCCTCAAGGCACGTAGAGCAAATATTCCAGTAGACAGTAAGTCAGTAGATGATGTTTCAGTAAAAGTCCAAACAGAAAAGCAGAAACTATCCTGGATTTAGAAGGAATTGTTTTCATGTGTGTTGGGCTAGAAGAACAAAAGGGAATGGAAGGGTTGCTGGAAGAGCAAATAACAAAAAGGAGGAATGTCCAGAAATGAACAGTTGTTAATAACCTCCACTGCCCTGTTAGAAGTACTATCAGAGTTGGTTCTGGATCAGCAGAAAAGGTGCCACCTCAGCTGGGGCTGGAATCACTGTGTTGTTGTCAGAAACCTGGAGCTTTTCCCCACCCCCACCCTACTCCCCACAGCCTCTCTGCCTTCGTCACCCACGATAGTTATCTCCCACGCGCAGGGTTCACCTGGAAGGCAGATGGCAAGGGAGCCTGGAAAAAGGAATTCATTCCTACAGTACATAGTAGAGCACAGCAAAGTAGCAAAGGAGACAGAGCAAAACGGAAAAGAACTGGATCAAATACCCTGATGACCATGCAGAAGAGTAAAGAGAGTAGGATGATAAAAAAAAATTAATTGGGGAGGGGCCGCTTGGCAGAGGAGAGAAGATCTGAGCAGAAACCTGAAGAGATGAAAGTACCAGTCACAGGCAAGCATTCCAGGTAGAGGAAACACCAAATTCCAAAGGCCTGAGACTGAGAACAGAAAAGAGCCAGTGTGGCTGCAGTTCAGCAGGCAGGAGGGGGAGTAGATGGTGAGAAGGAGCTGAGGAGCAGGACTCGGCAG
This sequence comes from Bos indicus x Bos taurus, assembly GCF_003369695.1. Lineage (NCBI taxonomy): Eukaryota > Metazoa > Chordata > Mammalia > Artiodactyla > Bovidae > Bos > Bos indicus x Bos taurus. The sequence continues at coordinate 86,889,579 of NC_040084.1, read as the reverse complement.
ACTGGGAGCAGGAGTTGAGATTTCGTTCTGACGTGACTGAAAGCCACTGGAGAATTTTGAGCAGGGAAGTGGGGTGATCTGTCTTATGTTTCCAAACAACCACTTTAGCAACTATGGGAAGAGGGTTGGAAAAGTGGAAGCAGGGGGACCAGGAGACAGACTTTGCACAGTGATTCTAATGTTCATTTTCACAGTATTCAAGAGTAATATTGGAGCAGTAAAAGGTAAACAGAAACTAAGAAGGAAAAGTCCAAAACTTCTCCAGAAAAATTCTGGAAAAGTATGGAATGTGCAGAGCATGGAGTATGCCTGTGCTAATAACTTCATGTATGGAGAAACTAATAGTTTTATTAGTTTCTAATAAATACTCAGGAGTAGCTAAGCACTTGGTTTTTTATTTCTTCTTCTAGCCCCACCATCTTGCGTTTGAGATTTTATAGTTTGAAAAAGGCTGGTTAGATTGGAAATAGTCATTTACTGTATCCTGTGTCTGGTATTGCAATGAACAGTATTAGACACTGTGAAAAAGTAAAATAATCTATACAACCTGCTCTTAAGGAATACTTAGTTTTAATTTAGGAGAAGGGGCCAAAGAAAGTTAAATCATGATATAAGAAATGTTGCAAATAGTAAATTATTAGGGGTGCATACAAGTGCTGAGGGTTCCAGGAAAGAAAAAAGCATGAACCAGAGTCATCTTGACAGACTTCTCAGAAAAGGAAGTTGAGCTGGGCTTTAAGAATCAGCAAGATTTAAACCCACTAATTTTTAAACTTCAAGGTATCAGAGACTTTGCCTTGTATTCCCAGCACTTAGCACCGAGCCTGGCATATAGTAGGTGTCAGCCATTTATTGAGAGTAAATGAAATCTGTCTTTATTTGATCTGGCAAAAAGTAGAAAGAAAATTTGAAATGAAGGCTAAAACTGAAATAATTCTATGTTAAATGCAGAGCACTGTCAGAGATAAAAGTTTATAATTTGGTAGTGTTCTAAAAGTCTACTTTTAAGAATATTTACCTAAAATAAATGCAAGAATAAAAGGAGATCTACAGCAAGTTGATTATATTTTTAGAAATATGTATTTTTAGAAATACATCCAGAAATTTTCTCGTGATCACTTCATTTTTTGATTATCTAACCGTTTAGGTTTCTACATATTATCTACATCTATTCTACTTGTCCTCTAGCCATTTTGCTACATTTCTGAGACTTTCCATTAAAGTATAAATAGGAAGACAAGGTCAAAATTAATCTTGTGCTTTGCTGAAGAGTTCAAGTTTGAAAGCCATGTTATCCCATGAAAATTTGAGTGTTTAATATCACTGACTTAGAAGCTTTTGGTCAAAAATGGTGATGTGTTATAATGGAATCATCAGCCTGTTATTCTTGAGAGTTAAAACAAGTTTATATCATTACATTTTTTAAATATTAGAATTTCAGAGATTTACTAGTATAAAATTGATCTTGAACAGTGTTTTCCCATTTTCTTTTTTTTCCCAGGAGGAAGAAATAGTACTTTTTTGTCTCATACCATTAGTAACCAAGCTAATGTTCACCAGTCTCTTATAAGCTCCTGGCTCAGCACTGATCCTGCCAAAGATCGTATTGAAATCACAAGCTTGCTTCCTAATAGGACCTTGTCTGTGAACAGTCTGGATGTTTTAGGTCCTTGTCTTGTTTGTGGAACGGATGCAGAAGCAATTTATGTTACTAGACAGCTTTTTTCATGAAGATACTAAAAGATTTCAGGTAAAACATACAGTTACAGCCTTTCAAATGCCAATTTCTGTGCAAATTTTTGTTATTGGAAAATGTGAAATTTGCAAGGGGAACATCCGTAAACTATTGTTAATGTTGATGCCCAGTTTGTTAGTTGAATATTGCTCTAACAGTTGCTGGAGTCTGATTGATGACCCATGGCAAAAGAATTGAAATATGTGGCGGAACATCAGAGGGATCCTTGTTCTGATGAAAGCACTGCCTTCAGCACCATTCTAGACAGCTCATGGAACCAACTCTCCATTTTTGATGTTGTAGGGCTTAATAATGTCAAACCACCAACAGGTTCCTTTCCTTTTTATCAGCAGTATGTGGGGTATGATATGTCCCTCCCTGGTGACATTTTTCAATACTAGTATTTATTCTCTTTACTGCAAGTAGTTCTTCAGTCCTTCAACATTTTATTTCCTTAATAATTTCAGTAAACTTTCTTCAGTAAGAATTGAGTAGAGCAAAAATGACAGTTTTTGGTAGTGCTCAAATTTTTTTTAAGGTGAAAATGTTTTGATGGGTTCCTTTATTAGAATGGGTTTGAATAGAACTCTCCTTAGACCCAGCTTTGTTTCTCTTGAAAAAAGACAAAATACATTTTTCATAAGGATTTTTGCTTTTATATAGTTTTTTACACCATAGTTGAAAATTGCTGAATTGGACATTGTGCAATAAAATAGGATTTGACATTGGTAAGTGAGCCAGCTTCCAACTAAAATTTGAGAGGTAACATGTATGAGACTAGTATGATGATGTGATAGGAGTAAAGAGTTTTGCCATCCTTATCTTTAATGTTAATGATGACCTAACATAGAATTTTGAGACAGTTTTATGATACTGTCTTTCCAAAGTTTGTTAAGAGTAAATGCATCATTGAATTGTAAAGACCTTAATGAAAGATCACTCCTGTTACACAGGAAGTTTCTGTTTATTTACTTTACAATTCCAACAACAGATAATTACAAGTTTTTGTCTTTCTGGCCCAATAAATATGTTCAGTTTTTTTATGTTGACTTATTCTCAGGATTTTGGGGGTTTGAAGTTTTTTTTGTTTACATTTTAAAATAGAATATATATATATATGCATTTGTTGTTCTGTATATATATATATATATATATATATTTGGCTCAAAAAATAATTGACTAAAGATATTTAGTAACTCTGAATTCCAAAGAATTGAAGAAGGAAAAAAAATGTTGCTGATAGGAATTTTTAATCAGTTTCTAGTTTTATTGCTGGGGCTAGTTTTTAAAACTTTGTTATTACAAAAGCCATTCATTACAGAAAAAGCAGTCAAAAGAAAAAGTACCAATAATCTCAAACAGACATAGTTCTTTTCATACCACTTTGTATCCATTAATGTAAATAATTTTTCATAAAAAATGAAATATACATGTTATATTTGTGAATGCACATTCTCTCGCAGTAAAAACATGGATTCAGTAATAATATACCTAAGAATTGTCCTTTTGACTTTATATTTCCGTTTATATGAATACCTTGCAGCAGCCTAAGCTGCAGTGTCCCTCTCTTCACTCAGTAGAGGCATCCTCCCATTCCACTTGGCAGGTCAGCATCCTTGCTTTGAATGGGCTCAGAGTTGATCCTCATTCCTGGGAGACCCTGGCTCCCAAGTGGCACATTTTCCATGTACAGTGAATGGAAAATGCTTTGTGCCTCTGATTTAATCATATTACCTGCTGCTGAAAAGCTGAAGGTTTCATGAATGCTGTTGGCACCCTTCTCAATTTCCAGCAGTAATGTAAATAATTTCTCTTGATTGTTATAGTAAATAATCGGTAGAGGGAGGGAACCAGACATTTAGGGTTAGCATACTAGCTTGGACTGGAAACAAGTTTGAAGTTTGAAGCTTTGATTTGATTTAAGGGTATTTGTAACCATAAGCAAAAGAAAGTACATTTGAATAGTGTCACATTTTCTATCAGTTGATGAGTTCTGCCAGATGTAATAAGAAACATAAGCTTTATGTAGTATAAATAAAACCCTAATTTATGAATGTGTTCATTCTCACTGCTTTCATTCATGAAAACTATCAAATAGTTTCTTTTGAGGACTCTAGGATCTCCAAGGTGAACAATATCTTTGAGGGCATCTCCAACCTAAACTTAATCATCACATCCACAGATTCCCAACAAAAAATTTTCATCCAGCCTCTACTTGAAAATACACGATGATGAAGTCTCCCGTTTCCCAGTGTAGCCTCCTCATTTGACAGCTGTAAGTGATATAGCATATGGCAAGGTTTTAATGTGTGAGTGGGGTCCTAAACAATCCTATAAAAAAGGTAGAATCATTATTGTGGGTTAATGAAATGATCATGTGAACCTACTGTAGGTTCACTATGAGACAAAACCAACCACCAATCATTTTATGGAATTTCCATTGTGTTGGGGTGCTTTACTATAAGTTTCCACTAAATAAATGAATTTTCACATACTGAACTGAAACTTGCTTCCATTTGTCTTCTTTACTTGGGAGCCACGGAAAGCAAATTTAATTTCTTTCATCATATATTCAGATATTCAAAACTACATATTGTAGCTGCTTTGGGGTAAACTTTTAAAATCTCTTCAGTGGTTTCTTGTGGGCAGGGTTCCCTGTCCCACCTTTTTTGCCCTTTTTGGCTAAATCCAGCTTACCTTTCTGAACTCCTTTTAGGTGTCATTTTCTTGAGAAACCCTTCGCTGGCCTCTTTAACAATCTGGGCTAAATTGTACTCTGCATCAAAAGCCCATTGTGCAGAGCTTGTACTGTGCTTACTGCCCTCTGCTGAGCAACCTGTCTCCCTCTACTGGACCATAAGCCCAAGAACAGGGCCCATCTCTGAGTTGTTTAACACAATATCTGATAATAGTAAGCCCTGAATCAGTCTGAACTAAATTAAATTCACAATTATGTTTTCCCTTTTTAAAAAAAAAATGCCTCATTTGCCAAAGACCACCATTAAAGTGTGACTTCCAAAATGAATACTTCCCCAGTGGTCTCTGCCTTGCTAAGAGTATGACAGAAATCTATCTTGGTTCTGGGTACAATATTCCTTTGTAGTGGCTGTCTCAGCCTTTTCTCACTATTTTGATACTTGTTCAATTAGACTGCTAATTTAACTTACACCTTTAATTTTTCACACCTGATACTCCGTAAACCATACTTCCCTAAAGTTAACACCAATGGTTTTGATTCTTGCAATGGGTACATCCTTCCTGGTTAAGAAGACAAATGTTATTTCACTTTAGGAAAGAGCTAATGATCACCTTTCAGTCCTTTCTGCAGAAGCTGATCATTTTAGAATTGCCCAGCATGCTTGCTGCACCTTCATTCCCTTGGGTTAAATGGACTGTAATGCTTAGGCACACTCCTAGAGTCTTCCCAAGTATCAGTGATACGTGAGTCATTAGTATTCAGCTGCAGTTGTTGAAATATTTGTAAACCAGCCTGATTTTTGACATTCAGCCCCATTCATTTATCTTGTTCACAAGGCTACTGTGAGAAAAACACCTGTGCTATAGCCATCCTATAGCACATTTGAATCATCCTATCCAAATTTTAGCATAATTGAAAAATTCCTTGTCCCTTGAGAATAACACTCTATTTCACAGTATTGTGGAAACATCATCCATTTAATAATCCATTCTAGAATCTTGTCTAAGAAGCATACTAAGTTCACTAGTGTATAGTTTATATCAAGCCTTCATTTAAGCTTATGAGATCAAGATATCTAGCTCAGACTAGTTAGATGATCTGAAGCAGTAGATGTGCTCTTGTTTTACAGAAATGAAATCTGAGTAGACCCAAATTATGATATGCAACTGTTAAACTATTTCATTGGTATCATTCTGAACCACAATTAACATTTAAGTGGCAATACAGAATAAAAGAACTAACAGACTACAGTCTCAGTGGTAAAGAATCCACCTGCAGGAGACACAGGAGACTCCGGTTTGATCCCTGGGTTTGGAAGATCCCCTGGAGGAGGAAATGGCAACTCCAGTATTCTTGCCTGGAAAAATCCCATGGACAGAGGAGCCTGGCGCCCTACAGTCCATAGGGTCGAAAAGAGACAACTGAGCATGCACACACATACTCGACTACAGTCATCTTAGCATCAAAACATTTTCAACACTTCACTATGTTAGAAGAGAAAGCCACAAAGGAGGTGGGGGTGAGAAGACAGAATTAGGGAGAAGAGACTAAAATCTAGCTGATCAGGTAAAAAATTTTAATTATAAACAAACTGTCATCACTGGACTTTGGGAGAAGAACGGTTGACAGCCCAACATAGCCATCAGATATGCATCAGTTTTCAAAACAATTTTTGTACAGGCCATGGAAATAAGCTGAAGTTAATACCAGACTGTAAAATACTAGCTGCAACAAATCAAAACACAGACCTTACTCCTGCATAGTATGGAACCAAAATTTCTTAGCTAGAGATCCTACAAGCAAGGATACCTCAGTAGCAACGAGCACAACTCAAGCCCAGATTTAGTTTCTAACAACATTCTCCCAATAAAACGAACCAAGACTTCTTGGAGGGCGAGAAATAAACCAGGTAGTTTAGAGCATTTTGCAGTGCCAGAAATTGAGAAAGTTTTTGTTGTTGTTTTTGATTTTTTAAGCCCACAAGGATGGGAGTATGTCACAGGGACACAGCAGTTAACTGGAAGAGCTCTTAACAGCCAAAGCTGGAAAAATTTGATCAATTTTAAAAACTCCGAAGCTATTAAAGAAATATCCATGAGTTCCACATTGATAATGTTTGAAAAAAATTGGAGAGACAAATCTGCTCAGAATTCCAAATAATTTACCTAGATTCTCTGCTCTCAAGAAGGTGGAACACAATTCTCCACTCAGGCCTGGCATGCTGCGGTTCATGGGGTCACAAAGAGTTGGACACGACTGAGCGACTGAACTGAACTGAAGAGAATATGGCTACTCACAGTTCAGAAACTTCCCCTAAGATATTATGAACTGGGAAGGCCTGTGTTCTCAGGACCACAGTGCTCTGCAGACTTCTTCCACGTGTGCTGCCTCTGTTCCTATAATTACCCAAGTATGACATTTGGCCCCTTACATTTTGTTGATAAAAACAAAATGAGACAACTTACTCTACATAAAATATACAAACAACAAGGGTTTGCTGTATAACACATGGAATTACATTCAATATCTTGTAATAACCTATAATGGAAAATAATCTGAAAAATATATACATTTAGAACTGAATTACTGCTGTACACACGAAACTAGCACAATATTGTAAATCAACTACACTTAACAACAACAAAAGCAAAATAACCTTCCACGAAGCATTGAAGAACTGAATAGGCCAAAGCTGGACCAAAGGTTTTCCATCACAAAAAGACCTTCAAACACAATGGCATGTATTGTCATTCTTAGACTCTAACACTCCTAGGAGGTACTTCCCTTGTCTTTCACTTCTACCACCTCCCAGTCTCCGCCACTTTTCATCTTGGTGGTTGGTTCTTCTCTCCTGAGCACTCCCTTTCTTCTTTCCCTGGTCTTTTCTCCCTCGGCTTCACAGGAATAAACCTCTTAATATAGAGAGAAATTTCCTGAGCTCCTTGAATTATCCTGGAGTGTTTCCCAAAGACAGTAGTTTTCGGAGAAATCCACCTTTAGGTTTAGAGAAATGAAGAACTTAAGTTCTGAGGGTTGGTGACAGGTGACAAGGTTCAGAGGGCAGTCTGCTCTTTCAGATACATAATCCTACAGAGGGCAAACAGGCCCCTAAACATATTAGATTCACACTAGTCACAGAATGTTGAGGCTGAAAGATACCCTGCAGGTTACCTAGTTCTCGAGTTGAAAACAGTTAAGACCTAGAGCCACTTTGGGTCATATCTTCTACAGACTCTGTGACTGTGGAATATAGATTTTCAACCAACCTCTCCTGGAATGTAATCTTTTAACAGAGTTTAACAGAGTTTTAACAGAGTTAAACAGAGTAGCCAACAACGAATTGAACATCAGAAAAAAAGAATTCTTAAATACAGTTAGTCTCCTCTAGTTAAAAAAGAATGAGATATTTGAAAATACTAACTGTGTATATTTTCTAGAAGCAGAATTGGCAAAGGAGCTCTGTACAATGGGTGGAAAGGACCTTTAAACATAAACTCAATGATCCTATCTGAAACTTTAATTCAATCTAACAAATAAAGCCTCTTCTCGCAGTCATCATTATCCCAATTACAGCAATAATGACTTCCTCTTCTACCGATTCGGTTGGCCGATCAAAATCTCTAAACTCCCTAGTCTGTCCCGGTTCAAGAATATATTAATCCGGCTGATTCAGCAAATTCTTAAACTCGCCGATTTACTCGGGGAAAGTGCTAAGCAAAATTCTAGTTATTTCAAAGTCTCTAGAAATCTTGAATCCTGAACTTCCAGAGCTAGGTTTCAGAGGGCAACTCACTGCTGTTTCCTTCTGAGAAATAAACTCCTTCGGATACGCATCTTTTATTCTATATTCGGCCACAGAAAGAGCTCATATAATAAAACAGAGACACTGAAATACTTGAGTGGGCTTGGGAGGAGGGAGCCTGACGCCAGCAGACTGGGCGAGTCACCTGGGCAGCGCCAGGCGGGGGCGACGCAGCTGGCGGACACGCAGACTAGCGGGCGACCGCAGAGGGAGGGAGGCGGCAGGCGGCGCGCTCGCTCCCCACCACCCGGCGGGCAGAAGCCCCCAGTCCTCGGCCCCCGCGCAAGCGACGCCGGGAAATGCCCACATCCGGGAAACCTGCAAGGGAGTGCGGCGGCGGTGACACCGAGTGAAAGGCAAAATGGCGGCGGCGGCGGTGGCCTGGTGCTGAAGGGAGAGCCAGGTCCCCGCGACCTCCGCGACGGGCCGCGCTGGCCCGCGGCAGCCCCCCGGCGCCTCTGTCCGCCCTGCCCCCTCGGGGATACTTAGGGTCCCCGGGAAGGGCTCCGGCTGCCTCGGCACCCGCCCTCGGGCCCGTGGCCGCTGTCCAGGAGCCCCGCTGTCCGCCTGCAGGTAGGTCCGAGGCTGGCGTAGCGGGTGGGGCGCACTCTCTCCTCCAGAGCCGGAGTTGGCGGGGCGGTGGCCGTGGGGGCCCACGCCCATCCCCGCTGGCGGGGGTCCAGGGGCTGCTGTGGGCGTGCGGGCCGCGGCGGCCGGTGCGGGCCCGATTTGGCTGGTTGCACGGACCTGAGAGGAGCCCTGCCCTGGGGAAGGGAGGCTTGGCCGCGCCCGGGGCTGCAGGAAGAGCCCCGGGCTTTGCGGCCTTGGAGGTTCAGGTTAGGCTGGGAGAGACCTGTGCCGCTGGAGGCCTTGCGCGGACTGTCTTCCCTCGCCCCTCCACCCTTATCCTCAGCGCGCTCGGGTCGGCGGTATTTAGGAAGGAGGGAAAAGCGAAAGGTGGTTCTGAAGGAAATGTGCAGCAAAAGAGCCACGGTTCTTTCATCCCAGAGGAACCAGATGCTATATACCTTGAACAAATGCTGCGAACTTATGTTTACAATCCTCTGTAAATAAGGTACTGTACATAGTTGGAAGGGGTAGGAGAGCTGGAGGGATCATTACGGAGTAGGAGTATGTATATAAACACAGAAAAGGAAGGAAAGGAAATTAAGGGGACACTGTTTAGTATAACTTCAAAAAGAATTTGTGTCACAAAGAATGACTCTCAGATGACTTGATTTTACTCCATTCTCTCCAATTGAAAGTTGTTTTCTTCAGTTGAAAGTACTTCTCTGAGGGAGCAAAATTTAATGTCTCTTGACCAGTATGTTCATATTACTCAAAATATAACGTCGGGTAGAAGTTATTCATAGATCTGGTAAGAAATAAGTATAATCTCACACACAAATAATATTGTTTCACTCCAATCTGGGAAATGGATTTGAATCAGAAGCTTATCAGGCCTTTATGGATTATATATTGGAGATTAAGAAATTTTTTTATCACATTAACTCCATGTGGAAGAAGAGGTAGGACTCTTATCATTGGAATGAATATTCTCTGCTAAGGTGTCTACATTTGTGATTTAATAAGTTGACAGACGGGTAAAATGAGCTTGTTGATTTTCTAAGGCAGTGGAGGAATTTGACTGATTTAACAGTAAAAGAAATAGCATTGTGTTCCCCTGATCAGCTGCTACTGCAAGAAACTAGATCATGGTACGTGCCAGAGAAGGCACATTTTTTGTGTGCTTGAATATTTATTGAATATGACTTGGCAGTCTTCAAAAGCAAATAACAAATGCTTCTGCTACATATTTTTGCTATGATACATAGATTTCCTTCTGTAGGTTCTTCGGTTTTTGTTTTTTAAGTTTTTGTTTGTTTATATTTCTGGTTGTGCCCGCAGGCTTTCTCTAGTTGTGGAGAGCGGGGCTGCTCTGTAGTTGTGGTGTGCAGGCTTCTCATTGTGGTGGCTTCTCCTGTTGGGATTCTAGAGCATGGGCTTCAGTAGTTGTGGCGCTCAGGCTTAGTTGCTCTGCAGCATTTGGAATCTTCCTGACCAGGGATTGAACCTGTGTCCCCTGCATTGGCAGGTGGATTCTTATCCACTGTACCACCAGGGAAGTCCCTGTGTTTTTGTTTTTAATGCTTCGTCTTGTTACTCTGCATAAATGTAGAATTGGAATAGTTTCCACTCTGATGATTTAGTTTTCCTTCTAGATATTATGTTTAGATTAATGGGGGATTTTTGTTGACTGCAAAGTAATTTAGTCATTGGTCAACATTTTTATCAAGTATAAATGGCAATCCTTTTTCATCATGAAGATAAAATATAGTGATTGTTTTCACTTTTGATAAGTTAGTTCTTAGAAAGTGAGTTGGAGAAAACGTCATCAATATGCAGAGATTCTTGAATATTGCTGTATGAGCAGCTGAGGCTTTGCTGCTAAGATGGTACATATTACTGTTGCTGTTCTCGTAACTGATTTAGTCAAAGTATGGAGACATGCTGTCTTTTTATAAAACTAATTCCACCTAAGGTAACACTTTGAAATCTCTTGGTATAATGGCATCTATACTTCTTTTAAGCTGGACAAGGTATCAGTGATGTTTTTTGAGACTTACACTTATACTTTTTTTTTTTAATAAATGTGATAATTTATTTTAAAAGGAAGAAATCTAGGGCACATCATTGTTAATGCAGTCCTTTTATCCCTGGAAAATGGAACTCATACTAAGCTTTGAATCTCAGGGGGAAGGGTATGGGGGGAGCTCATTTTGTTCTTTGTGTACATCAGAAAACTCTCTTAGCAAGTTGGACTTTCAAGTGTTGGATAATGGGATAGTAGGAACAGTTATGATCCATAAGTTTGTTTTTAAAAAAAAAAAACAAAAAACCTCTAATTTTGTATTGGGGTGTAGCCAGTCACCAATCTTGAGATAGTTTCAGGTGAACATCGAAGGGACTCAGCCATTCATATACATGTATCCATTCTCCCCCAAACTCCCCTCCCATCCAGGCTGCCACCTAACATTGAGCAGAGTTCCATGTGCTACACAGTAGGTCCTTGCACATTTGATCAAGGTCTGAACTTTCTAAGAAATGGAGGTTTTGTCTGTCCAGTCTAACAAATTGAAGAATTCCTCAGAGAATGTGAATCATAATCCCTTAGGAAGATGTAGGTATGATAAAAAGAGCCCTGGACTGGTTCAGGTTATGGTGAGTCCATTTCTAGCATGACTTCCAGCTGGCTATATGATCTTAGGCAGGCCACTTTACCTCTCTGGATCAATCTTCTCATCTGAAGAATACACACACACACACACACACATATATATATATATTCCCAAGACATCTTATGCTCTTGTGATTTAGCAGGAAAAATAAGTTTTATTTGACTGTGCAAAGTGTGTTCAGATAGGATAACAACTAACATTTCAATAAAAACTTCATGAAGGAAGCATTTGAATGGTACCTTAAAGGCTGGGTTTCATTTCTTCAAGAAGAAATATGGCAGAGGTTTTCCCAAGAAGAGTGAACAGAAAGGGTAAGAACATGAAAGTAGAAAAGCACAAGGTACATTAGCTGAGAGCAAGTAATTTGGTGTGATTAGAGTGTCTGTTACATCCAGGAGAATCTGGGTGGGTAAGATGGTGAAAAGAGTAAGAAGATAATAACATTTATTGAGTCAGGCACTTATTCTAAACATTTGACATGTATTAAACTTATTTAATGCTTAAAATAACCCTATTTAAATAGGACTGTTGCCCACATTTGAAGATCACAAAGCTAGTTACTAGTAGAACTGGGATTTGTACCCTGCTCTTCGAGCCAGATCTCTGGCTTTAATTACTAAGCTAAAGGAATCATTGAGGGCTCTGGAGTAGTGAGGTAACATGGTCAGAACTATATATTAGAAAGACTCATCTGGCACCAGTGTGGTATGGATTAAAGAGGTAAGCTGTTTAGTGTTGAAGAGTTGTTTTAAAAATGTTCTCTACTTCTTGAGTTTTCACATATCACTTTCACATTTGTTAATGCCAGGGTCAATTGTACATTGTTGGAGGGCTTGTAAATTAGTACAGCTTTCTGGAAGGCAACCTAAATAATAAGTATCAGAATTTTAAATACTCATTCTCTTTGACCCAGCAATTCCTTCCACTTCTAGGAATTTATCTTAAAGAGAAATGCTCAATAATTGGCACACAAAGGTTTTTTTTTTCCCCCCCAGTGGATTGTTTCAATGGTTACAATTCTGTAAATTTACTTAAAATAATTGAATGATGCACTTCATTATTTATGTATTTATTTTTGGCTATACCACCACATGGCATGTGGAATCTTAGTTCCCTGACCAGGGATCTAACTCATGCCCCCTTGCAGTGGAGGTCCCAACACAAGAATATTTATTGCCACAATTTTTATTAACTTTTATATGTACAAAGAACATGTGTATACATGTAAGCTATGAAGCATAATAAAATGAATACCCATGAACTCACCGCCCATCCTCAGAACTGGAATATTACCAATACAGTTGAAGTTATCAGTGTTTAAAACAGTATAGTAGCTTTCGCCTCGGTCTCGAGCGCTAGCTGGCAGCCAAGCGTACGCACTTTAGGGATTAGCGGCCGCCATCGACGGTGCTTAGGCTCCTCTGGGCTTGTCTGCGCCACTGGCTCGCCGCACACTCCGCCGTCATAAGCCGCCATCACGGTAAAGCTCGCAAAGGCCGGTAAAAATCAAGGTGACTCCAAGAAAATGGCTCCTCCCCCAAAGGAGGTAGAAGAAGCTAGTGAAGATGAGGAAATGTCAGAAGATGAAGACGATGAGAGCAGTGGAGAAGAGGTTGTTATCCCTCAGAAAAAAGGCAAGAGGGCTGCCACAGCTCCAGCAAAGAAGATGGTGGTTTCCCCAACAAAAAAGGTTGCAGTTGCCACACCAGCAAAGAGAGCAGTTGTCACCCCTGGCAAAAAGACAGCAGCTATGCCAGCCAAGAAGACAGTTACACCTGCCAAAGCAGTGGTAACACCTGGCAAAAAGGGAGCCACCCCAGCAAAGCAGTGGTAGCAACCTCTGGTAAGAAGGGGGCAGCCACCCCAGGCAAGGGAGCAAAGAACGGCAAGAATGCCAAGAAGGAAGACAGTGATGAAGAAGATGAAGATGACAGTGAAGAGGAAGACGATGTGATGAAGAGGAGGATGAGCCAGCAGTGAGGAAGGCAGCTGCTGCTTTTGGTGCTGCTCCTGCCACAGATGATGAGGATGACGATGATGAGGAGGAGGAGGAGGAGGAGGATGAGGAGGACGAAGATGACTCTGAAGAAGAACCTATGGAGATTGTACCAGCCAAAGGAAAGAAAGCTCCAGTAAAAGCTGTTCCTGTGAAGGCTAAGAGCACTGCTGAAAATGAAGATGAAGAGGATGATGATGATGACGATGAGGAGGAGGAAGAGGAGGAAGAGCCTGTCAAAGAAGCACCTGGAAAACAAAAGAAGGAAATGGCCAAACAAGAAGCAGCTCCTGAAGCCAAGAAACAAAAAGTGGAAGGCACAGAACCAACTACGTCTTTCAATCTCTTTGTTGGAAACCTGAACTTCAATAAATCTGCTCCTGAATTGAAAACGGGTATCAGTGATCTTTTTGCTAAAAATGATTTTGCTGTTGTTGATGTCAGAATTGGTGTGTCTAGGAAGTTTGGCTATGTGGATTTTGAATCTGCCGAAGACCTGGAAAAAGCCTTGGAACTCACTGATTTAAAAGTCTTTGGCAATGAAATTAAACTAGAAAAACCAAAGGGAAAAGACAGTAAGAAAGATTGAGATGCAAGAACACTTTTGGCTAAAAATCTGCCTTACAAAGTTACTCAGGATGAATTAAAAGAAGTGTTTGAAGATGCTGTGGAAATCAGATTAGTCAGCAAGGATGGAAAAAGTAAAGGGATTGCTTATATTGAATTTAAGACAGAAGCTGATGCAGAAGAAACCTTGGAAGAAAAGCAGGGAACAGAGATAGATGGGCGATCCATTTCTCTGTACTACACCGGAGAGAAAGGTCAAAGTCAAGACCATAGAGGTGGAAAGAATAGCACTTGGAGTGGTGAATGAAAAACCCTGGTTTTAAGCAACCTCTCCTATAGTGCAACCGAAGAAACTCTTAAGCAAGTATTTGAGAAGGCAACTCATATCAAGGTGCCCCAGAACCAAAATGGCAAATCTAAAGGGTATGCATTTATAGAATTTGCTTCATTTGAAGATGCTAAAGAAGCTTTAAATTCATGTAATAAAAGGGAAATTGAGGGCAGAGCCATCAGACTGGAGTTGCAAGGACCCAGGGGATCACCTAATGCAAGAAGCCAGCCATCCAAAACTCTCTTTGTCAAAGGTCTCTCTGAGGATACCACAGAAGAGACGTTAAAAGAGTCGTTTGATGGCTGTATTCGAGCAAGGATAGTCACTGACCGGGAGACTGGATCCTCCGAAGGGTTTGGTTTTGTAGACTTCAACAGCGAGGAAGATGCCAAAGCTGCCAAGGAGGCCATGGAAGATGGTGAAATTGATGGAAACAAAGTCACTTTGGACTGGGCCAAACCTAAGGGTGAAGGTGGCTTTGGTGGCCGAGGAGGAGGCAGAGGTGGCTTTGGAGGCCGAGGTGGTGGCAGAGGTGGCCGAGGTGGCTTTGGTGGCAGAGGCCGGGGAGGCTTTGGAGGGCAAGGAGGCTTCTGAGGATGCAGAGGAGGAGGAGGAGACCACAAGCCACAAGGAAAGAAGATGAAGTTTGAATAGTTTTTTCTATCCCTGTCTCTCCCTCTTCCATTGGAAAGAAAGGACTCTGGGGTTTTTACTCTGTTAACTGATCAATGACAGAGCCTTCTGAGGACATTCCAAGACAGTATACAGCTCTGTGGGGGTCTACTTGGAAAACCGTATAGATAACATTTCAAGGGAGGTAACCCTGTTGGTGTTGACTGGATATTCGTATAAACTTTTTAAAGAGTGATAGAGCTAACCCTTATCTGTAAGTTTTGAATTTATATTGTTTCTTCCCATGTACAAAACCATTTTTTTCCTACGGAGTTTGTTTGTTTGTTTGTTTTTGCGTTAGGGGGTGTAAAGGAAAGCAGAACGTTTTATCATGATTTTTGCTTCAGCAATTTTGGGACAGATTAAAAGTCCTAGAACTCTAAAAAAAAACACAAAAAACAGTATAGTAGCAAAATATTGGAAATAACCTAAAGGACCATCAGTAGGGGATAGATAAATTATGATACATCTACATGATGTAATTCAATATAGTTATTTTAAAAGTTGAGGTTGAATTGTCAGTTTCTTCCATTCCATGATACCATTGCTGCTGCTAAGTCACTTCAGTCGTTTTCGACTCTGTGTAACCCCATAGATGGCAGCCCACCAGGCTCCCCCGTCCCTGGGATTCTCCAGGCAAGAACACTGGAGTGGGTTGCCATTTCCTTCTCCAATGCGTGAAAGTGAAGTCACTCAGTCGCGTCTGACTCCTAGCGACCCCATGGACTGCAGCCTACCAGGCTCCTCTGTCCATGGGATTTTCCAGGCAAGAGTACTGGAGTGGGGTGCCATTGCCTTCTCCGATGATACCATTAATAAGTCTAAAACAAGCAGTCTGTTTAGTAACAGTTTTTCAGGGCAAAGGGAATAAACATGGTTTTTAACTAACCTTCAGTGGCATACATTTATCCCTTCAGTTGTATGCCTTTCAATTTTTTTGAGCCTCAGCCTTATTCACATTCAGAATCTGGAATTCTTCTCATTTACTTTGGGCTTCATATAACATCATAATGGTGTGTTGCTTTTTATAACCCTAGCTAATAATCTTCAACCTCTTTATTGTCTTTATGATTGAGTATATAATATGGGGCATATTGAAGAATACTGGAGTTTTATCTTTCTTTCCTTTTTGCTTAAACTCTTAGATTTTTTGATGGTTTTTTTTCTGAGTTGAGTGAGTTATTGCTAGAAATTAAACAACTCCTGAAGGTAACTCGAAAGGTTTTGACAGATATTTCATGTCTGAGTGTTTGTCCTTCATAAAAGACTCTTTCCTTTGAAAATTCTGTGATCTCACTGAAATTTGACAGCTGTTTATGCCTTTAATTGCATTGCATATTGGATGACAGTTTCTGATTACATAATGTTACATCATAGTGAAATCTTTTTGAAGGCATTTTGAACATTAATCAAAGGTCTAGATTCAACCACATGTGGTGCTGCCAGTGAAAATAATGCAGTTGAAGTGACAAGGAAATTTGACCTTTTACTTACGGTCAAGTTACGTGTGTTCTCTGCTGTTCCAGATCTTCTCTGCTTTGGAGCTGGCAAATTGCTTTTAATATTGATTTTAAGATATGCTCAATTTCAAAAATGTTAAAATGTGGAAAAGCATGTATCTTGGAATCAAGAAAACACTATACTTTCTGTCCTAGAAAGACATCGATAGTACTTTGTTATTCTCTTGCTAGCATATTGGGCCCTAAGCAGCAGTAGTTAGGTTCACACACAGGTCCTGTGTTCCGTATGTCCAGTAATCTCTCCATCAGGTCCAAATATAGCTCCTCTTGGTCCAAGATCTGTGAAGTTATCCTCACTCTGGCTGTCTGTCATCCTCTCTGTTACCTCTCACTCACCGTGTACACAATGGTAGGACAAGGATAGGAGGGCCATCATAAGCACTGCTATTAGAAAAGAAGAATGGGGGACTTCCCTGGTGGTCTAGTGGCTAAGAATCTGCCTTGCAGTGCAAAGGACACCAGTTTGATCCCCAGTCTGGAAGATCCCACATGCCAGGGAGCAACTGAGCCTGAGCTCTAGAGCCCGCATGCCGCAACTACTAAAGCTGTGTGCCTGGAGCCCTTGCTGCACAAGAGAAGCCACTGCAGTGAGAATCCCTTGCACCACGACTAGAGAGTAGCTCCTGCTTGCCACAACTAGAGAAAGCACAAGTACAGCAGTGAAGACCCACCATAGCTATAAACAAATAAGTAAACCTTTTTAAAAAGGAAAAGAAGAATGGGAAATAGCAGTTTCGGATAAAATAATTTTAAAACCTCCACAGGCAGATCTTGTGGAAGCAACCAGCCCTGGAGGAAGAGGAGATTCCTGGGAGGAACTGCCTCATCCTTTGTTCTCTGTTACCATTGGCCATTGTCCTCCAAGAACCAGGGAGTTCTTTTTCCTTTGCTATCCTTGGTCGCCTATGAAGTGTGAGCTTTGGGGAAATATTCCTCTTTGGAAGGTGCAAATCTTTTTGACTAAGTCACTGCTCAAAGAAGTTAAGAGCCCAAGGGTTTTTATTTTATTGCCCAAGAGCTGAAAGTTTTTTTAGTTTGAGCTTGAATGGTTAACAAAACAGTTTCCTCAAAGTTAGAAAGCCTCTGATGTGTTTAGTTCCAGTCAGTTCCATGTGTCAGTAACCATACAAAAGTTCACAGGTGTTAGGAACCTCATCCAAAGATTTAAGAACTCTCATTTCTCTTCTCAATTGGTTATTTGAGGGAAGACCATACCCTTAATGTTGTTTTTCGTTTGTTTTAAGCCACTGGGGTACTTGAGTCAGCTAAGAAGTTTCAGTGAGCATCTGCGTTCAAAATCTTTCAATTCTTTCCCTTCGTGTTTCGGTCTAAAAGCAAGCTGCTTTTCCAGTTCTGTAAGACTTTAAATTTCTGAACTCTATCCCTTTCTATTTTTGTTTACAAATAAGCTGCTTCTTTCATGACCTTATCATTTATTTATAATGCTTTGCCAGATAGCCAATAGCAGCCTACATACATTTCTAAGATTCTCTTTTCCAAACTCATTTTGTGGAACTACAAGTTCAGTAGGACTCCTTGTTACCTTGTAAGTTATAACAGGCAAGTCACTTTATCAAGTATTTTGCTACCGTGAAACATGGTTCTCTATTTGTCCAGCCTCCAGTATCGTTCCCTTGAAGCCCTCGGCCTGGCCATTTAGCCAATACCACGTTATGTTTGTGTTATAGCAGCACCTCATGTCTGGGTATCAACTTCTGTATTAGAATAATGAGAGACTATGTATACAGATACACAGTGGCCAGATCATATACGAAAATAGAACTGTGACGCACAGTCTTAGTGGCAGTAGTCCCAAAGAGTCTTGATCAGTAGTTGTCACCTTGCCTCAGGACTGAGCAGAGAAAACCACATATGCTTCCCAAAGCAATCAGGATGCTGTACTTCTAGTTAGCTGGTCTCCAACTTCCTTATGGTAGAGCATACTTGAAGTCGTCCCTCTTTTTTCAGTATAAAGTTTTTCTACTCCCATGCCTGCCTTTGAGTCTCTGCTAAACACAAGTGATGGTGGCTAACTCCCTTCCTGTAGTAAGCTCTGAGTAAATAGACTCTGCTTGTTTTGGATGGTCTTTATTGCCACATAATACTAAACTGTTTTGTGGTAACAAATCCCAAAATATCAATGGCTTAACACATCAGAGATTCCTATCTTGCTCACAGAACCCCATGGGAGTCAGTAATAAGCCATTCAGTGGCTTAGGGACCTACAGTGCCTCCATAAATAGGAGGCTGCCATCTCAAAATGTCACCTAGATTGTCACTGAAGCAGGAAAATGACAGATGGAGAACCACACCAGCTTTCAACTGCCTCAGTCCAGAATTGACTCACAGACATCTACTTGCAGGGCTTTGGCAACTAATCTGGGAAATAGAAGGTAGCATGTCAGTATAGTCTCTGCCACAGAGATTAATAAACAATGATTGAAAATAAATATATGCCGTATTTCCTCCATTTCACCATTTCTGAAGTCAGGTGATATAGATCATCTTGTAGTTGAAATGAGCATTTAAATACAGAAACTTTGTAAAACAATTATATTCCAGTTTTTTTTAAGTTAAAAAAAAAACTATGTTTCTATTCCCCTTGAAAAGCTAATGTTGAAACGATATTGTTACATGGAATTGATAGTTTCTTTAAAGAAATCCTGTGTGTTTTAATGTAATTTGTATTTGAAAAAGAATAATTTGTAGCAGAACCATTCCAAGATCCAGAGTCATTTCCTTTTCTTTATTTTTTAACTTTCAACATGTTTTGGAAAATTCAAGTGTACACAAAAGTAGAGGAAATAGTACAGTAAACTCTCAGGTACCCGTCACCCAGCTACAACAATAATCAGTTTATCACTACTTTTGTCTCATCCAAATCATCATAAAATCAGATTATTTTGAAGTTCCAGGCATCATATTTATTCACAAGTATAATATTTCAATGTGTATATGAAAAAGTGTAAACTAATTATTCATTTATGTAAACCTAATACACACTATTACACATATCCCAGAACTCAGTCATTTCTATGACTATTGTGCACTCACTTGGATGTTAGGAATGTTAGTAACTACATTTGAGTAATTGTCAAAGTACAGAGTTAAATATCAGTTCATTTCAGTTGCTCAGCTGTGTCCAACTCCTTGCGACCCCATGGACTGCTGCACGCCAGGCCTCTCTGTCCATCACCAACTCCCGAAGCTTGCTTAAACTCATGTCTATTGAGTCTGTGATGCCATCCAACCATCCCATCCTCTGTCTTTCCTGTCTCCTCCTGCCATCAGTCTTTCCCAGCATCAGGGTCTTTTCCAAGGAGTCAGTTCTTCACATCAGGTGGCCAAAGCTTTGGAGTTTCAGCCTCAGCATCAGTCCTTCAATGAACATCCAGGACTGATTTCCCTTAGGTTGATTGGTTTGATCTCCCTGCAGCCCAGGGGACTCCCAAGAGTCCTCTCCAACACCACAGTTCAAAAACATCAATTCTTTAGTGCTCAGCCCTCTTCATAGCCCAACTCTCACATACAAATATGCCCACTGGAAAAACCATAGCCTTGATTAGACAGACCAAAGTCCTTTGTAAATATAGGACTAGAATTAATCTCTCTGGTTCAGCATTTTCTAAAGTATAGTACACGGAGCATGAATTTCATAAAATGCTGTGGAGGAAAGAGTTCCTTGGTCATTTAAGTTTGGTCAACATGACATTCTTTTCTTGTAAATTCACGTGATAATGTAAAAGAATAATGTATTTTGTGTGTTGTGATCCCATTTTGATTAAGAGTAAAAATATTATAATATGCAGTATTAATAATAGTGATTTTAAAAAGTAGTGATTATGTTGCTTTCCTTCATCTTATATATTGGATTGGCCCAAAAGTTTGTTTGGGTTTGGGCCAACCCAATCACATTACTATAAAACTGAAAGCTTAAAACAGCATAAATGTATGCTTTTACAGTTCTAGAGGCAAAAATTCCAAAATCAGTATCACTGGCCCAAAATTAAGTCATCGGTGAGGCCACTGTTCCTTAGAGGTTCTAGGAGAAAAGCAGTTCCTTGTCATTTCCATCTTCGTTTGGCTGCCAGCATTCCTTGGCTTCTGGCTGCACCCTCTAGTCCCTGCCTCCATGGTCACATTGCCTCCGTCTCTTCTGTCTATCAAATCTCCCCTGCCTCTCATGCATGTACTTGCTCAACTGGATAATCTGTGATAATCTCCCCATTTGAAGATCCTTTAATGATATCTGCAAAGTCCCTTTTCCCAAATAAGGTAACATTTGCAGATTCCAGGGACTAGGAAGTGGTTAGCTTTTGGGATGTTATTATTCAGCCTACTACAGTGATTCTCTGTTGAGGGAGGGAATTATGAGGGACTTCTACCTTACATAATTACATGATACTTGAATTTTTTCAATAGGATGCATTTTTTTTATAATTGAAAGAAACAAATTTATATTAAGAGTAAAAGGAATAAATCACTTGCATTTATTAGTTTAACAGATACTTCTGCACTGCCTGTATTTACCAGTTTCTGTGTTAGGGGAATGAAAGGCAAATGTATCCTGACATAGAGAAGCAAAACTATTCTTATTTTTTTTCCTCTCTATTAAGGAGAACCATCTTTGGAATGGTAAATAATAATAGTAAAATGATGGCTAACTTGGAGTTGAAACCCAAACTAAAGGAATGCCTAGATGGCTATAAATTAAGTGCAACCTAGATACTGAGAAAATTTAATAATGGCCCCAAAGCACAAGAGTAGTGATGCTGGCAATTCAGCTATGCCAAAGAGAAGCCATCAAGTGCTTGTTTAAAGTGAAAGTTCTCAGTTTAATAAAAAAAATATGTGCTGAGACTTTAAGATCTACCATAAGAAGAAGTCGGAGAAGGCAATGGCACCCCACTCCAGTACTCTTGCCTGGAAAATCCCATGGATGGAGGAGCCTGGTAGGCTACAGTCCATGGGGTCGCTAAGAGTCGGACACGACTGAAGGACTTCACTTTGACTTTTCACTTTCATGCATTGGAGAAGGAAATGGCAACCCACTCCAGTGTTCTTGCCTGGAGAATCCCAGGGACGGGGGAGCCTGGTAGGCTACCGTTTATGGGGTCACACAGAGTCAGACACGACTGAAGTGACTTAGCATAGCATAGCATAGCATAGCATAAGAAGAAATCTTCTGTACACAAAATTGTGATTGTGCAAAAGAAAAACAGAAATGTGCACTAGTTTTGCTGTTGCACCTCCAACTATGAAAGTTATCACCACAGTATATGATATGTGCTTAGTCAAGACATAACATTTATACAGTAAGGTATTTTGAGAGAGAAACTACATTCATGTTGTTACATGTATGTTGTTAATAAATCTTTTTTTTTAGGGGGGAGGGGGGAGCACCACACAGCTTGTGGGATGTTAGTTCCCTGACCTGGTATTGAACTTGAGGCATCTGGGGAATGAGAGTACAGAATCCTAACCCCTGGACTGCCAAGGAATTCCCATAGTTGTTCTATTTTATTATTTGTTAATTTTTTACTGTGCCTAATTACTAAATTAAATTTTATCATAATTATGTATGTATAGGAAAAACATAGTACAGTTGACTCTTGAACAACTCAGGGGCTGGGGTGCCGACCCTTTGTGCCATTGAAAATTTGAGTAAAGCTTTACAGTCAGCCCTCCATTCAGCATCCTTGGATTCAACCAACCACTGGATTGTGTTGTACTGTAGTACCTATTTGTTGAAAAAAATCCAAATGTGAGTGGACCCATGTGTTTCAAGCCCATGTTGTTCAGAGGTCTACTGTATATACAGGGTTGGGTACTATGTGAAGTTTCAGGCATCTACTTGTGGTCTTAAAAGGTATACCCCCTGGATAAGGGGATACCTGCTGTGCATGGCACTGCTTTATCAGTCAGTCACTTTATAGCTTTGTTTATTTTTTCTTTTATTTAGATTGTAAAGAATTGTAACATTCCCGGGGACTTCTGCAAAAGATTTTTTTAAGTTTTGCTCAAGAGAAAGCTCTGAATCTCAATCAAGTAGCTGTTAAAGTCTTTTGTGTGGGTTATACATATAGATGTTTTCATGAAGAGGAGTGAAAAGCCAGAAGGATATAGACAAATGAGGCCTAAGACCTTTCCTGCCAGTAACTACACTGGCAGCAGTCGGCAGATGCTGCAAGAAATTCGGGAATCCCTTAGGAACTTATCCAAACCCTCGGATGCTGCTAAGGCTGAGCAAAACATGGGTAAAATGTCATCTGAAGATCCGCGGCAAGTCAGAAATCCACCCAAGTTTGGGATGCATCATAAAGCCTTGCTGGAAATTCGAAACTCTCTACAGCCATTTGCAAATGAAACAAGTCGGAGTCCTTCAGAAGTTAATCCACAAATGCTTCAAGACTTGCAAGCTGCTGGATTTGATGAGGTAAGCACTGTTAAAAACAAAAGAATTTTTTTTACCTTATACTGCCTAAATGTTGCCTCTGAGAATTTATTTATGTATACAAATATGTAGAGCTTCCCTGGTAGCTCAGTCCCTAAAGAATCTGCCTGCAATGCAGGAGACTTGGGTTTGATTCCTGGGTTGGGAAGATCCCCTGGAGAAGGAAATAGCAACCCACTCCAGTATTTTTGCCTGGAGAATCCCATGGACAGAGGAACCTGGCAGGCTACAGTCCATGGGGGTCGCAAGAGTCAGACATGACTTAGCGACTGAACCACCAACTACCATCAGTTCAGTCGCTCAGTCATGTCCGACTCTGTGACTCCATGGACTGCAGCACACCAGGCTTCCCTGTCCATCACCACTTCCCATCACCAACATGCTCAAATTCATGTCCACCAAGTCAGTTATGCCATCCAACCATCTCATCCTCTGTCGTCCCCTTCCCCTTCTGCCTTCAATCTTTCCCAGCATCAGGGTCTTTTCCAGTGAGTCATACAAATATGTACATTCTACAAGCAAAGAATGTTGTTTACAATTTCATCAGTTATTGAAGCAAAATAATTAATATTTCTTTAGTTTTTTCCTGTGGTTCTGAGATTTAAAAGGTTATGAAGTCAGAGCCAAAGTGCAGGTGAGGAAAGCCACAGGTAGGGTCAGGGTAAGGACATCTGCTTGTGTGTCATAGTTGCTATGGTGAGCTGAGTGGCTGTTGAAATGATAGCCCTAAGGATATGAAGTTTAAGCTTATGTTACAGAGAAGGAAGTACAATCAGAGATATCATTAAGCAGTTATGCTCACATAACTCTCATACAAATCTTAAACTCACAAAAACTAAAAATTTATTTGTTGATCAATCTCCAAGAATTTCAGTTTTTTGATGAAATTTCAGTTCATGTTAATTATACTAACTTTAATATTTTTACCTTTAGAACTCATTTTTAAAGTTTTCATAGCCTTTATTATTTAATCATTTTGTTTAAGTAACTAATAAAATTTCTTTTCTGTGATTATATTCTTCAGGTGAATATTTTAAATGGCAGAAATCATTCTAGGTAAAAACGCCATGGAAATTATAACTAAATGTGAATAATCAGGCATTGATTACATTTTCTTTAAAAATTATAGTAACTTTTTTCCTGATTTTAAAAGTATCTATTCCATGTTAAAAATTAAACTGTATAAGGAAAAAAACTAAAAATTGCCTTTAGTTTCACCACACAAAAATAATTACCCTTAAAATTTCTTCACTTTGTTAATATAATATTCTAGTGACCACATTTTCAGCTATCTCTATGTTTAATTTTAAAAATGAGAACCTAAGTAGGCATTATAGTAATGGATTTGAAAAGGGAAATTTACAACAAAACTAGGAAGAAAAAAGATTCTTTCTGGCCCATTCTCTTCATTTGATTAATCTTATTTCCTATTAATTTTATATTTAAATGTTCTAAAAATATTGGATTTGTACCAGAAAATATATGTAGAGGAGAGAACCTGGTTAATAGTTGGAGGATTAAAGAAATGGCTTGAATGGAAATTTTTAGAGTACTCTTCCTAATCCTTTAGTCACAAGGAAGAGAATAAAGAGAAGGCTGAATCATTGATCTTTTACTTTCCTCTTACATAGTACTAGGAAGAGGAAGTTTAGGAAAGCACATGGCTATACCATAAAGGCCCTTAAGTGATAATATGTATATCAGATTAAGTGACATCATTAAATACGTATTTATGGAACTCTTACTGTATGTGAACCCATCAGTCAGGATAGGGAATCATAACAAAAATGCTCCATTCCCTTACTGAGAAAGTTGCTCAGCCGTGTCCGACACTTTGTGACCCCATGGGCTGTATAGTCCATGGAATTCTCCAGGCCAGAATACTGGAGTGGGTAGCCTTTCCCTTCTCCAGGGAATCTTCCCAACCCAGGGATCGAACCCAGGTCTCCCTCATTGCAGGCGGATTCTTTACCAGCTGAGCCACAAGGGAAGCCACCATACCTTTAAGAAACTTAAAATTTTTTTCTAACATAGACAGTTTTAAGAATTGTAAGTCATTGGTCAGTGCCCTGTTCTTTATCTGTTGGCAATAACAAGAATTGCTTTGCATTACAAAGATGTTAGCTTTACTGCAATCACACATTTCAAAATTGTTTACCTTATGACATTAGTAGCCCCTTAAGCAAGGTTGCTTTACTAAAAACATTTAGACATTTATCAATCTTCATTTATTCAAATAAGGAATGAATGGTATTATTTATACTTGCAGTGATATAAAGAGTATGGCAATTTACTTCTGCCTCCTGAATCATTCTTTCTGATAGCTTCCCATTGTATTGCAGAATTTGTTCAAGATCCTAACTTGGTACTTCAAAATTCTGATTCAGTTTTCACTTTTTTTTTTTTTTGCCTTAAATATTTCAAGATTAATTTCCTCATAGGAATAAATATTAAATAGGATCACTGTATTCTTGAGTCACATATAGCTACAATCTCTGGAATATATTTTTGCTTCTAAGCATGAAAAACCAAAGCACAGCAATATGGACATAATGTTTTCTATCATACAGGACTTCTATTCCAAAGTTACTGATTTGAGGGTGCTCTTTTTCACACAGGCATTAACACCCCCACTTAAGGAACTCTTGGTTGATTTTGTTACAGATGTAACAAATATTTTAACATATAGCAATAAAATTCAAAAATAAAAGCCAGCATAATAATTAATCATCAGAATCACAAGCTGAAATTCTAATGCGCTTAAGGATATGGTTCCCACAGTGTTGAACAAGAATGGTGGGTATCAGCTTTCTTACCAACTGAGATGGCACTGCCATGTGATAATAGCATAAATACAGTTTGCAGTTCGCTTGGTTTAACCAGTTTTAAAGGTAAGCACTCCCTGATGAATTTTAATTTGGGTGATTTGTGTTATTTTAAATTTGCACATAAAGTGAGACTTACTAATCCTTTGTATCTCGGTACAAATTTGCAAAGTCTGATCACATAAAATGTGACCACAGTGTACCTTTTTATCTGTTGTCTAAGAAACAGGATACAAGAAGGACCAGTACCTAAATCAGTGATAGCAGCATTCCTCCAGAAATCCTTGTGTTTTTGTCTCATTGGTCAGAATTGTCATGTGGCCACTGTAGGTGTAAAGAAAACATCAATCAAAATCCTAGTAGCTTTTTAAAGAAAGAATAGATCTTGAATAAGCAGCAAGTCTCTGCCACAGCCGTTTTTTACTAGGCCTCACAGTCATCTCCAGTCATTTCATGTAAGACGATTGCCTAAAGTGTCTGTTCAATCCATTAGTCTTCCTAAGCCATTTCTCATTTAAAAGTAGTTTTTGAAATAGTGAATCCTATAGGACAAGTAAGTAGCTGCCTCCCTCTTGAAAAATGCATATCAGTATACTTTCTGCATGTTAGTGTATAATTTATGTTTACATAACATAAGGATAAGGAACAGAACAGGGGAACAAGCCATATCTGAGCTCCAGGCACTGTGCTGCTGTGCTTTTATGTATTTTCTTGTGTAATCCTCATGTCAATTCTGAGTGAATTACAGATGAAGAAATTGAGCTGAGATGTTAAATTAAGTTGCCAAAGTTGACTCAGTTCTAAAGTGAGGCTGGAGTGTATTTTTGCTTCTAAGCATGAGAAAATAATACAGGGCTGCTGGAACTCAGACTCTTTGGTTCCAGTTGATCTCAAACTCCTTTTTTTTTTCTGTCATACCACCTAGTCTCCTAAAGTCTTTGTGACATAATCATATGAAGTCTGAGTGTTTTCCCTCTGCCATTTGTCCTATATTTGTGTCCTTAAACTCTTAAGAGGGTAGGAACCAGAACAACATAGGTCTTTTACTAATAAACACAACAGAGATGTTTAATAAAATACTTCCCATGATGCAAAAGAGTGGTTTCCAGTATGTTGATTGATACTGTTTTTAACAATCTGATAGTCTCTGTTTATATAAGAATGAAATTAAGAATGAGAAAATTCAGAAGCCTGTTATTATGACTGTATCTGGGAAAAAACTCTAGAAGAAAACAGGAATACTTTACATAAAGGTGAAAATATTAAAGAAACATTTGAAGGATTTGAGGGTTTGTTTTGTTTTCTTTAGTAATTTGAGATTGTATGGATTTTTATACTTTTACTGTGCTGTACCTTGTAGCTTATTTATTTTATCTATAGTAGTTTGTATCTCTTAATACCCTACCCTTATCTTGTCCCTCCCCCCATAGTAGTTTTACAAACAAGACATTAGTATTATGGCTTGAGGCCTTGTTCCTCAAAATTATGAACTTCTCTAGTGGAAGTTATAGTGTTCTTTCCTTCTTATTAATTATATGATTTAAATTTTATTAAACTTCATGTCAGGATATGGTTATACAAGCTCTTCAGAAAACTAATAACAGAAGTATAGAAGCCGCAATTGAATTCATCAGTAAAATGAGTTATCAAGATCCTCGACGGGAACAGATGGCTGCAGCAGCTGCCAGACCTGTTAATGCCAACTTGAAGCCAGGTGATTAATCAATTTTTTTTTCTAATCTCTTATTTTATAATATTTAAAGATATTTAAGTATATAAAATGTTTTGTCTTAGGAACTGTTAAAAGCATCACAGTGAGAGTCTCAAGCCAGAATAATAACATTATAGTTGTTAAACCAAAATGAGTTTGCAGGTGGGGACCTAAAGTTCCATAGTTAATTCTGATAAGCAGCAGTCTAGGTTGAGAACTGCTTGATTGGTTATAATGCAACTGAAATATTTTTCTTTTTAACCATAAATATCATCATTCAAACTATTCATTTTTCATGTATATAATCTTTTCTTATTGTGAAACATGTTCGTCATAGATTTAGAAAGTAAATGAAATAAAGCACCACTATAAATACCCACCAGACTTTGGTATGTTTTATTTCTTAGTCTTTTTTTCCTGTGAAAAATGAGTGGATTTATATGTGTGTATTTTGTTTATTGTTTAAGTGAAAGCAGCTGCTGCTGCTGCTAAGTCACTTCAGTCGTGTCCGACTCTGTGTGACCCCATAGACGGCAGCCCACCAGGCTCCCCTGTCCCTGGGATTCTCCAAGCAAGATCACTGGAGTGGGTTGACATTTCCTTCTCCAACGCGTGAAAGTGAAAAGTGAAAGGGAAGTCGCTCAGTTGTGTCCGACTCTTAGCGACCCCATGGACTGCAGCCTACCAGGCTCTTCCGTCCATGGGATTTTCCAGGCAGGAGTACTGGAGTGGGGTGCTATCGCCTTCTCTGAGTGAAAGCAACTGCTGCTGCTGCTGCTAAGGCGCTTCAGTCGTGTCCGACTGTGCGACCCCATAGACAGCAGCCCACCAGGCTCCCCCGTCCCTGGGATTCTCCAGGCAAGAGAGAATCCCATTTCCTTCTCCAAGTGGAAGCAGAGGGCATATTAAAAGCTGCTTTATTCACTTACTTCACCATGTATAACTTTCATTGTTATTAAGTGGCCTACAAAACACTTAGCTACAGTGAGATAGATTTGTCACATATGTTATTTAGCTGCCTCTCATTTTTTGACATTTGCCTGGCTCCTTTTTTTTTTTGCCATTACAGACATACTGAAGTAAATCCCTTTTACCTAAATCTTTGTACCTTTCTGATGATTAGGTAAAAGTAAATTTTCAAAGATTTACAGAAAGCGTTCTTATGGGCATACTTCATATTGTTGTGCTTCACTTCATTGCACTTTGCAGATACTGCATTTTTTACAAATTGAAGGTTTGTGGCAACCCTGCACCAAGCAAGTCTGTTGGTGCCATTTTGCAAGCAGCGTTTGCTCAATTCATAAATATATGAAACCTTCTACCAATAAAGAGTATGACTCGCTGAAGGCTTAAATGATGGTTAGCCTTTTTTTTTTAGCAATAAAGTATTTTTAATAAGATATGTACATTGTTTTTTAGATGTAATGCTATTACCCACTTACTACGGTGTGTGTATATATATATATATATTCATATATTCACATGTGTGTGTGTGTATAAGGTAAACATAACCTTTCTATGCACAGAGAAACCAAAAAGTCTATGACTCCCTTTATCGCATTATTCACCTTACTGACCTGGCCTAAAACTGAACCCACAACCGTCTCCATCCAAGATATGCCTGTATTGCTGTCCAGAAAGGTGTTACCAACTTAGACTGTCCCAATCAGTTTAATATGAGAATGCCTGTATTTGTAAATCCTAGGTATTATCCTTTTCATATGTTTAATGGTTATGAAAGTACTGTCAGTTTACATCCACATTTCTTTGATCACTGGTGAGCTTGAACATTTGTTTATTGATTGTTTTTAAATTGACATTTTAATTCTTTCTTAATCTTGGGTTTATCTTTTTAAATTGATTTGTAAGAGGCCTAATATTTTCATTCTTTCATTCAGCTAATTTTTATTGGTCAACTCCTATTTCAGGCCCTTTGCTTGGCATTGGGTATAAAGTTCTTGCCCTTTTTTGGAGTTGAGATTCTAGTGAGGGAGATCAAATACAGAAATACATGTAGAATTACAAGTGTGAAAGAAGAGCGGAGAGTTATGTGATTCTGTGGACTTATACGATAGAGGGGTTTTTGACCTGATCAAGGACATCAGAGAAAACCTTCCTGTTAAACTGATAATAGAGCTGATATCTGAAGAAAGAAAGGGTTAGTAGGGATGGATTTAGGGAGGAAGTTTGTTCCTATGCATGGCTTGTTTGGCAACATGGGAGACCTGGGTTCAATCCCTGGGTTGGGAAGATCCCCTGGAGAAGAGAAAGGCTACCCATTCCAGTATTCTGGCCTAGAGAATTCCATGGACTGTATAGTCCATGGGGTCACAAAGAGTTGGACACAACTGAACGACTTTTGCTTTGACTTGTCTTTCAGTAAGGTATGTACATTTGAAGAAATGAAAGTGGCTCAAACGCTGAAAACAAGAGTGTAAGATACGAGTGGAGAAGTGCATAGGGGCCTGACTATGCAGGACTGTCTACTGATTTTATCCTAAGAGCAGTAGGAGGTAACGGAAACATTTCAAGCAGGGTAATGACATGTTTCACTTTGTGTTTCAGAAAGATAGCTGCAGTGGATGAGAAAGAATTAGAGCAAAGGAGGGTGTAGACTTGATAAGAAATACAGTACACAGGAAATGAAGGTAATTTGGACTAGGGAAATGGTGGTGGAGAAAATTGAATGAATTAAGGAAGAGATAGGAGGAATAAAATTGATAGCATAGATACAGATTGCATGTGGTGGGTGATAACAGAGTTGGGTGACTCTTAGGCTTTTTGTGTATAAAAATGGATGGTGAGGCTTCACATTATGAAAGGGAATGCTCAGAGGACAGAACTTGGTGGAGAAAGATCATAAGTCTGGTTTTTGACATAAGGTTTAGTTAGGTTCGTTGAGTTATCCAGGTGAAAGTGTCCCATTATATTGCAGAATTTGTTGAAGATCCTAGCTTGATACTTCAGAATTCTTATCCAGTTTTCACCTCTTTTGTGTAGGGGTGGGGGGTGGGGGGCGGTGCAGTGCCACACCACTTTCAGGGTCTTAGTTCCTTGACCAGGGATTGAACCGGGAACCAGGGTGATTCATGGTTTGTCCATGTGGATGTTGAAGTTATAGAATGTTGTCAGGGCTTAGCAGAGAGTATCAAAGTTAGAATTTATGGGTGAATGAAGGTGAGCAAGTAGGTGTTCGTTAAGTGTACGTTAAAAGAATGAATGTGACCTCCCACAGATAGCATGAGCTTCTCAAGAACTGGCTTTTGAAAAGAGAATGCAGAAATAACCATGATCTAGAAACATAATTGGAGAGCAAAGAAGTGGAGCTCCACCTTTTAACCCAGTTTATTTTTTAAAGAAAACCTTAATTGGAAAGGGCTGAAAGGAAAGTAATGTCAGCAGATGATAATCCGCTTTAAGAAGGTGGGGGAAAGCTTGAAGCAGAGGTCAGTAATGGAGGAGCATTTGCTCGTCATAGAATAAAGTGTGTCTAGAGGGCAGTAGTGGGGGGTTTAGGAAGTAGAAGAACAGAGATCTTCATGGGAGGTTCATAGCAATAAGGGTGGCAGTGTACTTGGGCCTTCCCTGTGGCTCAGACAGTGAAGAATCATACTGCAATGTGGAAGATCTGGGTTCGATGCCTGGATTGGAAGATTCCCTTGAAGGAGGGCATGGCAACCCACTCCAGTATTCTTGCCTAGAGAATCCCCATGTACAGAGGAGCCTGGCAGGCTACAGTCCATGGGGTCGTAAGGAGTTGGACACGACTGAGCAGAAGGCAATGGCACCCCACTCCAGAACTCTTGCCTGGAAAATCCCATGGACAGAGGAGCCTGGTAGGCTGCAGTCCATGGGGTCGTTAAGAGTTGGACACGACTGAGCGACTTCACTTTCACTTTTCACTTTCATGCATTGGAGAAGGAAATGGCAACCCACTCCAGTGTTCTTGCCTGGAAAATCCCAGGGACAGGGGAGCCTGGTGGGCTGCCGTCTATGGGGTCGCACAGAGTCGGATATGACTGAAGCGACTTAGCAGCAGCAGCAGCAGCAGAGCAGCTAAGCACGACTAAGCACAGTGTACTTGAGGGTTGCAGGGATTTCGTCTTAACTGATAAAAGTGGGAGAGTGATTTGGTGCTTTTGGCCTCAGCTGATTCTCCGAGGAAGGTAAGACTGAGCCTGTGGTCAGAGGACTTGTGTAACTTGCCCAGAGGGATGACTGTCCCAGAAATTATAGCCCCAGGATGCTGACAAACTTAGATAAAATAGAGTGTTAAACTGTCCATTCTGAATATTTACCAGTTTCTTTTTCTTGTGTTCTTAAATACATTTTCTCCCAGGGTAATGTGGTGTTGACCTTTCAGATTTATGAGTGTTTCTTATTTGTTTTGTTTTGAATGGTGCTAAGTGTTTTATGTACTTAAATCTATCAGTCTTTTACTGTGTTGTTCTCTATATTTGTCATACTTGGGAAGACTTTCCCAGGAGGTACAAAGTACCCCAATATTAACAAATGTTCACTGCTTTGTTCCTAGTATACTTGTATGGTATCATCTTTAACATTTAAATGTTTAATCCTTCTGGAATATATTATTTATGTGTATTGTATTTTATACATATGTATTTTTCATATATTTTAAATACATTATATCAGCACTTTTCTAAGTGACAAAACTATTTTGAACACATCATTTTTTTTTCCTTTGGTATTGTATGTTTTCTTGCCTGTTTATTTGGAAATTCCGTTAAATAGAGACTCTGTAAAAACTCTACCTTATTTAGTGTTCAGCTAGTTATCCCTTACTTTTTTGTTTTAAAAGCCATACTGAAATATTTTTAAAATCAATGTTATATTTATCAAAACTACAAATGGACACATCCTTTGGCTCAATAATGCCATTTCTAACAATTTATCTACCTAACATATCTATGAAATGATATCTGTACAAAATTCTTCATTGCTTTCGGAGGGGAGGGGTAAACCAAAAGATTGGAAACCACTTTAATAGCCGTCAGGGAAACTGATTAAATAAATCTGGGTACAACCATATAGTGAAAAACTGTAATAACTTTTTTTTTTTTTAAGTAAAAAACTGCTTTATGTACTAATATAGAATCTTCTTTTTTTTTTTTAATGAAAAGACCCAGGCACAATAGTATATTTAGGAGGTATATTGTTTTTTTTAATTGAAGTGTAGTCGATTTATTTTGTTTCTGATATACAGCAAAATGATTCACTTTTATGTATATACATATATATATATTCATTTTCATTTTTTTTCCATTATGGTTTATTAACATAATGGATATTATAGTTCCCTTTGCTATACAATAGGACTTTGTTGTTATCCACTCTAAATATAATAGTTTACATCTGCTAGCCCCAAACTTCCAATCCAGCCTCCCCCACCCCCACCCTCACCGCCTCGACAACCAGAAATCTATTCTCTATGTCTGTGAGTCTGTTTCTCAGACAGGTTCATTTGTGTCATACTTTAGATTCCACATGTAAGTGATACATGTTATTTGTCTTTCTCTTTCTGACTTACTTTGCTTAGTATGATAATCTCTAGTTGTATCCATGTAGCTGCAAATAGCATTATTTCATTCATTTTTTATGACTAACATTCCCATGGGGGTGTGTGTGTGTGTGTACACTACATCTTTATTCATTCATTTGTTAATGGACACTTAGGTTTCTTTCATGTCTTTGCTACTGTAAATAGTGGTGCTGTGAACATTGGGGTACATGTATCTTTTCAGATTATAGTTTTGTCCAAATACATGCCCAGGAGTGGTATTGCTGGATCATATGGCAACTTTTAGTTTTAGTTTTTTGATGAATCTCCATAGTGGCTATACCAATTTACATTCCCACCAACAGTGTAGGAGGGTTTCCTGTGCCCTTTCTAGTACTATTTACTTGTGTATTCTTAAAATATCTTACTGATGACATTGGTTACCTTCAGTGACATTGGTTGGCTAAGGGACAGGGATCAGTGTCCTTTTGTACTGCCTGAATTTTAAGCTATGAGAAGGTATTACCTAGTCAAAAATGGATAAAATTCTAAAATATAAAACCACATGCTGAAATTTTATTTTTGTAATTCTTGAAAGAGTATTATCTTTTAGTAGCCTTAGAATTCCAAGCTAAATTTTTCAAAAGTAGGAGGTTAAAAAGCATGTTGTTTTTTTCTGTTTTATTCCCATAGGGAGTGTGCAACAATCAATTAACCGCAAACAGAGCTGGAAGGGTTCTAAAGAATCCTTAGTTCCTCAGAGACATGGTCCACCACTAGGAGAAAGTGGAGCGTACCGTTCTGAAAGTCCCAACTCACAGACAGATGTAGGAAGACCTTTGTCAGGATCTGGTATAACAGCGTTTACTCCAGCTCATCCTAGCAATGGACAGAGAGTGAACCCCCCACCACCTCCTCAAGTAAGGAGTGTCACTCCTCCACCCCCTCCAAGAGGCCAGACTCCCCCTCCAAGAGGTACAACTCCGCCTCCCCCATCATGGGAACCAAACTCTCAAACAAAGCGCTATTCTGGGAACATGGACTACGTCATCTCCCGAATCTCTCCAGTTCCACCTGGAGCCTGGCAGGAGGGCTATCCTCCACCACCTCTTAACACATCCCCGATGAATCCTCCTAATCAGGGACAGAGAGGCATTAATTCTGTTCCTGTTGGCAGACAGCCAATCATCATGCAGAGTTCTAACAAATTTAATTTTCCACCCGGGAGACCTGGAATTCAGAATGGTAGCGGTCAGACTGATTTTATGATGCACCAGAATGTTGTCCCTGCTGGCGCTGTCAATCGGCAGCCACCCCCTCCATATCCTCTGACCCCAACTAATGGACAAAGCCCCTCTGCTTTACAAACAGGGGGTTCTGCTGCTCCATCATCATACACAAATGGGAACATTCCTCAAGCTATGATGGTGCCAAACAGAAATAGTCATAACATGGAACTTTATAACATTAATATACCTGGACTGCAAACAACTTGGCCTCAGTCATCATCTGCTCCTGCCCAGTCATCCCCAAGCAGTGGACATGAAATCCCTACATGGCAACCTAACATACCAGTGAGGTCAAATTCTTTTAATAATCCATTGGGAAACAGAACAAATCATTCTGCTAATTCTCAACCTTCGGCTACAACAGTCACTGCTATTACACCAGCTCCCATTCAACAGCCTGTGAAAAGTATACGTGTATTGAAACCAGAGCTGCAGACTGCTTTAGCACCTACACACCCTTCTTGGATACCACAGCCTGTTCAGAGTGTCCAACCTAGTCCTTTTTCTGAGGGTGCTGTTATGCCATCTGTTGCTGAAGCTCCAAACTATCAAGGTCCGCCACCACCTTATCCTAAGCATCTGCTACACCAAAACCCATCTGTTCCTCCATATGAATCGGTCAGTAAGTCTAGCAAAGAGGATCAGCCAAGCTTGCCTAAGGAAGATGAGAGTGAAAAAAGTTATGACAATGTTGATACTGGAGATAAAGAAAAGAAACAGATTACCACTTCACCTATCACCGTTAGGAAAAACAAGAAAGATGAAGAGCGAAGGGAATCTCGTATTCAAAGTTATTCTCCTCAGGCATTTAAATTCTTCATGGAGCAACATGTAGAAAACGTGCTCAAATCTCATCAGCAACGTCTACATCGTAAAAAACAATTAGAGAACGAAATGATGCGGGTAAAACTTTTTTATATTATTTTTTATTTTTATTGGAATGTAGTTGATTTACAATGTTGTGTTAGTTTCAGTTGTACAGCAGAGTGACTCAGTTATTCATATACATATACCCACTCTTTTTTATACTATTTTCCCATATAAGCCATTGCAGAATATTGAGTAGAGTTCCATGTGCCATACGGTACGCCTTTTTTAGTTATCTACTATGTAATATAGAGTAGTGTGTATATGTCAGTTCCAGTCTCCCAGTTTACTCCTTATTCCGCTGGTAACCATGTTTGTTTTCTACATCTATAACTCTAGATCTGTTTTGTAAATAAGTCCATTTGTACCTTTTTTTTTTGATTCCACATATAAGTGATATTATATTTGTCCTTCTTTTTCTGACTTACTTCACTCTGTATGACAGTCTCTAGGTCCATCCATGTTGCTGCAAATGGCATTATTTCATTCCTTTTATGGCTGAGTATAAAACCTTTAAAAGTTTCTATTTTTATACTTGATCATGTGTTTGCTTGGTGTTTATTTTAAAATATTGTGGTCTAGTATTTTTCTTTTTATGCTAAATGTATTATCAGTTATTTAAAAGTCAGTAAACATTAAAGTACTTTAGATTATACCATTTTATTTTAGCATTTCAGAATTTACCCAGAATTTTCTATAATAAAATTGTAATAAATTAAGAAAAGTATAATTTGCAGTATGCAGTTTAGGTATACATAATCCCTTTAATGGAAACTGAAGCAAGAGTTATTTTCTAGAGTTTACATATTATCTTACATTTTAAAATAAACTAGAAATATCTTAGTCCTATCTCTTGATAAACTTATGAAACATGTATTTTTACTTATAGTTGTGTTGGGGCTTAGGGGTTTATTCATCAGGTTGGTCTTATTAGAAGTGTCAGAGACATCTCCTTTCAGTTATTTCCCCTTCTAATTTTATTTTTATAATGTACTAGAAAAATGTCCTGGAATTATTAAAATCTACTAAAAAGGAGATCAGAATAACTAAACCCTTTAGATTAATATCTGTTGTGATTCCACGTAACTCTCTTCTTTAGATACTATGGTGGTACTGTTATTTTTATCACATGTTTACAGTTCAGAGGTTTGACTCCCAGTCTTAGATCTACTGCCCCAAATCTTAAGAGGCTCATTTGTGTTAAAGTTTCTCATGACATTTGAGAGAGCTGTTCTTTTAAAATGATTTTTCAGGATCTGACTTCACAGTATAGTTACTCTTGCTATAAACTGAATTTATTGTGAGAAATATCATAATAACCTATATGGCTTATCCATATTTAGCTCTTAGGATTTCTTACTAAAGTCTGTCTGTATGTATTTTCTTAGTTTATTTTTCCTTTTTCCTCTTCACTTTCACTAATAGCTGATTTAAACTTTTATGGTGTTGGAAGCTTTGCTGACTTCTGTAGCCTCCATTACTGTGTAGGCAAGTAAGATTTTAAGAGAAACAGTTCTTTACTAAGTCTGGCATGCCACCCTTCTTAAAAGATTTTGCATGCAAATGCTTATTCTAACAGAAGCATGAGGTTGCTATATTTTAATTAGTCTTGCGTTTCTAGAGTTATCTACTTTTCAAAACAAATTCCTTTTCTATTTAGATTCCTAATTAATCCTTTATTAACTAGTCATAAATAGACTGTTCTTTCCTTCTAAATCCAGGTATTCCATGTCTACTTAGACATTGGTTTTTGGTTTTTGTTTTTATCTGGGTTTTTTGGCATCTTCATAAGTCACACTGACTCTTCTTTGAAATGTTCCAAAATATCTAAAAGATACCTTATAATCAAACAAGTAGTCCCTTTGAAATAAGGTAGGACATACTCTGTGCATTTTGTGTTAGTGATGGCTGTGAGTCCTACCCTTACTCTAATGCCCTGAAAAAGATAAAAGGAAAGACTGACTTACTAGTGAGTGGGTTGACTAGAGAAGATATTCTTTTGTTCTTAATACATCAGTTTTTTAGAATAAATGAACCTGGAGTGGAAGAATTTCTTTTCATGAAGACCAAAATGAGAATATTTGAGACATAGGCATTCTATAAGTAGATGCATATAATGAAAGCAATCCGATTATGTAGTTTGGGATGAATGTGCAGGGAGAGATAGATGAGGGTGCATGTTAACATGTTTGGCGATTGCACATTGGGAACTCTTTTAGTGCATTAGAGAGGAGTAGAAAGCTGACCACTGGTAGCATCTTCTCCTTGCTCTCCACAGCAGACTCTGCATTTGTATTCACCTTGTGTATCCTGTTAACTATCCCTTATGCTGCACTTTTGATAATTAATTTTCTCTGAAATATATTCTAGATTTCTAACATGCTTTATTAAAAATTATTATGCTTTTAACCTTTAAATATATATGCCTGAACTTTTTCCAAGCGATTTCTTAATATTTAGTATAGAAGATAATTCCTCATTTAATATTTAGTTTATTTGCCTAGGTTGGATTATCTCAAGATGCCCAAGATCAAATGAGAAAGATGCTTTGCCAAAAAGAGTCTAATTACATCCGTCTTAAGAGGGCTAAAATGGACAAGTCTATGTTTGTGAAGATAAAGACATTAGGAATAGGAGCATTTGGTGAAGTCTGTCTAGCAAGAAAAGTAGATACCAAGGCTTTGTATGCAACAAAAACTCTTCGAAAGAAAGATGTTCTGCTTCGAAATCAAGTTGCTCATGTCAAAGCTGAGAGAGATATCCTGGCCGAAGCTGACAACGAATGGGTAGTTCGTCTTTATTATTCATTCCAAGACAAAGACAATTTATACTTTGTAATGGACTATATTCCTGGGGGTGATATGATGAGCCTATTAATTAGAATGGGCATCTTTCCAGAAAATCTGGCACGATTCTACATAGCAGAACTTACCTGTGCAGTCGAAAGTGTTCATAAAATGGGTTTTATTCATAGAGATATTAAACCTGATAACATTTTGATTGATCGTGATGGTCATATTAAATTGACTGACTTCGGCCTCTGCACTGGCTTCAGATGGACACATGACTCTAAGTACTACCAGAGTGGTGAGTAAAATCATAAAATTTGTATGTATTCATATGACTTATTAGTGTAATAAAATATAAGATGATATTATCCCTGGATGGGAGCCAGAAGTCCTGGGTCAGGTCTTAACTCCATTGGATAAATGTGAGTGAATCCTTTAGATACTTAGATTTATAAAATGAAAATGTGTTAGAATTATTTATTTCTAAATGTCATTAACATTTTTGAGTTAATCTCTTTACATTTTGTTAATGTGAAATGTGTTGGACAAATAACAATTTGAAAATAGTTAAAAAATTTTTTTAATTGAAGGATAATTGCTTTACAGAATTTTGTGGTTTTCTTTTTTTTTTCCTTAAATTTTTTATTATTATTTTTTTTTACTTTACAATATTGTATTGGTTTTGCCATACGTCAACATGCATCTGCCACGGGTGTACACATGTTCCCCATCCTGAACCCCCCTCCCACCTTCCTCCCCATACCATCCCTCTGGGTCATCCCAGTGCACCAGCCCCAGGCATCCTGTATCCTGCATCAAACTTGGACTGGCAATTCGTTTCTTATATGATATTATACATGTTTTAATGCCATTCTCCCAAATCATCCCCCTCTTCCCCTGGTTTTCTGTCATACAACAGTTTGGAAATAATTTTTAAATGAAGCCCCCTACACACCACTTAGCTTAAGAATTAGGTTATTAGTATTTTTGAAGTCCCTAACTATCACTTTGCTTTCTTTCCTCCACAGAGGTAACCTTTATTTCAAAACTCCATAATCAGTTCTTTACTTTTCTGTATACTTTTATGCATATCCCTGAACAACATATTACTTCATTTTGCCTACTCTTGAACCTTTATTTAAATGTAATCATTCTACATGTATTCTTCTATGTTGACTTCCTATATTTGTTTGAGGTTCATCTGTGTTCCTGCATATAAATAAATAATAACATTTATTTTCATAGCCCTTAGGATTCCATTGTATGACTGTTATACAGCTTGTTTAAACACTTTATGTACATGATTCTTATGTACATGATTCTCTTTAATCCTCACAATATCATTGTGAGGCAGAGTGAAGAACCTGAGGCTAAGTTAGAAATTTGCCCATGGTCGGACAGAAAAGAAGTGTAAGGGCTAGGCTTTGAACCCAGGTTTGTCTGCTTACAGGGCCCATGTTATTTCTGCCATACCACACTGCCTCACCAAGATCCCTCCAAGCACTAATGGAAGTGTAAGTCAATCTAACATTTGTTGAATACTTACCATGACTAGGTGCTTTATATATATTCTAATTTAATGTTCACAGCAATCCTCTGAGGTAAGTATTATTGCCTCCAGTGCTTCTTGTGAACACAAGCGGATTTACATTAAATGGATAGAACTGAAGATATCTGAACCTACTTTAATGTTCAGGTTAACATAGTTTAATATCTCCCCTGATTTACCTGAATCTTATCTGGGGCTTATCTTAAAAATATGATTCTTAGGCTCTATTCCAGTCTTCTGATTGAAAATCTCCACTGGAGGGTAGAAATTGTATTTTAATCAAACATTCCAGTTGTTTATTATAGTTAGGTTAGTTTCAGATTTTTTTCCCCTAGGTGATTTCATCCAGTCATAGCTTTAATTACTACCTCTGCATCAGTGAATTCCAAATCTCTCTTCAGAAATGTCCTCCCCCTTTCATAAGGATTCCTAATAGCCCTTTCAAACTTAAGACTGCTAATAAATGATTCTTAATTTCTCCCCCTCCCTATTTATTCCCCCCTCCCTTTTGGTAAATTGTACTACCACCACCCATCCTTGATTCTAAATGTGTTCACTTTTCTCCATCTGCACTAGTATCATCATAGTCCAAACTTAACTTTAATAGCCTCTTACCTGGTCTCTTTTTCACCCTTGTCCTCTCTATAATCTGTTCTCTATACAGCAGTTAAAAGTTTTCTTTTTTAAACGTATTGTCAGACCTTTTCATTACTTCAAGAGAATGAAAAGGTTTGATGCGTGTTTTAAAAGAAATGCCTTCATTTAATACTTATGTATATATGTAAGTATATTCATATATATAAATACATATATATATATATATATATTCCAGTATCTTCACTGTACTTGGAGTAAAAGGCAAATCGTTTCTTGTAAAACCCATGTGCGCTGTTTCCTGCTCCATTTCGTACCATTCTCCCCTTTACTAACCACACTGGTCCTCTCGAGTACTGTTGTGTGTAGAATGCCTTGTCTGGTTTTCATATTGTTGAGTTCCTCTTTTTTTTTAAACAAATGTCACCTCAGCACATTTGCCATATCACCGCATGTTGATTCTCTGTACGGGATGCATCACTGGTTCTTACATATGTATTTGTTATATTTTCCCCCTACTGATAACCTGCCTGAGAGAAGAATATTGTCTTTATTGTTAATGTTGTCATTTGCTGAATAAATGAAACACAAATCTAATTTGTTTGAAACTTTGTCCAGAATAGTATTGGAGAGCAGCCTGAATAACAAATTCTCAGACCTGCCTACTCAGTAACTTTTATTGTCCTCATTTATTGTTGAGTAAATTACTGCATCTTAGGCTAATTTTTCTTAGTGTAAGACTTGTCCTATTGGTATTTCAAGAGTACAGTCTCTAGTTATTAATAATCACACCATCAGTGATTTGGCATACATTGGGTCTTAGCTTGTCAACACGGAGAAATGTTGTTAATTCTAAACTAGGCAATGGCACCCCACTCCAGTACTGTTGCCTGGAAAATCCCATGGACAGAGGAGCCTGGTAGGCTGCAGTCCATGGGGTCACTAAAAGTCGGACACGACTGAGCGACTTCACTTTCACTTTTCTCTTTCATGCATTGGAGAAGGAAATGGCAACCCACTCCAGTATTCTTGCCTGGAGAATCCCAGGGATGGTGAAGCCTGGTGGGCTGCCGTCTATGGGGTCGCACAGAGTCGGACACGACTGAAGCGACTTAGCATAGCATAGCATAGCATAGGATGTCTAAAGATTAAACAGATAGGTTTACTCTTGTTTTTATTTATTTATGTATGTATTTTACTATACAGGTGACCATCCACGGCAGGATAGCATGGATTTCAGTAATGAATGGGGTGACCCCTCTAACTGTCGATGTGGTGATAGACTGAAACCACTGGAGCGGAGAGCTGCACGCCAGCACCAGCGGTGTCTCGCACATTCTTTGGTTGGGACTCCTAATTATATTGCGCCTGAAGTCTTGTTACGAACAGGTAGACGTTTGTCTTACAAAGAATCTCAGTATGCCTGTAGACCAGGAGAATATGGCTAATGGTTCAGGTTTACAATAAAAGTATTAATTCTATAGTATAAATTGGTGATTTAATATTAATTTTGATTTTATTCATTCTGAGCAGTTTTTTCTAAAGTGCTTATGAATAACCATAAATTTGGTGTCTAATTTTAGGCTATACACAGTTGTGTGATTGGTGGAGTGTTGGTGTCATTCTTTTTGAAATGTTGGTAGGACAGCCGCCTTTCTTGGCACAGACACCATTTGAAACACAAGTGAAGGTAAGGTGTAGAATCTGTACCAAAATAATCATTATGAAGCCCCAATACCATACACCTTTATCAGTCCTTTATTTAGAGCATCTTAATTTACAATTAAAGAATGAGCTTGTAAGGATATAGGAACCTACTGAAATTCCACGTGTGCTCTCCCCTGTGTGACTTTAACACCCCCATATCCTTCCTCATGCACACACTACAGTCATGGCTCTTCCTCTTACAAGTTTTTAGTACCTTTTGAAGATGTATTCCAATTTATTCTTTCTACTGACTGCTGGCTTTGTTTCCTTTCATGTACATTCTGACCCCAAACTACTAACAAATGTCTATATCTCCCTAGCACTTAAATGAAAAGCTGCTCACAATTTTGATCACAAATTATCCCATTTAAGAAGCCTTTTAGTAGCCTTGTCTATAAAGTCCAAGTCTTTCGTTTGTTCATACCATTCCCTCTGTATGGAATACCCTTCTTTCTCTCCCATGTTTCACAACTTTCCCTCTTTTCTGTTTCACTCCTGGGCATTTTTAATCATTCTTTGAGCGTATCTTGACATATACTATCTTTTCTATGACACTGTCCTCAAGTTATAACTTCTGTCTGTCACTTCATTTAATACATTATATTTAAAACTTCCTTCAGAATTTCTTTTGTTACAGGTTTACTGGTAATACATTCTCTCA
Source organism: Bos indicus x Bos taurus (assembly GCF_003369695.1). Lineage (NCBI taxonomy): Eukaryota > Metazoa > Chordata > Mammalia > Artiodactyla > Bovidae > Bos > Bos indicus x Bos taurus. The sequence continues at coordinate 86,847,055 of NC_040084.1, read as the reverse complement.
GGTTTGTGTCAGATTTGTCTGAAAGTATCTTTATTTTGCCTTCATTTTAATACATATGTATATATGAAATAAATGCATAGGTAGAAATACAAATATGTTTGTGTAGGTGCTGTGTGTGAAAGATTGGATGCTTTCTCCCTAAAGATGAAGAACAAGGCAAGGATGTCTGGTCTGAGTCTTATTCAGCATAGTTCTGGATGTCTTAGCCAGTGTAATACAGCAGTGAAAGAAAAAGCATAAAGGTTAGAAAAAAAAAAAAAACTTGCTTTATTCACAGGTGGCATAATTTTCTATATTGAAAATCTCAGGCAATCTGTGAAAAACTCCATAGAACTAATAAGTGACTTTAATACGGTTGTAGGGTATGAGAGTAATATGTAAAAATCAATTGAATAGTTGAGCCAATTCTAAAATTCATTTTGGTGGACAAAGAAACTGATAACAAAAACAAGTTTTTAAAAGGACAGAGTTTGAGGAATCAACTACTTGATTTTAAGACTTAAGAGGAAGTTACACTAATCCAGATAGTATGATATTGGCAAGAGGAAAGAATCACTGAACTTAAAGAAAAATCGATAGAAATTACGCAGTCTCAACAGCAGAGAGAAAAAAGAATTTGAAAGTACAATAACTTCAGGGACTTCCCTGGCAGTCCAGTGGTTAAGACTGTACTCTCAATGCAGGAGGCATGGGTTTGATCCCTGGTCAGGGACCTAAAATCCCACAAGCTGTGTGGTGTGGCCAAAAAACAAACCAAAAAAATAAAGGTAAGGAATGTGAAATACCATGCAATTTATGTAAAAACACACAAACACAAATAGTCCAATAAGACTTCTTCATATAAAACTTAGAGGAAATTTGTTTTTCTTACCTCTTTCCTTCTAATTTTTAAAAATCTTCTTTAAAGGTTATCAACTGGCAAACATCTCTTCACATCCCACCGCAAGCTAAACTGAGTCCTGAAGCCTCTGATCTTATTATTAAACTCTGCCGAGGACCAGAAGATCGCTTAGGCAAGAATGGTGCTGACGAAATAAAAGCTCATCCATTTTTTAAAACAATTGATTTTTCCAGTGACTTGAGACAGCAATCTGCTTCATACATTCCTAAAATCACACACCCAACAGATACATCAAATTTTGATCCTGTTGATCCTGACAAGTTACGGAGTGATGATAATGAGGAAGAAAATGTAAATGACACTCTCAACGGATGGTATAAAAATGGAAAGCACCCTGAACATGCTTTCTATGAATTTACCTTTCGGAGGTTTTTTGATGACAATGGCTACCCTTATAATTATCCAAAACCTATTGAATATGAATATATTAATTCACAAGGCTCAGAGCAGCAGTCAGATGAAGATGATCAGCACACAGGCTCAGAGATGAAAAATCGTGATCTAGTGTATGTTTGACACACTAGGAAATAATTGTAATGAGGATTTGCAAAAAGGCCTGAAACGCAGGGTTTTTTGAAGCTCTGAGAGTAAAATTATGCAAATGTGACAGAGCTATGTATGTGTGCTCTGTGTACAATATTTTATGTTCCTAAATTATGGAAATCCTTTTAAATATTAATTTATTCCAGCCTTTTAAATCAGTAATTTAGAAAAAAATTTGTTATAAAGAAAGTAAATTATGAGCTGAATATTATAGTCAGTTCTTGGTACTTAAAGTACTTAAAATAAAAAATAGTGCTTTGTTTAAAAGGAGAAGCCTGTTTTCTATGTGTACATAATGCTAAATAATTTTAAAAAACAAGAATTTTTGAAAAATTTTTGAAAGACAGTTTTAGTTTTATCTTGCTTTAACCAAATATGAAATATACCCCACATTTACAGAGCTGTTTTTTTTTTCTTTCCCCATAACTTTATTCTTAGAAAAAATAAGCTCTAGAAATGAAGGCATCATGGTGGTGAGTGTTCCTAGGCTAACGATAATCTGTATAATTCACATTTGATAAATAAGAAATACAAAGTTGAATATGAATACAAAATATGAAATACAAAAATGAAATATAGTATGCTCATCCAAATGAAAAATAGTGCAGCTTATCTTTTTTTCCCCTCTGTAGAGTATTTAATTTTTTAATATATCTCAAAAATTAATGACTTTGAAAGAAGCAAATCACTACATTTTTCTTTCCATACTGGTATTTTTAATGCTGCTTTCAGTTTTTAAAGGGAATAAAGCTGCCATAAATTAAAAGTTTCAGTACTAAAAGCTAAGATCTTTCACATTTTGACTCTGAAATTAAAAAATAATTCCACATGTTAAGCAGAGAGATTATTTTCAACTTCATATAAAACTTTGATTAGAACTTACTTGTGGGTACCTTTGGATTATGTCATCAATAATATTGTAGATTTCCTCTTTCAAAACAGTGCTGCATACATGGACTGTTACTGGCAAAGGAAAGTCTGGCTATTTGGCAGCATTTTACCTATGGTCAGATTAATTGGTGAAAAAATTATTATTATGTAACTCCTAATTAAGATGGCCATTAGTAATTAGGAAAAATACATAGTGGTCTTTTAGAAAATTCAAAACCTCATAACTTATTTAAAGTTAAATAATATGTCCTTCAGCATTACTATTATATATAATATTTAGGTTTTAAGGACAACTTGTTGTTTCATACCAGAATACATTTAGCTTAGCTTGTAGGAAGGGGGAAGGGGCTCTAATTCTAACATTAGTAAAATTTGTATTTTATTTGCTTTTCTTAAGCTCCACTGGTAGGGAATTGTTTTATCACAACTTAAGAGGCATAATTTTAGTGATTTTCAAACTTATTCATATAAAAGCTAATGGAATCATATATGTAAGTAAAATTAAAGGCAAAAAAAAAAGGCAAAGCCTGTTCGAGCTGAATTGGGGAGGGCAAAGATTAATTAGCTCACACTTAAAACATTTTCATAGGTGGCCTTCTCAGAGCACTGCATAACCCACTATGTAATGGTGGGTCTTTGGCAGTTATTGGTCGTTTTGAGAATCTGATGAAAATTGTGGGCTCTGTTCCCAGAAAAATGCACGTCAACAGATACGCCTAAGATGTCACATTGCAGTTGGACGTATTGAAACCTGTCACAAACTCTTGGTTATGGACCTCTGTCCTATAAGAACACTGATACATTAAATTAAGAACTTTGCTTTAAATTTACTGATGAGTGCTCAGATTAGCACATCTTGTATAAACTGATAATTTCTGATGAGAAAGGTCTGTACCATGTGATAAGATATCCTTGTGAATGCCTCTTTCTGGGATAGCGCTCCACTTTAAACATACCCTTTCAAGGGCACTAACATACATGTTTGACTTGTTACAGTCTTAATACAGAAATATTTTGAAGGACCTCTACTCAGAATTGTGAGAAAATGCACTGTGTAAGACAGCAGTCTTCACTTCATGGAGCATTTGATTAGTCCTGTGAAATTCTATGCAAAACATATTAATTCAAGAACTTTTGTTGTTACCCCCATTGCTCTTCAGGCTTTCTCAGATTTATTGAAATTTCCATTTAGTTTTTATTTCTGGACTATGGTGCAATACAGTAGAGAACCAACTTTGTTGCAGTTACATTGTAGAAAAACTAAGGTGCTGTCTTCCCCCTCTCCCCACAAGATCTGTGTTGCCTTTACTTCTCAAATGTAAGACACTACAAATATTGTATCCTTTTAAATTTCCTCTGACAATATAAACTTTTTGTATTTAAATGAAGCAGTGTACAAGCCTTTAGTATCTGCATTTTTTAACAGTTTGGATATACTGTCATATTCCCAAACTATTAAACTACATTAAGCTGACTTATTCCCAAACTATATTCCAGTAGGAATCTGGTGCTTCCTGCCAAAAAGATGAGACCAATGTCAAAAATCTATATGCTCTCAGTTGAAATAGAGTGAAAACACTGATCAATCATGTTTTCTTTTTAAAATAATTTTGCCAGTCATTAAAAAAAAAAAAAAACTTGCTGTCTTTCTTATACTTTCCCCTTTTATGCATATCAATAGTATTTATGAAATGTGTTCTGTAAGTATGTAATTGTAGATACAGTTATGTATTGTCCAGTGATGTCCTAAGGCAGGCCCTGTTGCTATATCTTTTCTACCTTATTTGTAATAGAAACTATAGAATGTATGACTAAGAAGTCACTTTGAAATTGACTTTTTAAAAAAGTTATTACCTTCTGCTGTTGCGAAGTGCAAAACTGTGAGTGGAAATGATTTATTCTGACTTAATAATATGTTGAAATTAGAGAATACAGTGGGAGGATTTTTAGATATTGCTGCTGCTGTTACCTAAGGTACTTTAGACATTTTTCTTTAATAAACAAAAATAAACAAAAATCCCTTTGGTATTTAAAGTAAAACATTTAGCCTGTTTGTTTTAATCTAAAACAAAAAGTAATTTTGGTCAATATAATGGTATATTTGTAAAGCGCCTTAATAGATCCCTTGTGAAGGCACTATATACCACAGTTTACTTTTATATTGTATTATGTATATAAGTATTTTGTATTAAAATTGAATCAGTACAACACTACAGTTTTATAAAGTAATGCTTTGTTAGGAAAAGGAATTACAGCTTTGCAATATAACTGAATTGTTTTGCATACTTATGAATGTAGTAGAAATGAATAATCAGCCTGTGTTTTTAATGAATCTATTTGTATTTTCCCAATCATTTTCTCTAGTGTAACATTTGCTGGGATCATAATAAAAAAAAAAAAAAGCAAAATTCAAATCTTTAAATTATGTGTGGAAAGCTTTTAGGGTAAGTTGATTTTATTAATTCAAAAATTTAATCTTTTTATTCTCAGAAAATTTATGGTCAAAAATCTGATACTTTGGAATTAAAAAAAAAAAAAAATATATATATATATGTAGCTAATGATAATTCCTACTTAGATTAAGGCAAACTGAATAGAGTTAGTGTAAACCAGTAAAATGTTTTCATTTTGTCCAATATAAGTACAATAAATAGTTCATGTTAAAGGCTTCCTTTAGGTCAGTACAGGTTTAAAAAATTAATAATTTTCAACTATTAAACTCTGCGTCTAGTATCATTTGAGTCCAGTTTATGATTTTTAAAATGTGAAGTTATTGGCTAATCTCTTTTCCTTTATTTACAGTCTTTTACTTTATCACATGAACTGCCTACCAAATATATATGTTGTTGTTATACCTTAAATCCATTTTATGTAGATGAACAAGCATTTAGGGGTTTCCCCCCCCTTTTTCAAGTATTACCATCATTCTTAGGTCTCCTTTTATCCTCTTGTCTGCACACACTTTATATTTGGTCTATATGAGACTGTTGTGTAACTGATACAAACTGCATTATGCTTATGATTCCTTTTACTACTACTATTTTAAAAAATTTCCTATTAATTATTTGTCCTTTTAGTTACCTAGCATATTTTTGGTGGGTGAGAGGTGATAGGGACTCCATGCAACCAACCCATTTTCCCTTTTAATTCTGTTAATTCTTGTATACAGTGTGTTTGCCTTCATATGTCATCACCATCGTCATCCAAGAGCTATCTGCCAGGCTGGCTGTGGTTTCAGCAGACCTCCATCACAGTTGAATTTCTCTTTGCCCAAGCTTATTTCCCCTGACTCCCACACCATCTTCTTGCTGACAGCTGAATGGGAGACATGCACTGCTGGTCTTGGAGCGTCTCCCGCTGAGGTGGGGGCAGCTTCAGCCACAGACACTGGTGGCAGCCCTTCTTGGGAGCTCCTACCACATGAACCATGGAGCTGGCTGGTGCCATTGTGGAACCCTCCTTCTAGCTAGTTCATTAGCTTTGTCATTTTAATACATTTTGGATCCATGTTTGTCATGCTTAAATTGTGACCATACCTTGTTATGCCAAACGCAAATACACAGACAGTATATCCGCTTACATGTATGAAGGCTAAAGGGAGGATATCAAATTTATGTTTGAAACACAGGCAGTTATTGTTCTCCCAAATAGCCAGTCTTCTCCCTTCTGTAAAGTCACCCAGAGATCCTGGAATCTTGGTGGATTCAGAATCTGGGTGGGGCTTTGAGTTGCATTCCCTGGAAAAGGGTTAAATTTGTTCTGTTGAGGAAAGGGGGATTCTTGAGCGTACCTAGCTTCCAGAGGGGCTGACACAGGCTGCTCTTGTTCTCCAGCTTCCATTCTAAGTTCTCCTTTTACTAACACAGCCCCCGCCCCGACCCCTGTTCATGTTTCAACTGTGCCACCAGTGCACGTGTTTCTCATGTTGCCTTGTAATTAGTCGTGCCATGAGACTAAGGTTTTGACCAATGGGATATGAGCAGAAGTGATATATGCAATTCTACTTCATACCCTTGAAATTAATATTGCTAGCCTGCTGCTCACTCCTTCCTGTTGCTGAACTCATACCCTAACTAAATATAATGTACACTTCATGTTAGTGTATAATCTGATTTCCAAAATAATTTAAGCAGGCCATTTTATACTTTTGACTATTTCCCGTGTAATGACTCATGAAATTCAGTTATTTAACTAGTACATTTTCTGATTCATCATCTTCACCCCTCGTTTGGTTAAACTCATTTGGTTGAGACCCCCATCAACTCGCCTGAATTATTGTAAGAACTTTCTAACTGGAGTCTTTAACTTCATTCAGGTCCTTCAAGTTTATTATCCAACTATCAACCAAATGACATACTTGAAAGATCGTTCTAGATTCTGGTAGTATGACCAAGTAAGCTCCTGATGGATTGACTATTACACAACTACAAACTTGGGGGCAAAATAAAAATCTACCTAAAGATACTGAAGTGGAACAAAGAATAGGCAGATTCTGGGTGGAAGGCATCCTATCTAACAACTAAACTAATTTGAGATGCTGCCCAGCAGAATCAAACCAAGTTAACTGCCTGGCTCTTGTTGTTCAGTCGCTAAGTCATGTCCGACTCCTTGCAACCCCAGGCAGCATGTCAGGCTTCCCTGTCTTTCACTATCTCACGGAGTTTGCTCAGATTCATGTCCATTGAGCTGGTGATGCTATCTAACCATCTCATCCTCTGCCGCCCTCTTTTGCCTTCAATCTGTCCCAGCATCAAGGTCTTTTCCAATGAGTTGGCTCTTCACATCAGGTGGCTTCCCACTATATAAGCTTTTATATAATTTGAATTTGAACCATGTGAATGCATTGCCTATCCAAATATAAATACATAAAGTGGAAATAAAAAATAAAATCTTGGGGATTTCCTGGTGACTCAGTGGTAAAGAATCTGCCTGCCAATGCAGGAGACATGGGTTCAGTTCCTGATCCAGGAAGATCCCACATGCCAGGGATCAACTGAACCCATGCACCGCAACTACTGAGCCTGTGCTCTAGAGTCTTCAAGCTGCAACTGCTGAAGGCCATATACCCTGGAGCCCATGCTCTGCAATAAGAGAAGCCACCACGATGGGAAGCCTGTACACTACAACTAGAGAGCAGCCCCCGCTTGCTGCAGCTAGAGCAAAGCCTGCACAGCAACAAAGACCCTGCACAGTCAAAAATAATACTAAAAAAATAAAATCTTTAAGTCCAAGTGGAGGAACTGGGCTTAGACTAAGCAAGATACACTTTCAATGAGACAAGCCAAACGAAAGAGCTGTGGAAGTGTGAAGTAGAGACGTTTGTATGGTTGGTCAAAGTATTAAGATTAGGTTATGTGGCATAAGAAACCCAAAACAAAGACTGTTTAGACACACAGTATCTGGTTCGATTCCAGGAAGATCCCCTGGAATAGGAAATGAATGCCTACAGTATTCTCGCCTTCTAAATTCCATGGACAGAGGGGCCTGGCAGGCTACAGTCCAGGGGGTCACAAAGACTCAAACACGACTGAGCGTGCACACACACACACACACATAAAATCCAAAACAACAATTGCTTAGACTGACTAGAGTTGGCAGTCGACACTTGGTATAGCAGCTCCACAGCGTCAGTCCATACTTCATCTGTACAGTTCTGCTATCTTCACATGAAGTGAAGTTGCTCAGTCATGTCCGACTCTTTGCGACCCCATGGACACCAAGCTCCTCCGTCCATAGGATTTTCTAGGCAAGAGTACTGGAGTGGGTTGCCATTTCCTTCTCCAGGGCATCTTCCTGACCCAGGGATCAAACCCAGGTCTCCCGCATTGTAGACGGACGCTTTACCATCTGACCCAGCAGGGAAATCCTATAAGCCTATATAAGCCACCTTCACATGGCTTATATCCTAAAGGTCATGTATGGTCAGAGTTGATGTTCTAACCTGAAAAGGGGATGGTGTGACTGGAAGGGGGGTTTTCAGGGCCTTCCCCTGTAAGGTACCTTCCTAAAAGTTCTATACGACACTTCTGCTGGCCAGAAGTTAGATCCACGGCCACACCTAGCTACATGAGAGTCTTGGAAAATGTAGTCCTTTTTCCAAGAAGCCCAACTTAATCAAGGAAGACTATTAGGAAAATGAGGACTTGGTGGGCAGATCTCTGTCTCAGTGAGCAAGTTGAGGGAATTTCAATCTGATAGCTCCTATTTTCTCTAACAAACATGGATATCACTTTGCCAACAAAAGTCCATATAGTCAAAGCTATGATTTTTCCAGTAGTCACATACAGATGTGAAAGCTGGACCATGAAGGCTGAGCGCCAAAGAATTGATGTTTTCGAATTGTGTGCTGGAGAAGACTCTTGAGACTCCTTTGAACTTCTAGGAGACCAAGCCAGTCAATCCTAAGGGAAATTAATCCTGAATATTCATTAGAAGGACTGTTACTGAAGTTGAAGCTCCAATACTTTGGCCATGTGATGCAAAGAGCCAACTCACTAGAAAAGACCCTGATGCTGGGAAAGATTGAGGGCAACAGCAGAAGGGGACGACAGAGGATGAGATGGTAGAATAGCATCACTGACTCAATGGATATGAGTTTGAACAAACTCTGGGAGATAGTGAAGGACAGAGTTGACTGGTGTGCTGCATGCAGTCCATGGGGTCACAAAGAGTCAGACAGGACTTATCAACTGAACACAATTTTCTCTGAAGGTGGAGATAAAGTGACTGGCTGAAAGGGCAGAAAGGGGTATGTGGCTGGCTTGAGGACAGTGGTGCAAGTCTGAAATAACTAATGTGAAGAGTAAGAGAGAGAACTGAAGGGGGACATGCAGAAAAATATGTGTCAGGTGGGGAGATATGTAATTGTGCATCAGTCTTCAAGGTGGTGTGATTTTTTTTTTTTTTTCCTATGGCATTCAGCAATCTGGGAGCAGCCAGTCTGTGATGGAAGGTATTATTTAGGAAGGAAGAAGCTATTATTTAGGAAAAATACTACTTAGGAAGAATGGAAGCTATTATTTAGGAAGAACATTCTTATCACTATCCTCGGTGAGACAGCACTGAGGATCTATCTCAGTTTGTTCCTGCAAATACTGTGACATAATCTATTCATAAAAATTCAGCAGATTCTTTGTGTGTGTGTGTGTGTGTGTGGCTACACTGTGTGGCTTGTGGGATCTCACTTCCCGTACCAGGGACTGAATCCAGAATCCTAACCACTAGGCTACCAAGGAACTCTTTTTTATGGGGGGGGGGGGTGGAGATTCTTAATCATGGTTATACTTTTCTAGTCTTATACATATTCTGTACCTTAAGAGATGGCTCAGATTTGTGAAGGAGGAGAGCCAGATGCAATAGACCAGATGAGTGAAACTAGTCCTGAAAGTCCTTTAGATTTCTCTGATAAAATGTAAAAAGTGTCTCCAAATTCTTTTTTTTTTTTTTTTAACAACAGTGTATTTATCCTGCAAGTATCTAAGTAATGCCTACCATAAGCCAGACATTGCCCTAGCCAAATGGAGGAAGTATGTAACTTTACATCATTTACCTACTGGGGCAAAGTGAAAGTCACTCAGTAGTGTCCGACTATTTATAACCCCATGGACTATACAATTCATGGAATTCTCTAGGCCAGAATACTGGAGTGAGTACCCTATCCCTTCTCCAGGGGATCTTCCCAACCCATTAATTGAACCAGGATCTCCTGTATTGCAGGCAGATTCTTAACCAGCTGAGCTATCAGGGAAGCCCAAAAGAGGGCAAAGAGACAGCAAATACATAATGTTGAGAAGTAGTCTTCATGTTGTTCCCTTCTGTGTAATTCTCTCTCCCCTCCAAATCTTTCACCTCATGGTTATCAAATTAATCTTCCTATTCCTTTATAAATTATGCATTCATTTGAACTTTAAATGGTTCCTTGACACCTTCTGAATAAAATTTCAACTCTTTACTAGCACTTAACCCTTTTTACCTAATTTTTGTTAACTTTCCTGTATGTATCTTATGATCCTACCAAATCAATTCACCATACACCAGGAAAAAACTCATCTCTAGTTTCTCTGAGTCCCAGTTTGGATACGATCATTTTAGAGGGATGGAGATTGTAGAAACCACACTGTAAAAGAAGAAATGACTACTGTAGTAGTCATGAAGGCGGTACACAAATATGTTTCTCACTGTCCCATCATTTTGAAGTCAGCCTTGGCCACATGACTTGCTGTGGCCAGTGAAATGTGGGCAGAGGTGGCACGTCTCGTACCCAGGCAGAAGTTAGACAAATTATCTCGTTTTCTGTTTTCAACTGTTCAATGTCCCCAGTGCCTGCCTCCACTCTACATGAACAAATAGAGGAAATGAAAAGAAAGAAATTCCTGGTGTTTGAAACCTCTTCAATGTAGAGGTTACTACAGAATACTTTAAATGACTAAAACAACAACAGAATACCCTAGTCTCCCTAGATTAGTACAACCAGTAAGAAACAGTAGTGTAAGCCACTATTTTGATGTGTTTTTTAAATTAACTTCATTGAGGTATAAATTATGTACAGTAAAATGTATCGATTTTATGTGTACTGTTCAATGAGTTTTAATGAACATACACACCTCCTTAACCACTATACTAATTGAGATATAGAACATTTCCATCACCTGAAAAACACTTCCTCATGCCTTCTGGTAGTCTAATATTTTCCCTCATTTCTCCCAGCCCCCAATCCAACCTCTTTCTGTTAATGCCGGCTAGTTTTGCCTGTTCTTGAATTTCATATAAATGAAATCATGTAATATGTATTCATTTTGTGCCCTCTGAGAAGTTTTTAAACTATAAATTGCCTGTATAATTCAACATACCTTTTCACTCGGAAAAAATGAAGTTTAATTCAGTCTAACTAAGGTAATTAATCTGTACCTCATTGAATTATTTTTTCATTTCAAAAAGATACACTGTATTTTCTCATACTAATTATACTTTAACATTACAATAGAGTTTACATGCATCATAGCAAAACTATTCTTTTCTACTTAGTTGAGAATTTTACAAGACTTTAAGCTCCATGAAACATCCTATTTTGTTGACCATGTATATACTCAATGCCTACAGTGCCGCCTGGCACGTAAATACTCGATTAATAAACATCTGTGGGCTGAACGGATGTATTTCCCTTGAATTGCCTTTATATAAGTCTGTGTTAAATTAGGGGATTTAAAATCAGTATGTTAAGTATTTTTAAAAGCAGCGATGCTTTAAAATCAGAATTTTAATTACCAAGCTCTTCTAGAGGAAACCGCGTCTTAAGTGCGTCTGTTTCACCTTAGGTGAAGAAACAGCCTGGAGATTAAGGCTGGAGGAAGCCTGTCCACAAGTACTAACTGTCCATTACGTGTATTTCTATACATCGTGGAACATCATAACTGTATTTGTAGTTTGGTTGCATTAAAACATTGACCAAAAAAAGAAAATAAAATTTCACCAGCATTGTGTCCGAATATCTTTGATCACTCATTCTCTATTTTACAGTATTCATGTCATATCGCTAGAAGCGCCGCAGCCAAATTCTTAGTGTTTGGTTCTAAAACTGGATTTGTCATAAACGAATTGTATGACCCTTGACATTCACCAGTAAAATAGAAACTCTAATCTCCTAACCTCTGAGCAGCGTGATGAAAATCAAGTGGGAGGAAAAGTGAGCAAAGAACTTCAGAAAACATCGAGGAACTGGAAGCGGTAGTACTTATTTGACTGATTACCACCCCTCAGCCTGACCTGTCCGCAGGGGAGGCGGCTGCCCGGGACTGCGCAGGCGCCCCCGTAGGCCCCGCCCACACAGTCGGTCCCGCCCACCTTCTTCGGCCCCGCCCAGCCGGCGCCCTGCGCGCGCACGCCGCCTGGCGTCCTCGCTCCCGGGGCGTCGCCCCGCGTGCGCTGGAGTCACCGAGGCCACCCTTGGCACCGGAAGTGACCCTGGCGGGTCTGCCTTCAAAGTCTGGGCTACTGGAAGCAGCATCTGGGGCTCGTGACGGTTGGACCAGGCAGTGCTGGGTCCGTGAGCAGAGAGCAGGGTGGTTGGGGTGGACAGGGGAGGGCCCTCCTTCTTCGCTGCTCGGAACCCCGCTCGGCTCCCCCCCTCCGCCCGGCCGTGGGCGGTTTCCCGAGAGCCTCTGCTTCGCAGGTGAGTGTCGCGGGGATCCCGGACCCCGGTGATCAGGGCTTTGGAGGGACTCGGGAGCCTGTGATGCGATCCCGCTGCGCATTCTGCTTGTGAGCCTGCCGTTGCCTGCGCCGAGATTCTAGGTCCTCGCTGTTGTCGCTGACACCTGTGGCTTGGGTGGCGGTCCTCCTACCTGAGGAATCCTGTCTGGCCGGAGACTTTTGGGGGCCCCTGCCGATCCCATTCTAGGCCTGTGTCGTTAGAGACGTCTCCGGTCGATGAACCTGTTTTTATTTCTTCGCTTTTTTGACACATTCCCCGCCCGAAACCCTCTCCCCTGTGGGGGGGGAAAAAAGCAAAAGCCTTGACTTTGGGGATTACGTTTTGTTAGGTAGCTGTGATATTGTTAAGGATGTTGTTTCGTACTTATTTTGGAGCTGGGCATCCTACAGGAGGCTAACGACTCTGTTTGTTTCAAGTTGGTACCTTTTAGAAAAAAGTATCCCTCGAAACTTTGTTTCATATTGTATATTACGTGGTGATAAAGTTAGAGATGGACGTGGATCCTTAATGCCTTGTGGGGGATAGACTCAAGCCCTCATTTACTCAAAAATAATTTTCTCTTTTAAGTACCAAGTGCCATTTTTATATCAGTTACTAACTTATGATAACACACTGCTGCACCTCTCTCTTTTGCAAGCACTCATGTATGTCTTCCTCTTTGAAATCAGAGCCTTAGGTACTGCTGAGGACATTCTTAATATTTAGAATATCTTTGCCACATAGTCACAATGCTAGAACGCCAAGGTATCAAGAAGGGTTCTTGTGATGTTCATACAGGCCAAAATATCTCAGTGTGCAGTCCTGTTTTCTTTTCTAAAGGAGATGGTTTTTGTAATCAGTGAGTTCTTACACAAAGAAACAGTGGCAAACTCTTTGTATTAACACTTGTATTAATACAAGTATTAACTTGTGACTTGTTTCATGCCTTAAAAAAAAAATAAAGAAGTAGTGCCAATCAGCGTGTTTTTTTAATTCATGTTTTCCTTTACTTATTTTTCTTTCAATGACAGTCAACTTTCCAACATGCTTAGACTATGAAAAGCTATATAAAGGTCCTTTATGGCATTATTCAAGTTGCTTTTACATTTTAAAGATTCAGTGCTAGGTCCATAGTCTACAATGGATTCTGCATCTTATTTTGAAACTGGTATCACAGTTCTGACAAATACTAAGGATAAATTTTGGTTTATAACAATGGTTTGGGCTTGTTTGCTTTTTAGCTGCTTGACTGGTTTAAAAGATAGTGTGTCAAATCAGTATGGTCAATATTGATAACATGCTAAATAGGTTCTGCCTGTGGTGTTTATTGATATGGCTTGAATATGGCTTTTAAGTTACATTTTGTTATATTCACTGATTTGTTTTGTTCGAGGTAAACTGAAAGTTTACCAAATACATATATATGTTTTTGTTTCCTTGACCAGGTCTCTCTTGATGCTTTTTTTGTAGTGATAACTTTCTTGTGCTTCTTGAGTATTTATCATATGATGATTATAAAGGTATGAAGGTATGCCATGCTATAATTGGTCATTGGTCACTATTTATTGTGCTTATTTGTAATCATCAGTGACTGATTGTAAATTAGCATTATGGTTGCTTTCATATTCCAGAGATGAACATTCTGAAAATTGCTTCACAGTGTATTGTCACTGCTGAAGTTACACACACTCAGCTTACTGAAATGCATGAGGGAAAATGCATAATTGAGCCTCATCTGTTTTTAATTTAGGACATTAGTTTTGCAGATAAATATTTTTTAACATTGATACTGATTTTTTAGCCTGTGCTTAATAATGTTCTGCGCTTGTTTCCTCCTACTTAGCAAAGAAAAAAACACTGAGGATAAATAAAATGATATCCCACTAAACTTCAAGGATTTCAAGGTCTGTCTTATTTTTGTATTCAGTGCAATTCCTTGTACCTCAGTATGTGTTCCGTAACATTTCTTGAATGAATGACCTTTGCACATTACAGTAAAAACTGTAGTGAGAGTGGAACCCTGTCTAAGATTCCTTTAAAAATTAAGTGGGCATGGTATCCTGTTTAGGTGTGAAATTGGGAAGGTCCGGTATTTGTTCTGGGCAGAGAACAGAAATCTTGGAACTCAGATATTTGGATCTGTAACCTTTTTCAGTCTCTTTGAATGCTTCTTTCCCTAATCCTGGAGGAGTAAAGATACTTTGTCTCTTTATAGAGATACTACGGAGAAGGAAATGGCAACCCACTGCAGTATTCTGAGAATTCTGTGGACAGAGGAGCCCGGTGGGCTGCTGTCCATGGGGTCGCACAGAGTTGAACACGACTGAAGCAGCTTAGCAGCAGCAATACTACACAGCATCGCATCAAGTTTGCTAGAAATTTTGTTGTAATACTGAGTTTTTAGTGTTTGAAATAATTTGACTCTGTTGTTCAGTTGCTAAGTTGTGTCTGACTCTTTGTGACTCCATGGACTACAGCATGTCAGGCTTCCCTTTCCTTCACTATCTCCCAGAGTTTGCTCAGACTCATGTCTGTTAAGTCGATGATGCCATCCAATCATCTAATCCTCTGTCGACCCTTCTCCTCAGTTGAGTTCAGTTCAGTCTCTCAGTCGTGTCTGACTCTTTGCAACCTCATGGACTGCTGCATGCCAGGCTTTCCTGTCCATCACCAACTCCGGGATCCTACCCAAACTCATGTCCATTGCATCGGTGATGCCATCCAGCCATCTCATCCTCTGTCGTCCCCTTCTCCCACCTTCACTCTTTCCCAGCATCAGGGTCTTTTCCAGTGAGTCGGTTTTTCACATCAGGTGGCCAAAGTATTGGAGTTTCAGCTTCAGCATCTCTCCTTCCAATTGATTTCCTTTAGGATTAACTGGTTTGATCTCTGTGCTGTCCTAGAGACTCTCAAGAGTCTTCTCCAACACCACAGTTCAAAAGCCTCAATTCTTCAGAACTTAGCCTTCTTTATGATCCAAAACTCACATTCATACAGAAAGACTGGAAAAACCATAGCTTTGACTATGCAGACTACGGCAAACTAATGACTTTGCTTTTTAATATGCTGTCTAGGTTTGTCATGGCTTTTCTTCTAAGGAGCAAGTGCCTTTTAATTTCGTGGCTTCAGTCACAGTTTGCAGTGATATTGGAGCCCAAGAAAAAATATGTCCTGTTTCTACTTTTCCCATCTATTTGCCGTGAAGTGAATGGGACCAGATGCCATGATCTCAGTTTTCTGAATGTTGAATTAAAGCCAGCTTTTTCACTCTCCTCTTTCACCCTCATCAGGAGGCTCTGTTACGTGAATTAAAAATTCATGTTGCATCTTACTTAGGTTAAATGAATGAATTTCGTCATAAACTAAAATAAATACTCAGGACATTTAAGGAAAAGGGTGGTTCTTACAGGATCATATAAAGGAAAAACTTACATTTTTTATCCAGGTAAAGTACGCATAACCTATACTTATGGTTATTTTTCTTTTTAATAATCGCTCTTTAAAAACCAGCAGTGTGTTTTTGGACAGTCTCATTTTTATAATTTTACGATTTCATTTTCTATTAATTGAATCAATAGGTAGCATTTTCAGTTCATTGTGGTTAAAATTTGGTCTGAAGGCTTTTCTTCATATATATTCATTTCTTCAAGTATTGCCAGATACTGTGTCAGGTAGACCCAAATTCTGTCTTCCTGAAGTGTAATTTTGGCAGTGATAAGGATATATTGTTGTTTATTGGCTAAGTCATATTCGACTCTTTGTGACCCCATGGACTGTAGCCCGCCAGGCTCCTCTGTCCATGGGATTTCCCAGGCAAGAATGCTGGCGTGGGTTGCCATTTCCTCCTCCAGGGGATCTTTTTGACCCAGGGATCAAACTTGCATCTCCTGCATTGACAGGTGGATAGGATTCTTTACCACTGAGCCACCAGGGCTTCCCAGGTGGCTCAGTGGTAAGGAATCGGCCTGCCAGTGTGGGGTCGGACATGACTGAGAATGCAGGCACTGGCTAAGGGTATATATTTGGAAATTGAAGATTCCTGTAAACTTACAATGTTGACATTCATTTGAGAAGAGTGTCTTAGAGATGCTAAAAGAATTGGAAAATTTATTTTTTGTCTGACATTTAGATTTTGAGTGGTATTTTAATACATTTTCAGTAAACCCATCATTTCTTTGATAACCAAGAATTTTTAGGTCATTTTTAATGTGGCCTTGGGTTGACTTGACATTTGTTTGTTAGGAAATGCCCATTCATTAACTCCTTAGGAATTTTATCTGAGTAGAAAGAAGTATCCATAACACAGAACCTTCAAAGAAGGCCTGGAGTGACTTCTGTGAGTATTGGGACAGTGAACCCTGGCCCTCAGAAAAACAAAAGGGCAATAATTTAGATTTTTTTTTTTTAAGTGGGGGTGGAGTGGGGTGGGGAGGATGAAAGAGCCAGAGTCTGTTTGCTGTCTGTGCTTATCCAGATCAAGGATGTTCTGCCAGCAGGACGTCTTCTGACAGCTTCTAACAGGCCCCAGCTGTGCTCTTCTAACATTGTTGCCCAGACTGGGTGTCGCTCTAGGGCATATGTAGCTTCAGAGCCAAGCAGTGCCACAGCTGCGGTAGGGATGGGTTGAGGATCAGGGAATGTGAGAGAGCTGAGGCTAAGAAACTGGACAAAGGTAAGACATCTCAGTAGTGAGACAGAACCTGGCAGCACTCATTCATTCAGAGATTTCCCGAGTGGCTGCTGTGTGCGAGGCCGCGTGGTGCTGGGGATATATCTATAAAATAACAGAGAGCCATGTCCCTGACCCAGAGCTTTTATTCAGGTGGAAATTATCTGTGTCATGACTCCAGAAAGTCATGGGATTTGTTTGTTGTTTTTTTTTTCCTTTTCTTCTGGACCGCAGATGATCAGTCTTGAATTACTTATAGAGTCAGTTCATAGCTGTATTGCTTCATAACAAATTACCCAAAAACTAAATGGCTTAAAGCAGTAAGCATTTATTATCTCACAGTTTCTTTGGTTAGGCTCTGGGCATAACTTAGTTGGGTGCTTCTGATTCAGAGTCTTTCACAGGCTGTAGTCAAGGTACCAGTCAAGGCTGCAGTTATCTCAAGGGTCGGTTTAGGGAAGATCCACTTCCCCGCTCCCTCACGGCATCGTTGGCAGGATTCGGTGTCTCTGGACCATTGGACTGAGGGCCTCAGTTCCTCTGTTGCCCTTGGGCTTCCGTCAGATCTTTGCCTCATGAGGCTATGCATGGTCAACTCGAAGCAGGTTAGCTTCCTTTGGAGTGATCCAGCCAGAGAGCAGAAGATGGTGAGCAAGGCAGATGTCACAGTGTAATCTCAGAAATGACACTTCGTTATTTTTGTGTATTCTGTTTGTTACAGGCTCAGGTTCAGGGGGAGATGATTACACAGGGGTATGGACACCTGGAGGCAGAGGTCGTTGAGAGCCGTCTTACAGGCTGTCTGTGATTAGTGAGAGGCATAAGGCACTTCTTTTGTTGTAGTTATTTAACCCTAACCCTACCCTTCATCCTCTTTATCCACTCATATTTCCCTATCTTACCCTCCATAGACACTGTAATATATTTATTTTCTTGGATGTGTATGTGTCCTTTGAAAAAGTGTTTTATATACCACATATAAACATAGCATATTTTTAAGTCTATAAAATGGTATTGGGGATTTAGACCTTGTTCTGTGTCTAAGTTGTTTTGTTTTGTTTTTTTCACCCAAACCTGTATTTTTTGTTTGTTTTTCGGCCGAGCAGCTTGTGGGATCCTAGTTCCCTGACTAGGAACTGACTCCCCAGGCCCTTGGCAGTAAGTGTCAAGTCCTAACCACTGGAGTGCCAGGAAATTCCCTTAACCCTGTATTTTGATAATATATCCATGTTACTATTTGTACATTTTCTTCATTGCTTCTGTCTGCTACATAGTATTTGTTAGTGCATGCAACATACTTCCTTATCTTTTCCCTAGCAGGAAATAGATTACCTCCAACTACTGGATATCTCAAACAGTTTTGTCATTAACATCCGAAAACAAGTTCGTTGGTGGGTCTCTGTGAAACTTCGCCTGGAATATTTATTGAAAAGTAGGGTGGCAGCATCATAGGACAGCTGCGTACATAATTTTTCTTAAGTACTACCTGATCGCTCTCCAAAATGATTGTAGGAGTTTATGCCCACAAATTGTATATGAGGGGATGTCTTTTTCCCCAAATTCTTGCCAGTACTAATTTTTTTTTTTAATCTAGTAAATGTAAAAGAGGTCTCTCACACTTTATTTGCATTCTTCTATTACTGGTATCTGTACGTGTTAACCATTTGGGTTTCCCCTTCATAAATTGCCGTTTATGTGCTACTCTTTTTTGTATGAAGTTCTTTTGTCCGTTAGTGTGAGGAATTATAAGGTAGATTTTCTGATCTTAGGTTATCCTCGCATTCCTGGGATAAACCTTCTTGATCATGGAGTATATGTGTGTGTGTTGTGCACGTGCATGCGTGTCCTTGTTGATACATTGTTAATTAGCTAATGTTTTATTTAAAATTACCACATCATGGTCTTAAGTGAAATAGGCTCTGTATTGTTCTTAATTAGTTTTCAAAATTGAGGTGGTGGCTTCCTGGTGGCTCAGCTGGTAAAGAATCCACCTGCAATGCAGGAGACACAGGAGATGTGGGTTCGATCCCTAGGTCAAGAAGATCCTCTGGAGAAGTGAATGGCAACCCACTCCAGTATTCTTGCCTGGAGAATTCCATGAACAGAGGAGCCTGGCGGGCTACAGTCCATGGGGTCACAAAGAGTCGGTCACAACTGAGCGACTAACACTTTCACTTTCTACCTCATAAAAAGTTGACCAGTTTTCCCTTATTTTCTGGACCAATTTTTATGTCATTGAAGTTATCTACTGTCTGGAGGGTAAGTAAAAACCCACCTATGAAAACCCTGTATCCATATATCCACACGCTACTAAGTACAAAGACTATGCTTGGTTTTTGCATCTGGAAAGTTTCAGGGAAGGTGCAGTTAGCATTTACTGAAGACCTACTCTTTGCCAAGTAGTGTGCTGGCTACTTTAAATAGTCATTTATTCCTCATAGTGCAACTCTTGGAAGTATGGTTACTCAGGAAGTCCCTGGCAGTCCAGAGGTTAGGACTCCACATTTTCACCACTGAGAGCCTAGATTCAATCCCTGTTGGAGGAACTAAGATCCCACAAGTTGTGTGGTGTGGTTAAAAACAAAAAAGAAGTAGTAACAATCCCAATTTACAGATTTAAAAACTAAGGCTCAGAAAAGATAAAGGGCTTGACAAAGGTGGCAGGATTACAGTTCTACCAAGAGTCTTCTAACATCAAAACGTGTTTTCTCTGTTTCACGCTGCTTTCCAAAAACAGCACCTAACATTCTACATTTGTTCTGCAGATACTCCATAAGACTTGTATTTCATGCACTGAAGTTACCAACTCAGATCTTTTCCTGCTCTCAGAGATTCAAGGTGGACAAGTGCCTTGAGATGAAGGTCCCCAGTCACGTACCGGGGGACTTTAGAAGGGGGAGGGATATTCTGAACTGACAAGTTTGGAAGGTAGACATAATGGGAAAATTGGTACTGATCTGAGTGGGACTTTGACACATAGGTAGGGTTTGACTGTGGGAACTAAGAAATTTCTCTGAAGGAGTGGAGATTATCATAAGCAAATGTACAGAGATAGAAAATATAGTGTGTGTGAAAGCAAGCTTCTTCAGGGATCCTTGGAAAGCATGCTTTTAAAAAACTCTTTGTAGTACTTATTTTTAAAAGACTTAATATGAAATGTTTCTTTCTTTTTTAGCTTGTAGTTGAGCATGAGTCTTCTTATGATTAGTGAGAATGTGAAGTTGGCCCGTGAATATGCATTGCTGGGAAATTACGACTCTGCAATGGTCTATTATCAGGGAGTTCTTGACCAAATGAACAAGTATCTGTACTCAGTCAAAGATACATACCTCCAGCAGAAATGGCAACAGGTAAGATTCGTGACTGCTGTTTGTTTCAGTGGTTTAAAATACTCAGATTTAAATAGATAGTGCTTTGCAGCTATGCATAAAGACTGTATAATTTATTATATGGATTTGTATATAATGTTACTTAAAACAGTGTGTCATATTCACCATCATCAGTATGATAGGTTCTACTCAATTATTCTAATTTTTGGAATCTAATAGGAATGGTTTTGAAATTTTTTTCTAGATCACATTTTGACCTGGTAAAATTAGAATTGACTTTATTAAGCCATTGTTGAAACTGCAAATGACACCTGAATCTCACATGTACCATATTCCCTATAGAACATCATAAATCAGACCATACTTGAATCCCATGTGAGGAATTTTAGCCACTGAGGAGCAGTAGAAATTTATGTGCTTGCTAAGTTGCTTCAGTTATGTCTGACTCTTTGTGACCCCATGGACTGTAGCTCACCAGGCTTCTCTGTCCATGGAATTCTCCAGGCAGGAATACTGAAGTGGGTTGCCATGCCCTCCCCCAGGGGATCTTCCCGACCTAGGGATGGAACCCAAGTCTCCTGCGGCTCCTACATTGCAGGCGAATTCTTTATCACTGAGCCATGAAGGAAGAAATTTATAGGTAGAAACTATAGAACTTACACGTCCAGTTGGATGTGTCATTTATAATAAGGTTCAACAATGTCCCAGGAGAGAAATGTTATAGAAATTAATAGTCTTTTTGAGCTGATCTTCTAGATAGAATATTACCTTCAAGTTCTGCTAAACTGCCTTTTTAATAATATTCCATATTTGTCCTTAACTTAACAGAAAAATAGTCTACCTCTTTGAACTTAACCTCATTCCTTAAATCTGCCTCTTCATATTTTACGTTAGAAGGGGAAAATATTTTGTAAAGTGTCTTAAATTTGCCAGTGAAAGACTTTTAAGACCTTTTGTTCTTAGGCCAGCAACTTTTACTTAAGAAGTCTAAAGTTTTTTATGAGAATATTTAAATTGGAAATTCCCTAGCTGTCCAGTAGTTAATATTCCACATTTCCACTGTAGGGGACACAAGTTTAATCCCTGTTGTGGGAACCTGCAAGGTACGTGCTATGGCCAAAAATAAATATAAATAAAAGATTGAGTGTGTTTTTTAAAATCTTTATTGAATTTGTTACAACATTGCTTCCGTTTTATGTTTTGATTTTTTGGCCCCAAAGCGTGTAGGATCTTAACTCCCCAAATAGGGACTGAACCTGCATTCCTGCACCCCCTGCATTGGAAGGGGAAGTCTTAACCACTGGACCACTGGGGAAATGCCAAGATTAAATGTGTTTTTAAAAGAAAAAGCAGAGAGAAAGAAAGGATACTTAAATCATTTAGTTTTAAAACCAAACATTGCTAGCTTCATTTCTTTCACATGTGTATATATGTATATATATGTATGTATATATATATATGAAATATATATCATTTTAAAGTTGTCAAGGCAGCTTTTAAGAATATATATATAGGTTGTATGTAAATTGAGCCATTTGTCTTCTGAAGCTTTATTTTTCAACCTGTGGGATGCATTCCATTAGTGAATTGTGAAATTAGTCAATTCTGATGAGCGTTTTTAAAGTCAGTTAAGTAGCATAAGAACCATCAAAGCACAACTTGCAGAAGTAATATTTTTACCAGACTTTAAAGGTACAGCTAACTTTTAAATTTGTTGTGCACTTTGACTTACAATGCACGTCGTCACAAGTCAGTGACAATGGCCTAATTAGCCAGAACACTTCATTCATTGTATCAGAATTAATTTTGTAATTAAAAATAAAGAATTTATGAGCCATTATTAAAATTTCAACAAAACATTTTGGTATGGTTTCCTGGATACCTGATGTCAAAATGGAGGCTTCTAGCATTCTTAATAAATGGCCCAACTTAATTTGGCAGTGATTTATTAGTTATAGAAATGTAAAGAACCATATTCTCCTTTGAAATTAGGTTTGGCAGGAAATAAATGTGGAAGCGAAACACGTTAAGGATATCATGAAAACACTCGAGAGCTTTAAACTAGACAGCACTCCATTAAAAGCCGCACAACACGAGCTCCCAGCGTCTGAGGGAGAAGTCTGGTCCTTGCCCGTTCCTGCCGAACGAAGGTAAGTGGAGACCCTTTAAGAAACAAACTGACACAGAACGGATCCGCATTGGTCCTGTCCAGGAGGAGGACTGAGGGGCTGAGACGGGAATGGGCAAGGGTTTGTTTTTTTAAATACCGTTTGTAACTTAAATTGTGAATTGTGTGATTCTGTGACCCATTTCAGTAAATGAAATTTAGGTAGACATATTCTTTTGTGAACGAGCTCAAAGGAGTAGAGATCCACCTTATGGAAGGAACATGGGGATGGAGACTGAAATATCTGGGCTGTGAGTCTGTCTTTGCCACTCTCTGTAGCTTTGGAAAAGCGTATAACCATTCTAGACCTCAGATTTTGTTACGTAAAGTGAGGAAATTAGACTGAAACGGTAGTTCTCAAAAAGCTGTCACAGAACACTGCTGTTTATCAAGCTACACTGCTGCTAAAATTGAAAAGTGGGCTTTTTAGTTAACAGGAAAAAATGATAAAATGTTCTCAATTATAGGTTTTATTCTGACATTTTTATTTCCAGATTGCTATTACCTGGTGCCAGCAAATGAACAATTAGTGAAAGTTTCTATTTACTGAAATGCTCAAAAGAGCCAATTATGCTTAGTTCCACTGCATATTTTTTTTAACTGACAGGAGTGCAAGTGGATGTCATTTATCTGTTTTACTTACACAATAGATTTCCTAGTTTGTATTGTGTGTTTAAATATATTAGTGTATAATAGCGGAGAAGGCAATGGCAACCCACTCCAGTACTCTTGCCTGGAAAATCCCAGGGACAGGGGAGCCTGGTGGGTTGCAGTCCACGGAGTTGGACACGACTGAAGCGTCTTAGCAGCAGCAGCAGCAGTGTACAATAGCATTCTACAAAGAACAGTGACTTTCATTTTCTTTGCCCCTTAACCAGTTTGAGAGCCTTGCATTAAAACATTGCTCAGGTGCTTTTTAGATGTTTAACATTCTATCATTGCAACTGTTACTCCTTGACTACATTTTATGACAGGTGCTAGGTATTGAGTACTCATGTGGTTCTGAGCAGTAATACAGAATACACATGTTATCGTATTTATTTTTCACAATAAGCCTTCCAAATAATTAGTTATATTTTCTCTGTGTTTCAGGTAAAATAGTTGAGATACAGTGAAGTTAGGTAACTTTTCCCCATTATCACAAAACTAGTAGCTGGTGGAGTTAAGATTTGAACCCAGATGTGTGTGGTTACAAAGCTAGCACTCTCTGCCATATTGGTCATTCTCAAACTCTAGCATACATAAAGATCTCTTGGTGAACTCATTCAGAATGTGGATTCTGGGGTTTCAATCCCAGAGAGTCGGGTATAATAGCAGGGGAGCCCAGGAGTCTGCAGGCGATTCTAATCCAAGTGGTTGGTGGATCACACTTTAAAAAGTACTGTACCGAAGTGTATCTTCTCCAGTTTAGGATTGACTAATGGGCATTGATTGTTTTTAGCCACTTTCATTTTTTTCAGCTCCAGATACAAGTACTACTATTCTGTTATTGACGGTGATACCTTCTGAATATTTACTACGTTTTACCCTTACTCTTAAGTACTTTTATATATGTGTGTCTGTGTGTGTGTGTATATATTGTTTTATTTTAGAATTCACTAAAAAAAAAAACCCTCAAAACTACAGCAGTAGGCTCATTAAAGAAAAACAGGAAAATTCATAAAAGTAGAGATGAAATGATACAGTCATCCTAGTGCAACTTCTAGTCCTTTATACATTGTTTATTTTCATGGTTGTAGTTGTGCTATACCCATAATATATAACTTTGTATCATTTTTTTTAATCCTAATAGTAGACAGTTGCTGTACATTTACTGTGTTGCCAAGTACCATGTCAGTTGTTTTACATATATTATTTAATCCTCAAAACTGACTTAGAAGGTAGGTAGTAAACTGTTAGCCCCAACTTCTGATGAGAAAACTTAAGCTTAGATAGGTAAAGTACCTTGCTCTTTATAGTTACCTAAACATAGGTGATTTATAAGCCATCTTAGACCCTATTCTTTGCTGTTTTTAAAGGGTTGTTTGCTGCACTTTTAAGGAATATAACCTACACTGGTTAACCCCTTTTATCTTATTATAAATAAATTGAAAATTTTTCCACATCTATGTTTACTTTTTCTTAATTTCCAAAGTAGAACTAATAAAAGATGAGTGAAGTTGTGTTTTTATTTTATCTTGCCTATAAATATGTTTTACTCCTGCTTAACTTTCTTTTTGTCCCTCCTTCTGCAGAATCATCATTTTCCCCTTGTATTGGTCACTCTGGCTGCCGTAACAAAATCCCACAGACTGGGTGACTTAAACAACAGAAACTTATTTCTCACAGTTCTAAATCTATAGAAAGTCCAAGCTTAAGGTGTGAGCCAGTTTGGTTTCTGGTGAGGAGTCTTCTTGAGTAGCTGACCTCCTCTCTGCATCCTCACATGGCAGGGGAAATAGCAAGCTCTCTGGTGTCTCTTAATAAGGACACTAATTCTTAGATCAGGACCCCACCCTTATGACCTTATTTAACTTGAATTACTTCCTTACTCCAAATGATTACACTGGGGTTTAGGAATTCAGCATAATGAGTTTGGGAGGAATACAAAAATTCAGTCTGTAACAGCACCATAACCCCTTTCTTAGTTACTGGTAAGAACTTTCCAGTGAATAGATGTGGCCAGTGATTATTCAGGTGATTTCAGATTTAATGAACTGTTTGATTGCTGCAATCTTAACAAGAGGAGGCAGGAGGTTTCTCTCTTTGGGGTAGTAGAAAGTTGTTAAGTGAGCTTTTCATCTTGAAAAGTCTATAATGATGAGCTGTAGGGTCCCTCCTTATTGCTTCTGGCTTTCTTCCATATTTTGTTCTGTCTCTGATTTTAAACGCCCTGGATAGCTATTAGCTACAAAGTCCTCCTCTTTGACTTTATTTGCTACACCTTTCTGTTTCTTCCTGTAATTTATTTAACTTGGCTTCCTCAGCTGAATATCCCTCAAAACTCTTTATTTTTCTGTTAGTCTTAATCTGTACTCATGCTTGCTGCTGCTAAGTCACTTCAGTCGTGTCCAACTCTGTGCGACGCCATAGATGGCAGCCCACCAGGCTCCCCCGTCCCTGGGATTCTCCAGGCAAGAGCACTGGAGTGGGCATTTCCTTCTCCAATGCATGAAAGTGAAAAGTGAAAGTGAAGTCTGTCAGTCCTGTCCAACCCTCAGCAGCCCCATGGACTGCAGCCTTCCAGGCTCCTCTGTCTGTGGGATTTTCCAGGCAAAAGTACTGGAGAAAGCTTATTCTTTCAACTCTGTTGGGGATTGTAACCATGACATCGCCTAAATTTTAATCCCATTTTAGGAACAGAGTCAGTCGATCCTGCATTCTCTTCTAGTGCTGTGTACAAACATGGCTGTACAAGGAGTTTCATTGAAGGCTTTCAGAGGGACGATTAAAAATAGTGTAAAGCCATTAGGTATAATTCTTTTAAACTGTCTTTTAAAAGTCAGCCGAAGTCCCTCAAACATCTTCTCACCTCACTGGATAAAACCCAGTTTTCAGCATGTCCCTCAGCGCCACCCCGTGAGCCCCTGTCCCACCACCTCTGTGGCCTCACTGCTTGCAGTTCTGCCTTCTTGAATGAGTCAGATGCAAGCACCTCAGTTCTCTGCACTCAGCTTTCCTTCAGCTCAGGTGTGTGATGGCTTGTTCTCGAATTTCTTTGAAGTCTCAACTTAAATGTTGCCTCAGTAAGGCCTTCTCTGATCAGCCTGCCAGTATCATTCCATATCGCCTACCCTTCTTTGTTATACTTTCTTAGATGGCACTTAGCATCATCTGATGTACTGTTTATTTCTTCATTGAAACCCCATCTGCCCCCCATACACACTGCTGTGTAAACTTGTGAGAGTAAAGGCTTTTATTAAAGGTTTTTTTTTTTTTTTTTTTAATTTTTATCTTGAATTCAGAGTAGTGCCTGTCAGTAGTAATAGTTCAGTAAATTATTTCTCAGGTGAATGAATAGCAGTAAGAAGTGGATAAAGGGACTTTCCTGGTGTTCCAGTGATTTGGACTCTGCTTCCACTGTAGGTGGCACAGGTTCGATCCCTGGTCAGGGAATTAAGATTCTGCAAGCCATGTGGTTTTGCCCCCCAAAAAGTAGATTAAGTGTGGTACATTTTATGTGACTGACTGCCATCTAGCCGTTAAAAGTCATGTGTGAGGTAATGATGGAAAGGATACTAAAAATGCTTCATGATACAATGAGTAGAGAAAAATAAGAGCATTTGTATGTATGTGTGTGTTAGGCACTTAGTCGTGTCTGACTCTTTGTGACCCCATGGGTGGTAGCCCACCAGGCTCCTCTGTCCCTGGGATTCTCAGGCAAGAATACTGGAGTGGGTTGCCATTTCCTCCTCCAGGGAGTATGTATGTGTAATGGTTCCAGTTTTGTTTAAATGAAAGGCAACTATAAGAAAATAAACTAATATGTTAAGTGGTTAACTCTGGATAGTGGGGATACAGGTGACTTTTACCATTTGAGCTACTCAAAAACGATGAGAATCTGCCTGCGATGCAGGAGACCAGGGTTCTAACCCTTGTTGGGAAGTTCCTCTGGAGAAGGGAATGGCAATTCACTCCGGGATTCTCGCCTGGAGAATCCCCATGGACAGAGGATCCTAGCGGGTCTAGTCCATGGGATCGAAGAGTCAGACACAACTAAGTGACTGACACACACACACACACACACACACACACACACACACACGTGACTTTTTCAAATTCTTTATTACTTAAATATATTTCAGTGTCTATTTTTTTTAAAGGGAAAAAATATATATTTAAAAACAGTATCCCTACTTGGCTACCCAAGTTTCTAAATTCAAAATTGAACCCCCATCATTCCTTTCATAAAAATCAGTACATTGGTTTGGCTTTATCATCCTCCCAAATTCTCATTTCTCAATATGAAAGATATCTAGGGGTCTCTTTTTTCACAGTGTGTCTTTTATACTTTTATCATCACTCCATAAGCTAGGCTCTCATCTTATGCCTTGATAATGCCTCCCTGCTTTTTGTGATTCTTTCATCAGTGTATCTTATTCATTATGAGACTGGTCTTTCTAAAACCTTTTCAATGACAGTCAGCTAACAGCCAAGCCTCTTGAACTGGTGATATTTAGATCTACTTACTGAACCAGCTTATCTGTTCAGTATCATCTTTTTTTTGTTTGTTTTTAGTTCATTTTTCATTTATCAAAAAACATTTATTTGTTTGGCTGCACGGGGTCTTCGTTGCGGTGCGAGGGCTTTCTCTAGCTGTGGCAGGTGGGGGCTATTCTTCATGGTGGTGAGCAGGCTTCTCTTTGCAGTGGCTTCTGTTGTTGCAGAGCACAGGCTCAGTTGCTCCGTGTCATGTGGAATCTTCTGGGACCAGGAATTGAGCCTGTGTCCCTGCATTGGCGGGCAGATTCTTAACCACTGGACCACCAGGGAAGCTCCAGTATCGTCCTTTAGTGTTTATCGTTGTATCTTTATAGTTTGTCTTTATGACCTTTATGTAGATTAAGCTTGTCTTGCTTTCTTGCTTTTCCTCATTCATTTTCTTATCTGCAGTTGTACCATCTTATTTAGGTCAACTCCTAAAGTAGAAGGGTGTTTCCAGATCCAGTTTGCTTTGTGTCTTCAAGAGGCCATTCCCATTGCCACAGCACTAGGTCTCTTTCACATTTTCTGGTATATTTGCCTAGTCTTGTGTATCTTCTTTCTTAACTCTACCTGAGGTATTTGAGTACAGGACTCCCCTACCATTTTTATTGCTCATCTTACCCCAATCAAGTCTAGAAGCATAATAGTAGGAGCCTAATAAGTATTTGAGAGATCTCAATTCTGCCACAAAAATAAAGGTGAAGTGATCTACATAAAGGCAAAGCACCATACATGAGTTCTTGTAACTATCCATAGCCAGTGCTTGTATCGGGTTTTTTTAATGGAAAAATGATTCGGATCAGATCAGTCGCTCAGTCGTGTCCGACTCTTTGCGACCCCATGAATCACAGCACGCCAGGCCTCCCTGTCCATCACCAACTCCCGGAGTTCACTCAGACTCACGTCCATCCAGTCAGTGATGCCATCCAGCCGTCTCATCCTCTGTCGTCCCCTTCTCTTCCTGCCCCCAATCCCTCCCAGCATCAGAGTCTTTTCCAATGAGTCAACTCTTCGCATGAAGTGGCCAAAGCAGTGGAGTTTCAGCTTTAGCATCATTCCTTCCAAAGAAATCCCAGGGCTGATCTCCTTCAGAATGGACTGGTTGGATCTCCTTGCAGTCCAAGGGACTCTCAAGAGTCTTCCTCAACACCACAGTTCAAAAGCATCAATTCTTCGGTGCTCAGCTTTCTTCACAGTCCAACTCTCACATCCATACATGACCACAGGAAAAACCATAGCCTTGGCTAGACGAACCTTTGTTGGCAAAGTAATGTCTCTGCTTTTGAATATGCTATCTAGGTTGGTCATAACCTTCCTTCCAAGGAGTAAGCGTCTTTTGATTTCATGGCTGCAGTCACCATCTGCAGTGATTTTGGAGCCCCCAAAAATAAAGTCTGACACTGTTTCCACTGTTTCCCCATCTATTTCCCATGAAGTGATGGGACCAGATGCCATGATCTTCATTTTCTGAATGTTGAGCTTTAAGCCAACTTTTTCACTCTCCACTTTCACCTTCATCAAGAGCCTTTTTAGTTCCTCTTCACTTTCTGCCATAAGGGTGGTGTCATCTGCATATCTGAGGTTATTGATATTTCTCCCAGCAATCTTGATTCCAGCTTGTGTTTAAAATGATTTAAAAAAATGATTAATGAAAAATGATTAAATTTTATTAATTAAAACATGAGAACTATGATATATTCTAAATAAAATGGTACCAAGCTGTGTGTATGTTAGTACATAAATGTGATTTCTACACCTTGCTTTGTTCTTTTTCGTTTGATAAAACTCCCTTCTCTGATTATTTTGCTCTCTTTTCAGTTTTCAAGAATCAAGCTATTTTTTCATTTATCCTTGCTATACAACAGGTGTTTCGTTTCAAAAGCGAGGTGGTAATCACTTGCCTTCCTTTGTTTCTGCCATGTAACCATACTGCACCACAGACATGTCCAGTTTCAGTGCTGGATCTTAGCTTTCAGTGACCTGCAGTTCTGTCTTGTGTTCAGTTATTGCCATTGCTTCAAGTCATAGATTGATTTACACACTGTGTGTGTTCCTCTATATTTGTACCAACTCCAAGAGTTGATTATGAGTTTCATGATCTTGTCTTTGATTAGACCATCACCAGGACCTAGAAAGCGCCAGTCTTCTCAGTACAGTGACCCTAAACCACAGGGTAACCGTCCAAGTACAGCTGTCAGAGTTCACCGTCCATCCACACACAATCTTCACAATGACAGAGGGAAAGCTGTTCGTAGTCGGGAAAAGAAAGAACAGAATAAAGGAAGAGAAGAAAAGGTAAATGTTACTGATTTTTATAAGTTAAAAAGTTATTTATTAACCTTAAAAGTGAAGACTGTACAAATATTAATAATTTTTAGGAATTAAATCTGCTACTGTAATAAAACCATAGTCACACTGCACCTGGGGTAGGATTTTTCCTACTCAGTATTCAACAAATATTTTTGGTTGCTTTTTGTAACTTTCTATCTTGGTAATAAAGAAACATATTCTTTACCCATTTTTACCGTTTATTAATATTTTACCCTTTTTGCTTTATCATTTACTCTCTGTATACTTGATCTTTCCTGAAGCATTGAGGGTAGGTAAGTGTAGGAATCATGCCTTTTTACCCTTAAATATTTTAGTGTTGGTTTTCTAAATACTGGGACATTTTTTTCATACAAACACAAAGCAGTGATCAAAAATCATTAATTTTGCATTGATACAGTACTGTTATCTAATCCACAGACTTCTGTAAAATTTTGCCACTCTAATAATGTCATTTATAGCCCCCCCCCCCCCCCGCCTGCCAGGACCCAATATAGAAGCATATGTTGCATTTGGTTGTCACGTTTCTTTAGCGTCTTTTAATGTGAACATTTCCTCAGCCTTTATCTTTTTTGGCCTTTTTAAAGAGTTATTTTGTAGAATGTTCCTCGGTTTGGGTTCACCTCATGTTTCCTTGTGATTAGATTAAGGTTGTGCGTTCTTGGCAGGAGTGCCACTGAAGTGAAGTTTTGTTCTCCTCAGCGTATCATATAAGGAGGCACACAGGGTGTTTATTGCTCTGTTACTTGTGATAAATTGGATCACTTGGTTAGGGTGGCGTCTGCCAAGTCTCTCCACTATAAAGTTACTCTTTTTCCCTTTATAGTCATTTGTGGGGAGACACTTTTGAGATTATATAAATATCCTGTTTCTCATCAAAATTTTATTTGTTTCAGCATCCACGAGTTCTTGCCTGAATCATTTACTCCTCTGACAATTGAAAAATCATTTTCTAATGCTATTATCTCTTCTTTAATTAATTGACTTTGAATTGTAAGAAAAAGCTCTATCTCTTCCCCTTTATTTAATTTTATCTATATGGACTCATGGATTCTTATTTTATTCAGTGAATTAAAATTTGTTACTATCTTTCTGATGCTTAAATTGTCCAGGATTTGAGGAGCGGGAGACCCTTGAAGCTGGATCTTAAGTCTTTTTAACATGTACTCACCATTCTCTGACAAAATAGTGTGTTCCAGGCTCCTCCTGTATTTACCCTTGCTTCTCCAGGAAACAAGGTTCCTGTTAGTTCCTGTTAGTTCCCTGGTTCCTGTTAGTGAGGAATGAGCTTTATAAAGCGGGATTTCAGTGCAATGCTTACGCTCCCTTGCAGTAAGAAGCAGATAGGACTCTAAGAATTTAGTTTCAATCCTCTCTCTTCCACCTCCCCACTCCCTTGACTGAGGCACATACCTAGCCTGTGAAATGGTAAAGCACCGGATCATTTGTTTGGCTCGTTGTACCAAAAGGCCCCTCCACACCACCTGGGCAAAGTAAAAACTGGGTTATAGCAAATGTAAAGTCCCCAGTGCTGTTCTTCTCAACCATCTAACAGTCTATGCTGAGTTAGTCTACTCTTCTAAACAGTCGCTGTACAAGCTGACTTAAGAAAAGGAAATAAGAGCACAGAACCAAGACTCTTCAGAGAAATGTCTCTTCTATAATGGGCAGGTCTGTTGCCCATTATACAAATGACTTTTTTTGGTTACTGTTGAGTTTTAAGAGTTTTTAATATATTCTAGAGATTAGTTCTTTGTCAGATATATATTTTGCAGATTTTTTTTAAGTGTGTAGTTTGTCTTTTCATTGTTTTAGCAGGATCTTTCACAAGGCAAATGATTTTAATTTTGGTAAAGTGCAGTATTTCCTTTTATAGAATGTATTCTTGTTGTCAAGTTCTTAACCCTTTGCCTATCCCTAGATCCCAATTTTTAAAAATTTTTTTCTTAAAAGTTTTATAATTTTATGTTTTACATATAAGTCCATGATGTATTTTGAGTTGATTTTTATGTAACGTGTGAGGCTTAGCTCAAGGTTCATTTTTTGCCCATACATATTCAGTTGCTCCAACACCATTTGTTGAAAAGGATTGTTGAAAAGCTCAGGGAATTATATTCAGTATCCTGTGATAAATTATAATGGAAAAGAATATGAAAAATAATATATATATGTATAACTGAGTCACTAGGCTGTGCAGCAGAAATTAATACATTATAAATAATATATATTTCAATAAGATTTTTATACCATTCTCAAAAATTTGGGGGGAATATTCGTGTGGACCTGTTTATGGGCTCTCTATTAGGTTTCATTGAGCTGGCAGTCCACCCAGTGTTCAAATAGATGTTTTTGTGTTTCTCTCAAAAGTTTGAGATATCCTGCAGTGTCCTGTAAGTTTGTCATTGTGCCTTGGAGTGCTTTAGCATGCAGCTTTGTGGCCCTAATGACTGACATCACAGAGGATGGGAGGAAATCTCTTCTAAGGGATGAGGTGTCTCTTGGGGGAATATGGGAATAATCAAAAAGTGTTTTTGGAGCATCAGTAGGAACTGAGTAGGTGTTAAAGATTGACCTATTATCTTACCTAAAGAAACCATCTGTCCTTAACCTTATCTCTTCTAAAGCTTTGAGATAAATATACATATCTAATATTCACTAGTGACCACAATTTATCTCAATATTAATTTTTTCTGTTGTCAGTTCATATGCATAATATTTTTGTTTAACACGATTGTCATACTTTTTACATAAAAATAAAAATTCAGTATGAAACTCTGATGTTGATGTAGAATGATGACTTAACAGTCTTTGATTCTGTCCTTATTACTTGTACTGTTACATTAACTTTTATAAAAATGTCACTTGAGTCCAGTCTTTCTTTCTGATTCATAGAAATGAAATACAGTGTTTGAGTTAATCTTAAGCTCATGTTTTTTTCCTCTGTTTGTGTAGAACAAATCACCTGCTGCAGCTACAGAACCAGAGACAAATAAATTTGATAGTACTGGGTATGATAAGGACTTAGTAGAAGCTTTGGAAAGGGATATAATTTCTCAGAATCCCAATGTTCGATGGTAAGTTATAGCACAGCAAAACAACTGGATGTTGCTTTTTGGAACAGAAATGGGCATGCGCTGAAGATCAGTCTTTGAGGATAGAACCAGAAGACACATAATGAAAGACTTCACTTTGATTCAGGCTGTACCAGTTTTTGTTTAAATTTTTTAATTTAATGAAATAAATAATGAAACTTTTATTAAATTTAAAAATCCTATGTACAGAATGTCAACAAGATCACAAAAATTTCATCTTCTTTTGGGGACATTCTTTAAAGGTAAAACGGCAGTCACTCGTATGCGTATGTATTGCTGGTTATCTTTAGGTTTATACAATACATATTGCTCCTATATCCTCTTACTTAGGGCAGTGGTTCTCAACTTTATTAATATAAAATTAGAAGTTTGGGATTAACATATTACACACTGATATATATGAAATACATAATCAACAAGGATCTACTATATAGCACAGGGAACCATACTCAATATTTTGTACTAATCTATAAGGGGAAAGAATAAAAAAAAAAAAAAGATGCTCTATGTATATTTAACTGGATCACCCTCCTGTACACCTGAAACTAACATAACATTGTAAATCAACTATACTTCATAAATTATTAAAAAATAGATACTATATCTAATTGAACTAAAATTTATCACAAGTTCTAAAGTTCCATTTCCCACAAAGTTAGGCACATTCAGTTATATATTTTTTGTTAAAACTTTATTTTTAGGTGCAGTTTTGGGGATATTTTAAAATATATTATCACGTCATGTATCGTAATATATTATCACGCCATGTGTACTCGTAGTTGCAGTAGTGGTGGTCTTGTGGTTGATGATGATTTTGTGGCAATTTCTACTAACCTTGCTGTCCACCTCTTGGTAGAGTAGGGGGCGAAGCAGCTGAATTACAACCTGTGTCTGCTTTCTGCTATGTTTATTCTTATGTTTGTTTTTTAGTGGGCTCATTATTTCTAAACTATGGAATTTATGGAATGAGCATTTTAAGAACAGAAATTTATAATAAGATGGCATAATAATAAAGAGTAGGCCTATAGACCTGTGTTCTCATTCACCAAGCTGAAAATCATCAGTGCCAAGACTTGAAGATTCAGATTGTGCCCTGTGTGTGTACTGGCCGGTGTGGCAGGAGCTCGTCACAGTGTGTTAGTTCACGCGCGCCTAGGAAGAGGCTTCACGTTCTGTCGGCAACATAAAACCATGTGCTTTCAGTGACTCTCAAGAATGACTGCACTGAACTAAATATGTGGTCTAAGGTTTTAATCAAATATCTTCTCTTTCAGGGATGATATTGCTGATTTAGTAGAAGCTAAAAAGTTGCTTAAGGAAGCTGTGGTGTTACCAATGTGGATGCCAGAATTCTTTAAAGGCATTAGGAGACCATGGAAAGTAAGTTTCTTACTGTTAACAACATTGTCAAAGCAAACGGCAAATGCGTTGTGTAGAGAGCCAATATTTACCTGTGTTGACGGAAGGGGGAGTAGAACGTAGAGCAGGTACAGAAAAATTTAAATATGTTGTGTTATTCAGACGAAAAACTATTGCAAGGTTTCCAGAATAGGAAACAGATGCAGTGTGATCTTTGAAAAGATATACACATAGCAGATTTATAATGAACTTAGCAAATATGAACAAGTTGCCTAAATACAAAAACACTCCATTTTACATGTTGTGTTGCAGAACTTGTATCTGTATTTCTTGGAATTGTTCTTAAGAAATTAATAAGACGTATCTGCATCTAATGAGTACTCCTTTTTTAAAAAGTTTATTTATATATGGCTTCACTGGGTCTTCATTTCTGCACGTGGGCTCTCTCGAGATGAAGCAAGCTGGGGGCTGCTCTAGTTGCGGTGCCCGGGCTTCTCATTGCGGTGCTTTCTCTTGTTGCAGAGCACGTGCTCTAGGAAGGTTCTTAGGCTTCAGTAGCTGCAGCCCGCAGGCTCGGTTGTTGCGACTCCCGGGCTCTGGGGCACAGGCTTGGTAGTTGTGGTGCCTGGGCTTAGCTGTCCTGTAGCATGTGGGATTTTTCTAGAGCAGGGATTGAATCTGTGTCCCCTGCTTTGGGAGGCGGATTCTTTACAACTGAACCACCAAGGAAACCTTAATGAGTACTTCATAAAAGTCACACGCTGATCTGAAAAGTATCCAAATAACTCCTGGATTTGGGAAATGTGCTAATGGCTCGCTCTGTACTTGTTTTTTGGAATTCTTCAAATGCTAAGTAATAAGCAAGATACAAAATTCTAGACATACCTTGAGTTACAACCATGTAAAAAAAAAAAATCAACTAATTTGTTTGAGCAAAAGGACTAGCAGGAAATATATCTAGATCCTAATGGTACGTGTGTTAGGGTATGATATCAGTACTATAATATTGATTATATTTTTTCTCATCTCTTAGTTCCAAATTTTTAATAATGTGTAATTACCTTACTTTTGTAATGCAAAAAATAAATTTGTGATAAAATATCCTTCTGTTTATCTTTGTCTTTAACTTACCTCAGTATTACGTGTAAGTTGGTTGAAGACTGATTCTTAATAATGGAATTCTTGTGAATTAGAACAACGACATACAAACCTTTGCTGACACTGTTATATTCCCAACAGGGAGTGTTAATGGTGGGCCCACCTGGCACAGGAAAGACCCTCCTTGCTAAAGCAGTAGCAACGGAATGTAAGACAACATTCTTCAATGTCTCTTCATCAACTCTGACTTCCAAATACAGAGGAGAGTCTGAGAAGCTTGTTCGTCTTCTGTTCGAAATGGTGAATGCTTGAGACAACTCTAATGATTCTTTACTTCTAGAAGGGAAGAAAATTAATTGTAACTAACTCCATGGTGTAGAATCACCAGGCAGGATGCGCTTGTGCCCAGGGTATGGTTCCTGTGCCCTTGAAAGAAAGTGAAAAAGAAAAAGTGAAGTTGCTCAGTCGTGTCCGACTCTTTGCGACCCCATGGACTGTAGCCTGCCAGGCTCCTCCATCCTTAGAAACTTTTTACTAACATGGATTACTTGTGTTTCTCTTTGACTCCTTTTCTCTGGAGGAATGGCTGTTAGCTTACAGACATGCTTATGCTATGGGATCTGCGTTACTGATCTGCTGCTATAGGAATGTGAAATTATTATGTTTTTTAAGCCAGGCTTCGTTTTAATATAGTAAATTCAGTATTGGTAAATAATGGGGAAAGGTGAAAATCACAAGTAAATATGGAACTGAGATTACCTCTGATCTATTCACTGTATCAAATACCTGGAATTTAATGACATAATCTTTGAATTCAGTTCTTTGCTTCTTCGAGTTTCTTTTTCTTTCTTCCACTGCCATTCATCTGAGTATCAGTAGACAAAATATAATTCAACAAGTTCTGACTGAGTGGGTTGAATTCAGTAGCTTTTAGACTTTGGACTTTAAGTTTCACTTAACTGTTTCCATCTTACCTCATTTAAGAAATTGTTTAGTTATATGCATGAACACAGAGTTGCATTTATTATATAAATAGTGACAAAGATGTACATTCTTAGTCATGGTGGCCAAAATCTTAGATGATCATGCTAACATTATACTACATCTTCCTTCCTAGGCTCAGAATAAGACAAAACAAAAACCCTTAAAATTTAACGTTATCCATTTTCTGTAAAGGCTTCTTCCTGTTTCAGTTCCCATTTTTTTCTCCTTCAACTGTGATAATTCATAAGGCAGGATGTAAATTCTGACAGGTTCTTATGGATTATTAATAGTCCATCCCACAGTAGGTGTCTGATAGAGAACCTCTTAAATAATTTTGAAAAATTCTCTTCAGGGGAAAAAATTACCAGTATTCCAGAATAACTTGGTGTTTAAAAATGTAAGCTCAGTAGAATGAATGGCTAAGTATGGGGTCATTAGAGTCAGATGGCCTGGTTTAGATCCCACTTCCGTCACTTTCCCAGCTAGCTACCTGTGGGAGAATTCCTCTCCTATTGCTCAGTTGTTTTATCTATAAGAGGAGGACAGTAATTTAGGACCTACCTCTAATGTTTATGCTCAAGCTGGAATAAACATTGCAGGGAGAAATAACAATAACCTCAGGTATGCACATAACACCACCCTTATGGCAGAAAGTGAAGAGGAACTAAAGAGCCTCTTGATGAAAGTGAAAGAGCAGAGTGAAAAAGCTGGCTTAAAGCTCAACATTAAAAAAACTAAGATCATGGCATCTGGTCCCATCACTTTGTGGCAAATAGATGGGGAAACAATGGGAACAGTGACAGGCTTGATTTTCTTGGGCTCCAAACTCACTGCAGATGGTGACTGCAGCCATGAAATTAAAAGACGCTTACTCCTTGGAAGAAAAGCTATGACCAACCTAGACAGCATATTAAAAAGCAGAGACATGACTTTGCCAACAGAGGTCTGTCTTGTTAAAGTTACAGTTTTTCCAGTAGTCATCTATGGATGTGAGAGTTGGACTATAAAGAAAGCTGAGTGCCAAAGAATTGATGCTTTTAAACTGTGATGTTGGAGAAGACTCTTGAGAGTCCCTTGGACAGCAAGGAGATCAAACCAATCAGTCCTAAAGGAAATCAACCCTGAATATTCATTGGAAGGACTGATGCTGAAGCTGAAACTCTTAATACTTTGGCCACCTGATGTGAAGAAATGACTTACTGGAAAAGACCCTTATGCTGGGAAAGATTGAAGGCAGGAGGAGAAGGGGACAACAGAGGATGAGATGGTTGGATGGCATCACTGACTCAACAGACATAAGTTTGAGCATGCTCTGGGAGTTCGAGATGGACAGGGAAGCCTGGCGTGCTGCAGTCCATGGGGGTCGCAGAGTCAGACACAACTGAGCGACTAAACTGAACTGACCTCTAATGTTTGGAGGGTGGATTCAGCCAGTGCACTTCAGCTGCTTAATATAGACCGTGACTCATAAGAACTCATTAGTATTTACTATTACTGTTTAAGAATTATTTGACCACCTATTAGTATTAACTACAAAAAAAAAAAAAGAATTATTTGATTATTTTTTTAATGTAGGGAGTTTATTTTTTACTGTATTTTTTTATTTTTTTAAATTGGAGGATAATTACTTTATAATACTGTGTTGACCTCTGCCATACATCAGTATGAATCAGCCATAGGTATATAAGGTAGGGTTTTGTATTGAGGAAAAAGGACTGTTTTCTTCTATGAGGGAAAGCCTCTTACAAAGTGCTAATTTGTAGTATTTCTTTTTATAGTGCAGTTTATAAAATGTATCAAACAACTTATTTTTTACTGGCTTCCCTGGTATTGCCTAGGAAAATCTTAACCATCTTTAAATCTTATCTGGAGGGTGCTACCTTGAGCTGCTCACTTGATCAGAGGTTCAATCACAAACCAGTGCCTGCAGTTTAGAGCTCCTGCCTCTCTGAATTTTGTTTATGGCTCCCTTGAAACCAGCTTGATTTTCTCCTTTTCATCATGTGGACTCTCTCAAGGAGTAAAATTGTACTGCCTCTTATGTCTTGGTTTTGACTGCTCTGCAGATGACTGCCTCTCTCTTATGTGCCCTGCCCCACCAGAATCTCTCAAAGTGAGCATGGCTCAAGGCCTCTATTTTGAATAAGCCCACTTAAATATTATCATTACTATTTTTAATTAATTTATTTTTAACTGAAGGATGATTGCGTTATGGTATTGTGTTGATTTCTTCCATACATGGACAAATACTGTTTTTTAAATGATTTATTTTCAGTTGCACTGGGTCCTTTTTGCTGTCCAGGCTTTCTGTGTGCTGTGAGGGCTACTCTCCAGTTGCATTGTGCAGGCTTCTGGTTTCAGTGGCTTCTCTTGCTGTGGAGCACAGGCTCTGAGGCTTGGTAGTTGTGACTTCCAGGCTTAGTTGCTCCATGACCATGTGGAACCTTCCCAGACCAGGGATCAAACCACTGTCCCCTACAGATTCTCGCAGGCAGATTCTTATCCACTGTAGCGCTAGGGTAGTCCCACTTAAATATTAAAATCTGTCCAGGGTTTTTCACATGAGTTGGTACAGACACTTAAAAACTTAACTGTATATTGTTTTGTTATATTGTCAAGAACTTTCATTTTCAAGTGTCAGAAATCTAATCCCGGGTGATCCAGTGGTTAAGATTCTGCACTTCTAATGCAGGGGTCATGGGTTCCATCCCTGGTTGGGGACTGTGAGCCCACATGCTGCAGGTGCAGCTGATAAAGGGGAAAAAAAAGTAATCAAATCAATTTAAACAATAAGAATAGTATGTTGGGTGACATAACTGGGAATTATCAGGTTACGTTTTAGATTTTTAGGTCTAGCAGGATCCAGCAGTTCAGATGTCCTTGGGAATTATTTTTGTCTAAACATTTGGCTCTTTTTACCTCTGGGTTGACTTTGACATTAGCAGATCCATATGGTGACTAAGATCACCGTTAGAGGTTTAAGTCTTATTTTTGTTGTCCTAATGGTAATCCCTGAGAATTAGTCCTCATTTCTCAGTTGTTCCAGCAAAACTCCGGTGATTAATGTTTGGCCTTGCTTGAGTCACACGCTTGTGCCTAGACTCTCCTGGGACTCCAGCAGAGGTTGGCCTTACTTGAAGTAGTGGAGTAAGAATGAGAAAGAGATGATTTATGTACAAATGAAAAGGAGAGCTTCTCTTATCATAAGAAGGGGTGCTGCGCAGGCAGAAGAAACAGTTGGTGTCCTCTTCCACATCTCTCTATGATATTTTCCCAGGTCATCCAAACCCAATTTTAAGTGTGCCACATAGCCTCTGCTTTAATTTAGACCTTTCTATGTACCCTTAGTATGGGGGAAAACTCAAATCTAGTAGTTTTTGCTTGAAATTTGATTTTGTCATTGGTTCTGATGGTTGCTAGCTAAAATTTCAGTTACAAATTTTCTTGCATGTTTGCTTTTTTCTTTCCCTCCATCCAGTTTATCTTCCCCCTCTGTTTCTTGAAAAGAAAGTACCAAATTGTTTGTACATAGTGCCTAAAAATCCAAGTAAAAAGATACCTTAATTTAAAATGGTATTATCCTTTTGGAGCAAATCAGTTCAGTTCAGTCACTCAGTCGTGTCTGACTCTTTGCGACCCCATGAGTTGTAGCACGCCAGGCCTCCCTGTCCATCACCAACTCCCGGAGTTCACTGAGACTCATGTCCATCGAGTCAGTGATGCCATCCAGCCATCTCATCCTCTGTCGTCCCCTTCTCCTCCTGCCCCCAATCCCTCCCAGCATCAGAGTCTTTTCCTATGAGTCAACTCTTCGCATAAGGGGGCCAAAGTACTGGAGTTTCAGCTTTAGCATCATTCCTTCCAAAGAAATCCCAGGGCTGATCTCCTTCAGAATGGACTGGTTGGATCTCCTTGCAGTCCAAGGGACTCTCAAGAGTCTTCCT
The DNA here is from genome assembly GCF_003369695.1 of Bos indicus x Bos taurus. Classification (NCBI taxonomy): domain Eukaryota; kingdom Metazoa; phylum Chordata; class Mammalia; order Artiodactyla; family Bovidae; genus Bos; species Bos indicus x Bos taurus. The sequence continues at coordinate 86,806,377 of NC_040084.1, read as the reverse complement.
CAACACCACAGTTCAAAAGCATCAATTCTTCGGCACTCAGCTTTCTTCACAGTCCAACTCTCACATCCATACATGACCACAGGAAAAACCATAGCCTTGACTAGACGGACCTTTGTTGGCAAAATAATGTCTCTGCTTTTGAATATGCTATATAGGTTGGTCATAACTTTCCTTCCAAGGAGTAAGCGTCTTTTAATTTCATGGCTGCAGTCACCATCTGCAGTGACTTTGGAGCCCAGAAAAATAAAGTCTGACACTGTTTCCACTGTTTCCCCATCTATTTCCCATGAAGTGATGGGACCAGATGCCATGATCTTCATTTTCTGAATGTTGAGCTTTAAGCCAACTTTTTCACTCTCGTCTTTCACCTTCATCAAGAGGCTCTTTAGTTCCTCTTCTCTTTCTGCCATAAGGGTGGTGTCATCTGCATATCTGAGGTTATTGATATTTCTCCCGGCAATCTTGATTCCAGCTTGTGCTCCTTCCAGCCCAGCGTTTCTCATGATGTACTCTGCATAGAAGTTAAATAAGCAGGGTGACAATATACAGCCTTGACGTACTCCTTTTCCTATTTGGAACCAGTCTGTTGTTCCATGTCCAGATCTAACTGTTGCTTCCTTACCTGCATACAGGTTTCTCAAATGGCAGGTCAGGTGGTCTGGTATTTGGAGCGAATAGATGACTGAAAATTCAAGTTTTTAACTAGGAAAGAAACTGAGATTTTAATATTAGGATTTTCCAAGTGAACAAACTAAAAGTAAATCTGTACTTTGGAGGCATTATCTTTCAGCACAGTGCCTGTTCAAGGGTACTGTATTGTAACCTCATGGTCAGAAGAGTTGATGGACCCAGTACAATTGCATGGTCAGGTCTGTTGTGTTCATTTGCCATTGTGGACTTCTGTTTTTAAAATGCTGTTTGTTCACTTAACGCTCTGTTTTGAGAAATCCTTGCCATCATTTAGTTTCAAGCTTTCTTGTGTGGTGATTCTGTAAGTGTGGATATTTCATTTAAAAAATGATTAACAGTAAATATTAGTTACTATAATAATATGCTTCTTATCAACTATACTCCAATAAAAAAATAAAGTCTACTAAAAACAAAAAAAACCCACAAAAATAAATAGATAAAATGCTGCTTCTGTCTCCTTTAAGAAAAGGGTGATACTACTGAATCTTATACAGCTGTTTATTAGGTTAATACTTGACCAGTGGATCAATCTCCCCTGTCCTTTGATTTGAGGAAAAAGAAATGCATTTAAGGTACAAAAATAAACTTGGGGGATATTATTCAGCCATTAAAGAGAATGAAGTACCGTACATGCTATAACACAAATAAACACTGAAAACATGCTGAGTGGAAGAAGGCAGACACAAAGGCCGCATGTTGTATGATCCCATTAATTTGAAGTGTTCAGAAGAGGCAGATGCACAGGGACAGAAAATAGATCAGTGGTCACCAGGGGCTGGGGAAGAGCAGTGGGGGTTATTGGGCGGGGGAGGCACTGAAATGTTCTGGAATTGACAGTGATGATGGTTGCATAATAGTATTAATATGCTGATTACTGAATTGTGTACTTTAAAATGGTTTAAATGATGAATTTTTTGTTATATGAATTTTATCTTAGAAAAAAAAAGGCCATTTTTATTGACTCTTCTAATTGACCCTTGGAGAATGTGAAGATTAATCTGCATGTAACTTATAGTTAGCTCTCTGTATCCACAATTCCTCTACACCCTCAGATTCAACCAGCCTAGGTAGTAATATAGTATTTACTACTGAAAAATATCTACATGTAAGTAGACCCATGCAGTTCATACCTGAATTGTTCAGGGGTCAGCTGTACTTGTATTAGTCAAATGAAAAATGGCAATTTAGTTAGAATTCCTTAGAATTTATATTTATAAAAATTTAAATTTAAATATATTTATACATTATATATATAATACTGTATATATATTTACATTAAAATAAATTTATATATAAACAAAATATTAAAATTTAAATATTTTTTAAATATTTTTAAAAATCTATGTGATATTATTAATATAGAAGGTAGTGGTTCTCTTTAACAAAATTTTTCTTCAATTTTAGAACACTTGTCAGTATCTATAAATGTCTTCCCACTATTGTTATCCGTATCATTGTAATGTACAGGATAATCCTGTATTTATATGACATATATAGCCAATTAGAGTATTGAATAGTATAGAAATTGCCATATAATATTTAAGTATACAATAAGTCTGTATTAGAAGCTGTATTTTAGCTCTTCCAATTCTCTCCTCTCTCCTCAGTATTAGGACAAGAGGGAGAGATGCACAGTGTGGGAGGCTCCTCCACTCTTTTTTAAGCGCTTAACTGTAGATTACTTTTAAATGGAATTAAAAACCTGGTGTTGCCTGGTTTCTTCCTGCAGGCTCGATTTTACTCTCCAGCTACTATATTTATTGATGAGATAGACTCCATTTGCAGCCGCAGAGGGACTTCTGAAGAGCACGAGGCAAGCAGAAGGGTGAAGGCCGAGCTGCTGGTTCAGATGGATGGTATGCGTGTGTACAAGCATGATAAGCTCCACGCACAGTGCTGACCCCCAGCTCCAGTGGCCAGGGGCTGGTGAGGAGGCCCTGGAGATCGACAGCAGTGAACTGGGCATGCTGACAGTGGGGACACGCCGGAAATAACGGCCGTTCTTCACTGAGCACCTTTTGTCACACACGCTGACCTCATTCTTAGCCACGAAACTGAAACAAATGCAGATAAATTGGCCTTAGAGGGGGATATGTATGGTTTTGAAGAATTTTTTAAATTATTACATTGTTTTGCTGAACTAGTCTTTTTATTAAATCTGTTTTTGAGTCATATTCTCTGCATGCTGCAAAAACTCATTTTTCTTGAACTGCAAACTCACACATGTAACCAGTTTGCTTTGTAAGTCTTAAGGAGGCTTGATGATTACATTGCTTTTAACGTTGTGCTAAATATTTGAGGATCTTTAAGTATTTGAGCTTTGCTTTGCTTTGCTTTTTTTTTTTTTTACTATGTTCTTACCCTTCCTCAAGGTGTTGGAGGTGCTTCTGAAAATGATGACCCTTCCAAAATGGTTATGGTTCTGGCAGCTACTAATTTTCCCTGGGATATTGATGAGGCTTTAAGACGACGTCTTGAGAAAAGAATCTATATTCCATTACCATCAGGTATCTTCATTTGAGTCAGGAAGCTCATGTTAACTTTTATTTTTTTAATATTTTTTTATTTTATTTATTTACTCAGCTGAACCAGGTCTTAGTTGCAGCATGCGAACTGTTAGTTGCAGTCATGTGGGATCTAGTTTCCTGACCAGGATTTGAACCCAGGCTGCTTGAATTGGGAGCGAGAGTCTTAGCCACTGGACCACCAGGAAAGTCCCTCATGCTGACTCTTCAGTAGTTTTGCTAAATTTTGAAGTTTGGTATTACTTTAAAAGACAAACCAGTTCAATTAAAAACATAAAAACTAAAAAAATTTCAATTAAAAAAAGTTTTTTCAATTAAAAATTTAAATTTAAAAAGAAACTAAATTCAGTGAGGAATAGCTGTTAAATTTTTTAAGCAAATGAGCTCTAAGAATTGAAAAACAAAAAGTAGACTGGAGAAAAATAGAACATTGTTTATGTTGATATTTATGTTTATATTGATTTATATTTCTGTATATGTTTATATATTTTTATATGTTATGTTTATATATATTCATTTATATTTTGTTTTTCCCAATAGCAAAAGGCAGGGAGGAACTGTTACGAATAAGTCTCCGTGAGCTGGAATTGGCTGATGACGTTGACCTTGCGAGTATAGCAGAAAACATGGAGGGTTATTCAGGTGCGGACATTACCAACGTGTGCAGGTATGAATTATTTTCAAAGTATAGGTTTTTGTTTCTGGTTCTGGTTTTGTTTTTAGGAAGCATAGATTTTTGTCAGTGTAAACTTCTGTTATGAAGTTTTAATGCTAAATTTAGATGAATAAAGACCCACATTATATAACCTAGTCAGAGACACACGTTTTGGCATTAAGCTAGTGTTAGCTGGTGCTAGTTATCTTGTTTGGTTATCTTGTATGTCACTGAAGACTGTGGTTCATTTAAAAGCTACACGTTCAAGAAGGTAGTGTTAAAACAACTGATATAAAATAGATAACCAGTAATTGTCTTGGATTAGAAAAAAAAGTTTTAGGTTTTAACACTTTTTATTTGCATACTTTAAAAAGTGTACATTCTAGTAATTAAAATCATTTGAACAAAAGAAAATGTTATACTGGTTACACTGCATTTTAACAGCCCATGGGACACCTTGGACCAGTTGCTTTTTACTCTAGATTTCACTGCCACCCCTCCCAGCTTCCTCCTTCACCAGCATGTAAACTGGTTTTCTTCCCCACTGGCCAGACAGGCAGATGGGAGAGGCAGGAATGGCCTTCAGCCCTCCTGTAAGTAGTTCTCCTTTCTTTGACATGAAAAGGGCAGCACAGTCATTTAAATTTGATCCACACTCTGCATCTTACAAAATTAAAACAGCTAAAAGTAAAATAAGAAGGCAGAGCTTGTGGAATGTATGGTGCTTATTGGCGGCACACACCTTATTAAAACTTGCCTGCTTACTTCTGTTGTCATTTCTTTTGAAAGCAGTGGATTTTCCTCTTCCATTTATTTCTGTCTTCAATTTTGACTTACCAAATTTTATAATCTCAGCCATATCAGGTATGTCAGATATGGTCGCAGAGGAAGCAGAGCGAGGCATGACTGAGCAGAGTCCAGTCTGCACGGTGACTGCTGCAAGTGCCTGGGTTAGAAAAATTAACATTGGTGCATTCATTCAGTATATTGTTCCATAGGAGACATAGTCCAGTATAGATTGATTTGGCACATCAGAGGGGAGTACAGTCTCATTTTCAGTGAAGTGTCATAAATGTGATAGGAGTATCAGTAATAAGAAAAGATGGTCTCTACTTCAAAACGTTATTGAAGTAGCTTTGGACCTAATCTTAGTATTAGCTTGGACATTATTAGGAAGGTACTTGACTGCACTGGTTTACTCACCTCCAAAGTAAACATTCTATGCAGGGCTGATGTGAGGATTAGCAATAATGTGTGTATGAAACCCTTTGTAGCTGTCGCTTTGCACATGTGGTGGCTGCTGTTAAGGATCAAACTGGGTGAAAGCAAGGAGGTAGTTGAATCTGAAGTTTCTCCTTAAAAAAAAAATAGCACTAATACAGAGGAGGGGAAAGGAGAGACCACTTGACTGTTTAGTTTTTCTTACACATGCAGTAGAAAATATTTAATTTTCCAGCCAACAAGTTCTCTCCTGTCCCTGTGATGCTTATTCTTTATGGTACACCTTTAATTAAATTCAGTTGCCCTCATGTTATATCCTTCTACTACTTCTTGGGCTTTTTGCTCAGATTTAACTGCTAACAAAACAGCTCAAAAACAGGCCTAATTGTCCAATACTAGATTCTGTGCAGTACTATTATGTATATATAATAATTACAGAATAACACATGCACTGAAAAAAATCTTCTGTTCACAGTTTTGTATTTGCCTAGCACATCATTTTATGGTTTTTGTCTTTTTAATTTAAAACCTAGGGATGCATCCTTGATGGCAATGAGAAGGCGTATTGAAGGTTTGACCCCGGAAGAAATCAGAAATCTTTCAAGAGAAGAAATGCATATGCCTACAACTATGGAGGATTTTGAAATGGCTTTAAAAAAGGTTTCAAAGTCAGTATCTGCTGCAGACATTGAAAGATATGAGAAATGGATATTTGAGTTTGGATCATGCTAAATTCTCACATGTAAACTGTGAGCAACCTTGCATTAAGTGTTTGAATAATTAAATGTAGTATTTCATTGCACCAAGCGCTATATTTTTTTAAACTTTCGTTATGGTAAGAGTGAAAAAAAAAGTATGATTCTGAATAAAGGCAATTTTTTCAAGTTACAAGCAAACTTGTTTTACTTTCGCATTACTCTGTTTCTCTTTCACTGACAAGTGTACCAAAAGTGCTGTTACTTAGCTTGCAAAACTGTCTGTATGCGCACGTGCGAGTGTATCCTCTTCCCCTGCCTGTGGCTGCTGTTGCTTCTGAAGAATAAGACTGGCTCTAGCTCTGTAGGTGCCAGGGGATAACTCAAAGTCCCTGAACATTTTTACACAAGTAGCCGGGCGGACCACACCCAGTGTACTTTCCTTCCTGCCTGGTGTTATGGCCAGTTTACCTCCTCATTCTGAGAGAGCTTTAAAGGCCCCTTCATTTTACTGTGCAATTTAAAAGGAAAAAAAAAAAAATATATATATATATATATATATATATATATACACACACATCTGTACAGTCTTGCCTGCCTGACTGTATTCTGCCCACATGTAAAAGGCTGCACTGTAGGCAAGAAGCTACCTTTATGTTTGTGCTGCTCACTGTACTCTTAAAAGTCACTAACCCATTACTCATGGATGCAAAGTATAAATAAAATAATAATTAACAGTACAAATATAAATGAAATAAAGAGTAATGGTATAAAACTTTAGGTAAGATTTCTATTTATAATTTCTTGTAAAGTAATACTTTCCGTATCACCCCAACCATAGAAAACAGAGCCTCAGGAAGCCCGCATGATTTGCCACGGTCTCAAGTATCACGGGTAAGGAGAGAAGGCAGGCTGGGAACTGCTGACCGCAGCGCCTGTGCCCTCCGGTGAAAGCCTCCTACGTTGTTCTCCTCACAAGAGGCTACAAGCTTATGCTTAAAGGATGAAATAAGACCCTGTCATTGTTGAAAGTTAGAACTGGTGATTTCTAGCAACTTAGTGAAGAAGGATATAAAAAAATAAACTGTTAATTGCTGGGTGACTTTAGGATCAAATTGTAAACTATATTATTTGTCTAGAAGATGGACATAGTACATTACACAGGGCTGTTATTCCTTATTAAAAACAGCTAGGCAAAATGAATGACTCCTTTACTAACTATCATTCTTCCACTACACGTACCTATTTATAGCCAAAATTGAAGGTGGTTTTAAAATCGAGTCATTTCCTTCTAAAGTGTTTTAAATGATGCTTGCTAAATCACTTCAGTCATGGCCCAACTCTTTGCAACCCTATGGACTGTAGCCTGCCAGGCTCCTCTGTCCCTGGAATTCTCCAAGCAGGAATACTGGAGTGGGTTGCCATTCCCTTCTCCATCTTTCCAACCCAGGGATCGAACCCGTGTTTCCTGCGGCTCCTGCATTGCAGGTGGATCCTATACCACTGAGCCACTGAATAAGCCATTTAAATGATGGGTTACAATTATAAAAAAACTTAAAAAAAAGAATTTTAATAGAACAGAAAGTAAAACATGGAGTAAAGGTAAGAACTATATATCCTAGATCATATTGTAAAATATACGTCAATATGGGTGATGGTTAAAAAAAGACCAAACATTATTGTAGGGGAAACAGGACTATACTTAGAACCACAAGAGCAAAGCACAGTCTAATTTGGCAACATTGGTGGACTTACTAACTGATGTGACCCTTGGTTTCAGCCAGTGTTATGAAAGGAGCTCTTAGAAGTAACTCACATGGGCAAAGATTTTATTGCAAAAACATTGTACTTTTATCTTCAAAAAAAAAAGTTTATTTTTAGAGTGAGAACATGTCACTATTTTAAAATCCTGGTTCATTCAAGGTAAGTAGTCTTGGTACAGGATACAATCAAATCATGATATACACACTTCAGTGATTTTTATACTGAGTCACATACTTAATATTAAGGCACATTTTACTGAATAAAAAAATAAGTGTTAAGTTCTTGAGCTTTTAAATTAGAATTTCATAAAGTGCTTTTCAAAAGTCTTATATATTATAGTAATTAAGTGTATATAATTTCCTTAACAAAGGCACTTTGAAAAGGATTGGCACGTTGGCATTTTGTCTTGCCCTTTTTTTTTCTTTTTGGTAGTTTCAAAGTTTATTCACATGTCTTCTGTTCCATTGCATTTAAATTTTTTTTTAATTCACCACCAGAACAGGCAGCCTTATTATAGAATAAGGTGAACTTTAACTGTCACTTTAAAGATCAAGTTTTAGACAGCTTTAGGAGTTTAGCAATTTCTCTAGTGTACAAACCGATTCTTAATGGCTTAAAGAAAATTATATTTAAGTGGCAAATTTGAACCATTAGGCTAAGTCAGAGTCCATGATTTGAGATGGTTGTCTAAACACACGTTTTATCTCCAGGGTTTTCTGCTGTTTTCTCAGGTCCATCTGGATATAAGTTGACAGCTGTGAGAGGTATAACATTGACTTTATCCAACTGCAGAATTCCTCTGAAATATAAAAATTAAAACTAAAGTAAGACAGGGCTACTTTGAGGTTATAATGAAATGTATACCTGGGATTAGGTATTTTTGCTTGATTTTATTTATGATGGTTAGTTCACTTTAACCAAACTAATTGGTTTGGAGGAGTAAGAGGAAGATCCTTAGCTGGTACTGTAGGAGATGACAGGGTAAATTATAGATCTCCATGGCATACATAGTCCTAGATTTCACAAAGTGGGCAAGAGGACTAGGCCCAAGTAGCTTTCTAATTAGTACTCCACTAGCATGCAACCATGGATCTTTAAACAGCATTTCTCCTGTTACTCAGCTCAGTTGGTAAAGAATCCGCCTGCAAAATTCTCTGGAGAAGGAATAGGCTACCCACTCCAGTATTCTTGGGCTTCCCTTGTGGCTCAGCTGGTAAAGAATTCACCTGCAATGCAGGAGACCTGGGTTTGATCCCTGGGTTGGGAAGATCCCCTAGCGAAGGGAAAGGCTACCCACTGCAGTATTCTGGCCAGGAGAATTCTATAGTCCATGGGATCCCAAAGAGTTGGACAGGACTGAGCGACCTTCACTTTTACTTTCTTTCACTTTCTCCTGTTACTAAAATACCTTGCTGGTCTTCAAAAATTTACTGCATTTTAAATTGATACTTTGCAGTTGAAAATACATAGTGAAGCCCTCTTGTTTCATTTCTTTCTTATTATACACAATGCATTTTCCATTACAGACACTTGTTCCCTTTCTCTCCAATACACTAAGGTCTTACAGAGCAGAGTTTGTCCTAGCCACGTGTGAATTCCTAAGACAAGTGTCTTGACCATATAAGTAGCCAATAAAAGTCTTTTAATTTTGCTAAAGCTGAAAGATGGGCTAGAAAAAAAGAGATATATTATTTTTCCCCCCACTTGTCTTACTCTTCCTAATTTTTCTATTTTCTACGCTATAGTAAATACAACTACTTTTTAATCATTAAGAATACTAAAGTTGATCAAAAATGAGAAATACTTACTTGTATTCACAAACTGGGAAAAGCACCTTTAAGATGGTTATTACTATAACTGCTCCTATAATTCCAACCACCATGACATTCAAAAACATAAAGAATATCGGGAAGATACTGCTCCAGAACCTGCATAGATCTTTTCTGAACTTTTCCATCCACTGACACATCACCTAAAGAAAAAAGTTTTTATTAGATACGCAAGTTTCATTTGAGCTCAAGAAACTCTAGTTTTAGGTGATGGTAACACTCATACATCTTGACTGTAAGGTGGTAACATGTCAAAACTTATCGAACTGTACATTTTAAATGGGTACATCTTATTTTTTTAATGTACCTCAAAGTTATTCACAATTTAAAAAATTATTTTCTAGCAAAAGGGGCATAAGTGTTTGTTACATGTTACTATCCTTTACAATTTATACGTGTTGTCTAACTATAAAGGCTTCCCAGGTGGCACTAGTGGTAAAGGATCCACCTGCCAGTGCAGGAGATGTAAGAGACATGGGTTTGATCCCTAAGTCAGGAAGATCCCCTGTAGAGGAAATGGCAACCCACTCCACTATTCTTGCCGGACTGGCGGGCTACAGTCCCTGGGGTCCCAAAGAGTCAGACATGACTAAGTATCAGCATGCATGACAAGAAGGCTAGTCCACTTACGCAGAATGGACCTGTCAACTATGTGTTTCCAGTATTTGGAAGACAACAGAAGGAAAGAGTGACAGACATATTCGTAGCTTTTGGAACCCTATAGGGAGTTCAGTTCATTTGGTCAGTCGTGTCTGACTCTTTACGACCCCATGGACTGCAGCACGCCAGGCTTCCCTGTCCATCAACAACTCGTGGAGCTTGCTCAAACTCATGTCCATAAAGTCGGTGATGCCCATTGGTGATGGGGAGTTCACTGCGTACTTCAACAGTGATAGAAGAAACTTGGGCAAGGACTGAAGAGTCTGTTCTTCCTTGCTCTGAGAGAGATGGAGTAAGATTAGTAAGGGCACCAGAGTTCAGGCATTCAAAAAGTGACAGAGGTTTCTCCAGTAACCCAAAGCAAGCAATCCTAACCTAACCTTCAGCGAGAACCTCTTCAAAGAATCATCTCTGGAATCTTTTGTTACTAAACACAGATCCTGCTCATTTAAATGTAAATTATTTTGAGTAAGGGGCCTAGCTAATAAAGAGATTTCACCATACCCTCTGAACCCTGTCTCCCCGGTCAGCAGTATACTATTATTATCATATGTGAGTACTTAACAGGTGCCAATGTATATTTACATTTGCACCCATCATATTTAAACGCTTACAACAACCTCATAGAAAAGGCATCACTTTATGGACTTTGCTGTACACGTAAAGAAAAAGGTTAGAGAGGCTAGGAACTTGTCCCAGCTGACACAGCTAGTCAGTGGCAGAACCAGGATTCAAACCTAAGCAGTCTGATTTCAGAAAGTACACACAACCAAGTGTGCTGAGTCACCGTACAAAGTCTTGAGGGGACTGTGCGTGTGTGTACATGTGTGCATGCATGAAGTCACAGAATAAACAGACCAATGGGGATATGAGAAAGACCCCCAAACAAACTGAAATCTAACGCCTTTACCATCATCATCTGACTACATTACTAAGAAGGAAAACAGGAATACCTAAAAATGTCACATTAAAACCGTGATGAGTTCATTATTAACAATGTCCCATGGATCCAATTCTCATGGTTTCCACCTCAGTTTAAACACTAGCACTTACTTTCTTTACCATAACCATAAATGCTTGTAACACATATAAAGATAATCCCATATACCTGATTTACCTTATATGAAGATGGAGGCTCAGCTCTGAGAGGAGTTTCAGGTAATTTGCCAGGCAGAGCTTCATTTACAGTGGTTTCCACATTCCTGATAAGATACTGGCTGGTGGTCTGCAATGAACTAACGCTTTCTCCTGAGAAGGAAGACCCAAGTTACCAAAATGCCAAGAACGTGCTGGTGACTCTCCCACTAGTTCTAGGATTTTACACCAGTAACATTTAAGATGGTGAGAACATCCACTTTTTTGATAGGAGAAAAAGAAACATTTGATTGTTTAGATTTAAATGCCAGAAAGGAACCTCAAATTAAGACAGTAAAAAAAAAAAAAAAATTAAGACAGTAAGAAGGGAGCTATAGCAGTTATGATTCTGTCACACAGAAAGTCAAATTTTTTAAGTTCTGTGTTTCAGTGGAAAAAATGATATTTCCTCTTCTAAATGAACTTAAGTGAATGAAATTCTTATTATGTATTTTTAGACGATTTCAGCAAAATGTCCCTCTGTCATCAGCACAGACCACATCTTACAAAATGGATACATAAAGCAATTCATGTTATAAAGCATTTTTAAAAGAAGCTTACTTCCAAACATATTAACTATGATGAAAAAGTTACCAATTAAAGAAATCATTTCCTTAATACTTTAAATAATGGTCTTTGAAGTACCTTTTTTGGAGAGGTTGGGAAGGGTGAATAGAATGTCACTGTCTCGGGAAATCGAGTAGAGCATGCTTTCTTCTAAAGGCAGGGTGTAGTTTGAACGTCTGACTATTCCCTGATTCTTAACTAAAATATCAATTTCAGTAACGTCCTTTTGTTGAGCCTATGAAAAAGTAGAAGCAATTCTCTTTATTTTGAATAGTGACACAACCTGGCAAGAGTCTAAAACTGAATTTTCTTCCCTGATTTCTGAAACTAACAAACTTGTGCTATTCACAGAATTCCTCTTTAAGACAATTAATTTGCAACTTTAATCACACACAGTGTGCTTTAGCGCTCACTATGAGAGGTTTCCTCTCAGTTTCGTTTCACTGACTTAAGAGAGACTTGGCCAGAAGAAATGGCAGCAGAGCTACGAACCAAATTCAATCTCTTCACTTACTTGCTCTATTTAATAATGATCATAATTTTAAGACATATAAACATGTATGAATATGATCTTTTTTCAAATTAAGATTTTAAATTCTAAACAGGTAAATGCTAAAACAAGTAAGACAATTCTAAATGATTAGATACAGGCAACATTAGTGTAGCTTCTTTCCTTATCAAGTCAGAAATAAATAACTGAATGTGTGCATAACACTGAACACAAATCTTTACAATTAATTCCCAGATGGCAAGCACACTATCTTACCTGTTTTCCATCTATCTCTACTACTTCTTCTTGAATGACAATCAGTTGCAAACTGGAACCAGATGTCATTGGCCACTCATGAACTAAAATCCTTACACTGACAATTCCAAAATACTCTTTTTCCTCCAAGTTTTCCAGATTTTCATTCTTCACTGTTCAAAAAAAATAGTGATAGCTTTGAACAAAAAATGCCACCAAATCAGTTACTGAATTTGATCATTTTGTTGACATTTACATGGAACAAGACAGGTGTACACCATTATCTTTGCCTTTATTTCTGACCTCACTGATGTTTCAGATCTATGGCAACAAAGACAACTTGACAAACCCCTACAATTCTTATACTCATTTAAAGGGAAAAATGCCTGATGACTTTCAGATTTTGTATGGAACTTCACACTTGCCACACCTTTCCTATTCTTTTACATAGATTAGCTACGAGGAACCAGTAAGGTGTAACTGTTTACACAACAGGGTTAATGGGGAGGGCGGGAATGGGGATGAGGGAGGGAAAGCCCCGTAATTACTCCCCACTTACAAAGGATGGAGTGGGATAGGCTACTGGCCCTGTTGTCCTGGCTGAGAAACCCCACCCCCATCCCAGCAGCAATGGAGGGTGGCAGTTGCAATTGGTTTATAAACCTGAGGAGTGCTATAGAAAAAGATACTAGAAACCAACAAACCTGCTGCAAAAGCAGCATTTTGTTTCTGTTCCTCCAATGTTATTGGCTAGGAATAATCCGCCAAAAAGGAACCCTGACGGATATCCTGCATGCAGGCCCAGCCGTTTAAGCCGACGCTGTGCCTTTACAGAGCTGTTCCCTTGATCCAGCATGCTCTCCGTTACTCACTCTCCTCCCTTAGGTTTTTAAATTTTATTATTTTTTGATGTGGACCATTTTCAAAGTCTTTATTGAATTTGTTACAATATTGCTTCTGTTTTGTGTTCTGGTTTTTTGGCTGTGAGGCATGTGGGATCTTAGCCCCACCTAGAGATTGAACCTGTACCCCCTTTATTGGAAGGTAAAGTCTTTAACGACTGGATCTCCAGAGAAGTCCCCTCCCATACATTTTTAATTAACACCTACTTAATAGTTCTAGATACCATATCCTTAAAATGCTGACTTCATGCCTTTTTATAAAAAAAATTTGAAGCACTAACAGTGTAGTTCTTAGTTTATAAACCTGTCTCAACCGGGCCGAGTTCCTTGCGAGGACGAATTAAGTTCTTATTCTATAGCCTATGTGAAGTAGTGATTCCACCCAGAATTATAAATACATAATTTAAAACAAATACCTGGTCTAGTGGTTCTAAACCCTAACTATATATCAGAATCAACTGGGAACAGCACAGATGCTAAAGCCTCACTCTAGTCTTAAAATTTCAGGGGGTACAGGCTAGCATTTATAATTTTTAAACAGGTACCTACATTTTTATTGAGAAACAAGTGGCCTAACCCCTGGTCTCAATCTAAGTTCACAAACCTGTTCCTCCTTGACTTCTCTGTTTCTGTTAATAAACCCCTCCGCCTTCTCCAAACTACCAAAGACAAGAATGACTAGGTTGCCTCCGACTTGTTCACTCTCATCCTCTATCCAGTCAGTTGTTCCCTTTGGACCATTCCAGATCCAAAGTACCTCTTCTGTGTGTCCTTTCCAGCTCCACCTACCTCCCCACCCAACACCTAGTTCATTAGCCTCTTACTCTTGAGGTATTTACCTAACTATTCTCCCCTTCTGTAATCCCTCCCTCTTCAACCATTCACAGGATGGTGCCGGATTAATCTCACCATCACATGGTTTTGATTACACAGTGTCCTTGTCAGTGCCTTCAGCGGCACCCTATGACCTCGCTGGTGGTTCTCTGCCTGGTCCTCCTCCTTCAGGCTCATTACGGTGCCCTCTCTCTCATCTGCCTAACCTCCCTCACATCCTCTGAGCTTCTATCTGGAAAGCTTCCCCTCTCTTGTGGTCCATTTCAATGTTTTCCTGTTTACCCAGCAGTCTCCCTCAGGGAAGGGTAGGCTGCTCGTCAACCTACTCGTATGCCCAAAGGCCAGTCACCAGAACAGAGACTCAAGAGATGAGAAAAGGCAGTCATGTCAATACATCAAAGCGTACTGATGCATATGACTCTTCCTCCAAATCTGTAATGGCTGCTACAGAATAAAACTAGTAACAACAAGAGCCCTCTATATTCTGACTTTTTGCACTGAGGGAGACGGCTTTCCAAAATGGCTCTCAATGACTCTTGCCCCTCCAGCCTTCCTGCCCCTTTGTAACTGCCTTCCATAAAGTGTGAGCTGGACCTAGACACTTGTTTCGAACAAAGAGAATACAGTGAACGTGCTGGAATGTCACGTGTGTGATTAGATTATACGGACTGTGACTGGTGTCTTGCTGGTGTGCTCTCCCTGACAGTCTCTCTTGTTCTGTGATAAAGCCAGCTGCTATGTTGTGAGATGCTCTACAGAGAGGCCCACGTGGCAAGAACATGAAGGAGGGACTCCAGCTAACATCCTGTGAGGAACAATTCACAAGGAAATGAACCCTGTCAAGAACCACGAGTGCTAGGAAGCAGACCTTTCCCAGCTGAGCCAGAGTCAGAGGACCCAGCTAAGCCAAGCTCACATTTATGACCTACAGGAACTAGGAGATAATAGTGTCACAGGCTACGACGTTTGGGTTAAACCGTTAAAACAGCAATATAACTAATACATCTACAAAGAAGAATTTTTTTAAGAATTAAGGATAGAAGACTCTTGCTGTAGTTGCATTTAATGTTTTAAAGATTCCTGTGAAATGATAAGACAGGCTTTTACTTCAGCTTTCAAGGAAATATACTCAATGCAACTGGGATGACTAGAAAGATGATTATAATAAATAAAGCAAGCAGACTGCACCCCACATCAAACTCCTAATACATACAACATCAGTGGAATGTTATTCAAGCCAGTAATGGCACTTCTTTTCCTTGCTATGATGGATTAACTTGCAGTACACCAACTCTCTCACTGAGAACTACAGAAAACATGTGAGACATGAACGCGCACATGGACAC
This sequence comes from Bos indicus x Bos taurus, assembly GCF_003369695.1. NCBI lineage: Eukaryota > Metazoa > Chordata > Mammalia > Artiodactyla > Bovidae > Bos > Bos indicus x Bos taurus. Next base: position 86,790,810 of record NC_040084.1, on the reverse strand, counting down.
TGAAATCTGCACTGAAAAAATGCTGAGCAGAATTCTTTAGGTAGAGGGGAAATAACTCCAGAGGGGAACACAGATATTTAGGAAGGAATGAAAAGCAAAAGAAAGAGTAACTGTGAGGGTAAGCACAAAAGAACATCCGCCTACTGGAGAACACTAAGAACGACTTATGGTGCTCAGGGTTTAGGAATCCAAAGAGTTACAATTCATGAAAATAGCAACACAAAAGCAGCAAGGGGAGGAATTCCCGGGTGGTCTGGTGGTTAGGACCTGGGGCTTTCAATGCCATGGCCCAGATTCAATCCCTGGTCAGAGAACTAAGATCCCTCAAGGCACAAGGCTAAAAAAAAAAAAAAATTAAACTGAATTAAAAATTTTAAAAGCAGAAGAGAATAAATGGAGTTTAAGTGTTCTAAGATTCCTGCAGTGGTTGGGAAATGATAAAAGTACGAGTTTACTCATCTCAAGGGTAACCATTAAAACAGTAAAATAATATAAAAACCAACAAGATAGAGGGGGACAATGAAACAAAAAGTAAATAACCCAGAAGAGGAGAAAAGGAGAAAAAAGGAAAAAAAAGAAACAGAACAGATAAGACACAGATAGAAAACAAATAATTAATATAGACTATCTAAATCTAAACGTATCACTTATTACATTAATATAAGTAAATTAAAATTCCAATTAAAGACAGAATGATAGCCTGAATAAAAAAAAAAGAAAGAAACCACAAGTATATGCTGCTTATAAGACATTCACCTTAATTATAAGGACCCAGGAAGACTGAAAAAAAATGGAAACATACCACAAAACAATCCACCACCCTCCTCCACGCCCAGCCAAAAAACAGTGACTGGTAAAATAATATATTTAGATAAAGCTGATTTTAAGGCAAGAATATCACTAGAGATAAATAAGGACATATTATAATGACAAAAGAGTGGATTCACCAGAAGACATAACAGCTCTAAATCTGCATGGATTTAGTAATGCTGTATGGCAAAATATACAAAGCAAAAACTGACAAAACTCAAAGAACAGACAAGTGTTCGTGGTGCAGATTTTAACATACCATTCTCAGTAATTCACAGGGCAAACAAAAAAATCAGTACATCCATAAAAGACTGAACGTGATTAACAAATTTGACCTGACAGATACAGAACATCATATCCAACTAATTATATGATTAACTTTCTTTTCAGATACAAATGGAAAGCAACATTTATGAAAACTGACCATACGTTAAGCTATACAGCAAGTGTCTAAATTCAAAAGGTTAAAAGTATACAGCTACATCTCTGATGATAGAGATGGAATCAGTAAAAAAGAAAAAAAATCCCTCAGTGTTTGAAAATTAAGCAATATACTTCACAATGACTCCTAGGACAAGGAACTATCACAATAAATACCTGGAAAACATGAATGGAATGATAATAAAGACACAAAATGAATTAAATATAGGACACAAGTGCTCAGAGAAATATTTACTGCCTTAAATCTGTATATTAAAATAGGTAACAGGAATACTATACAAATTTCTCATATTCTTTATGTCATTCAAACAATGGGTATATTCCAATGTAACATGTTTGCTTGTCTTTAAACAACTCAAGGTTTTAAAAGGTTAAAAAGGAAAATGTAATACAGACATAAAGGTAGAAGAAGCAGAAAGACAATTCACTTTTCTCTTTGCTTTTTACAAATGTGAAGAGATTTTGCCTTGCTTCTAAATCCCTATTTACTACCTCGAGACACATTCTTACATTGTCATTAACCTACCAGACATGCCGTTCCGAGCAATATCAATGCCATGATAGAGAATATATGAAAATGCCAGAAATAACCAATATTAAGTAGGAAGAGAGTTTAAAATCCATTAGTGTTATCATATACTCTAGTAATGATGTATATTATTAATTTAAAATGGAAATAAATAACGTCAAAGAATTGTGTTTCACTAATTTAGTGTTATTAAAAACACAGAACAATTATGGAAATAATTTAGCAGTACTCACCTATCAAAGTCTGACAGCTTATTCGGGTTACACCACTATTTACAGGGAAGTCATTTACATATACCTGTCCACTCTCATAGGTTATGTTAAGAACAACCTTAAAATAAAGCAGCATATACATTAATTCCAATGGTTTACAAATGATGACAAACTCTTCATGTCAAAAATACTTTATCTAACTAAATGAGGTGTACAGATAAAAAAATAAAATAGTCTGCATGATATTTAGCTAAATGATATAATGAAAGCATAACAAAGACACACCTGTTCTTTAGACACCTCCCCATCCTCCAGGGTAGTTACATTAATTCTGATGCTGTCCTGTAAAATAAATACACAAATCAGGTAGGTATGCATTTGCTGAACTAAGAGTAACTCAGTTCATTCTCTTCTCCCTCAATTATACTTACTGTATGATCGCATATGACTACATTAAACGAACACTGTTAAAAAACTCATCAGGGAAAAAGAAAAAAACACACAATTCATCAGGTTCATTTTTACAGCTCTTTTGTGTGGTGGGGGGGGGAGGGGGCGTGGCTTTCAGGATCTTAGTTCCCCAACCAGGGATGGAACCCAGGACCCCAGCAGTGAAAACATTGAATCTTAACTGCTAGACCACCAGGGAATTCCCTTTACAGCCTTTTAAATGCCATTATTCACAATTTTTCATAATCTATACACTTATCCATTTAATATGAAATATATCATGTATCTGAGCATGTAATATGCAAATATAAAGTTTAAAAGAAAAGATAAACACTCATGTATCTCCTGCTGCTGCTGCTAAATTGCTTCAGTCGTGTCCGATTCTGTGTGACCCCAGAGACGGCAGCCCACCAGGTTCCCCTGTCCCTGGGATTCTCCAGGCAAGAACACTGGAGTGGGTTGCCATTTCCTTCTCCAATGCATGAAAGTGAAAAGTGAAAGTGAAGTCCCTCAGTCATGTCTGACTCTTAGCGACCCCATGGACTGCAGCCCACCAGGCTCTTCCATCCATGGGATTTTCCAAGCAAGAGTGCTGGAGTGGGGTGCCATTGCCTTCTCCCATGTATCTCCTACCCAGGAGCAAAACTAAAATGTCATTCATATCTTCTAAGTCCCCTGCATGATCCTTTCTGTCACATTTCCCACTGCCCCTCAGAAGGAATCCCTATCCTGTCTTCCATGTTAACATATCTTGCTTTCCTTTACAGTTTAACTCCCTGTGTTCTCTTTCTCTAAACAACCTATTGTTTAGTTTTATCTGTTCCTGAACTTTATAAGTGGAATGATATTGCATGTATTTTTCTGGACCTTCTTTAATTTAAAACAGTTATGTGGGCAGATGTAGACACTTTTTTTTTTAAACAGCATTGTGTAATATACCATCAATTTATTTATTTGTTCCATGAGCGTGGACATCAAATGTTTCCAACTTTATTGTTTCACGTACAAACTTGCTCTTATCCTTCTTAAAGGTGTCTTCTAATGCCCATGGACAAGGATTTGGGATGCACAGTTTCACTGCCTCTCATGGTATGCTCAAAGACAGTCTACTCAAATATTTAAGTTTATTCATGAGATGCTTACTACACAGAAGAAAGCACTATTTTAAGTATTCAGGGTCACAGGAACTATAATTTGTTATCTGTAAATGAAATTCTTTCCTAAGTGTATTCACAGACATTGTTATCCTAGAATAAAAAGAAGACTCCTCTTAATGCCTTTTGGCGGGGGGTGGGGTTCTTAATTTTCAAAGAGAAAAATTATTCATAAACATGAAACTAACCTACCAGTGTATTTCTTGGCACCATGAGCAACCCCAATACTTTATATATTTCTAACAAATGAGAGACTAAGACAGTGATTTTATGGGCTGAGTTTATTGATTCCTGGGACAACCTGATAAACAGGATACTAACATGTAAGTCCATACCATCTATTCAGGATGGCTTTGGTCCACTTCCCAACTCTCAGAGGAGCCCAGGAAGCTTTAGGACTAGTGATTCCTCAGCTCCAGTCCACTTTTCTCCTGGCCCATCCTTATGTAGAATTAAGTGTGGGTTAGAACAAGTGAACTCATCTCTTAGAACAAACTAACATTCAATAAACCATTAAGTTGCTGGCTGTATTGTTTTATGCCCAAATTTCCATCAAGAGTTCATTCTTTCCAAGCTAGACGATCTGTTTTAAAACTATAGAGTACTGTTCTTCTAACAGTCTGGAGATAAGCCTCCAGTGATGCTCTTCTGAGAAACCTTTTTATAGCTTCTGCCTTTCAGTAGAGAATATACCCTATATTGTGAGTAATTTACTGCACTTACATACATCACCTGCCCAGTAGAACTGGGCCCGTTGTCTTTGGAAAAGACAATGAACAGACACGAGCACACTGTATTTTCCAGAGGGCCAACTCCAAATACATTCTTTTGGATCCTCTTGAATGATTTCACATCAGGAGAAACTCTCATCCCTTCCTGCCTCCTAAACCAAAGTTCAGAGCCAGGTCATATTTCTTGTTCTTTCCAAGAGCCTCTGACAGAACTGGAAGTACAGGCTTGTCACCCAGGGCAGTGTACACTTAGAAAAGGGTGGCAGAACTAAAGTCTCCCCTACTCATTTTCAATTCTCCTCTGATTCCGTCACTCACAATTGCCCACCTGGGACAAAATGGCTTCCTAAGAACAAAAGTAATAGATACCTGGTTTAAAGTAAGTCTGAGGGAAATAAATGAAATAAATATTTACACATATAAGAAATAAATATTTACACATATAAGAAAAGAAGCGTCCTCTGGCTGCCTCCCTCTCCTTGGTGACCAAGTCATTTTAATAACAGAAGAATGAACTGTAAAAAAATTTTTATTACTTCACAATCTGTATAACCTCAACATCTGACAACTTACATATGTAAACAAAACAGAAAAATGCTTATAATCCAATAAACCTGAGTGACTGAAGACATACACAGAGAATTTTCCTGATTTCAACCAATTTTCTTACATTTAGGTCAGGCGGGATACGAAGCTAAACAAATGAAAACGTGTGTGATAAAGCAAGTATAGTAAAATACAAATGGTCGGCTGAGTTGGCATTATGTTGTGCATTATGTTATGAGTTGGCATATGGTATCCACTAACCAAATGTGACTATTTACATTTAATTAAAACTAAACAACATGTTAAAAGCTCAGTTCCTCAATCACACTGGCAACATTTCAAATAATAACCACAGTAGTCCAGTGGTTACCATGATGCCGAGAGTTCAAACACACCATTGCTACATAAAAGTCAACAGAAAAACTCCTATCAAATATGCACAACCACTCTAAAACTCTTTCAAACGTTCTGTATCTTTGAAAATTTTCACAATACAACTTTGAAAAATGTTTAGATTCAGAGGCCTCAGCTTCGCACATACACCTTCCAAGGAATGAGATTCTCCTCCTAGTTGCAGAGCATTCATTTAACCAACGAAATGAGTGTAGATCTGGACTTTCCAAAAGCAGACAGAAGTCATAAGGAGAACTGAAATGAACAGCTCACTAAGAACCCACAGTATGGTGTATTATCAGCCTGCAGTCTAAAGGCAAGCATGTAACAGGAATAGACTCAAAGGTCTTTGGGATTCATAAATAACTATGATAAATCTCTAAAATCTGGAAAAGGGATAACCAATTTCCTAATTCCAGGACTCTAGGAATTACTTCATTTTAATTTGGTCTCGATCTCATATTTTTGAACAGCTGCAACTGTGGTCCACTTCGTATATAAGTGGTTCTTAGAGCTTGGGACGGTGCGGCTTCTTGGAATGTCCCAAGAGAACTGAAACCAAGGTACGCTATTATTTTTGTAGCCAGGAAGGGTAACGCCGTAACTCTTAAAACAGTGAAGGTAAAACAGTGACATTTATGGTGTCAGTCACCCCTGACTGCTGGGTATTCATTCAGGTCTTGATTAGTAAGAAAAGGTGCACCTATGTCGTTTAATCGCATTGCCAAGTCTTCAGACTTTCCGCCTATCACACATTCAACGGCTGAGTGGCAAATACTGGTTAAGGGCAACGACAGTCCCCCCTACCCGAGCAAAAGCAGTAAGAACCAGTCAGTCACCCTTCAGTACAAGCACGCGGTGATGCGCAAACTTCAGCCCACCTCGGGGTCACCTGGATGGAGAGCTTGCTGGAACACTCTGCTGGGTCCTCACCCTGGAGCTTTTGATTGGAGCGTTTCTACCAGGTTCCCAGGGGATGCTGGCGCGCCTGGCCCCACCGCGCTCAGAGACAGGCTCCTCTAACACCGCCCGCTAAAGGCAGGCCGGCAGGGTCGGCGCTGGGTCTTCCGTCTCTCTGCCTCTGAGGCCCCCAGGCACCCGGCTTGCACGCACCCGGAGCCCCACGCGCCGGTGGCAGGCATTCCTTCCCGCCGCCCGCCGGAGCAGACAGGTGGCCTGGAAACGCCCTCGCTCTCTCCCGTTGAGCAACTTCCACGTTTCCCTAGCACATAAACACTGCCTCGCCCCAGAGCCCGGCTCTACCCCAAGAAGGCGCCATTACAAAAGGCTGTGATCGGTGACTTTCGACGGCAAACGCCCGTCAGGACGGCAACAGCCCAGACGACGGCAACAGCCGAGACTACCGCAACAAGCAGTTCCGCTGCGCCGGGCTTAACCACACGTTAAAGATTCCCTTTCACTCTCTCGCCTCCCTCGTCCCCGCCGCCCCCGTTTCCTTGGGTGCTTCTTCCCACCATTCCCAGCCCTTTGGGAGCCCTACCCCCAGTCCACGGCCTGCCCGCGGGGAGGTGGAAGGTGTCGATGCGGACGCTGCCGTCCCAAGTCCCCGGCCCGGGCTTCTCCCCGAGGATCCCGGCCGACTCGCGTCCGCCTAGCCCTACCTTCGGGGCTGGCGGCAGGAGCGGCGGCTCAAGGGTGCCGGTCGTCAGCCACCCGGTGGCTGGCAGGGCCGCGAAGAAGAGCAGCCGGAGAGCGAGGGGCGCCCGCGGAGCGCCCTCCATCTTGGACAGGCCGGGGGCGGGCGGCGGGCGTGGGCCTGCGGGCGGGAGGCCGAGGCCTAGCGGGCCTGAGGGGCGGGGCCTTTGGTGGGGCGGGGGCCTTTGTGGGGGCCGGGCGGGGCGGGGCGAGGGCGGGGCGGGACCCGGAAGTCTCCGAGAGCAGCTGCGGGTTTATAGTTCTAGGCCGCCGCACCACGTTCGGGGGCGGGGTCAAGTCATAGAAGGTCCGATTTCGTCATTAGATCGGCTCTCTGATTTGAGGAGAATTTCCTCACCTGAATGAGTGTAAACATTCTCGTTGCCTTTGTTTTTGATTTAGTACATACTGTTTGTGTACATCAATATGTCTCTATGTGTATATATTTACATATATCTACAAAGTGAAAATAATGGTAATGTATCAGAACACTGTTGAACGTATCATATTTGGATAATCAATCCTAAAGGAAATCAATCCTGAATATTCATTGGAAGGACTGATGTTGAAGCTGAAACTCCAATACTTTGACCACCTGATGCGAAGAACTGACTCATCAGAAAAGACCCTGATGCTGGGAAAGATTGAAGGCGGGAGGAGAAGGGGATGACAAAGGCTGAGATGGTTGGATGGCATCACCGACTGGATGGATGTGAGTTTGAGTAAGCTCTGGGAGTTGGTAATGGACAGGGAGGCCTGGCGTGCTGCAGTCCATGGGATCGCAAAGAGTCGGACACGACTGAGCGACTGAACTGAATATCACAGTTGGGTGATATCACCTAGCGTGCCCTGCTAGGTCGCTTCACTCCTGTCCGACTCTCTGCGACCCTATGGCCTATATGTAGCCCGCCAGGATCCTTCTTCCATGAGGGTTCTCCAAGCAAGAATACTGGAGTGGGTTCCCATGCCCTCCTCCAGGTGATCTTCTCAACTGAGGGATCCAACCCCTTTCTCTTCTGTCTCCGGCACTGGCAGGCGAGTTCTTCACCACTTGCGTCACCTGGGGAAGCCCTCATGTTTGGAGGAGGGGTTTATTACTTCTCACCTTAGTTTGCACTTGGGAATTGTCTGAGCACTTTTAAAAACTGCTGTTTCTGGGGTCTTCCGGGGAACCTGAGTTTCTGATTTAATAAGTCTGGGCAGCAGCTTGGGTATTGATAGTTTTTAAAGTTTCCCAGGGATTTATTGGAGAAGGCAATGGCAACCCACTCCGGTACTCTCGCCTGGAAAATGCCATGGATGGAGGAGCCTGGTAGGCTGCAGTCCATGGGGTCGCTGAGAGGCAGACACGACTGAGCGACTTCACTTTCACTTTTCCTTTCATGCATTGGAGAAGGAAATGGCAACCCATTCCAGTGTTCTTGCCTGGAGAATCCCAGCGACAGGGGAGCCTGGTGGGCTGCCGTCTATGGGGTCACACAGAGTCGAACACGACTGAAGCGACTTAGCAGCAGGGATTTATTGTGCCAAGGCCAAGGAACAACCGCGCATTAAGTTCAACATTCATTGGATCACTGGAGAGGCAGGGAGCAGCACTCTGCTGGAAGCCAGGTCACCTGGGTTCTCAGGGCTTTTCTAGTCAGTTTCTTAACCTATAAATTGACAATGTCAGATTTTTCTTCCCCACTTCAGGTTAAAAAAAACTTTTGGTGAAACCCTCTAAAGCAAATGTGAAAATAAATTAGTGAAACCCCTTTTAAAATAAAGTCCGGGATGCAGTGGGAGGGGGGAAGTGGATGAAGGCAGTTAAAAGGTACAAACATCCAGTTATAAGATAAATACTAGGATGTAACCGAAAACACGATAAATACAAGCAACACTGATGTATGTTATATTATGTAATATATGAAAGTTGTTAAGAAAGTAAATCCTAAAAGTTCTCATCACAAGAAAATTTTTTTTCTATTTTCTTAATTTCGTATACATATGAGATGATGGATATTCACTAAACTTATTGTAATAATAACTTCATTATGTTGTATACCTTAAAGTGAACTGAAGTGAAAGTTGCTCAGTCATGTCCAACTCTTTGAGACCCCATGGACTATAGAGTCCATGGAACTCTTCAGGCCAGAATACTGGAGTGGGTAACCTTTCCCTTCTCCAGAGGATCTTCTCAACCCAGGGATCAAACCCAGGTCTCCGGCATTTCGGGCAGATTCTTTACCAGCTGAGCCACAAGGGAAGCTCTGTATACCTTAAACATATACATAAACTTATATACCAATTATATCTCAATAAAACTGGAAGAAAAATTAATAAAAATAAAAGCTTTTAAAAAGCAAATAAGTTAAAAAAAAAAGTAGGGACTTCTCCAGCGGCCCAGTGGTTAAGACTCCAAGCTTCCATCGCAGGGGGCTCAGAGTTCATCATGGTTGGGAACTATGATCCCACATGCCACCCAGAACAACCAAAAACATAACCAAAAAAAACCTTAAAAAAATAAAATAAAATGACGGATGTCTGGAAGCCCCGAAGGGGGAGCTCTCATGCCTTATCATTCCCTGTGCTGTAGAACCCCAAAACAAGAAGAGAGAGGTACCATGCATTTCCAAAAGGAAGAGGCTTACTGTGTACTGCTCCAGCATAAGGAAGGTTTTCTCCTTACCCAGCAATAGCCTGCCAATGAGAAACTACCACATTCGGTCAATGAGAAGTTTGAACTCAGGCTCTCTCCCCAGAGGTTTCTGGTGACTCAGATGGTAAAGAGTCTGCCTGCAATGCAGGAGATTCAGGTTCAGTCCCTGAATCCCCTGGAGAAGGGAATGGCAACCCACTGCCGTATTCTTGCCTAGAGAATTTCATGGACAGCAGAGCCTGAAAGGCTACAGTCCATGGAGTTGCAACGAGTCGGACACGACTGGGCAACTAACACTTTCACACTTCTCTTCCAATGGATTTCTACTCAAAACCGACCCTCCCAATAATGCCCTTTTCTCTATAAAAGTATGTCCTTCTGCTTTGGTCTCCAGCTAGTTTCAGTTCAGTTTCAGTTCACCTAGTTTCAGTTCAGTTCAGTTCAGTCGCTCAGTGGTGTCCAACTCTTTGTGACCCCCTGGACTGCAGCATGCCAGGCTTCCCTGTCCATCATCAACTCCTAGAGCTTACTCAAACTCATGTCCATCAAATCGGTGATGCCATCCAACCATCTCATCCTCTGTCATCCCCTTCTCCTCCCGCCTTCAATCTTTCCCAGCATCAGGGTCTTTTCCAAGGAGTCATTTCTTCACATCAGGTGGCCAAACTATTGCAGCTTCAGCATCAGTCCTTCTAATGAATATTCAGGACTGATTTCCTTTAGGATGGACTGGTTGGATCTCCTTGCAGTCCAAGGGGCTCTCAAGAGTCTTCTCCAACACCACAGTTTAAAACCATTTGTTCTTCGGCGCTCAGCTTTCCTTATGGTCCTACTCTCACATTCATACATGACTGCTGGAAAAACCATAGCTTTGACTAGATGGACTTTTATCAGCAAAGCAATATCTCTGCTTTAAATATGCTATCTAGGTTTGTCATAGCTTTTCTTCCAAGGAGCAAGTGTCTTTTAATTTCATGGCTGCAGTCACCATCTGCAGTGACTTTGGAACCCCCCAAAATAGTCTGTCACTGTTTCTATTGTTTCCCCATCTATTAGCCATGAAGTGATGGGATCGGATGCCATGATCTTTGTTTTCTGAATGCTGAGTTTTAAGCCAACTTTTTCACTCACCTCTTTCACTTTCATCAAGAGTCTCTTTAGTTCTTTGCTTTCTGCCATAAGAGTGGGGCCATGTGCATAGCTGAGGTTATCGATATTTCTCCTGGCAATCTTGATTCCAGCCTCTGCTTCACTGAGCCCAGCATTTCTCATGATGTACTCTGCATATAAGTTAAATAAGCAGGGTGACAATATACAGCTTTGATGTACTCCTTTCCTGATTTGGAACCAGTCTGTTGTTCCATGTCCAGTTCTAACTGTTGCTTCTTGACCCACATACAGATTTCTCAGGAGGGAGGTCAGGTGGTCTGGTATTCCTATCTCTTTAAGAATTTTCTACAGTTTGTTGTGATCCACACAGTCAAAGGGTTTGGTGTAGTCAATAAAGCAAAAGTAGATGTTTTTTTGGAACTCTCTTGCTCTTTTGATGATCCAATGGATGTTGGCAATTTGATCTCTGGTTCCTATAAAGCATTTTCTAAATCCAGCATGAACATCTGGAAGTTCACGGTTCACGTACTGCTGAAGCCTGGCTTGGAGAATTTTGAGCATTACTTTACTAGCGTGTGAGATGAGTGCAATTGTGCAGTAGTTTGAGCATTCTTTGGCATTGCCTTTCTTTGGGATTGGAATGAAAACTGACCTTTTCCAGTCCTGGGGCCACTACTGAGTTTTCCAGATTTGCTGGCATATTGACCGCAGCACTTTCACAACATCATCTTTCAGGATTTGAAATAGCTCAACTCGAATTCCATCACCTCCACTAGCTTTGTTCATAGTGATGCTTCCTAAGGCCTACTCAACTTCACCAGGATGTCTGGCTCTAGGTGAGTGATCACACCATCGTGGTTATCTGGGTCATGAAGATCTTTTTGGTATAGTTCTGTGTATTCTTGCCACCTCTTCTTAATATCTTCTGCTTCTGTTAGGTCCATACCATTTCTGTACTTTATTGTGCCCATCTTTACATGAAATGTTTCCTGGTATCTCTAATTTTCTTAAAGAGATCTCTAGTCTTTCCCATTCTATTGTTTTCTTCTATTTCTTCGCGTTGATCACTTATGAAGGCTTTCTTATCTCTCCTTTCTATTTTTTGGAACTCTGCATTCAGGTGGATATATCTTTTCTTTTCTTCTTTGCCTTTCATTTCTTTTGTCAGCTATTTGTAAGGCCTCCTCAGACAACCATTTTTCCTTTTTGGATTTCTTTTTCTTGGGGATGTTCTTGATCCCTGCCTCCTGTACAGTGTCACGAATCTCCATCCATAGTTCTTCAGGCACTCTATCAGATCTAATCCCTTGAATCTATTTGTCACTTCCACTGTATGATCATAAGGAATTTGATTTAGGTCATACCTGAATGATCTAGTGGTTTTCCCTACTTTCTTCAACTTAAGTCTGAATTTAGCAATAAGGAGTTCATGATCTGAGCCACAGTCACCTCCCAGTCTTGTTTTTGCTGACTGTATAGAGCTTCTCCATCTTTGGCTGGAAAGAATATAATCAGTCTGATTTCGGTATTGACCATCTGGTGATGTCCATGTGAACAGTCTTCTCTTGTGTTGTTGGAAGAGGGTGTTTGCTATGACTAGCGCGTTCTCTTGGCAAAACTCTGTTAGCATGTCCCTTATTGCAGTTCCTCTGTTATTCCTAAACAAACTCATTCTGCTGGTAAAATAACTGGCTGTTTTATTTTTTAAGGTTGACACAGAAATGCTAAGAAATTCAGGTCTTTCAGGTTAACAGGACTGCTTATTGATTAAGAAGAACTTGGAGGTGTTGCCATTCAGGCAGGGTAAAAAAGTCTTTTTTTTTTTTAAATAAAACTTTTAACACAAAAAAGAAATAGGTTTCTCTCTTAGCTCCTCTTCTTCTTTTATCAATCCTTCCCCCCATTCCTGTGTTTTTAGCCAGGATAAACTACAAAATCTTTGGCCAAAATTGTTGTATAGTAAACTAGTCATTCAACTAATTCCTTGCCTACTATGAGATACCCAACAACAATATTAACTGGCACGTGGTTTCTGCAGTGATATCTCACCCACTGGAGGGATCCAATGGCAACCATTGGCCTTTTCACGCTGTTTCAGATTACTGAGATTAAAAACAAATCAAATCTAATGATCAGAACATAGGATATATGTCAGATCAGATCAGATCAGTCTCTCAGTCGTGCCCGACTCTTTGCGACCCCATGAATCACAGCACGCCAGGCCTCCCTGTCCATCACCAACTCCCGGAGTTCACTCAGACTCACGTCCATCGAGTCAGTGATGCCATCCAGCCATCTCATCCTCTGTCGTCCCCTTCTCCTCTTGCCCCCAATCCCTCCCAGCATCAGAGTCTTTTCCAATGAGTCAACTCTTCGCATAAGGTAGCCAAAGTACTGGAGTTTCAGCTTTAGCATCATTCCTTCCAAAGAAATCCCAGGGCTGATCTCCTTAAGAATAGACTGGTTGGATCTCCTTGCAGTCCAAGGGACTCTCAAGAGTCTTCTCCAACACCACAGTTCAAAAGCATCAATTCTTCGGCACTCAGCCTTCTTCACAGTCCAACTCTCACATCCATACATGGCCACAGGAAAAACCATAGCCTTGACTAGACGAACCTTTGTTGGCAAAGTAATGTCTCTGCTTTTGAATATGCTATCTAGGTTGGTCATAACTTTCCTTCCAAGGAGTAAGCGTCTTTTAATTTCATGGCTGCAGTCACCATCTGCAGTGATTTTGGAGCCCCCAAAAATAAAGTCTGACACTGTTTCCACTGTTTCCCCATCTATTTCCCATGAAGTGATGGGACCGGATGCCATGATCTTCGTTTTCTGAACGTTGAGCTTTAAGCCAACTTTTTCACTCTCCACTTTCACCTTCATAAAGAGGCTTTTTAGTTCCTCCTCACTTTCTGCCATAAGGGTGTGTCATCTGCATATCTGAGGTTATTGATATTTCTTCTGGCAATCTTGATTCCAGCTTGTGTTTCTTCCAGTCTAGCGCTTCTCATGATGTACTCTGCATATAAGTTAAATAAACAGGGTGACAATATACAGCCTTGACAAACTCCTTTTCCTATTTGGAACCAGTCTGTTGTTCCATGTCCAGTTCTAACTGTTGCTTCCTGACCTGCATACAAATTTCTCAAGAGGCAGATCAGGTGGTCTGGTATTCCCATCTCTTTCAGAATTTTCCACAGTTTATTGTGATCCACACAGTCAAAGGCTTTGGCATAGTCGATAAAGCAGAAATAGATGTTTTTCTGGAACTCTCTTGCTTTTTCCATGACCCAGCAGATGTTGGCAATTTGATCTCTGGTTCCTCTGCCTTTTCTAAAACCAGCTTGAATATCAGGAAGTTCATGGTTCACATATTGCTGAAGCCTAGCTTGGAGAATTTTAAGCATTACTTTACTAGCATGTGAGATGAGTGGAATTGTGCAGTAGTTTGAGCATTCTTTGGCATTGCCTTTCTTTGGGATTGGAATGAAAACTGACCTTTTCCAGTCCTGTGGCCACTGCTGAGTTTTCCACATTTGCTGGCATATTGAGTGCAGCACTTTCACAGCATCATCTTTCAGGATTTGGAATAGCTCCACTGGAATTCCATCACCTCCACTAGCTTTGTTCATAGTGATGCTTTCTAAGGCCCACTTGACTTCACATTCCAGGATGTCTGGCTCTAGGTCAGTGATCACACCATCGTGATTATCTGAGTCGTGAAGATCTTTTTTGTACAGTTCTTCTGTGTATTCTTGCCATCTCTTCTTAATATCTTCTGTTTCTGTTAGGTCCATACCATTTCTGTCCTTTATCGAGCCCATCTTTGCATGAAATGTTCCTTTGGTATCTCTGATTTTCTTGAAGAGATCCCTAGTCTTTCCCATTCTGTTGTTCTCCTCTATTTCTTTGCATTGATCGCTGAAGAAGGCTTTCTTATCTCTTCTTGCTGTTCTTTGGAACTCTGCATTCAGATGTTTATATCTTTCCTTTTCTCCTTTGCTTTTCGCTTCTCTTCTTTTCACAGCTATTTGTAAGGCCTCCCCAGATAGCCATTTTGCTTTTTTGCATTTCTTTTCCATGGGGATGGTCTTGATCCCTGTCTCCTGTATAATGTCACGAACCTCATTCCATAGTTCATCAGGCACTCTTATCTATCAGATCTAGGCCCTTAAATCTATTTCTCACTTCCACTGTATAATCATAAGGGATTTGATTTAGGTCATACCTGAATGGTCTAGTGGTTTTCCCTACTTTCTTCAATTTAAGTCTGAATTTGGCAATAAGGAGTTCATGGTCTGAGCCACAGTCAGGCTCAGATATATGTACAGGATGGATATATGTAGGTTTGTGTAATTTGAATTAGTAATATGAGTTTCCAAAATACATTTGAAAGAAAAAGTAGTTGGGGAAGGTGAGCAACGTAGTCTGTATTTCCCAACAGAGCCCACCCCATTTCCTGACCAGACATTATTCTTTCACTTGTTTGTCTCCAAAGGAGTTAAATTTGCCTATAGAAACCCCTTGTATTTCTGTGCACATTAGACACTTTATGTTCCTTGAAGATAATCCTTTATATAGCTGAAGATAGTCTTGAAAAAATTTAATACAGGGACTTCCCTGGTGACCCAGTGGCTATGACTCTGCCCTCCCAATATAGGGGGACAGGGTTCAATCTCTGGATCAGGGAACTAGGCCCCGCATGTTGTAACTAACAAGAGTTCGCATATGGCAAATAAGAGTTTCCGTGTCTCAACTCAACTAAGAGTTCACATGTTGCACCTAACGATCCCGCATGTCACAACTAAAGATCCCACATGCCACAACTAAGACCCAAGCAGCCAAGTAAATAAAAAAGTTAATACATAGAAAACAAAGTATATATGAGGTATAAAAAAATACATCTTTGTTCTCATGCAAGATAGTACTCTTTGACTCCAAACTTTAATAAGTTTTCTTTTCCAACAACTGATCCCATTATTTTTATTTGTCTCCCAATCAGAACTTGAATTCCACTTTTTCTGTAATCCAAAAGCAGTCTTGGCACCAAAGGGAAGTCTGGGACATAATCTATGTCTGTTTCCAATTTCTGGGAGACAGTGAGTCACTGCATTTCTATTGCAACACAGTTCCACTCCATTATTTTCCAGAGTTACACAACTACACATTTTCGAACTTCTTGAAGACCCCCAGGAGATGATAAGAAAGAAAGAGAGAAAGATATTCCTTTTACGTCTCCAAAACCATTCACACATTTTACCTTATTTTTCCCCTAAGATGTTTTAAAACTGCTTTTACAGTATCATCCTTTTCTGTGTATAGAGATGAAGCTTTTTGCCATGAGTTACAGGATAATAAGGGCTTCCCAGGTGGCATACTGGTAAAGAATCTGCCTGCCAATGCAGAAAATGCAGGCAAACTAGGTTTGATCCCTGGGTCGGGAAGATCCTCTAGGTGTAGGGCATGGCAACCCACTCCAGTATTCTTGCCTGAAGAATCCCATGGACAGAGGAGCCTGGTAGGCTCAGTCCATAGGGTTGCAAAGAGTCAGACTGAAGTGGTTTAGCATGAATGCACAGGATAGTAAGTGATGGAGCTGTGGTTTTTAACCTTGATGTACTGACTTAATACATTCTGAAGTGAAGTGAAGTGAAAGTCGCTCAGTCGTGTCCGACTCTTTGCGACCCCATGGCCTATACAGTCCATGGAATACTCCAGGCCAGAATACTGAAGTGAGTTCCCATTTCCTTCTCCAGGGGAAATAGAGCAGAATACATTCTATTGGGTCATAAAATATTTTAAACAAAGTCATACTTTAACTTGTTTTTGTATGTTTATAGAGATGATTACAAAATGTTCTGTTCAACCAACTTTCTAAGGACATGAGCTGGGTTGAGAGAAATGAAAAAACAGGAAAGTGTGGGAAATCTTTGCCTCCTTCTCCACCATAACTATAGTCAGAGGGGCCCCAGAATCAAGAGACTGGCTCTGCTGTCTGCTCCCCAAGCTAACTGATTTCAGAAACCTGAACACATGCAGAGACATCTGTGTCCAAGGATGTTAAATGAGATGTAAATGAGTGTTTGATTGGTACTCTGACAAAAAACATGGAAAAAGAACATTAAAAAAACATCCAAAACATTTAAAAATACTATCCTATTTTGAAACTAGGACATCTGTGACAAATATTGCAAGAAAAATTCAATGGTGGAGGTAGAAATCTTTTTGAGTCTATTTAGGGATGATTTCACATTTTGTAACACAGATAAGTGGGTACTGTTTTGCTGTAAGGCCCCATTTTTACTTGTCTTGTTACCCTTTTAAGACTATTTTTAGGAAACGAAGGGGTCTCCATGTGGAAGCAGAAGCCAGATTGCAGAATTTCTTTGCTCTGCCTTCATTGGGCTTCCAGTATTTGGGAATGGGTTTTCTTCTTTTGAGTCAAGCTTTACTTTATTTGATTCACTAGAACACAGCCTCACTTTCTCATCCTCTACCTCATTTGATGCCAAAATGATGGGCAACTTCATAATCTCTATGTATCAACTATATTTTCTCATTTTCAATATGTTCTGTTGTCTGGGGCCTGGCTGACCCTAGAGAGACTTCCAGGGCTGAGCTAATTTGTGTTGCTGTTATTGTTTAGTTCCCAAGTCTGACTCTTTACCATTGAGCCACCAGGGAAGCTTAGAGCTAATTTCTAGAGTTAGTAAACTTCTCCTCTGTGAGCCTGCCTTTTATATGTAAACCAACCAATCCAGAGGCTGTATAAATCACCTCTTCAGTTCAGTTCAGTCACTCAGTTGTGTCTGACTCTTTGCGACCCCATGAACTGCAGCACGCCAAGCCTCCCTGTCCATCACCAACTCCTGGAGTTTATACTCAAACTTATGTCCATTAAGTTGGTGATGCCATCTAACCATTTCATCCTCTGTCGTCCCCTTCTCCTCCTGCCCTTAATCTTTCCCAGCATCAGGGTCTTTTCAAATGAATCAGCTCTTCGCATCAGGTGGCCAAAGTATTGGAGTTTCAGCTTCAACATCAGTCCTTCCAATGAACACCCAGGACTGATCTCCCTTAGGATGGACTGGTTGGATCTCCTTGCAGTCCAAGGGACTCTCAAGAGTATTCTCCAACACCACAGTTCAAAAGCATCAATTCTTCGGCACTCAGCTTTCTTTATAGTCCAACTCTCACATCCATACATGACTACTGGAAAAACCGTAGCCTTGACTAGACGGACCTTTGTTGACAAAGTAATGTCTCTACTTTTTAATATGCTGTCTAGGTTAGTCACTATCAGGCTTTTAAGGCTTCCCTGATGGCTCAGTGGTAACAAATCCACCTTCAATGCAAGGGACATGGGTTTGATCCCTGGGTCGGGAAGATCCCCTGGAAGAGGAAATGGCAGCCCACGCCAGTATTCTTGCCTGGGGAAGTCCCATAGACAGAGAAGCCTGGCGGGCTACAGTCCATGGTATTACAAAATGGTTGGACATGACTTAGTGACTAAACAACAACATCAGGCTTTTACTAAACTCCAACAGGCAGTATTTCTCTGCCCTAATCATCCTAGGGCAGGCACCAGACAACTAGAGATAGCCTCTGTACCACAGAGCCCACTGAAATTATTCAAAGCAGCCAATGCTAGACCTACTTCTGTCTCACCCATCTCCATAGAAACCACAGTAAAGACTTCTGCCTGAGGACTTCCCTAGGGATCCAGTGATTAAGAATCCATCTTGCAATGAAGGGGACTTGGGTTCAATTCTTGGTGGGGGAACTAAGATCCCGCATGCTGCAGAGCCACTAACATAAGACTGTGCCACATTCAGAGTCTCTGCACAGCAAAGAAAGATCCCATATGACCCTGTGTGCCACAATTAAGATGGGATGCAACCAAATAATAGATATTTATAGGTACAGATGGGCTTCCCAGGTGGTGCTAGTGGTAAAGAACCTGCCTGTCAATGCAGGAGACGTAAGACATACAAGTTCAATCCCTGGATTGGGAAGATTCCCTGGAGGAGGGCATGGCAACCCACTCCAGTATTCTTGCCTGGAGAATCCCAAGGACGGAGGAGCCTGGTGGGCTACAGTCCATAGCGTTGCAAAGAGCTGGACATGACTGAAGTGACTTAGCATGCATGCATAGGTATAGGTATTATAGGAGTTGGCTCGTGTGGTTATAGAAGCTAAGAAGTCTTGTGATCGTCTGTCTGTGGGAACCAAGAAAGCCTCTGGAGTAAGTTAGTCCAAATCTGAAGCCCTGAGAACCGGAAGGCCAATGATGTCTGAAGTCTTGGTCTGAGTCTGAAAGCCAAAGAACCAGCTGTGCTGATGGTCCATGGGCAGAAGATGAATATCCTAGGTCAAGCAGAGAGGTCGAATGTGCCCCTTTTCTGCCTGTTCTATTCTAGTCCTCAAGGAGTTCAATGATGCCCAAATAAAATGGTGATTGTAATCTTCTTTATTCAGTATGCTGGTTAAAATGCCAGTCTCTTCCAGAAATAGCTTCACAGACACACCAGAAACAATGCCTTACTATCTGGGTATCCTTTAGCCCAGTCAAGTGGACATAGATTAACCATCGCAGATATCTTTGGCAAAACATCATTCAGTATAATGTAGCAAAGCACTAGATTTTGGAAAGAAAAAAATAAATGAAACCTCTTTTATTTTAAAGATTCTGCTACACTAAGGTTAAGATTTTTATGTGAGTGAGGTTGGAGAGGAGTGGAAGGTTACTAACTCAGGGGACTCCATATTTAGAGGTAATTATGGAAAATATAACCATAAAGCCATAGACTATGTTAAGCGCTATATATATGTAAAATTTCATATTTAGGATGTTTATCTTCTGAATCACTTAAGGTAAAAGATGAAAAATTGTAAATCTTTTTTCTGTATACACACATTTTTAGAGCAATTTAAGGTTTAAAGTTAAGTTGAATGGAAAGTACAAGGAGTTCCTATACACCAGGGGTCCCCAACCTTTTTGCCACTAGGGACAGGTTTTGTGGAAGAAAAATTTTCCATGGACCCGAGGGGTGTGGGATGGTTTCAGGATGATTCAAAAGCATTAGCTTTTCTGTGCATTTTATTTCTATTATTACTATATCAGCTGCACCTCAGAGCATCAGACATTAGATCCCAGAGGCTGGGATCTCTCCACCCTCTCCCAGTTTCCCCTATTATTAACCTATTGAATTAGTCTGGTGCATATATTACAACTGATGAACCAATACTGGTACACTATTATGAACTAAAGTTCATAGTTTATGTTAGGGCTCACTTTTTGTGTCCTAGTTTTTTAGAGTTCTGCAAATATTGATACATAATGTCATGTATCCACTAATATGCTGCTGTTAAGTTGATTCAGTCATTCCAAGTCTTTGGGACCCTAGGGACTGCAGCCCACCAGGCTCCTCCAGGCAAGAATACTGGAGTGGGTTGCCAAGTCTTCCTTCAGGGGATCTTCCTGATCCAGGAATCAAACCTGCATCTTTTAAGTCTCCTGCATTGGCAGGCGGGTTCTTTACCACTAGTGCCACCTGGGAACCCACCAATACAGATAGCATCATACTCTGATGAGGCATAAGAGACATGGGTTTGATCCCTGGGTCAGGAAGATCCCCTGGAGAGGGGCATGGCAATCCACCCCAGTATTCTCTGGGGCTTCCCTGGTGGCTCAGATGGCAAAGAATCTGTCTGCAATGCAGGAGACCTGGGTTCAATCCCTGGGTTGTGAAGATCCTCTGGAGAAGGGAAAGGCTACCCACTTTAGTATTCTGGCCTGAAGAATTCCACGGACTGTATAGTCCATGGGGCCGCAAAGAGTCGGACATGACAAAGCGACTTTCATTTTTGCTTGCCCCACCAGCTGTAGTGCAGTGGATAATTGTATGGGCTCCATAATCAGCTCTCACAGGTTCAAATGTCAGCCATGCCCCTACTGGTACTTGTGTTGTGGATGGTGCTTGTTTAGAGCAGACACAGTGAGAGCAGAAGCCCCATCAATTCAGTTCAGTCACTCAGTCATATCCGACTCTTTGCGACTCCATGAATCACAGCATGCCAGGCCTCCCTGTCCATCACCAACTCCCGGAGTTCACTCAGACTCACGTCCATCGAGTCAGTGATGCCATCCAGCCATCTCATCCTCTGTTGTCCCCTTCTCCTCCTGCCCTCAATCGCTCCCAGCATCAGAGTCTTTTCCAATGAGTCAACTCTTCGCATGAGGTGGCCAAAGTACTGGAGTTTCAGCTTTAGCATCATTCCTTCCAAAGAAATCCCAGGGCTAATCTCCTTTAGAATGGACTGGTTGGATCTCCTTGCAGTCCAAGGGACTCTCAGGAGTCTTCTCCAACACCACAGTTCAAAAGCATCAATTCTTCGGAGCTCAGCCTTCTTCACAGTCCAACTTTCACATCCATACATGACCACTGGAAAAACCATAGCCTTGACTAGACAGACCTTTGTTGGCAAAGTAATGTCTCTGCTTTTCAATATGCTATCTAGGTTGGTCATAACTTTTCTTCCAAGGAGTAAGCGTCTTTTAATTTCATGGCTGCAGTCACCATCTGCAGTGATTTTGGAGCCCCCCAAAATGAAGTCTGACACTGTTTCCAATGAAGTGATGGGACCAGATGCCATGATCCCCATATGTGGTAATAAACATAACCATAGGGGCTTCCCTGATAGGTCAGTTGGTAAAGAATTTGCCTGCAATGCAGGAGACCCTGGTTCGATTCCTGGGTTGGGAAGATCCGCTGGAGAAGGGAACAGCTACTCACTCCAGTATTCAGGCTGGAGAATTACATGGACTGTGTAGTCCATGCAGTCACAAAGAGTCAGACACGGACTGAGCTACTTTCATTTTCACTCATACAAAGTAGTTTCTCTGCCCTAAAAATCCCTGTGCTTCAACTATTCATTTCTCCCTCAATGTGCCCGAAAATTGGCAACTACCGATCTTTCTACCATCTACATAATTTCCCTTTATCAAAGTTATATGGTCGAAATTACGCAGTATGTAGCCTTTTCAGTCTGGCTTCTTTCACTTCCCTATATGTGTTTAAGGTCTGCCATATCTTTTCATGGCCTGCTAGCTCATTTCTCTTGATCTTTAAATAATATTTCATTATATGGATGTTTATCCCAGTTTGTTAAACCAGTTTGTATATTCATTCACCTATTTATAACATCTCAGTTGCTTCTAAATTTTGGCAAATATGAATTAAGCTGCTATAAACATTTGTGCACAGGTTTTTGTTTTAAAAGATTTATTTATTTATTGGATGTGCCAGGTCTTAGTTGCACAGGGATCCTTAGTTTCCTGACCAGGGATCAAACCCAGGCCCCCTGCTTTGGGAGCGCTGTCTTAGCCACCGGAACACCAGGAATGTCCCTTGTATGCTGGTTTTTATGTGGACCTGTCTCAGCTTCTTTAGGTAAATACCTAACTGTTGTGATTTCTTGATATGAAGATAATATTATATTTAGCTTTGATCAAGTAAGAAACTGCCAATCTGTCTTCCAAAGTGACTGTATTATTTTACTTTCCCATTAACAATTTCATTATTTTAATTTGCATTTCTTTAATTAATTGCCAATATTCATTCATTCAACAAATAAGTATTCACTTATTATGTGGCAGGCTGTCGGGCACTAGGGATACAGCAGTAAACAAATCAGACAAAATTGGCTTTCCCTCTGGAACTGACATTCTGGAAACAACATACAAATTTCCTAAATAGCATGTTAGATTGTAAAAAGTACTATGAAGAAAAATAGAAGTGTATGCATGTGGGGTTAACTTTAACTGTCGTGGTCAGGGAAGGTCTCACTGAGAGGTGACTATGAGGAAGAGACCTAAACGAGGTGAAAGAGAATCATATGATAACTGGAAAAGAAGAGTTCCAACATGACAGGATGGCCCTGCGGCAGAACCCTTCCTCCACAAGTAGTGTTTAAAGAACAGCAAAAGTCTAGTGTGACTTTTGGTCTAGTAGCCCAAATCTCTCGGAGAAGGCAATGGCACCCCACTCCAGTACTCTTGCCTGGAGAATCCCATGGATGGAGGAGCCTGGTGGGCTGAGGTCCATGGGGTCCCTAAGAGTCGGTCACGACTGAGCGACTTCACTTTCACTTTTCACTTTCATGCGTTGGAGAAGGAAATGGCAACCCACTCCAGTGTTCTTGCCTGGAGAATCCCAGGGACGGGGGAGCCTGATGGTCTGCCGTCTGTGGGGTCACAGAGAGTCGGACAGGACTGAAGCGACTTAGCAGCAGCAGCAGCAGCAGCAGCAGCAGCCCAAATCTCTAGACTGCCTGTCTTACTAGTCTGTTATGGTTCAGGAAATGGTTCCCTCTTGTTGCTGCTTCTCATAGCTAGAGTTATTCCATTATAATCACTGACCTTATAGCACTATATATTTGGTCAATCACTTCAAGTTGACTAGTCATCATAATTTTTATTGATGGCTCTGTCATATTTGGTAATACAAGGGGCAATAATCTTGTAAAATAAGCAGAACACAAGTAATACAGCTGCTGCTGCTGCTGCTGCTAAGTCGCTTCAGTCGTGTCCGACTCTGTGCAACCCCATAGACGGCAGCCCACCAGGCTCCCCCGTCCCTGGGATTCTCCAGGCAAGAACACTGGAGTGGGTCGCCATTTCCTTCTCCAATGCATGCAAGTGAAAAGTGAAAGGGAAGTCGCTCAGTTGTGTCTGACTCTTCGCGACCCCATGGACTGCAGCCTTCCAGGTTCCTCCATCCATGGGATTTTCCAGGCAAGAGTACTGGAGTGGGGTGCCATTGCCTTCTCCAAGTAATACAGCTAGTCACATTAATATGGTCTTAAAGTAGGGTCACTCAGTCGTATCCGACTCTTTGTAACCCCATGGACTGGGGCCTACCAGGCTCCTCTGTCCATGGCATTTTCCAGGCAATTGTACTGGAGCGGGATGCTATTTCCTTCTCCAGGGGATCTTCCCCGACCCAGGGTTCGAACCCGGGTCTCTGGCATTGTAGACAGACGCTTTACCGTCTGAGCCACGAAGGAAATCTGGCCTGTGGTAAGCGCTTAAGCTAAGAGCTTCCTTTAGATGCAACCCAGTGTCTCCCCAGGTCATCTTACCAGTCTGTTCTGTACCAAAAATTAACTCTGATGGAAATGATACACTTGCATTGTTCTTAAAAGTTCACCAAAGATGTCTGCACACCTTAAGGGGACCCCTTACAGGACTGAGAAAGCAATGTTATCTTCTAAGGAGTTACATGGCTGTCACCAGAAGGAGAAAAACTGATCTTTAGGATTTGAGCAGGTATTTCTGCCACTGGGGAGGAGGTCTGGGTAATGCACAACGGAGCTGCACAATGCACATTAGAAGGAAGGGAGGAGGCCGAAGAGCAAAGAAAACTTTATAAGCTTAAATTGTCCTCTTGCCTTAAAATTGTTTTCTCTTATTTCATCGAAAGTATTGATAAAAACCAGTAGAGATACGAGCTGAAACACGGTTTTATAGCTACTTGCACTAAAGACGCACCCACCATCCGCTGCTGTAAAAGGTACAGCCCTTGATACAACTGACATTCCCTTGTGGCTCAGCTGGTAAGGAATCCGCCCGCAATGCGGGAGACCTGGGTTCGATCCCTGGGTTGGGAAGATGCCCTGGAGAAGGAAAAGGCTGCCCACTCCAGTATTCTGGCCTGGAGAATTCCATTAACTGTATAGTCCATGGGGTCGCAAAGAGTCGGACACGACTGAGTGACTTTTACTTCGCTTCACTTGACAATTAGCCAGGAACCATCTTTCTGATTAGTAAATCCTACCTTTAAGGGCTAAAATTTCTGATTCGGGGCGATAAGAGACCGACTAGGGAACTCGGCGTAGTTGTCCCAACCCGGCGGGGGAAAGTGGCGCCCCACAGTGGCCTTCGAACGACGAAACAGAGGGCCTACGGCGCATTAAAGAAAGGTCCGCGTCATTTTTGAGATGGACACAAAATGGAGCACAAACCCTTCACAGAAGGCACTTTGAGTGACAGCCTTCCGGCCCAGTCCCCAGGGCCTTTGGAAGATTTTTCAAAAGGGCCGCGAAAAGGCCGGGAACCCACAGAGGGTTTGGCTTGCCACCGACCACACCCTCCCAAGGAGCCTCCCAGAGGGGGCGGTGTCGCCGGAGGGACGACGTAAAAAGGCGTCGCGTTGAGGGTGACGCGTGGCGTAGATGACGTAGGGCTGCGCCTGTCACCCCCGGGGCTTGTTGCGAGGAGGAGCGGGCGCCATGGCGGTTCTGCTGGAGACCACTTTGGGCGACGTCGTCATCGACCTGTACACAGAGGAGCGGCCGCGCGGTGAGGCCCCGGCCCTGCTCACCTCTCGGCGGGCCGCGCTCTTTTTTTCCCCCGCGCTTTTCCTTTTCTTCCCAGTCCCCGGCGTGGACTGGCTGGAGCTTCTGGGCTGATGGTACCCGCGACCGCGCAGTTTATCAGCGGGCCCTGGTTGAAAAGTTTGTTTCTGAGGAGCAACCTTTCTCCGCCTCTGGTGCTGGCCAGTCGGGTGGCAGGTGCTTGTAGTTATTAAATCCCTGTGTGTGTGTGTGTGTGTGTGTAGTGCAGGCTGCATATTCAGTGCCCTTAGCTTTTGTGGCTTACTAGTCAGGAACATAGCGAGTATTCCTTGGTGTGTAATCAGTTAAGTCTTGATGAAAGCAGGGACGAAGGGCTTGGAGCAGTGAGTGTGGGCATCCCTCCTAGGTAGAGGGAGGGCTGTCCGGAGGTGTGCACCCAGTCTTAGCAAACACTCGTTGATCGCCCACTACGCGAGACTTTGTGCCAAGCCGTGGGATGGGCGTCTTGCCCTCAAAGGTCTAATTTTCCATTGGGGGAAATAGGCGCCGCAAACCATTTCATTTCTTAAGCGATGTAGTGGAAGAATGTGTAAGTTGCCTTGGAAACCAGAGGAGGGAGTAATTCTTCCTGGCTGGGGGTGGGGAGAAGCAGAGCTAAAGAAGAATGCAGAGCACTTGAACTCGCTCTTTTAAAAATGGGAGTGAGGGTGTTCTTGTTTGCTTGGAATTTTCTGGAAACGGCAAGTAGATCGGCGTGGCTTGACAGTGTAATGGCAGACCGTGAGTCTGGTCATACACGTTTTGTAGGTTAGGTTTGGTCCTGAATAGCCTTGTGTGCCCTACTGAAAACCACAGCCTTTGAAGGGTTTGAAAGCAGGATTGAGAGAGGCGTAACAAACTTGTTTTAGGATAATAGGCAACAATATGGAGAATGTTTCAGAGTGGGGAGAAACTGGAGAAACTGTAACTAAACAGGAGAGTTTAGTTACAATCAGGGTCCTGCCCCCAAGGAATGCAGTTTGTCAAAGAAGATGAAACAAACTATACAATATGGTACCATGAGTGCCTGCTGAGGTGCTGCGCTTTTTTCCGCACTGAGTTATCACCCCCACCCCAGCAACTCTCAACATACATCTATTCCTTTCTTATACTGATGCCTGTGCCCCACATTTCTCCCCACTGTTGTCCTTTTGGCAAACTTCCTGTTTATTAATCAGTTCTCAGGTCAAGCATGATCTGTTCTGTGAAGCTCCCTGTGTCCCTGAGCCGAGTTAAGATTGGTTTCTTTTGCTCTGCCTCAGGTCTTTTATAAATCACATAGTACGTATTTTGTTATACATTTTCCTGTTAGCCTGGGATTATTTTCAAGTCTTGGTCTCCTCTCAAGATGTAAACTTTAAGAGAGCAGGGACTATTCCTTGATTATCTCTGTATCTTGAGCACCTAGTGCAGTGCCTGACACTTTGAAGGTGCACACACCGAAGTGATGGATAATATGTGTTGTATTCAGACTGTTTGTTCAGATCAGATTAGATCAAATCAGTCGCTAAGTCGTGTCCGACTCTTTGCGACCCCATGAGTTGCAGCACGCCAGGCCTCCCTGTCCATCACCAACTCCTGGAGTTCACTCAGACTCACATCCATCGAGTCAGTGATGCCATCCAGCCATCTCATCCTCTGTTGTCCCCTTCTCCTCCTGCCCCCAGTCCCTCCCAGCATCAGAGTCTTTTCCAATGAGTCAACTCTTCGCATGAGGTGGCCAAAGTACTGGAGTTTCAGCTTTAGCATCATTCCTTCCAAAGAAATGCCAGGGCTGATCTCCTTCAGAATGGACTGGTTGGATCTCCTTGCAGTCCAAGGGACTCTCAAGAGTCTTCTCCAACACCACAGTTCAAAAGCATCAATTCTTCAGCGCTCAGCCTTCTTCACAGTCCAACTCTCACATCCATACATGACCACAAGAAAAATCATAGCCTTGACTAGACGAACCTTTGTTGGCAAAGTAATGTCTCTGCTTTTGAATATGCTATCTAGGTTGGTCATAACTTTCCTTCCAAGGAGTAAGTGTCTTTTAATTTCATGGCTGCAGTCACCATCTGCAGTGATTTTGGAGCCCCCCAAAATAAAGTCTGACACTGTTTCCACTGTTTCCCCATCTATTTTCCATGAAGTGATGGGACCAGATGCCATGATCTTCGTTTTCTGAATGTTGAGCTTTAAGCCAACTTTTTCACTCTCCACTTTCACCTTCATCAAGAGGCTTTTTAGTTCCTCTTCACTTTCTGCCATAAGGGTGGTGTCATCTGCATATCTGAGGTTATTGATATTTCTTCCGGCAATCTTGATTCCAGCTTGTGCTTCTTCCAGACCAGCGTTTCTCATGATGTACTCTGCATAGAAGTAAAATAAACAGGGTGACAGTATACAGCCTTGATGTACTCCTTTTCCTATTTGGAACCAGTCTGTTGTTCCATGTCCAGTTCTAACTGTTGCTTCCTGACCTGCATACAGATTTCTCAAGAGGCAGATCAGGTGGTCTGGTATTCCCATCTCTTTCAGAATTTTCCACAGTTTATTCTGATCCACACAGTCAAAGGCTTTGGCATAGTCAGTAAAGCAGAAATAGATGTTTTTCTGGAACTCTCTTGCTTTTTCCATGATCCAGCAGATGTTGGCAATTTGATCTCTGGTTCCTCTGCCTTTTCTAAAACCAGCTTGAACATCAGGAAGTTCACGGTTCACATATTGACTGTTTGTTCAAGTGATAGAAACTCAACTGAAACTACCTTAAAGAAAATAATGGATTGCCTTATGTTATTGGTGTAAGCTTTGAGCTTCCCTCATAGCTCAGTTGGTAAAGAATCCGCCTGCAGTGCAGGAGACTGATTCAATTCCTGGGTTGGGAAGATCTGCTGGAGAAGGGATAGGCTACCCACTCCAGTATTCTTGGGCTTCTCTTGTGGCTCAGCTGGTAAAGAATCTGCCTGCAATGCGGCAGACCTGGGTTTGATCCCTGGTTTGGGAAGATTCCCTGGAGAAAGGAAAGACAACCCACTCCAGTATTCTGGGCTGGAAAATTCCATGGACATGTATAGTCCATGGGGGTCCCAGAGTCGGAAAGGACTGACTTTCACTTTCACTGGGGTAAGCTTTAAGGATGACAGCATCCAGGGCTTCACAGAGTCTTATAGAGAATTGTATTTTTCACCTTTCGGTTTTGTTTTTGAGTTTGACACGTTCCATGTGGAGCAGCATTTGGCAAGGAATGGGCCTTTTCCCCTAGAATTATGAGAAATGAAAGGGAGGTAGGATTATCCCACCGAATTAACAGAATGTTTTTTGTGTGTGATTTTGCAGTGTTTCTGGAATGATAGCTTGGAACACTTAAAACATAAATCCATGCTCTTTGTATATATTTGTAATGTGTATGTAGTTGTGATTGGATATCTACTTATATGTGTAACTACTTATCAATCTGTAATAAATATATTCAGACTTATTTTTCTTTTTTCCTCACTTCTTCTCTCCCTTTTCCTTTTTATAAAAACTTTTTATTATATAAAACTTTAAGCATATACAAAAGTAGAATCATGTAAATGAACTCTCCGGTGTTGATCATCAGCTTCATTTAACAGTTGTTAATGTGTGTTTCATTTATATTGCCACATCTGCTGAATTTTTTGTTTGTTTTTGGCTGCGCCATGCAGCCTGTGGGATCTTACTTCTCTGACCAAGGGTTGAACCTCAGGCCGTGGCAGTGAAAGTGCTGAGTCCTAACCACTGCACTGACAGGGAATTCCTTTACATGACATTAAAGGGCTTCCCTGGTGGCTCAGATGGTAAAGAATCCACCTGCAATGCTGGAGACCTGGGTTCGATCCCTGGGTTGGGAAGAGCCCCTGGAGAAGGAAATGGCAACCCACTCCAGTATTCTTGCGTGGAGAAATTCCATGGACAGAGGAACCTGGCAGGCTACAATCCACGGGGTGGCAAAGAGTCGGACATGACTGAGTCACTAACACATGACATTTATTTAATCTGTAATTAATTAAAAGGTGCTTGCTCCTTGGAAGAAAAGCTATGACAAACCTAGGCATCATATTAAAAAGCAGAGACATTACTTTGTTGACAAAGGTCTGTATAGTCAAAGCTATGGTTTTTCCAGCAGTCACGTATGGATGTGAGAGTTGGACCATAAGGAATGCTGAGCCATGAAGAATTGATGCTTTTGAACTGTAGTGTTGGAAAAGACTCTTGAGAGTCCCTTGGACTACAAGGAGATCCAACCAGTCCATCCTAAAGGAAATCAACTCTGTATACTCATTGGAAGGACTGATGCTGAAGCTGAAGCTCCAGTACTTTGGCCAGCTGATGTGAAGAGCCGACCCTGATGCTGGAAAAGATTGAAGGCAGGAGGAGAAGGGAATGACAGAGGATGAGATGGTTGGATGGCATCACTAACTCAATGGACATGAGTTTGAGCAAGTTCTGGGAGATGGTGAAGGATAGGGAAGCCTGGCATGCTGCAGTCCATGGGGTCTCAAAGTTGAACACGACTAAGTGACTGAACAACAAAAGATATTTTTTAAAAAAGATAACCACAAGCCATGGTCACGTCTAGAGAAATAAGCAATAATTTCTCTTTGTTGTTTAGTTGCTCAGTCCTGTCTGACTCTTTTGTGACCCAATGGGTTGTAAGCCTGCCAGGCTCCTCTGTCCATGGGATTTACCAGGCACGAAGTGGGTTGCCATTTCCTTCTCCAGGATATCCTCCCAATCCAAAGATTGAACCTGTGTCTTCTACATTTGCAGGAAGATTCTTTACCACTGAGCCACCAGGGGAGCCCCAATAATTCCTTAGTAACATTCATGTTTATCTGTTGTCT
The DNA here is from genome assembly GCF_003369695.1 of Bos indicus x Bos taurus. Classification (NCBI taxonomy): domain Eukaryota; kingdom Metazoa; phylum Chordata; class Mammalia; order Artiodactyla; family Bovidae; genus Bos; species Bos indicus x Bos taurus. Next base: position 86,760,899 of record NC_040084.1, on the reverse strand, counting down.
CATAAACATTTAAAAGAATATTTCATCATTTGAAATGGGATTCAAACAAAGACCATGTATTGTGTTGGTTGATATAGCTCTTAAATGGGGCTTCCCAGGTGGCGTAGTGGTAAAGAATCTGCCCGAAATGCATGATACTCAAGAGACACAGGTTCAATTTCTGGGTCTGGAAGATCCTCTGGAGGACGGTAGGCCGTTTCACAATGTCTTCCCACCTTGAAATGGCCCCTCTCTACTCTCTGCCAGTCCAGTTTTTTTAATGTTCAGTTTCAGCCTCCAGGAGGTCTTCTCTTTTCCCCAGCCAGAAACAGTCTCTCTTTTCAACTCTTGTGGCATATTTATTAACAAAATTGTACTATTTAAGTGCACCAATGGTATTATCAGGTATGCTCAGTATTATAACTGAGTTCAGGTGTAAGGACCCTCATTTAGTATAAGCTCCTTGAGGGGTAGGGATCCTTCATGTATCTTTCTGTCTGTCTGTTTTCTAGCTTAGTGCCTTGAGAACTTGCTAGAATGTTTCTCTACACCGAGGCTACGAACTTGTTAACAGCAGAGATTTACTGGCATTTGACCTAACAGAGTGCCAAATGCCTAGAGGATACTCAGGGTTTATTGGATAAATGAGTGAATTTATTTTAAAAAGGTGGTACATGTTTAGTGTATGGATATTTGTGAAGGGAATGGCTACCCCCTCCAGTATTCTTGGGGCTTCCCTGGTGGCTCCGACGGTAAAGAATATACTTGCAGTACAGGAGACCTGGATTCAATCCAGGGTTTGGAAGATCCCCTGGCGTAGTGTAACAATTCCCTTCTCCAGAGGTACATGGTGAGTGTATGGATCTTCGGGAAGGGCTGTTGAATCATTGTGAAACAGTTGATCCTGGATACTTTGTTTTCTCTAGTGTAAATACGCTGCACCCATTTTCAGATGCTCTGCTAGATCCTTTCCCGTCACAGTGTCCTCTTTAATTTTTTTTTTCTCTTAACAAAATCAATTCATCAATAGATGATTGCTGATGACTCAGAGAGCTCAAACTGGTGCTCTGTGACAACCTAGAGGGGTGGGTTGGGAAGGGAGGTGGGAGGGAGTTTCAAGAGGGAGGGGATATATGTACACCTATGGCTGATTCATGCTGATATATGGCAGAAACCAACATAATATTGTAAAGCAATTATCCTTCAATTAAAAATAAATTACAAAATAGAAAAAAAATAGATGATTGCTTATCCCAGATAAGTTTTAATTTCCTGTATAGCTCAGATGCCCAAAAAATCCAAAGAAAAAGAGAATAAAAGATAACTTAAAATATATTGCATTTTTCTAGGCTTGGTGGTGGTTTAGTTGCTAAGTGTTGTCTGACTCTTGCCATCTCGTGGACTGTAGTCTGCCAACCTCCTCTGTCCATGGGATTCTCCAGGCAAGAATAGGGGAATGGGTTGCCATTTCCTTTGCCAGGGGATCTTCCTGACCCAGGAGTCAAACCCCAGTCTCCTGCATTGCAGGCAGATTCTTTACCGACTAAGCTATGAGGGAAGCTTACTTATATTTTTTAAATGGCTTTGGACATTTGACCATTTGGGGAGGTTTTTATATGGTGGCTTAGAAATTAAATTATACTAACTGTGCCTTTACTTGATTGAAAATGTGTTTGTGAACTGCTGTGGTAAATTTAGTATTTACTTTTTTTCAGCTTGCTTGAATTTCCTGAAGTTGTGCAAAATAAAATATTACAATTATTGCCTTATTCACAATGTCCAGGTGAGTTGGTAGATATTAGTCATGTTCTTTGTTACTGGAACCATCTAACAAACTCTGAATTAATGAAGTCTCCTATATATTACAGAGGGATTTTATCATACAGACTGGTGATCCTACAGGGACTGGACGTGGAGGAGAATCAGTTTTTGGGTAAGTTTCTTTATTTTCAAATGGATAAAAAATAGAAATTCTTCTTAAAAATGTTAAGTAGTATATTTTAATCTGCATTTTAAAATATGGTTCAAATATAGATTTTTTCCAAGTTCCATAAATGTCTATAGCAAAAAAAAAGGAGTATTTTTGAATACTGGTACCATTTCTATAAAGAAATGGTAACCTTATATGCTAACTCTAGTGCCCTATATATATAATCTTAGTATGTCTGTATTTCATGTTGAGTGTACTTATATTTTATAACCTTATTATATGTATTTTTAGTCAACTGTATGGTGATCAAGCAAGCTTCTTCGAGGCTGAAAAAGTGCCAAGAATTAAGCACAAGAAGAAGGGCACTGTGTCCATGGTGAACAATGGCAGTGATCAGCATGGATCTCAGGTTAGGAAGTGCATGAGGAGATGAGTTTTGCTGGAAGGCACCCACGAAATTATCTTTTTGAACTATCTAGTAAGGAAAGAATTTCAACCAAAGATATTTGTTAGAATTAAAAAATGACACTGTTTTCTCCTGTGTTAAAAAAGATCCTTATTATTTTGTTCTTTTGAATGTAAGGCATATCCTTTGGGAGAAATTTAGAAAATACAGGAAAGTACAAAGAAGAAAATAACATTACCTATAATCCCACAATTCATAGATCATCACTGTTCAGAGACAGAAAGGCCTGTTCTTGCAGTATTTATTCCTTCTTTCAAAACAGGTCATGTTGAGTACGTTTCATTCACTGTCACAACATTCCCATTGGAGTAGATGCTTTTTTTCCTCAGAGTTTACATGTGAAAAAACTTGAGATTTGGTTTGTTCAAGTATTTTAAACAATTAAGCATCTGTGTATTTATTGATATTTTATGTATAAACTTTGTGCCTTTCGTTTAGTAGTAGTAACAGGTGGGTGAGAAATACCAGTAACAAGTACTAAATGCAGTTAATGTAGAGTCTCTTGTAACTAACAGTAGTTTGATTTATATATATATATATATACACACATATATATATACACACACACACGTATATATTTGTATTTATTAAATGTCTTTTTTATATAGTTTCTTATTACAACAGGAGAGAATCTGGATTACCTTGATGGTGTTCATACAGTGTTTGGTGAGGTGACAGAAGGCATGGACATAATTAAGAAAATTAACGAGACCTTTGTTGATAAGGACTTTGTACCATATCAAGATATCAGGTATGGTTACTATTTATTATTAGAATGTACTACAGTGTTTTAATATGTGATGTTTGCCAGATAATGGGGATGGCATACATAGGACTGGTTTTTGGATAATTCTAAAATGTGAATTAATTGGAGACTGCGTGGGCACAGGAGGGCCTAGAGGAGCTATCCCACGTTGAAGGTCAGGAAGGGTGGCAGTGAGGAGATACCCCTCATCCAAGGTAAGAAGCATTGGCTGTGCTTTGCTGGAGCAGCCGTGAAGAGATACCCCACGCCCAAGGTAAGAGAAACCCAAGTAAGATGGTAGGTGTTGCAAGAGGGCATCAGAGGGCAGACACATTGAAACCATACTCACAGAAAACTAGTCAATCTAATCACACGAGGACCACAGCCTTGTCTAACTCAATGAAACTAAGCCATGCCCGGGGGGCAACCAAGATGGGCGGGTCATGATGGAGAGATCTGACAGAATGTGGTCCACTGGAAAAGGGAATGGCAAACCACTTCAGTATTCTTGCCTTGAGAACCCCATGAACAGTATGAAAAGGCAAAATGATAGGATACTGAAAGAGGAACTCCCCAGGTCAGTAGGTGCCCAGTACGCTACTGGAGATCAGTGGAGAAATAACTCCAGAAAGAATGAAGGGATGGAGCCAAAGCAAAAACAATACCCAGCTGTGGATGTGACTGGTGATAGAAGCAAGGTCCGATGCTGTAAAGAGCAATATTTCATAGGAACCTGGAATGCCAGGTCCATAAATCAAGGCAAATTGAAAGTGGTCAAACAAGAGATGGCAAGAGTGAATGTCAACATTCTAGGAATCAGCGAACTGAAATGGACTGGAATGGGTGAATTTAACTCAGATGACCATTATATCTGCTACTGTGGGCAGGAATCCCTCAGAAGAAATGGAGTAGCCATCATGGTCAACAAAAGAGTCCAAAATGCAGTACTGGGATGCAATCTCAAAAAGGACAGAATGATCTCTGTTCGTTTCCAAGGCAAACCATTCAATATCACAATAATCCAAGTCTGCCCCAACCAGTAACGCTGAAGAAGCTGAAGTTGAACGGTTCTATGAAGACCTACAAGATCTTTTAGAACTAACACCCAAAAAAGATGTCCTTTTCATTATAGGGGACTGGAATGCAAAAGTAGTAAGTCAAGATATACCTGGAATAACAGGCAAATTTGGCCTCGGAGTACAGATTGAAGCAGGGCAAAGGCTAATAGGAGCTGACTGTGGCTCAGACCATGAACTCCTTATTGCCAAATTCAGACTTAAATTGAAGAAAGTAGGGAAAACCACTAGACCATTCAGGTATGACCTAAATCAAATCCCTTATGATTATACAGTGGAAGTGAGAAATAGATTTAAGGGCCTAGATCTGATAGATAAGAGTGCCTGATGAACTATGGAATGAGGTTCGTGACATTATACAGGAGACAGGGATCAAGACCATCCCCATGGAAAAGAAATGCAAAAAGGCAAAATGGCTGTCTGGGGAGGCCTTACAAATAGCTATGAAAAGAAGAGAAGGGAAAAGCAAAGGAGAAAAGGAAAGATATAAACATCTGAATGCAGAGTTCCAAAGAATAGCAAGAAGAGATAAGAAAGCCTTCTTCAGTGATCAATGCAAAGAAATGGAGGAGAACAACAGAATGGGAAAGACTAGGGATCTCTTCAAGAAAATCAGAGATACCAAAGGAATATTTCATGCAAAGATGGGCTCGATAAAGGACAGAAATGGTATGGACCTAACAGAAGCAGAAGATATTAAGAAGAGATGGCAAGAATACACAGAAGAACTGTACAAAAAAGATCTTCACGACCCAGATAATCACGATGGTGTGATCACTGACCTAGAGCCAGACATCCTGGAATGTGAAGTCAAGTGGGCCTTAGAAAGCATCACTACGAACAAAGCTAGTGGAGGTGATGGAATTCCAGTGGAGCTATTCCAAATCCTGAAAGATGATGCTGTAAAAGTGCCGCACTCAATATGCCAGCAAATGTGGAAAACTCAGCAGTGGCCCCAGGACTGGAAAAGGTCAGTTTGCATTCCAATCCCAAAGAAAGGCAATGCCAAAGAATGCTCAAACTACCACACAATTGCACTCATCTCACACGCTAGTGGAGTAATGCTCAAAATTCTCCAAGCCAGGCTTCAGCAATATGTGAACCGTGAACTTCCTGATGTTCAAGCTGGTTTTAGAAAAGGCAGAGGAACCAGAGATCAAATTGCCAACATCTGCTGGATCATGGAAAAAGCAAGAGAGTTCCAGAAAAACATCTATTTTTGCTTTATTGACTATGCCAAAGCCTTTAACTGTGTGGATCAGAATAAACTGTGGAAAATTCTGAAAGAGATGGGAATACCAGACCACCTGATCTGCATCTTGAGAAATCTGTATGCAGGTCAGGAAGCAACAGTTAGAACTGGACATGGAACAACAGACTGGTTCCAAATAGGAAAAGGAGTCCGTCAAGGCTGTATATTGTCACCCTGTTTATTTAACTTCTATGCAGAGTACATCATGAGAAACGCTGGACTGGAAGAAACACAAGCTGGAATCAAGATTGCCGGAAGAAATATCAATAACCTCAGATATGCAGATGACACCACCCTTATGGCAGAAAGTGAAGAGGAACTAAAAAGCCTCTTGATGAAGGTGAAAGTGGAGAGTGAAAAAGTTGGCTTAAAGCTCAACATTCAGAAAACGAAGATCATGGCATCTGGTCCCATCACTTCATGGGAAATAGATGGGGAAACAGTGTCAGACTTTATTTTGGGGGGCTCCAAAATCACTGCAGATGGTGACTGCAGCCATGAAATTAAAAGACACTTACTCCTTGGAAGGAAAGTTATGACCAACCTAGATAGCATATTCAAAAGCAGAGACATTACTTTGCCAACAAAGGTCCATCTAGTCAAGGCTATGGTTTTTCCTATGGTCATGTATGGATGTGAGAGTTGGACTGTGAAGAAGGCTGAGCGCTGAAGAATTGATGCTTTTGAACTGTGGTGTTGGAGAACACTCTTGAGAGTCCCTTGGACTGCAAGGAGATCCAACCAGTCCATTCTGAAGGAGATCAGCCCTGGGATTTCTTTGGAAGGAATGATGCTAAAGCTGAAACTCCAGTACTTTGGCTACCTCATGCGAAGAGTTGACTCATTGGAAAAGACTCTGATGCTGGGAGGGACTGGGGGCAAGAGGAGAAGGGGATGACAGAGGATGAGATGGCTGGATGGCATCATTGACTCTATGGACGTGAGTCTGAGTGAACTCCAGGAGCTGGTGATGGACAGGGAGGCCTGGCGTGCTGCGATTCATGGGGTCACAAAGAGTTGGACACGACTGAGCGACTGATCTGATCTGATCTGAAGAATCTTTATAATAGAGAAGACCATTACCCTACTGATTATAATTGCTTATGTTGGGAGGAATTACTAATTCTTTAGGTTTTTAAAGAAATTCAGATTATTGAGAGAGATGACAGGATTACTAAGATATAGCTATTCATGTTATATCTTAGCATAATGCAGAGAATTAATATATAATATCAAGCAATCAAAAGCAATGACACTAACTGTCAAAGTATATCCTAGTAATACCCTTGTACAATAAAATTTAAGAGCTTGTGGATTTTTTTTTTTTGGCATTAGGGATACTTAAGATATTTGTTATAATTCTTATAAAAAGTGAAGCATGGATTCTGAAATAATATGAATGTAACATTTGACTTGGATTTATTTTGTAAGGATAAATCATACAGTGATTTTAGATGATCCATTTGATGATCCTCCTGATTTATTAATTCCTGATCGATCACCAGAACCTACAAGGGAACAACTAGATGTGAGTCGAGTCTTCTTATGATTGAATGTACATACGTATTAACGTTTTGCACGGATTTTGCTTTTTACCTTTTTAAAACTTATTTCTCCAGAATGATTATCTTGCTTGATCAGTAATACTAAGCAAAGTTTGCAGTTCTTTTTCTCTTCCATAGAGACACTCATTTTTCTACCTATCTTTTCCCTAATATTCTTTATTTAGTTTCTGTTCCACCAGAACAGTCTTGGCTCTGGATACAAATACCTTGGGGAAATATTTTTCTTACCTCTTAACTCTAGATAGGAGTATAGCTTTAAGACTAAATTACATTGTCAGCTTGTGAGGGAACTTTTCAACTGGGGACACTTTTGAGCCAGGCTGGAATGCAGAAATTTCTGTGGCATAGTGGAGACTTCCCCTCAGATCTTTTAAGGTGTAAATTTCTGCTTAATGAGACTTCCTCAAAGCTAAATTTATCTCTATAGTTAGGGTTTAATCCTTAATTTCTAAGATCATTTATCTTCTGTGTTGAGCATTTACTTGGGTACCAGATAGTTCTTATATAAATGTTTATTTTGATTTAAAAATAAATTAGAAGCCTAGTTTAGCCCATATTAATGAATTAGCTTAAATCAGTTTTCAGAGATTTATAAGTTTGTTTCACATTTGTGAAACAAATCTTTTAACAAAGTTGATGGAACTAAGAATAAAGCATAATGTCTCATGTTTCTTAGATTTATATATATATATATATATATGAGTAACTTCTGCCTTACAGAGTGGTCGAATTGGAGCAGATGAAGAAATTGATGATTTCAAAGGGAGATCAGCTGAAGAAGTAGAAGAAATAAAGGCTGAAAAAGAGGCCAAAACTCAAGCTATTCTACTAGAAATGGTAAAGTAATTACTTTGTTCAAATAGTTATTCAGCAGGGTGTTCAATACATACTCATTGTGAGTTTATTCCTGACTTTTTGATAGTATTAAAATATTAGAAATTTAGCTCAGAGTTCTTTTCTGGGTTAAATTTGATAGGACATCATAACACATATGAAAGGAAACAATTTGGTTCTACTGTCAGTGTAGTGTCAAATGCATTTTAAACACATGGGAAATGGGTATCTAGTTTATATTAATTGGATTTCAGTTGCTTATACTTATCAGCCATGAAATTAAAAGACACTTACTCCTTGGAAGGAAAGTTATGACCAACCTAGATAGCATATTGAAAAGCAGAGACATTACTTTGCCAACAAAGGTCCATCTAGTCAAGGCTATGATTTTTCCAGTAGTCATGTATAGATGTGAGAGTTGGACTGTGAAGAAAGCTGAGCGCCAAAGAATTGATGGTTTTGAACTGTGGTGTTGGAGAAGACTCTTGAGAGTCCCTTGGACTGCAAGGAGATCCAACCAGTCCATTCTGAAGGAGATCAGCCCTGGGATTTCTTTGGAAAGAATGATGCTAAAGCTGAAACTCCAGTACTTTTGGCTACCTCATGCGAAGAGTTGACTCATTGGAAAAGACTCTGATGCTGGGAGGGACTGGGGGCAGGAGGAAAAGGGGACGACAGAGGATGAGATGGCTGGATGGCATCACTGACTCGATGGACGTGAGTCTGAGTGAACTCCGGGAGTTGGTGATGGACAGGGAGGCCTGGCGTGCTGCGACTCATGGGGTTGCAAAGAGTCGGACACGACTGAGCGACTGAACTGATCTGAGTACTTATCTCAGTTTTAAAGTTTCTTGGACTGAATTTTAAGTATTATAAAGAATAATGCTTTGTATATCTCTAGTATTGAGATTAAATAATAAAATAGTAATTATAGGATAAAATAAACCTGGGCAGAAATTGAACACTCTAAAATGTACTCCTTTTCTCTTTTACTAGCAATGTGAAATCATTTGGGAACAGTTATTCAGTACATGATTATTTCACCTACTAGGCTTTTTTTCCCGTTTCTTATTTTTGTGGAATAGATACACCTTTCATGTAGTAGATCATCAATTTTGAAATGGATAGCTAATAATTACGTTTTTATTACTAACATCATTTTATGTAGTAGTGCTTTTCAGATTCCTTATCTGTTTTAAAATCTGTATTAGCATCACTAGTCTGAATGAACAAATATTAAAGACTATAATTCAAGAAAACTTTACTGAATTAAAAAAGTTAAAAATGCACAGTTTAATGAACATACTGTGTTACCTGAGAATTCTGACCCAGAACAGTCAACACGGAGACAAACTCTAAGAAAATTATGGACTTAAAAGAAAAATCTTTTGAACACCTGGCAGCAAAAGTAAGTGATTTACAAGGGAAAGAACATTAGATTATCATTAGAGTTTGAACAACAAATAATAGAAAGTTTATGCCAGAATAAAAGGGTTTAACATATTCCATAAACTTGTTATTTTCAGAGAATTTCAAATTTACAGAAAAAAAAAAAATAATGCAGAGAACTTCTATGTACCTTTTACTCAGGTTCATCCTTTTTTTCTTTTTTCTTTTTTTTTTTTGGCCACACCACATGGCAAGTGAAACTATGAGCCATGCCATGTAGGGCCAGCCAAAATGGACAGGTCGTGGTGGAGAGTTCTGACAAACCATGATCCAATGGAGAAGGGAATGGCAAACCACTTAAGTATTCTTACCTTGAGAATCCCATGAACAGTATGAAAAGGAAAAAAGATATGACACTGAAAGATGAACTCCTGAGGTCAGTAGGTACCCAGTATGCTTCTGGAGAAGAGCAGAAAAATAGCTCTAGAATGAAGAGGCTGAGCCAAAGCAAAAACAATGCCGAGTTGTGGATGTGACTGGTGATAGGAAGTCAAGTCAGATGCTGTAAAGAACAATATTGCTTAGGAATTTGGAATGTTAGGTGTATGAATCAAGGTAAATTGAAAGTGGTCAAACAGGATGGCAAGAATGAACATTGATATTTTAGAAATTAGTGAACTAAAATGGACGGGAATGGGTGAATTCAGTTTAGGTGAGTATTGTATCTACTACTGTGAGCAAGAATTTCTTAGAAGAAATAGAGTAGCCATCATATTCAACAAGAGTCCGAAATGTAGTACTTGGGTGTAATCTCAAAAATGACAGAATGATCTCTTGTTTCCAAGGCAAACCATTTTTACAGTAATGCAAGTCTATGCCCCAACCACTAATGCCGAAGAAGCTGAAGTTGAACGGTTCTATGAAGACCTACAAGACTTTCTACAACTAACATCAAAAAAAGATGTCCTTGTCATCATAAGGGACTGCAATGCAAAAGTAGGAGGTCAGGAGATACCTGGAGTAACAGGCAAGTTTGACCTTGGAGTAAAATATGAAGCACATCAAAGGCTAACAGAGTTTTGACAAGAGAACGCACTAGTCATAGCAGACACCCTCTTCTAACAACACAGGAGACAGCTCTACACATGGACATCACTAGATGGTCAATACTGAATCAGTTTGTTTGTTTCTTTGCAGCCAAAGATGGAGAAACTCTATAGAGTCAGCAAAAACAAGAGGGGGAACTGACTGTGGCTCAGATCATAAACTCCTTATTGCCAAATTCAGACTTAAATTGTCTGAGGAGGCCTTACAAATAACTGAGAAAAGAGAAATGAAAGGCAAAGTGAAAAGGAAAGATATATCTATTTGAAGGCAGAGTTCCAAAGAATAGCAAGGAGAAATAAGAAAGCCTTCCTCAATGATCCATGCAAAGAGATAGAGGAAAACAATAGAATGTGAAAGACTAGAGATCTCTTCTAGAAAATAGAGATACCAAGGGAACATTTCATGCAAAGATGGGCACAAGAAAGGACAGAAATAGCATGGACCTGACAGAAGCAGAAGATATTAAGAAGAGGTGACAAGAATACACAGAAGAACTGTACAAAAAAGATCTTCATGACCCATTTAACCATGATGGTGTGATCACTCACCTAGAGCCAGACATCCTAGAATGCAAAGTCAAGTGGGCCTTAGAAAGCATCACTACAAACAAAGCTAGTGGAGGTGATGGAATTCCAGTTGAGCTATTTCAAATCCTAAAAGATGATGCTGTGAAAGTGCTACACTAAATATGCCAGCAAATTTGGAAAACTCAGCAGTGGCACCTGGACTGGAAAAGATCAGTTTTCATTCCAATCCCAAAGAAAGGCAATGCCAAGAATATTCAAACTACCACATAATTGCACTCATTTCACACGCTAGCAGAGTAATGCTCAAAATTCTCTAAGCTAGGCTTCAGCAGCATGTGAACTGAGAACTTCCAGATCACACTGGATTTAGAAAAGGCAGAGAAACCAGAGATCAAATTGCCAACATCAGTTGGATCATTGAAAAAGCAAGAGAGTTCCAGAAAAACATCTGGTTCATTGACTATGCTAAAGCCTTTGACTATGTGGATCACAACAAACTGTGGAAAATTCTTCAAGAGATAGGAATACGAGACCATCTGACCTGCCTCCTGAAAAATCTGTATGCAGGTCAGGAAACAACAGTTAGAACTGGACATGGAACAACAGACTGGTTCCAAATTGGGAAAGGAGTTCATCAAGGCTGTCTGTTGTCACCTTGCTTATTTAACTTATATTTAGAGTATGTCATGTGAAATGCCGGACTGGATGAAACACAAGCTGCAATCAATGATTGCTGGGAGAAATATCAATAACCTCAGATATGCAGATGACACCACCATTATGGCAGAAAGCGAAGAAGAACTGAAGAGGCTCTTGATGAAAGTGAAAGAGGAGAGTGAAAAAGCTGGCTTAAAACTCAACGTTCAAAAAATTAAGATTATGGCATCTGGTCCCATCACTTCATGGCAAATAGATGGAGAAACAATGGAAACAGTGAGAGACTTTATTTTCTTGGGCTCTAAAATCACTGTAGTTGGTGACTGTAGCCATGAAATTAAAAGATGCTTGCTCCTTGGAAGAAAATCTGTGACAAACCTAGATAGTGTATTAAAAAAGCAGAGACATTACTTTGCCAACTAAGTTTATCTAGTCAAAGCTATGGTTTTTCCAGTAGTCATGTATAGATGTGAGAGCTAGACTATAAAGAAAGCTGAGTGCCGAAGAATTGATGCTTTTGAACTGTGGTGTTGGAGAAGACTCTTGAAAATCCCTTGGGTTGCAAGGAGATCAAACCAGTCAATCCTAAAGGAAATCAGTCCTGAATTGGAAGGACTGTTATTGAAGCTGCAATAGTTTGGCCACCTTATGTGAAGAACTGACTCATTAGAAAAGACCCTGATGCTGGGAAAAATTGGAGGCAAGAGGAGAAGGGGTTGACAGAGGATGAGTTGGTTGGCTGGCATCACCAGCTCAATGAACTTGAGTTTGAGCAAGCTCTAGGAGTTGGTGAAGGACAGGGAAGCCTGGCGTGCTGTAGTCCATGGGGTCATTAAGAGTCAGACACGACTGAGTAACTGAACTGAACTGAACACGGCAAGTGTCTTCCTTGACGAGGGTCAAACGTTTACCCACTGTGTTGGGAGCACAGTCTTAGCTACTGGACCATGAAGGAAGTCCTCCCCGCCCCCACCTTTTTAAAAATGTGTTTATTCACGAGGAGACACTTCACATGATAATCTTGCCTGAAATCATCTCTGAGAATTTTTTAATATATGTATGAAGGAATATTGTTTCCCCATCTAAAGGCTCATGGTAAATACAGTTTTCTCACAATGAAAATAACACCATCATTAAATCATGGTTTTATCTCACTGTCACCCTCTCGAGTTCTTCAGTAGAATGCGGTTTGCTTGGTTCATTGTGGTAGTTGACTATGAAGTTAACTTTGGTTTGCCTGAAATAGAAGATGATATGTGAGGTCAAAAAGCTCAAAACTGTATCCAGGAATTGGTGTTCCATACTGCACAATAATGTGGAAAAGAATTGAGCATTACTTACGTAAAAGGCTAGATTCAATATAACAGTATTTCAAAAGTTTAAAAACAAGCAAAAGTAAACATATGTTAGGGATATATACCTGTGTGGTGAAACTAAATCTGTAAGAGAATGACCAAGAAGAAAAACCGAAGGCTCATTTGTGGTGAGAGAAGGATAATGGAATCAGGGAACATTTTACTGGTAGTTCTTAGGCTGGTTGGCACCATGGGGTCTTTTTATTTTCATGCTACTTAATTTAGATACACTTTTTGTAAATTCTTTAAAAAATAGATCAAGTACTTGAAAAAAGAAAAAATAGACATAAAACTGGGACTCTAAAGCCAGTAGACTTGGTAAATTTCACTTTGTGTGAATACCATGCTTGTTACTGTTACTGCCAGGAAGAGTGGAGTTTTGAATTTTGAAATATGTTTAGATCTCTTTCCCAGAGCCCACAGTTAATAATGTAAATTTAGATATTTTAGGGAATCAGCAATGTGGGCTAACTTCATGGTATTTATGATGGAAATGAAATAAAGGAGTTGATTTATATTCTTGTTTATTTATCATTTAGGTGGGAGACCTACCTGATGCAGATATTAAACCTCCAGAAAATGTGCTATTTGTTTGTAAATTGAATCCAGTGACCACAGATGAAGATCTGGAGATAATATTCTCAAGATTTGGGCCAATAAGAAGGTAGTTTTTAGAATTAGTGAAAGATTTAGAGAAACTAGGTATTGGTGGTTTTCTAATGACATTTTTGATGAGTCTGAACTATAGATGAAATTTATACTAGTGAGTTTTACATATGAATATGTTGGATAGTAGGGAAGAAAACACGTGTGTATGCGTATGTGTAGATATGTGTGTGTGTGTGTTATAAATTGAGTGATTTTCTTAGAACACATACATTTCAACTCTAAAACAGGAAGTGAATAAAACAGTGTAAGTGTAGTTCTATAGTATTTTCAAAAACCTTCTTTAATATTTTAAATGTTTATCTCATTTAAATTCTCCCTAGAATTTCCAGCAACTTATTCCAAAATTAATTTTAATCTAAATTTTCTAAAATTTTTCTTTTGGTTAATTTTGCCTGTGTTATTAATGCAAAAGTTTTGAAGCTAGTATTTCTTTGAGAAAGGGAAGTATTTTATAATTGATTAAAAGTATGTTTAGAATTTCCTTTTATTTCATGTTTTTTCTTCTGTGAAGCCATTCTTTATTATTCCTATTGAAAGAAAAATTTTTCTCTACAAGACTACCTGACTTTATTTTTCCACTCACTGATGGTAATCATCTTTATAAAAAATTCTTATGCTGTTACATCTTATTTTTATATTGGATGTTATATACTGATTTCCTGCTAAGGAATATGAGAATTAACCTCTGTTTCTATCCTACCCTGTTCATTCTCCCTGCCTGCTACTTTGGTTATGTCATAACTTTGGTTAAGTCTTTGTTCAATATTTACATTTTAATGTGGACTTAACATATTGCAACAGCTGAACCATGTGCTGTAATGTGATTGCTTTTCCTTTCACAATTTTTTTTTCCTCTCACAATGTTTTATATCCCTGTTTCATATCATGTTTTTAAAACGAGGCTTAAGATATATGAGCAAAAAGGGTTAAACCAATTGCGTTAAATTCCACCTTACTGGCTTTTCACTTGGTTATTAAGATGGATTGGTTCTATGTAATAGTTGTACTTATGGGATTAAATTTGAGCCTTGTTTATATTAAAATTAAAAAAAAAACAAATCATAAGTTTACTAATAACATGCATATATATATGAATGTGTGTGCATTTTTCTGTAGTGACATTAGATAATCTATAATTCATTTGTATTTGACTAAAAATAAATTATGATTTAAAAGAATTTTTAGCAGTAATTTCCCTTTGCTAAAGAAAAATTAAATATTTTTATCTTGTTCTCCAGTGTTTTAGGAATTTAGGATTATAGGCCTGTATAGGGCATACATAGTAGAATCTAGAAAACTTAGTTACTAGACAGGTCAATTATTTTAGAAAATAATTATTATTTAAGATATTTGAAGGAATATAATTCTGTGAATTTAACTTTGCCTTTTAATAATTGGCTTATTTTGTTTTTTACTTTTGAGAAGTAAGAGTGAATGCTCTCTATTTCTTTCTTTTTCCATACTTACTTTCAAGTTGTGAAGTTATCCGGGATTGGAAGACTGGAGAATCCCTGTGTTATGCTTTTATTGAATTTGAAAAAGTAAGTCATAGTATAGCTATCTTAAATTTGTATTTTTTGTTGTTGTTGTTCTATGGTGTTAAAAAGTGCGAAAATGTAGAGAACTTTTTCTGGTCTGTAAGATTAGGAAATTAGTTTGCTTTTTCTTTAGCAACTAAGAAAAATAACTTTAATTATATTTGAATAGAGAGTAAGTTTAATATCTGTTAATGTTAGTATATGTACTTTTACTTATTTTGGGTTCAATATCAACCTGTGTGAATGTATCTAAAACTTTTTTAAAGTTTTAGGTAAAGTCCTTCACATTCTATAAATAAGTTTTCAGTGATATTTAGGTAGATATAATAATTGAGTAGTAGAAAGAAAACTAGTTTGAGTGTTATTATGATCTAGATATTAATTTGAACTCTGTCATTGACCAACTATTTTTTGATATTTGGCAGTTTATTTAGAATTCTTTTTTCTAGGCATTATTTTCCTTATAAATAAAATTTGAGATTTGGATTAGATAGTACTTTCGAGATCTATAATAGGAACGATAGCTTTTATTACTCAAGTAATTTTCTTTAAGCAAGTGTTATGCTCTCATTTAGGTCTCATAACTCTGAGACAGGCACTATCCTCCTTTTCTAAATAAGTAAACTGGGACACAGAGTGGTAACACGACTTGTTTGAAATGGTGCACCTAGTTAATGTCATAGCCTTCTGCTGTTTTATTTTCAAAGAAATAGTTAATAACTCAGTTAACACTCTTTGTTACAAGTATTAACTACCCATATTTGTAAAATTGTTCAGATTGAAAGCATTGTAAATACTCATATATTTAGTGTAATTCTTAAAAAATCATCAAATTTAAATGTGACTTATACAGTGGCTACAAATATTTGTATTCTAGTTCTTCTCTGCACTTTTCTTCATCTGATAAATAAATACCAAAACTGTTACTTACTCTTAGGATTTGAACTTAGATATGTCTGGTGCTGTTCCTACTACTTTGAGCCATTATGCTAGGCTATGTTATTTCTTTTTGTAACTTTGGACTGATGTATGTCCAATAGTAGCTCATCCTAAATTATAATTGTTCCAAAGTATTTGTCACATACCTTCTGTATTTCAGGTAATAGGTACTGCAACAGGCCCTTGGGGTTAAAATGTATACTGGAGGGTTGAGGAACACAGACACATAACAAATTATACCTAGACACTGTGTCAAGTGCACCAGAAGTAATATTTACAAGGTACATTGCTATCAGCAGAAAGGAGATCTCTCTACCTTTAGTTTGCTATGAATGTTTTTTTCTCATAGGGTTGTTATCAGAGTTAATTGAGGTAATAGATGCAAAGCATTTGGTGCATAAGTATTCAAAGTTTAGTTTTAGTAACAAGGAACTTTTTGTATTTTCAGTATTTATTCTGGCTGCAAACATCTTTTCCATAAAGATTTATGCTTGAGTTTTTATAATTACTCTCAGGAAGAAGATTGTGAGAAAGCATTCTTCAAAATGGACAATGTACTTATAGATGACAGAAGAATACATGTGGACTTCAGCCAGTCTGTTGCAAAGGTTAAATGGAAAGGAAAAGGTTTGTTGTTCATCTTTATTTGTTTTTGTTTTGCTTTGCATTCTTGTGTGTGTGTGTGTATCTCCTTTGACAGTGCTATTAATTAGAAATGTTCAGAGATGTAACTCCTGCTGTTTGATTTTATGTAGCTGCTTTCTAGTGTCTAAGGTGGGTAGAGTGGTGTGGGTGTTTGTATTTTAAACTAATGAGGAATATATTTACTACATTTGACTTTTTATAAATCACTTATAATTACCCATTGCAGACATGACATGTTTCCTAAGTAATTATTATGACTTTGGTGGCTTGATTCCTCTAGATGCAAAACTTTCTTTTGGCCACACCGTGCGGTGTGCAGGATCTTAGTTCCCTGACCAGGGATCGATCCTGTGCCCTCTGCAGTGCAAACAAGGTCTTAGTCACTGTACTGCCAAGGAAGTCCATGATGCAAAGGCTTAATTCTTCCTTCTAAAGTTTGTTTGCTTTAGTTGTTATATATATATAGCTCAGATGGTAAAGAATCTGCCTGCAATGCAGGAGACCCGGGTTTGGTCCCTGGGTTGGGAAGATCCCCTGGAGAAGGAAATGGCAATCCACTCCAGTATTCGTGCCTGTAGAATCCCATGGACAGAGGAGCCTGGTGGGCTACAATCCATGGGGTCACAGAGAGTCGGACACAACTAAGTGACTAACACACACACACACACACACACACACACACACACATACACACACACGGTACAAAATTGAAAAGATCAATGAAAAGGAGGTAGAACAAAGTTTCTTCCACTCCTGCCCTCACCCACCCAATTTCCCTTACCAGAGGTAACCACAGCTACCTGTTTCTTTTGTAACCTTCCACATATATTCTTTGAATATATCTAATTATACATATTTATATATATATATATGCTGCTGCTAAGTCGCTTCAGTCATGTCCAACTCTGTGCGACCCCATGGACTGCAGCCTACCAGGCTTCTCCATCCATGGGATTCTGCAGGCAAGAACACTGGAGAGGGTTACTATTTCCTTCTCCAATGCATGAAAGTGGAAAGTGAAAGTGAAGTCACTCAGTCGTGTCTGACTCTTAGCGACCCCATGGACTACAGCCTACCAGGCTCCTCCATCCATGGGATTTTCCAGGCAAGAGTACTGGAGTGGGGTGCCATTGCCTTCTCCATATATATATACATGTAAAAAAAAGAAAGCATAACTGTTAGTCACTCAGTCATGTCTGACTCTTTGCTACCCCATGGACCATAGCCTGCCAGGCTCCTCTGTCCATGGAATTCTCCAGGCAGGAATACTGGATGGGTAGCCATTCTTGCCTGGAGAATCCCAGGGACAGAGAAGCCTGTAAGCTGCCGTCTGTGGGGTTGCGCAGAGTTGGACACGACTGAAGCAACTTAGCAGCAGCAACAGCATAAGCCATTCCTTTCTCCAGGGGATCTTCCCGACCCAGGGATTGAATCTGGGTCTCCTGCATTGCAGGCAGATTATTTACCGTCTGAGCCACTTATTTGATGTTTAGGATTTCATTTCATGTTTTCCCATTTATATAAAATATATTATATATGTGTGTATGTATATATATATATAATTGTCTCCTTTAAAAAAGAAACACACACATATGTATGTTTTCTCCTTTAGTAAAGGAAAACAAATGGCTGCATGCTATACATTAGTGTTTCTGTACCTTGCATTTTTCATTTAACAATATATCTAAGAGATAGTTTGTATCAGTATATAAAGGAACAGTTTATTCTTTTCAGTGGCTGTGTAGTATTTGATTGAATTGTGTATCATAATTTATTGAACCAGTCCTGTTAAAGCACAGTCAAGTTTCTAATCTTTTGTTCTTCTGTGTACTATGTGCTATTCCTATACATACTGACATTCCCCACAAATGCATATATATGTCAAATAAATTCCTCCTAGTAGTAGCATACAAAACTTAGGTAGAATCTGTGTATACTGAAATAATATGGGTTTTTGATTACTGATGCAGTGTGTTTAAAAGATTTCACTTTGGAAATTATTCACTATGTAATGCTAAATTTTACTAGGAATTCTAGGATTATTTTCTTTTTCTGTATAACACTCCATTTCTCATGGTTCTTATGAATGTTTTCCCCCACCCACATGTGATAATTGCAGCTTTGTGGTCAAAAGAATCAAATAATTGTGGTCAAAAGAATCAAATAAGTACATTCAGGAAACATAGACAAACACTGACCTAATGCATTATGGTTCTGGTCCCGAAGTACTGCCAAGTAGCTCTTCTGTGGAGCTGGTTTCCTGGAAAGCTAATTTAATTTTGTCATTTGGGATACATATGAAACAAATATAATTCTTCATTACAGAGAGGGAACTTGAAGCAGAATCTTGTGAAGTGATTTACCTAGGGTCAGGTTTACCCAGATTTAAACCAGTCCTGAATCTAAATTTCTCTCTCAATTTTCTTTTCTTCCTAACCCATCTACCCACTTTAGAAATAATACTGCCTTCCTAAGTAGGTTCAGTGTAGTTTATTTACAGTAAAATGTCATAGGAGACATGCTTCAGTTTCTTGTGTGCTGTCATAAACATGTAATTTGTTGTTAATCTCAGTTCATGTTGAGATAATTTTATGTATTATGTTTTCACATTTAAAAAATTGAGTGGTATCCTATGCCCTGGGCTTCCCAGGTGGCTTAGTGGTAAAGAATATGCCTACCATTGCAGGAGCTGCAGGAGACTTGGGTTTGATCCCTGCGTCAGGAAGATCCCCTGGAGGAGGAAATGGCAACCCACTCCAGTATTCTTGCCTGGAGAATCCCATGGACAGAGGAGCCTGGCCGAGTACAGTCCATGGGGTCACAAAGAGTTGGATATGACTGAGCGACTGAGCACACATCCTCTGTACCATTCACGGTGCTAAGTACTTTTACATAATAGCCTATGTGGTGATTCCAACAGCTCTGTGAAATGTTAATATTATTTTCAGTTCCTAAGTGAAGAGCATTTCAGAGAATTGAAGTTTCTTACCTAACAACTTCTCACTGGAGTCAGAATTTGAATCCAGAATTTCTAACTTTAATCTGTTGCTCCAACTGTACTTCATCCATGGTGAGACTCCTAATGGCAAGCACATGGCAGATGCCTTTTCAGTGATGAAACCATGCCTATTTGTTACAGTTACCAGTATTTTAACTCTTTATGGTTGTTTGTTTCACATTTATATGAAACATTGTCTACTGGCTATTTCTGTTTCCAGAGCCTGAAATTGCCAAATAGGTTAATCTTGTCTTTGATGCTTACCCCTCTTTTTACTGTTTTTCTCTTTTGTTTAAATACCCTAGTGACAGTCAAGGAGTATATAGGTTTCTCAGTCAAAACACTTGCGTACCTCAAGTTGGCTTTATTTGCGCATGCAATCTTGGACCCTTCTGTAGCAGGCCTTCCCCTCTGGAAACATTTCCTCACAGTGGTTGAGGGGGTGGGTCAGGCAGGTTAGTCAGCAGGTCTAGGACATAGACAGGAGCTCGATCCGCATCTGATAGAGACTAGGTTTGAGAGTAGAGAGGCTACATGGAATGCTCTCTGCTTTCATGCCCTGCTGCGGTAGGCCAGTTAACAATCCTGTTTTTCTGAAGAAAGTGTTAATTTCATTTTTGGCCCTTGGAAACAGTAAAGGTGCTCTTAAGAATTTCAGGGCAGAAACAGTTTATCTTTGGTGCTCTCTTCAACCCTTTCCTCTCACATCTCTTTAGTGAAAATCTGTACATTTCCTGCTGTCCCCTATTTGTTTGGTGCTCTGTTGAGATTTTGAGCACTGTCTCTTGACAAATTAGAGATCTTTAAACTCTCACTTCTTCTAAACATATAAGTCTCTCAGATCTCAGGTACAAGTCCTAAGCCCTCAATTTCCTTTGGGCCTAATGTTCTCATAGACTTAATGGCTCTACTTAAACCCTGCATTATTTTCCAGTGGTTGTATTCTTTGTGTAATTTGGGATTTGAAAATTTGGTGTTGTAATATTCATATATATCATTAGGGGGCAGCATATCACTACCTAACTAAATGGATTTCTGATTTCAGTTAAAATAATGGTGAAGAATGAATTACCTTGGTTCTTTTGTTTTCTTCTCAGCCTTTTATATCCTCTGATATATGTGCTTAGTTGCTCAGTTGTGTCCAACTGTCTGCGACCCATGGACTGTAGCCCACCAGGCTTCTCTGTCCATGGGATTCTCTAGGCAAGAATACTGGAGTGGGAAGCCATTCCCTTCTCCAGAGGATATTCCCAACCCAGGGGTCGAACCCTGGGTCTCCTGCATTGCAGGCGGATACTTTACCGTCTGACCACCAGGGAAGCCCCCCCACCCCCGCCTTGATATATATGCCACTTATAAAATAGTTCTTATGTATACCTCTTATAATTGTTATTCTTGATTAATCAGGTGATTTTTCTAAGCTCTTTTTTCTTTTTTAAATAGGTGGGAAATACACCAAGAGTGATTTCAAGGAGTATGAAAAAGAACAGGATAAACCATCTAATTTGGTTCTGAAAGATAAAGTAAAGCCCAAACAGGAGTATCCTTCACAAGAACTAGTTGGTCCGTATGTGTTGACCTTCTACTCTGGAGAGTACAATGTGATACTATCTTATGAAAAGACGATAGAAAACATGGCACCTGAATCCAGATGCTCTGTGATGAAATCAGTTTCTCTCTTTTCACCATTTTATATATGTATACTTTGTTTTTCAATATATTCTTTGTTGTGGGGAGAAAGTTAGGGTTGAGAAATTTTAAGCCTAATTCTTTTACCTCCCTACACTTAGGTTAAGGTTACCACTTATTTTCAGAAGATCTGCAGGTAAGGGTTGTATTTTATATATATAATCTTAATGTTTTAAATTTCTCACAGAAATTTATTATAGCTAAGCTAAACCCTTTGTAGTGGTGGTGTTTAGTCACTAAGTCATGTCCGACTCTCTGTGACCCCGTGGACCGCAGTGTGCCAGGCTTCCCTGTCCCTCTTTCTGCAGGATACACTGTCAGTGTAGCAACACATATTTATTGCACTCCTACTGTGTGCAAGAGTTGACCTCTATAGGATTAAAAAGAAATCCAGAGACTTGACTCTTTATAGATTTGTCCAAGTTTTAGGTTGAGACAAGTAAGAAGCAATGAAACATACTTTTCATATGATGTCATTTTAATTTGTTCATTGATACTCTCATTATAAACCTATCACTCCACACGTGGTTATTTCTTTTGCAGTTCTTTCTGGTGAGTGGTTTCTTTGTTTCCTAGTTTCTATTGGTGTTTTAGGGATACTCTTTCCCCATACTGTGTAAACATTTTTTTCCCCAAGAATTCATCGAGGAAAGATGAATATCAGGTTGACCTGTTGTGTATTTATAATTTTTTATTGTATTGGCTGCCTGCAGTGCCGTCCAGAGTCGGACACGACTGAAGCGACTTAGCAGCAGCAGCAGCAGTACACAAAGCATTGTAAGGTGTTAGAGCTGGATAATGTCTGGAGTGTACTGACATAATCAGCACGAGAGAAGCTTTCATGTGCAAACAAACCAGACAGTAAACTAAGATTGGTCTGAAAAGATGAACATTTGAGGGCATGTGATTGAAATCTTAGAATCATAAAAGGTATGGATAGATACACCTGAGGTTTATTCACCAAATCTTCGAAATTAAATTGAGGCAAATCACTAGAAACTGCAGCTGAAAGAGGGGTGTGTGTAGGACAAATGAAAAGGAGTGTAAAGTAGAAGGAGCATATTCTGCTCATGGGTGTTCAGGCTGAGAAGGAAGGCTAGCTAGTATAAGAATGTTTTACATTCAAGGTGATAGATTGCTAAGAGTTAAGAAAGAAACTAGGCATGTTTAAGAATCAGTACCTAGCCCAGTGCTGTCTAACGAGACTTCTGCAGTGATGGAAATGTGCTGTATCTCCCCTGTCCAGTGTGGCTACTAACTACATGTGGTTAGCGAGCGTCTGAAGTGGAATGAGGAACAGGATTTTATAGCTTGTTTGATTTTCATTAATCTGAATTTAAGCCACTTCCCATAGCAAGTATTGAACAGTGTTGCTTTAACCCTTTGAAGCTGATACAGAAGATAGGCATGTCCTGGTGCAAACCACGTGTTCAGAGACAGAATATTGAACAAGAGAAAGGAATTCATGAATCTGACCTAGTGGAATGATCTTTATGTTCTTGGTAATTGATAGGTTTCATTTTAGCAAGACATTTATTGTCTCAGGTATAGTAATAGAGGAACAGAACGTATGTTTTCATATATATTTTCACATATATTACTTTATTACTATGGGGAACAAGGGGGATTCTGAAGATTATCTAAATACTGATAGTCAGAAAGACATGGGATGTACTTTATAGATCATGAGAGAGAAATTACTATAAAACTATTAATAAGATTCAAAAATAGAGGTAGAAGAGGGAACTAGACCTTGGGAAGTAATTGGAGAAAAGAGGTCAGGGGGATCACGAAGTAGGATTTTGGAGAGATTTGACATCTTCTAAGAGTCTTGATGGTAGTAGTGAGTAGAAGATAGTGGATGAGCTAGGAAAGAAGAGAATGAGTGTCTTAGTATTACAAGTAATTAGCCAATACTTATTTGGTTGTTACATGCCCAGAGAAGTTTAGCTATGAAACGTGCCCCCTGCCCACGTGGACCTTGTGTTGTATATTGGAGTTGGGGGGAAGAACAGACATTAGATAATCACCATTAATTAAATATGTCTAGAATGTTGCAAAGAAGTACATCTGTGGGATAGTTCAGTTCAGTTTAGTTCAGTCGCTCAGTCGCGTCTGACTCTCAGGGTCTTTTCCAGTGAGTCAGCTCTTCACATCAGGTGGCCAAAGTATTGAAGTTTTAGCTTCAACATCAGTCCTTCCAATGAACACACAGGACTGATCTCCTTTAGGATGGACTGGTTGGATCTCCTTGCAGTCCAAGGGACTCTCAAGAGTCTTCTCCAACACCACAGTTCAAAAGCATCAATTCTTCGGCGCTCAGCTTTCTTTATAGTCCAACTCTCACATCCATACATGACTACTGGAAAAACCATAGCCTTGACTAGACAGACCTTTGTTGACAAAGTAATGTCTCTGCTTTTTAATATTCTGTCTAGGTTGGTCATAGCTTTCCTTCCAAGGAGTAAACGTCTTTTAATTTCATGGCTGCAGTCACCATCTGCAGTGATTTTGGAGCCCCCCAAAATAAAGTCAACCAGTCCATCCTAAAGGAGGTCAGTCCTGGGTGTTCATTGGAAGGACTGATGTTGAAGCTGAAACTCCAATACTTTGGCCACCTGATGCAAAGAGCTGACTCATTGGAAAAGACCCTGATGCTGGGAAAGATTGAGGGCAGGAGAAGAAGGGGATGACAGAGGATGAGATGGTTGGATGGCATCACCAACTCAATGGACATGGGTTTGGGTGGACTCCGGGAGTTGGTGATGGACAGGGAGGCCTGGTGTGCGCAGTTCATGGGGTCGCAAAGAGTTGGACATGACTGAGTGACTGAACTGAACTGAACTGAACTGAAAAATAAAGTCAGCCCCTATTTCCACTGTTTCCCCATCTATTTGCCATGAAATGATGGAACCAGATGCCATGATCTTAGTTTTCTAAACATTGAGCTTTAAGCCAACTTTTTCACTCTGCTCTTTCACTTTTATCAAGAGGCTCTTTAGTTCTTCTTCACTTTCTGCCATATGGGTGGCGTCGTTTGCATATCTGAGGTTATTGATATTTTTCCCAGCAATCTTGATTCCAGCATGTGCTTCTTCCAGCCCAGTGTTTCTCATGAGGTATGGGACTTATAATAGAGGTGAGGGGTCAGAGGATCCTCAAATGATACTGTAAGTAGTGACATTAAAGCTACAACAAATATGGGGAGATGAGGGCTGAGGTGGGGTACTGTTTTCTTTAACTCTGGTCCATTATTTAAGGAATACAGTTTACATCTTCCCCCAGGACAGTCCAAGTATAATCATACACATACACGTAGAATTGAAAGACAAGTTTATAAAATACTATTTTTATTAGATTCCATGTACTCTGTTTTCTGGTCTATGTTATTTTAAAATGCTGGCTTTCAGTGACCCACTAAATGGATTTTATACCCTGTTGAGTAGCAATTAGAAATACTCAGGAACTCTGATGCACTTGGAACAGAGCAGCATGTGTAGAGCAAACACTGAGGTGAAATCATAGGCAAGGGCTATTGGATTTGTATTCGGAAAAGGAGACTATCCTTAAGGTACCGTGGAAACACTGTTACACGGACTAAAGGAAGAAAGAAGTTGGAGATAGTGGGGTAATGATAGAATGGTACAGGCTGGTTAGCTGTCGCCAGCCGTCTTGTGAGAAGCCAGAGGGTGCAGTGTTTTCCTACTCCCTGAGGGAGCATAGAGCTGTGGCCTGGTGAAAAGAGACGTGAAACTCCAGTCCTAAGGGAAGTGTGTTTGCTTTTACTCTAGTCCTACACGCCACTAAAATAGTTCTGTGTTTTGGGCTTCCTCCTAATCTTTTTTTGAAAACCACTATTCTAGTCTTGCCTGTTTTAGGGTTTAAGATTATTGTTAGAGAGGTCTTAATAGTTTTACATTTTTTCTCATTCTCAGATATTGTAGTTTATTAAACACATTTATAAATTAAAGCATACATTATTATAATTTTTATAATATATTTATGTGAAATTAAGAAAGATTCACTCATAGTTCTACCATTTAGGCAAATGATACGTTTTATTTTTCCTTGTTCCTTTCAAATCTTGATCTTTTACGAAGTTTCATAGTTATATACAATTTTTGCTTCAGGCTGTTTTAACTTATAATTTTTTATAGACACCGTGCCAGGTCATTTAACAGCATTCATTTGTCGTTGTTAATAACTCCCTTTATAATTCCACGTTGCAGTGCTCTGATGTGTTTATGTGTACCTTTATTACTAGGCGGCTTATTCTCAGTTTCTGTTATTTAAGATAGATCCTGTTATGTATGCAGTCGGGCCTCTGCATCTGCAGGTTCTGCATCCGTGGGTCTCCAACTGCAGATGGAAAATATTCAGTAAAAATATACCAGAAAGTCCCCAAAAGCAAAACTTCCATTTGCTGTGGAGGCAGCTAGTTATTTATGTAGCATTTACATTGTATTTACATCTATTTACATCACATTTACATTGCGGTAGGTTTTATAAGTAATCTAGAGATGATTTGGAGTGTAAGGGAGCATGTGTGTAGGTTATAGGCAAACACTATGCTTTTTATATAAGGGCCGTGAACATCTGTGGCGTTTGGTCTCCTTAGGAGGTCCTGGAACCAACCCCGGTGGACAGTGAGGGACAGCTGTGCCGTTATTCACTTGACTTACTGTCACTTCAGTTTTTTATGAATTCTTATTTGAATTTCAACATGATAACTGTTGATATGCCTTGCTAAATTTTCTCCTATAGGACTGAAATTACACTCGAAGAGTCATGTGAGTGTATTTTCATCTTACATAGCTTCTCTGGCATTGGGGTTTATAATGTCTTAATATTTTCAAGTTAAATATGTGCTTCATTTTCTAAGTTTAAATGTTTTCATTATTGACAAATAGGTTTCCTTGTTTTTTTAATGCTACTTATATTTTTCATTTATGAAATCAATTTTTCCCCTGTATTTTTTGCCCACTTACCCATTATAAACTGTTTATTTGAAACAAGAGTTCTTTCCATTTTTCCTGCCTGTGTAATGAAGTAAAATATGAATTAGTTTTGTTTTAGAAATATATTCTATGCTCTGAGATGCTTTTTGCTTTAAAAAGTTGTCTTTAGCCTCATGGCCTCCTTTGTTGACCAGATTCTCATGTTTTAATGTATTATCTGTGTCAGTTCTCACATTTGTCCTTAACTAGTTGCTCCAGTGCCAAATACGAACTTGTACTAGATGAGCAGGCAGAAGACTCAAAGGCAGGTCACTCACACACAAGTAAAAAGCACAAGAAGAAGACCCGCCACTGCTCTGAAGAAAAAGAAGATGAGGACTACATGCCAATCAAAAATACCAATCAGGTACGTACTGTTATTCAGACTCAGCTGTAGAGAAAGACATACGTCTTAATGATGTAATTTAGGAATAAAGGTATGCTTCTGAACAGGGATGGATGCGTTCTTAATTCTTAAGATGTAGAACGGTTTTACTCGGGTAATGAAACTTTAATTTCAAGAATATATATAACAGATTATAAAAGATTGTTTTCAGAATAACTTAACATGTCATATAGTTCCACATTGTGAAGCAAGAATGATTTTCATCCCTATTAACACTTACTCATTCCCATCAAAAACAAGTGTGGTTATTGTAAAAAAAAAAAAAAAATCCTTCTAATTTATCATGTTAATTTATTACCAGGTGTTATGTACAGCACTTATAGCTCTTGAGGTTTTAGAACCTGAAAAAAACATTTATGCCCTCCCATATGGTATATATGAAATAAAAGCCACATTAAATAGTTAGCTTGATCATCCCCAAAGCTTTCCTAAACAGTAAATTTTCTAAGACAATGATAATAAAAATTCCCCAAAGAAAGTAAATTATAAAGAGAAGAAATCATTTCCAACCTGCAGTTTGGCTCTGAGTTAATTGAAAAGCAGATTACATTACAATCCCTTGCTCTGGTTTTTACCACACGAGGACCTTTAAACTGGGCCTGGTAGATGAGGAAGCATTCAGTTGGGGAGGTTGGGGGAGCTCACGGCAGTGGGCATGTCAAGCAAAGACACAGATGGAGAGATGCAGTGTGACTGGCAGAGTAAAGGATTTGTCTGTCAGAAGAGCTAGGTTTGGGTTCTTTACCAGCTGAGCCACAAGGGAAGCCCAGATTCCTACATTGCTGATCATTAATGTGACCTCATCACGTAATTTAAACTTTCTTGAGCCATGGTTTACTCCTCTGTGAAATTGAGATAATATTTGTCTCAGGCACGTTGTTAAGATTAAGTGGAAACAAAAAGTGTGTGTGCAAACATTTTCTACATTGGCTGTAACTATTATTTTTACAGTCAGTACGTTTTAAATCACTTGGAATCATTTCTCTCTGTGGTAAGGCCATTAACTGGATTCACATTTCATTTGTTCCTTTTGATGTTTACAGATCGCTTAAAATATTTTCTATTGTAGTTTGAAAAATTGTGTGCTTCCAAAGTGAAGTCTACAAAGTGGTACACATATGGCGCCTAGCTACTATCCCTGTCCTCTCCCCCTTTTCTTCTTTCCCCAAAGGTAACCATTTTATGTGTTTTATGGTTTTTTCCTTCATTTTAAAAAATGACAGCAAATGCATGTTTTATATGTATTAGCACCCTATTCTCTAGACAGCATATCCTCCTACTCCTTGCTGTCATCCAGCAAGGATCTACTTTCTCTTCTTTCAGTTGCCCTTTTGCTATTTAAAGATTCCCATCATTCATGCCCTACTCTCTGTTTTTAAGTTACACCCTTGTCAATCCCTCCAGTAATCCTCACATGAATCAGTGATAGTAATGTCTCTTGCGTCCTTGTAATGCGAGGTGGATGCTATTGTCTCTGTTCACAAGCAGGTGAAAGATAGAAAGGTTAAGCTACTTGCCAGTGTCTTAATGTAGCCAGTGAGTGGTGGAACCACAGTGTAAATCTGGACCTGGACCCCTACTGCTGTTCCTCTTACCTGGAATGTATTCCTGTCAAAATTCTTTCCTAAATCTCCTTCCCTGAAATATATTCCTGCCAGCAGTTTTCTTTGCTAAATCCAATTGTGAATTCTAATGTAGCTTGTCCCGTAGTATAATATTCCAGTGTCATCTAATAGGAACATCTCCCTATTAATTTTTTATACTCTTATTAATTTAGCCGCTGATCACCTCAACATCTTTTTTAATGGTAGCTATATCACATTTCTATGAATATTTAGCATGTTTTCCACTAAAACTCTATAATGATGCTAAGTCCCATGAGTTGCCACAGCTCCTCATCTTACACTTGTACATGGAATCCGTGATAAATTTAGGCCTGAAATACACGTTGATGTGT
This sequence comes from Bos indicus x Bos taurus, assembly GCF_003369695.1. Taxonomy (NCBI): domain Eukaryota; kingdom Metazoa; phylum Chordata; class Mammalia; order Artiodactyla; family Bovidae; genus Bos; species Bos indicus x Bos taurus. The sequence goes on along the minus strand of NC_040084.1, from coordinate 86,732,179 downwards.
TTGAGATAATCAGCAGTCTTAAAAAAATCTGAAAATGGGCTGCATTTCAAGTCTGTGGTTCTCACGTTTGCACCCCTGCCTTTCTGTGAGTCTTTCTTTGTCTTGCTATTTGATTACTTAAGACTTTACAGTAACAGCAGCAAATGTCCTTCCCTTTTGGCAATAATATTCTAACTTTATCTCTTCCCTTGAAGTGTATTAAAGCAGTTGTTTTTGGTTTTATACTTTGATTTAATAATGTAGCTGCACTGATTTTCTTTTCCTTCTAATAAAATAGCATCCATATTTAAGATTTCAGTGGGCCCAATTTTTTCTGTTATTCTGCTTTTTATCCTTTCAAATTTAATCTCAAAAGTATTACGTAATCATTAAAGGAAATTTTCAGTGCTAGGTAATTTTCAGGTACAGCTCAAATTTTCCTATTTCTTGGTCTTTTTGCTTGGTGAGCTTAGTTTCCTAAGAATGCTTTATTTCTTCAAGTGCTTTGTTTTTTATTGACTGACAGCCTTACTGTTCAATTTGAAATCTGTTTATAATTTTTCCACCTCATGTCTTAAATCCAGAGATGGTTACTGTGTTCTTGAGGTTTGAGTTTTACTGGGGTTACAGGAAATGAGTACTCAGCCGTGGCTGCCTGGCTGAGAAGCATCAGATTGCTTGCCTGTCCTCCTCTGTGGCTTTCATAGGTGTTCAGTATTCTTATAATCTGTTTTTGTTATTTTAATCATTTAATATTATTTTAGTGATTTAGATGTGACTAAATCTCCAGTTTACTGCCAGAGACCTCAGCAAAGGTTGATTTTTTAATTTTTTGACTACTCTACAGGAAGTCATTGGCTCAGTTAAGTTGATTGCCTTAAACTGGCCTTTATGGTATTCTTTCTTTTTTTTTAGCTGCATGCTTGTTTAATCATCACGTCTTATTTCTTAAATCTATAAAATGAGTAGAATTTCTAAAAATCCATACTGGAGATGACTTAGAGCTCATCTCAGTCGTTTCCCTTACCTTAAATATGAAGATCCTGACCCCACAAGCCCATGGACTTATAGTTTAGTAGGAGGACTGAAACTTTAACATTTTTTAAAAATTCAGTCAGATACGGTATTTTTTTTCCATTACTGCCCCTTTTTAAGTTTTATATGTAAAGTTACTGATCAGTTAAATAACTTTCTCCAATGTATGTCCATCTCTAGAGTCTCAGTTTCCTTATATCTAGAATGAGGATAACATTGTGAGCACTGAGCACTGTGCAGACACATACTTGGATCTGTTCTAATATGGCTTCATCTAAACTTTTCTCCTTCATGCATACAGGGCTCAGTCTTCCTTGCTTTCAGTTTTCACATACACTTCTTGCATTCGCCTTCTTGCAGCCAATCCAAGCCCTAACTCACTCATCCTTTGAGGCTCATCTCAAGTCCTTTTTAGCTTCTCTCTAAACCTTCACTGATAAATCTAACCTCAAGAGGATTTGTTTGACACCTTTCCTAAATGGCAAAGACCATTCGAACCTAGAACTGCCTGACTTCAGAGCTTGTGTAGCTTTGAAAACTAAGCCAAGTAGGAGAGGCTTTAAGATTTCAGTCCATTTCAGATTTTCAGCTTCCTCAATTTTTTTCAAAAAGAATTAAGTACTGTGTAATCTCTTTCTTATTTTAAACACTCAAAGCATTTAAGTGCCTGTTGGTATAATAATGTGCTGAAGACTTTATATCCATCAGTTAAAACAGTCTCTCCATTTAAGAAGTTTAAGAAGTTTATTGCCTCCATTTAAGAAGTTTAAGAAGTTTATTGCCTCAACCAGCGCTTGCTGTACAGTCAGAATAGTACATACATATTTACATTTTGTGTATGTTACAGGAAGAACAAAAAAAGTCTTTTTCCTAGGGAGGTCACATTTTGCTCAAAAATAATTGGTAAAAGTTTAAGCTGAAACGCCTACTCATTTTCTACCTCTGGGACTCTTAACAGAATGATAGGAACTATTAGCATTGTGGGAAATCGTGAATCAGTTTATAGGAGGTCTTCCACAAATGCTTTGGCATGTGACAGTCTTGTTAGGTCTGTTTTGCCATACTGCAGTCCCTGTAATAAGCATAATGTTTAGTATCTGGACATTATATGGAATAATTGTGAATCATTTCCTTAAAACCCAGTCCATAACCATAGGTATTCATCACTTGGATTTTAAACCTTGACATTTGCATCTACTGTAATAATGTCTAAGGTAATAGAATTGGGCACTTGGGAGTTCAGTCCTCAGAATTTCCCCTTTCTTTTGAGAAATCTTTTAAGAAAGTTGAATTTTATCAATTATTCTTGAAAGAGCATTGGCTCTGATATCTTTAGATTTCAGCCACCTGCTGAGATACTCGTTTTGATCAAGGATAAAACATAAGCAGAGATAGAGTTGTTGTGCTGTAACTAGCCCTTTTCTGTATGGAAAAGTTACTGTTGCTACTGAGGGGCTTCTCTGGTGGCTCAGATGGTAAAGACGGTTAAGAATCCACCTGCAGTCCTGGAGACCTGGGTTCAGTCCCTGGGTCAGGAAGATCTGCTGGAGAAGGGGATGGCACCCACTCCAGTATTCTTGGCTGGAGAATTCCATGGACCACTGCTATTTAGTTATTGAAAATAGAAGTAAATGTACCCACTTTGTCATCTTTGGGGCAATGAATTCTTTTTTAAAGAACTGTGTCAATAATGATTTTAATAAAACATTTATCGGCTATGTTAATAATGATTTTGTTAAAAAACATTTAGTCTAAACAAGAAACTTTATTTAAAGATTTAGAGAGAAGCTGTTATAAAAAATACTTTAAAAACAATTGCTCAGACCCAAGTATTCAGAATCTGTTTTCTCTCCTCTTTAGACTGATTGACCTGTCTAAAATCTCTTTTGGATATGTTATTTAAATGATGTCTTCTTTATAGCTTTCTTAATGGGGATTTTCGTAGTTTCATTGTAGATCAGTGATGGAACCGCATTTTGGGGGAGGGGGGAAGGAGGGAGTGGAACGATGGCTGTGCATAACCAGAATTCTTGGTATTGCAATTTTGCCCAAAGACTTATTTCAACTGGGCTATTTCAGTTCCTTGTTTTTAGATGTGATCTTTCAGTTCAGCTGAAATAGTAGATACAAAGCAGTGAGATCAATGAGAAAATGGTTAACTCTTTTTCTGAATTATTTTTGCTTTTTAATTTACAGGATTCTTGGCATTAGTGGTAGTGTTCAAATTTGACCTGTTAAAACTGCTTGCTAATGGGAGACATGTCTTAAGTTTTGTGAATTGATAGTACCTACAAAATGATTATTTTACTGTTTCACTTATACCTCTCTATTTCTTTGATAGGATATCTACAGGGAAATGGGCTTTGGTCACTATGAAGAAGAAGAAAGTTGTTGGGAGAAGCAAAAGAGTGAAAAGAGGGACCGACCTCAGAATCGAAGTCGTAGCCGATCTCGAGAAAGGGACGGCCACTATAGTAACAGTCACAAATCCAAATACCAGGCAGATCCCTATGAAAGAGAAAGGAGTAAAAAGAGAGACCGAAGCAGGAGTCCCAGGAAATCCAAAGATAAAGAAAAATCCAAGTACAGATGAAAGTCGAAGAATCAGACATGAGTGCTAACGTATTTACTCTTGTATAACTTGGAGTACCAGATGTTCAGATTTTGTATGAGAGCAGTTAAAGACTCTGCTTGTTATTTTTTTTCATAGTAGGATTATGGCCCTTTTAGATTAATACTGATTGTGTAGGGCGCTAAAAGACATAAAGAACATTTTCTTTGTATACTTTTTTACACTAATTTTATTGTTATACATAAATCAGTAGTTTTCATTTTTAAAGTCTTTCATATTTTCAGTCTTTAATGAAGTATTTCATACCTGCAAAAATACACAATCATGTATATATAAGGTATAAAGAATAATAAATGTCCATGTACCAATCAGCCAACTTAGGAAATGAATATTGCTGGCATTTTAAAAGTGCCCTCTCCTCAAATAATTATTATTTTGAACGTTGTGTTTGTCATTCTCTTGCTTATTACAGTTCTACAACATATGTAAATATCCCTAAATGAAGTACTAAGTTTTGTATTTTTTTGAATTTTATATAAATGGTATAATGTGTGTTTACTTCTGTGACTGGCTTTTTTCAACTTAGTGTCTTCTAAAAGTCATTCATTTTTATTGCTATACTGTATTATATGACAAGTCCGTAATTTATCCATTCTTCCGTTGATGGATGTTTGGGGTTTTGGTGTTTTTGTTTTTTTTTTTGCTGTTGTACACAATGCTGCTATAAACATTCTTTATCTAGGAATAATTTGCTTGGTCATGTGATATGGATATTTTCATCTTTATAAGATAATGCCAAATTATATTCTGCAGTGGCTGTACCAGTTCATACCCCTAGGCACTATTTGAATTACCTTTGTTTCACATGGTAATATTTCACATCATGTATCATGTCTAGTACTTGCTAATTTCAGACTTTTTAATTTTGCCAATCCAGTGGCTGTTAAGTAGTATATTATTGTAGTTTCCAGCAAGAACACTACTATTATTCTTACATTTGTTCTTCTGTATAAAGCTTTTTTTAAATTCTTTTTCTCTGGTTGCTTTAAAGGTTTCTCTTGATCACTGCTGTTAAGCACTTTGATTATGATGTGCTTGGTATAGTTTTTGTTTGTTTGTTTTCCCCTTCATGTTTCTTCTGCTGGAACTGTTTATCTGTAGGTTTATGGTTTTCACCAAATCTGGAATTTGGGGGGCTTTTTCATTTTGGGGGTTTTTTTGGTCTCTGTCCTTCATTTCTTTCCCTCTGGGACTGTTAATTGTGTGTTAGACCACCTGACACTGTCTCGCAGCAAGCACTTTTGTGCTCTGTTTTGTTTTTACTTTGTCTTTTTTTTCCTCTGTCTTCCAGATTGGTTTCAGTCGCTATGTCCTCAAGTTCATTAGCCTTTTCTCCTGAAGTATCTAATTTCTTATTAATCCTATCCAGTGTATTTTTCACCTCATACATTATATTTTTAATCTTCAGAAGTTCCATTTGGGTCTTTCTTAATATCTTCCGTGTCTCTCCTTCCAGACTCCTGCTTTCCTCTTTTTTTTTTTGTTTGTTTGTGTTTTGTTTTGGACATCTGACATGTTATTTGTAATTACTATTTTGACCATTCTATCATCTACCATTTCTTGTCTGTTTCTATTGATTTTTTAACCCTGTCATTATTAGGTTGTAATTTTCTTCTTTGCATGCCTGATAATTTTTGGATTTTACATTGTTGGATGCTGGAGCTTATTCCTTTAAATATGTTGAGCTTTGTTCTGAGAGATAGTTACTTAGAAGCAGTTTGATCCTTTCATAGCTTGCTTTTACACTTAATGATCTAGGACCAGAACAACCTTTAATCTAGAGCTGGTTTTGCTCACTCCTGAGGTAATAACCCTTCTGAATAAGCCTCCTTCTTGCCTGGTTTATAATGAGTTTTCTCCACTCTGGCTATGGAGAATGAGAACTATCCTGAGCCCTGCATGAACTTGAATTTTACCACTTATTCCTTTCTGGTGGTTCTTCCCCACCTTTGGGTGGTTTTCTTAAGTGTATACACTGTTTAGCTGAAGCCTCAGGGGAACTCTGCAGATCTGGAATTCTCCCTTTGTAGCTCCCTCCTCTCTCCAGCACTCTGTGTATGTATTAGTCACTTAGTCGTGTCCAACTCTGTGACCCCATGGACTGGGGCCTGCCAGGCTTCCCTGTCCATGGGATTTCCCAGGCAAGAATACTGGAGTGGGTTGCCGTTTTCAGTAGTCTGCCCCACAGATTTTACCTTGGTGTCCTAAACGCCCCACCAGGGGAACGCCCGGGCTCTCCCTGCGGTCAGTTCGGGCAGTGGTAGGGCTTTCCCTGTTTGTTCTCCTCTCAAGAGTCACTGTCCTGCACAGTTGTCCAGTGTCTGAAAAAGTCTGTTGTATATGTTTTGTACAGGTGTCGCATTGGTTAATGTGGAGAAGGGAAATCTTGCCCCTGTTGCTCCATTTTGGCCAGAGCGGAAGTCTCATTTGAATGTGCATTTCCTAAATGCTAACAAGGTTGAGCGAGCTTCTTTTCATGTATATTCATTTCCTGAATGCTCTCAGTGAAAAGCTTATTTCTTGTCTTTTGTGCATTTTATGTTATTGCCTTTTTATGTTTCCTTAAGGAATTAGATTGTGGATACTAGTCCTTTTTTACTACTAAATGCTGTAAACATTTCTCGCCGTTCGTGGTTACATTTTCACCTGTTGATGCCTTTGGAAGAGCACAAGTTGTAAATTGCACCTCCCCCACCTTTCTCCCCAAACTTTTTAATAGGGGTTTCATACATGTGTAGAAACACAAAAACATAACAAACCTCCATATATATTCCATCCAGATTAAACAGTAACATTTTGTGGTTGAATAATTTTAAAGTAAATTGAAAACATGATATTTCACCTTTCAGTATTTCACCATGCATTTTCTACAAAGTGTCCTCTGTAACCACAATAGTATTGTCACACTGAAAACAAACAACAATCTCATATTATGTAACACATACTCAGATTTCTCCCACTGTCCCAGGGATGTCATTTTTTGGTGTTGATTTGTTTTTAAACCCAGGCTCAACCATGCTTCATGTAGGGCTTGTTATTGTCATTTTATTCTCTTGGTCTAAAAGAGTTTCCTGCTATCCTTCCACCCCAACCACTTTTTTTTTAAATGAGATTGAAGAGTTCAGGCCAGTTGCTTTGTAGAATATTCCACATTCTGAAATTATTTGATGATATCTTCATGGTGTCCTCCCATCCTTTCTACTTTTTATAAGCTGTGAGTTAAGTCTAGATATTTGATTAAAATTAGGTTATGCATTTTAGACAAATTTTTAAGTTTAATGTCAAATTTATTAACCTTTCCCTATATGTTTTGTGCTTTTTGTATTTTGTTGAAGAAATCCTTAATAAAGATATTCTGCTATATTCCAAAAGTATAAAGTTTTGTTTTTTACATTCAGTCCACATTGAATTGTTGGTGTGTATGTGTGGTGTGATAATAGGGATTTAAATTCACTTTCCCCCCACAACATATGGCTCTAATCAGTTGTCCAAAATCTATTATGAACTGAAAGTAGCTCAGTTGTATATGACTGTTTGTGACCCCATGGACTATACAGTCCATGGAATTCTCCAGGCCAGAATACTGGAGTGGGTAGCTGTTCCCTTTTCCAGGGGATCTTCCCAACCTAGGAATTGAACCAAGGTCTCCCACATTGCAGGCAGGTTCTTTACCAGCTGAGTGAGCCACAAGGGAAATAATGCTTTTTAAAAACCTGTTAGGAATAGTTCATCTATTTCCCATTGATCTGTCATAAGTTTCTATAGATTTGTGTATGGGTTTTGTTTCATGGGTTCTGTATTCCGTTGGTTTATTGTTTATTCCAACACAAAAACCAAGTATCTACACTTCTATAGCTTTAAAGAAGTCTTGATATTTAAGCAACAGCCCCCCACCACCTGCCCACATCTGCTGCTCACCCACCTGCCATCTGTTTCATTAGCAATTTTTTCTGTATATTTGGAACCAACTTGTTCGTTTTCCCAGAGGATTCTGTTGCTACTTCAACTGTATTTATATTCAAACAGTAAATCACTTTGTGGCAACAATATCTTCATATATCTTCCTATTCAGACAGGCTGCATGTGTGTGTGTGTGTGTGTGTGTGTGTGTGTGCGCGCGTGTGCGTGTGTATGCAAGCATGTGCTCAGTTGTGTCCAACTCTTTGTGATCCCATGTACTGTAGCCCACCAGGCTCCTCCGTCTATGGGATTTCCCAGGCAAGAATAGTATTCTTGGAGTGAGTTGCCATTTCCTTTTCCAGGGAATCTTCCCCATCCAGGGATCAAACCTGAGTCTCTGGCATCTCCTGCATCGGCAGGCAGATTCTTTACCACTGCACCACTGAGAGGCCCAAAGATAGCAAACCCCTCCATTTAATTCTTAGAATTTTCTTTTGAAAGCTTTTGAACATCTTTTGTTAGATTTACTGCTAATCATTTATGTTCTAATATAAATGATATATTACAAATGATTTTTTTCTGTTTCTTGACCAAAGAAGTTATATTTTTTATTAAATATCCCTGAAATATCCAGCCATTTTGCTATAAGTCTTATATTTAAAATTTGTATGGTTTTCTTGGGTCTTTAATGTGGACAATAAGTGTCAGCGGTATTCGTATAGTGCTTGCTGGCTAAAATTTCTAGTACTGTGATAAAACTTTGCTATAATCTTCCTTTTCTGTTTTATTCTTAACCGGATTTGATGTCCATATTATACAATAAGTTTGTGACTGTTCCTTTTTTTCTATTAAATAGAAGAGAAGGATTGAAATAGCTCTTCCTTGAATGTTGGATAGAGGGTGCCTACAAAATTGACCTTCGCACTTCTTTCGTGAGAAAATTTAATGATTAGATTTCAGTGATTATAGAATTCTTAGCTTTTCTGTTACTCTCAAAGAGTTTATTCGTTTTTGTTACTTTGTCTTTCTGTAAATGTTTTGTTTTCATTGATGTTTTCAATTTATGTGAAGATACTTGCAGTACACCTAGTTGATTTTTTTTACTGCCCTTTTAATTTTGTCTTACTTGGTCCTAATGTTTTAGTGTCTCAGAAACAGCACATAGCAAAATGCGTTGTTTGATTGTAACTAATGAGTTTAGTCCTGATTATTTACTAATGTATTTGGATTGATTCATATCACCTTATTTTGTGCTTTTTTGGGTTTTTTCCCTTCGTTTTCTTTTGGATTAATTTAAAACATTAAAAAATATTCTGCCCTCTTCCCCCTCATCTTCTTTGTCCTGGGGAATTGCCTTTGAATTTCCCATCCATACTTAAAATGTAAGGTGATATTTTGAAGATATTAGACACCTTTAAAGTTAAAATCACCGCTTTTCTAATTCTGTGCTCTAATCCTCCAGTGTTTTAGTCTAGCTTGTGATTTAGTCTGTATTGTTATTACCGTTTTTATACAGGTAACTGTTAGATTTACCCATGTGTTAATCATTTCTTTTACCCTCCATTCTTCTTGCATCTCAGATCTTCCACATAGTATCATTTTCCATTTTTCTGAAGCACAACCTTTGATATTTCCTTGCATGTGCATACTAAGTCGCCTCACTCATGTTTGATTCTTTGCAGCCCTATGGACTGTAGCCTGCCAGGCTCCTTTGTCCATGGGATTTCCCAGGCAAGAATGCTGGAGTGGGTTGCCATTTCCTTCTCCAGGGGAACTTCCTGACCCACAGCTAAAAACTTGCCTCTCTTATATCTCCTGCACTGGCAGGCAGGTTCTTTACCACCAGTGCCACCTGGGAAACTGGCCATAAAAACAAATTAACTGCTGATACACAGCTTCCCATTTAAATTTTTTGAGAATTTGAATCTTTAGTTTTTTTCTGCTAACTTATGTATAGTGGCTTCTTTTTTACGTGTTTCTGATTTTTTTTTAAATGTAATTTGGGACTCTTAAGGTATCTAAACTGAGGATGCTTTTCTCTAAAGAAGATTTACATTTGTTTTTTAGGCTTCAGGTGATGCTGTCACCTAGGGCCACTTTAATTTCTTGGCTTACAATTTCCATGTGCATACATAGTGTAATTTTAAACCATAAAACATAGAGTATACAAAATATCAAGGGAAATAAATCTGTTAGTATTATCCATCTCCATATCCACCCTTGCAAAGCTGGGAAGATGCTTGCAGATCCCTCCCCCGCCCCCACCACCCCCAGCCTAGTCCTTCTCTGATGGAGAGCCCTTCTATTCTCCTGGCTTCATGTGAAAATCTTAGATTCCGTTTTCCAACTTTCTGTCAAGACTAAAGACTAGTCTTCATTAACGTCTTTCAACACTGTGGCCTGAGGCCCTTAGTCCCCAAAGCTCTACATTCATGGCTGGTGGTTAACTTATCATTTTGTTCATATATTTTCGGTCTTGAGGAAATTCCCCAACTGTCTTACAGTCTCATCAGTGCACTTAAAGTGTGATTGCTGTAACTTATCTTGATTTATCTGGCATGTGGATGTTTTACAGAGAGTAGCAAGAGGGGAATGGAGGTGTTACAGTTCAGAATATCCAGGCAACTATACTGCCTGGAAACTCCCATGGACAGAGGAGCCTGGTAGGCTGCAGTCCATGGGGTCACTAAGAGTCAGACACGACTGAGCGACTTCACTTTTACTTTTCACTTTCATGCATTGGAGAAGGAAACGGCAACCCACTCCAGTGTTCTTGCCTGGAGAATCCCAAGGATGGTGGAGCCTGGTAGGCTGCCGTCTACGGGGTCACACAGACTCGGACACAACTGAAGCGACTTAGCAGCAGCAGCAGCATACTGCTAAGAGCAGGTGTCTCTCTGGTTGCATATGTAGTTCTTAGGCATCAATAGAAGAAAGCTGTATAGATATTGCATAAAAAACTATCATCCTGAATACAGAAAGGTAAGATTCTAAATTACAGAAGATAAATACAGAAGATTCTAAATTTGTTCTGAAAGAATGAATGAGCAAGGAAGAAATGATGATTGACTGTGATAGGAGTCTTGAGAAGCAGTAACTTACTGACAACTGAAATTTGAATTCAGTAGGTTCAGTGGGAAAAATAAAAGTAGTAAAATTTTCTGAACCTATTGTTTCAAGGAAAAGCTATCCTTAATTGCCACAGATGGTATTTTAGGTATGAAAGACTCTAGTTTTAGCAAAGATGTGTGTTTGGAAACACTAAGTCCTATTAATCAGAAACTGTTTTTAATGGAGGTGACCTCTAAATATAATGTCCATCAAGTCTCCTTGACTAGATACAAGGCTATCGTGGTGCTATGTTACTACGACTAACATCTAGGGTAAAGTGACTGTGTTTCCTGCTTCTGTTTTGCTTCTCTAGGTATTAGGTGAACTCTTAAAGTCAGGCTCCAGTAATATCTTACTTTTCTTTAAAAAAGTAGCTATAGGTATATATTTTTATCTTTCAGAGGGAAAAAATAGCCATTATGAGACTAAAATTGCTCATTACTTATAACTTTGCTGTCAAGTTTCAGATTTGATCTCCCTTACCAGTTGAATTTTCAAAGATTTTGAATAGAACTATTAAAGGCTAAAAGAAGAGAAACTTTAAGTAGGTCCACACTTTCACAAATGTCTCTTAATGTATTAGTTGCTTTTTAGTTCCTGAAGATATATTTCATACCTATGTTTTCCACTCATCGTAAAGAGTTTTCAGTCTCAAGTTTGACATTTCTTACTTGCATCAAGACTGAGTCACAAAGAATATATTACAGATAGTAAAATCGAAATCACAGAAGACTTACCTTTCAGTGGCTGTTGCTATGAAACCATGTTTTGATGGGAAATTTTAGAGAAGTTTGTGCTTCCTGTTGTTAAATGATAGAATATGGAGATCCCCTTAATTTTCAAAATTGCCCTTTTTTAAAAGCAAGTAACCTCAATTATTCTAATAGGACAGACATTCTTTCTTCTTACCCTATCTTACTTACCCAGAACTGCTAATTAGGTTTAATTTTATCTTTGCTTCCTCTCCTTGCACATTGAAGGGGCAGCTGGGCAGAGTTTTGGAGAGATGTTTTATGTGCAATTACAAGGTTGTATTGCTATTATTTATTTTTACCTAGGACACCGGGATGCTCAAAACACCTGAAAGATCGAAAATATGGTAACTTATGAGCAAGAGAGCTTGGATGAAATGAGAAGTTAAAAAGTGCTGTTTTGTTGTTGTGAATCTAGAACAAGATCACAATGACCTCTTCCTAAAAGAGAGAAAAATTTTTGTTTAATTTTGTTTCCTCCAGGCAGTGTGATCTGCAGAAGGGAACTTTAGGATTTCAAGTCAGAAAATGACTCAAAAAGCAAGAGGGGGACTTCCCTGGTGGTCCAGTAGCTAAGACTCTGCACCGGCAAAGCAGGGGCCCCGGGTCAGGGGACTAGATCCCACGTGCCACGGCTAAAGGTTCCGCATGCCACGACTAAGAACTGCCGCAGCCAAAAAAGTAAACAAAACAGAAAGGCAAGCGGGAGAGGAATACGGTGGTCTGGCTGAAGCAGAGGACCACAAGTAGAGAGCATGGACAGGCGAGAGGAGTGAGCTGAATGCAAAACTGAGACTTGATTTTCCAGACAGAGGAAAAGCAGAATATACGTCTAACAAAGGCAGTTGAAAAAGTCAACTGGACTTTTGAAAAAGTCACTCTGGCAGTTGTGTATAGTTACCCAAGGGTTGGCACCAAGTTCCTCGGATGGCCTTGCACGCGACTCATTTGCCATCTATTGACACACAGCCCCCAGTCCAGATTTACATCAAAGCGGGCTTCCCAGAGGAGACGATGAATAACGTGACACCTTCTGTGTTTGTCATCCGGGTTGGTGCAGTGGTAGAACGTGGAGTGGGCCACACAGTAATAATTGTAAAAGTCATACTATCTTAGTGACATAATCACTCACTGGATATTACAGAACACACTTCAAGTATCTTTGGAATGGTGGGAGCTCGACATGCTTTGAATGAAACTTTGATCTGGTGTAGGGTTGGAATGGAGACTGCCCCCTGCCCCCGCTGCCCCGGTTTTGGGGTGCTCACTTTGTACTGCGTTGGTAGGATGTGTGCAGAGGGCTAGCCTGGAATTGTCCAGATTTGTCTTTGCACATCGGACACACAGGGGAGTGCCTCACCTCAGGAGGAGACCGGCCCCACAGATTCTGCCATCTCAGCTGATGGCAATATGTATTTGTAACTTTATCGTTAAGCAGTGTTTCATTATTATGTTGATAATTATCTACTACTCATTCTCTGAAAATAAACCAAAGACATACACTCGTGGCCTTTCCCCCCGAGCGTATGCTTATGGGAAAGGATGTCACGGGCTTCTGTGCTTGATCTTCGGGCTTCTCTCAGCTGTCTTCTCGCGGCACACCCCGGGCGTGTGTAGGAGCAGGCCAGGCAGAAGTACGTGCAGACAGCCGCTCCTCAGCGCTCCCAGCCCCTGGGCCCAGGGCCTTACGCTGGCCCCTTCTTATCTTCCCGCTGCACAGGAGCAGTGAGCTTAGCGGAGTCCATGGTGACCTCGGCTGAAGGCTCTGAGGGAAGGTGTTGCGGGGGTTACTCATTTCCTAGGGCTGCCATCACATGGTATCACCAGCTGGGTGGCTTAAAACAAGTCATTCTTCCTTCAGTTAAAATAAATAATTACAAAAAAAAAAAAAAACCCACACCCAAACAACAGGCATTGATTCTTACAGATCTGGAGACCCGAAGTCCAGAGGCAAAGGATCAGCAGGGCTGTGTTCCCTCTGAAGGCTGTAGGGAAGAATCTTAGCTCATCTATTCCTAGCTTCAGGTATGGACCTGACTCACAGCTGCATCGCGCCTTTCTCTGCTGCTGTTCACCTGGCCTTCTTCCTTTTGGCTCTTCTGCGTCTCTCGATCCAAACCTTTTCTCTTATAAAGACACTAGTCATGGGATGCCATGGCCACCCTCATCCAGTCTGATAGCAAATCAGCTTGATTACATCTGCAGAGACCCTACGTCCAAATAAAGTCATGTTCACAGGTATTGGAGTTTAGGACATTTGAACATTATCTTTTTGGAACATATCATTTCAACCCACTGCAAGGGGTGAGGTATTTACCACATTCAAGAAAATCCTCTGCAGCACTTAGGCCAGAGGCCAGCAAAGATGCTGTTGGCAAGGATACAGAGCTGAGCCCTAGAGAGCAAGTTTCTAGATGTAGAATGTGTTGCAAGTGTTCAAATGTGAACACTTATAATCTGCTGTCATTAGCCCTGGAGAAATACCTGATCTTAACACAGCTATCATTACTCCTTCTGTGCCCTTAACCTGGGTTTCTCTACCTGTTTCCCACTAACTTCACACCTGTTGGTTCATGATCTCTCTTCCTCACAACGACGAGTGTGTGAGACCATCTCATAATTCCTTCAAGGCTTTTTGTGAGAGAACTATGGACTCCAGAAAAAGTGGGTTCTCCAAAGTCAACTTCAACTGAAACTGTGGTTTCAGCAGATTTAGGGAACTTTTCAAAACACCAACTTATTTTAATTACATAGACACAGTCTCACAGTCTAAGTAGAGACAGTCTCCAGCCCTCAGTCAGCAACTCAGATACTAAACGATAGGACAGTGAATTCGGTAACAGAGGTTGGAGAAAGAACAGTCAGTCGGACAGCACCCTGGAAAATTTTTCCTTTTCTTACTGTTGGTTGGTAAGCAGGTCTGAGATGCTTCAAAGGCTAGACGACCTTTCAAAGGCCAGGCCCCTCTCTTGATAACCTTGAGCACTCTGAGACTCCATTTTCCCAACTTGGTGACTTCATGATACCCAGAAGTGGAAATCACAACAAAACTACCCACGTGTGAAAAACATATTAACAATTCAATTAATTGTTATTTTTAAAAAATGAAAATGCTTTCTAAACAAACAAACAAAGCTTGCTCAGTTCCTCCCGAGTTGAGTTGTTCTCCTGTGAACCTCAGCCACAGTGTCAGTCATGCTTCTTGGCCCTCTGAGCCTCTGCCTGGGTTTCCCTCTATCTGAAATGTTCCAAAGAACCCAGCCTTCTCCCAGGACACTTCAGACTCTCCTTCAAAGTCCACCAAGCCACCCTTTCCTCCGCAAGACCTCCTCTGCCCCTCATGCAGTCAGCACTTCCCCTTTGATGGGACCTCTGATCCAGCACTTCTGAATCAGGGGAGATTTTACCCCCAGGAACCATTTTGCAATGTCTGGGCACATTTTTAGCTGTCACCATGTGGAGGGTTTTGCCACTGATATGGAGTGGGTAGAGACTGGCTACCATCCTACACTGCACAGGGCAGCCTTCACAGCAAAGAACTCTCCAGCTTGAAACATCATTGGTAGTGAGGTTGCTTTCATCTAGGTCTGCTTCGGGCTTCCCTGGTGGCTCTGTGGTAAAGAATCCACCTGCAAAGCAGGAGCCATAGGATACATGGGTTCAATCCCTGGGTCAGGAAGATCGCCTGGAGGAGGGCCTGGTAACCCACTCCAGTGTTCTTCCCTGGAGAATCTCCATGGACAGAGGAGCCTGGCAGGCTACAGTCCATGGAGTGGCAAAGAGTCAGACACGACTGAAACAATTTAGCATGCACGCACGCAGGTCTGTTTCTCACTAACGTTTACAGTGACTGTCCCTCTTTGTTGAAAGTCATGTCCCTAAGGGGAGAAACTTTATTTGGTTGGTGTTTGCTTCTCAGGCTGGTGGGCAGTGTGAAATGAAATTGAAATGAATTTAGCAATGTTCTTATTGCCTTGATCCCTGCAGTTGTTTGTGGTAGCATCTCAGGTGGAACTCAGAGAAGGTAGATTTTAATAAACAAAAATGGTTTTAAACACACAACTGCTTTAAGTTAGATTGTTGTGCAAAGCCAATAATAACTGGTTAGATTATTGCCTAAGCAAAAAAACAATGAGAGCGGCTTTCCCACTTGCTTCTGCTGGGTTTGTGGGTGTGCACGTGACTGCTGAAGGTCCGGAACGTTGTTCTGCTTGTCTCTGTAGCCCTGGCAGTTTTGCGGTGTTCCCTGGGTCCTAAACTTTCCATTATAAGTTCTAGTTATCCTATCTTCATAAAAGTTAGTGCTCGTAATAATAACAGCTAACTATTAAGCACTTACTCAATGCCGAGCAGTGTTCCAAGCCCTCTATGTGCATTAATTAAATTCTCAGGATATCCTGATGAGATAGTTGTAATTAATTATTTTTAAAGCATTATTTATTATTGACCATTTTATTTTTATTTATTTATTTTTGGCCAGGCCACGTGACTTATGGGCTCTCAGTTCCCCGACCTGGGATTGAACCCAGGCCACTGCAGTGAGAACACAAAGTCCTAGCTGCTGGATCACCAGGGAATGCCCTAACCGTTTTCTTTATGATTACTATTTGTTTTTATTTTTCTTTATCTTTTGGCTGCACTGCATGGCACATGGGGTCCTAGATCCCTTACCAACCAACCTGCACCCCCTGCATTGGCAGTATAGAGTCTTAACCACCGGACCACCAGGGAAGTCCTGGGTGGGTATGGTTCTTTTCCCTATTTTACATATGAGGAAATGGAGGCACAGGGAGGTTAAATAATTTGCTCCAGGCTAATAATTGGCAGGGCAGTCTGACTTCAAGTTCATGACACCACACTGGCTATCCTGATAAGCTTAGATCTTTTCTCATACCATTTATGAAAAATTCCACATCATCATAAAATATCTGATCACAAAAAGGGGAAACTTACAAACTTTAGAGATAATATAGGAAAATATCTTTACAGTCTCAGGATAGGGGAGGACTTCTTAAACAAGATTCAGAAATCACAAGTGAAAAAGGAAAAAACAAGTTTTGACTCCATGAAAGGAAAGACATCCACAGGTCCCAAAACATCATAAACAAAGCTAAAAAGACAACCATTTGACTGGGAGCTGAAAGTTACCAAGGATACACATATATAAAAGAGAAAGGATTGGTATGAAGAATACCTGAAGATCAATACCAACTAATAAGAAAAAGACTACAGGGTAGGCGAATGGTCAAGAGAGGAAAAAAAGAAGAAAACTGGATCCTCCGTAAGCATGTGAAAAGATCCTCCAATTTACTGCTCCTGAAGGTGCTCAGTCATGTCCAATTCTTTGCCACCATTTAGACTATAGCCTGCCAGGCTCCTCTGTCCATGGGATTTCCCAGGCAGGAATATTGGAGCGGGTTGCCATTTCCTTTTCCAGGGGATCTTCCTGACCCAGGGACAGAACCCACGTCTCCTGTGTCTCCTGCATTGCTGGTGGATTATTTACCGCTGTAATAAGGGTAGTAAAAGTTAAAACAACCATGAGAAATGACTTACCATGTCTCACACATCAGGCTGGTAAAAAGCGAAAAGAATCACAGGCTCAAAATTTCGTGGGGTGACAGAGAAAAAAGAACTCCCCCACACACTGCCAGTGGAGGAATCGATGGGAGGAAGCTGCTGACAACCATCAGAGCAACAAATGCCTACACCCTGTTTTAGTTCATCGAGAAAACAGATCATACAATCCAGACTGTTTTTGGTGCTCACCCATGCTGTTCGTACAGGGGAGTAGACAAGCCAAGAATTCTGCCCTGGGTCGGTGAACCACTGAAACAGCCCACACCATCTGCCCACGTGTTCCTCCCTGCAAAGGGTCCATACCCCACATTTAGGAGCCACTGTCTCAGCACCTCCAGGCTGCTTCCTGAAAGCACAGACTTCTGTCTCTCAACGCAAAGGGCCAGAGTGGAGGAAAAATAGCCTTGGGGCAGACTCAATGCCCATCTTCAGCACAGCAGAAGAGGGAAGTGTGCCACGCTCGTGGTCCCACTGTTCTCTAAGTCTAATAGCTTTTTTTTTTTCTTTTTAGCCACCCAGCATGTGGGATCTTAGTTCCCCAACCAAGGGTGGAACCTATGGCCCCTCCACTGGAAGCACGGAGTCTTAACCACTGGATTGCCAGAGAACTCCCCTAATAGCTTCTGGAGACATGTAAACATGGGCCCAAGTTACTGCTGCAAGTGGAAAGTTGCTGTTCTTTTTTCACTGTCTCCTGGGCAGAGTCTAGTTTGGGGTCAATGATGCAGTAACTAAAACTGTAACCTCTCAGTTCAGTTTAGTTGCTCAGTTGTGTCCGACTCTTTGTGACCCCATGAACTCCAGCACACCAAGCCTCCCTGTCCATCACAAACTCCCGGAGTTTACTCAAACTCATGTCCATTGAGTCGGTGATGCCATCCAACCATCTCATCCTCTGTCATCCCCTTCTCTTCCCACCTTCAATCTTTCCCAGCATCACGGTCTTTTCAAATGAGTCACTTCTTTGCATCAGGTGGCCAAAGTATTGGAGTTTCAGCTTCAGCATCAGTCCTTCCAATGAATATTCAGGACTGATTTTCTTAAGGATGGACTGGTTGGATCTTCTTGCAGTACAGGGGACTCTCAAGAGTCTTCTCCAACACCACAGTTTAAAAGCATCAATTCTTTGGTGCTCAGCTTTCTTTATAGTCCAACTGTCACATCCATACATGACTACTGGAAAAACCATAGCTTTGACTAGACGGACCTTTGTTGGCAAAGTAATGTCTCTGCTTTTTAATATGCTGTCTAGGTTGTTCATAACTTTTCTTCCAAGGAGTAAGCGTCTTTTAATTTCATGGCTGCAGTCACCACCTGCAGTGATTTTGGAGCCCAAGAAAATAAAATCTGTCACTGTTTCCATTGTTTCCCCATCTATTTGCCATGAAGTGATGGGACCAGATGCCATGATCTTCGTTTTCTGAATGTTGAACTTTAAGCCTACTTTTTCACTCTGCTCTTTCACTTTCATCAAGTCTCTTTAGTTCTTCACTTTCTGCCATAAGGGTGGTGTCATCTGCATATCTGAGGTTATTGATATTTCTCCCGGCAATCTTGATTCCAGCTTGTGCTTTTTCCAGCCCAGCGTTTCTCATGATGTACTCTGCATAGAAGTAAAATAAGCAGGGTGACAATATACAGTCTTGACGTACTCCTTGTCCTATTTGGAACCAGTCTGTTGTTCCATGTCCAGTTCTAACTGTTGCTGACCTGCATACAGATTTCTCAGGAGGCAGGTCAGGTGGTTTGGTATTCCCATCTCTTGAAGAATTTTCCACAGTTTATTGTGATCCACACAGTGAAAGGCTTTGGGGTAGTCAATTAAGCAGAAATAGATGTTTTTCTGGAACTCTCTTGCTTTTTCGATGATCCAGCGGATGTTGGCAATTTGATCTCTGGTTCCTCTGCCTTTTCTAAAGCCAGCTTGAACATCTGGAAGTTCATGGTTCACTTGCTGTTGAAGCCTGACTTGAAGAATTTTGAGCATTACTTTACTAGCGTGTGAGATGAGTGCAATTGTGTGGTAGTTTGAGCATTCTTTGGCATTGTCTTTCTTTGGGATTGGAATGAAAACTGACCTTTTCCAGTCCTGTTGGTCACTGCTGAGTTTTCCAAATTTGCTGGCATATTGAGTAACCTCTGTAACCTCCAGCAGGTTACAATTAGGGAGAAATAGGCTAAACAGTAGGTTCAATCCCTGGGCCTGGAAGATCCCCCGGAGGAGGAAATGGCAGCCCAGTCCAGTATTCTGGCCTGGGAAATACCACGGATAGAGGAGCCTGGTGGGCCACAATCCACGGTGCCACAAAGAGCTGGACACGACTGAGCGACTGAGCATGCATGCACACAGGCTGGCTAAACAGTGGTTCAACTCTTTCAACTTCTGACAGTCATAGCAGCTAAGTCATTTCAGTTGTGGAGAAACCAAGATGAGTTTTCTCTAAATCAGATACCATAAAGACACCAGATGGTGGTTCTTTGCTTATGAAGACCACAGAGTAGCTGTTTTTCAGGTCTACATAATGTCTCTTGAGATTTCAGACACAGAATTCTGGGGTCTCTGCCAAAAAAATGCTGACTTGCCTGATAGTTGAGCAGGTTCTAATGTCTTTTTCGCTTTTGCTGCTGGCCGCTGTGTTGCCTGACCTGCGCAGAGGCGTCCATCACCCTGGACTGATACAGATCAGGATTCAGAAATTTCATTACTCAGGTTCATATTTGTTAAGTGCGCAGCATGGTGGCACCTGGCAACCTCTGCAGAGAATTCCTTCCTTGACTGGTTGCTATCCTGTACATAGAATTATTGCACCTCAGAATCTGGTATTTGGGCAAGAGAGTCCAAGGAACCCCTTAGCAGTGATTGGCTCTGAGTTCTGTGGCTTTATTCGGCCAGAGAGTCAGAGAATAAGGCTCCTGGACAACGTCAGGTCATTTTCACACAGAAACCCTTCCCTGCATTGAGGTGCAACACCACCGCTTGGACAGAGGCTTCCAGCGAAGAATCGGCATTTGATGCCCCTTCATCTACTATGATGTCCCAGGTGGGGCTAGTGGTAAAGAACCCGCCTGCCAATGCAGGAGATGTGAGAGACGTGGGTTCGATCCCTAGGTCGGGGAGATCCTCTGGAGGAGAGCATGGCAACCCACTCCAGTACTCTTGCCTGAAGAATCTTGTGGACAGAGGAGCCAGGTGGGTGACAGTTCATGGGGGCAGCAAAGAATCTAATACAACTGAAGGGACTTAACATACATGCACGCATCTTCTACAGGACTTGAGCTGAAAATATTATCTGGTACATCACTCAACATAAAGACTTAGATTTCTCCTAAAATTTCATACCAGGAAAATCTTTATTTCTCTTGAAAACTGAGCATGCTTTTCTAGGTGTTTGAGAGCTGAGAGGCGGCACACGGCCAGATAAAGGGTGTATTTTGGAGCCTGATGGTCCTGGGTTTGACTCTTGACTCAAACCACTTACTGAGTGAACTTGGGCAGTTCAGTTACCCTTTCTCAACACTGCTCTGTGTGTGTGTGTGTGTGTGTGCACACTCAGTCGTGTCTGACTATCTGCAACCCCATGAACTATATATAGCCCACCCAGGCTCCTCTGTCCGTGGAATTCTCCAGACAAGAATACTGGAGTGGTTTGCCATTTTCTCCTCCAAGGGAACTTCCCGATCCAGGGATTGAACCCATGTTACTTGTGTCTCCTGTATTGGGAGGTGGAGCACCACCTGGGAAGCCCTTCAGTACTGATGACCTCATCTCAAAACTGGGAAGAATATTTCCTGTGCTGTAGAGCTGTTGTGCGGATTAGGATACTTTGATGGAAACTTAGCAAATACACTGGCTGCTGCTAAGCTAAGTCGCTTCAGTCGTGTCCGTCTCTGTGTGACCCCATAGACGGCAGCCCACCAGGCTCCCCCGTCCCTGGGATTCTCCAGGCAAGAACACTGGCGTGGGTTGCCATTTCCTTCTCCAATGCATGAAAGTGAAAAGTGAAAGTGAAGTCACTCAGTTGTGTCCGACTGCTAGTGACCCCATGGACTGCAGCCTACCAGGCTCCTCTGTCCATGGAATTTACCAGGCAAGAGTACTGGAGTCGGCTGCCAGGGGGTGAACAAATGGTAGCTGTTATTAGAAAATCCATTGTGTCCCAAATTTCAAAGCTAGGATCAGTGCTCAAGTGAAGTGACTATTTTAACCTAGGTTCTAGTGTAATGTTCTTTTTTTCTTTGAATGGTTTCTGACTGTAGTTTTTGTTTTTTAATTACTAAAAAAAATTTTTTTAATTGTATGACTTTTCATCATTTAAAAAGAATGGAGTATGGCTGGTTCACAATGTTGTATTAGTTTCAGTTGTTTAACAAAGTAATTTAGTTACACACACACACATATATTTGTTTTTCAGATTCTTTTCCCTTATAAGTTATTACAAAATATTGAGTATTTTGTATACTGTGCTATACAGTAGATCTTTTTTAGTTATCTATTTTATTTTTTAAACATCTCAATTTATTTATTTTTAATTGAGGGACAATTGCTCTACAATATTGTGTTGGTTTTTGCCATACAACAACATGAATCAGCCATAGGTATACTTATGTCCCCTCCCTCCTGAACCTCCCTCCCACCTCCCACCCCATCCCACCCCTCTAGGTTGTCACAGAGCCTGGGTTTGAGCTCCCTGAGTCATACAGCAAATTCCCACCAGCTGTCTATTTTAAACATAGTAGTGTGTTTATGTTAATCCCAAACTCCTAATTTATCCCCACTGTACTTCTAATCTTTATTTAGGTAATCCATTCTACTGCTAAGTCACTTCAGTCGTGTCCAACTCTGTGTGATCCCATAGACAGCAGCCCATCAGGCTCCCCCATCCCTGGGATTCTCCAGGCAAGAACACTGGAGTGGGTTGCCATTTCCTCCTCCAATGCATGAAAGTGAAAAGTGAAAGTGAAGTCACTCAGTCGTGTCCGACTACTAGCGACCCCATGGACTGCAGCCTTCCAGGCTCCTCCGTCCATGGGATTTTCCAGGCAAGAGTACTGGAGTGGGGTGCCATTGCCTTCTCCGATCTATACGTGCCTTAATATTGCAGACTGCCTCCCATCTTCTGTGTGGCACAGATGGGAAATCAAGAAAGCAGCGCATCGAAAGTCTGGTAACTTGTGGCTTTCTTATTTCCTCAGCACCAACTCCCAGGCTCTAAACTCAGCTTGACTAACTGAGTGACTGTATATTTCTGGACTGGTCACATTAGGGACATTGGCATTTGCTGTGCAGGTGGGTTGCTGTGGGGTTTGATTGTGTTCTTTCTTCTGATGAGCATCCCCCAATGCTGGAAATAATCACAGAGCTTGGGGTTTGTTGCCCATACCTGTTGAGGCTGCAGCAAGCTGGACTTCAGGATGCTGGGGTCCCAGGATGCTGGGGTCAGGCTCCTCCGGCCATTGTGAGAGAGGAGACCGCCCACCCCGTGCGCGGCCACAGAAAGGGAAGCCCAGGGCGGTATAATCTCCTGACAGAGGCCAGTGCCCTGCTCCTCCAGCAAGAAGGACTTTGTGACCTGCCTGGGACCCCTGTGATGGCAGGGAAATGCCCACGCACCCATGCACCCAGGTTCTGTCCCTGCCCCGCCCCCACCTTGGCTCTGTGTAACTGGCAATTCTGTATATAAAGTTGTGAGCCCCCACCTTCCTAAGAAGCATCTAGGATCAGATGCTCTTCTCAGCTGCCGGCCAGAGTGGGAACTTGGAGCAGCCACGTCCACCGTGTCCACCGTTGAGGGCGGGGGTGGGGGGAGGCGGAGAGCTCATATTTTCGTCTGCCCTAGCCCTGCCCTCACGGAGTGTGTTTGCATGTGGTTGTTGAACTTTGATTCAGTGACTCATGCTGAGGTGCAGGCTTCATCTCCCTCCCTCATCTGATTGCTGTCTTCCTCTCCTTTAAAAGAAAAAAAAAAGGCAAAGCAAAACTACCTTTGCAGCTTTGAATGTGAATGGTGAAAGGAAGCAGAACTTCGGCCTGAAGAGACTCTCCCAGCCTCGGGGACACCTGGACAGCTGGGAGGACAGCTGAGGGGACCGGGGTGTCCACCGCGAGGGCCCTCGACACGCCCTGCTGGTGAGTGCAGGTCCTCTGGCATGGGTCAGTGTGATAGAGTGCTGTCAGACTTGCGGCGGGGGTGGGAGGACAGAGACAGCGCACTCGGGGAGGCGGGGGCCGGGATGCAGGGCATGTGTTCTTGGATGGGAAGCATCCTAGCAACAATCTCATCTCCCTCAGTTACTCTGAGGGCTCAGTGGGGGAAAAAAATAGGTAAGCATCTTTAATTTCCTTTGGGTGAAATCTTGCTCTATCTAGCAAAATTGTATTTAATGTCAAGAGGGCTTTTATTGGAGAAAGATTAATCAGAAGAAACTCTTAGGTTTAAGTAAAAGCTCCTGCTTTAAAGATGTTTTAATTGTATGAAATCAGAAGGACTAGGGTCTCAAAGAGTCGGACATGACTGAGGCGACTTAGCACGCATGCACAGAACTCTGCAGCACATCTGAAACCTGTCTCCATGCTTTTGAGAGCATCTTGTAGACGAGATGGTGACTGGTGGGTGTCTAGTTTCCAGGCAGATCGGGAACGTTTGGCAGGGCCCCAAACGCCATGTCTTCTAGAGGACGGCCCCGTGGGCTTCAAGAAGACCTTCGAGGACGTTGAAATAAGTCTTCACCTGATGGCAGTGAATGTAATCTTGGCTTATGCCCTGGGGCCATTTTAGAATGCTTGGCCACGAACTCCAAGAGGTGACCTCAGGGCCACATGTTGCCACGCCAGGAGTGCCAACACCTGGCAGCTGAATAGGCTGGGAGGGGCATTGAACAGACGGTTTTGCTTTAAACTTTGCTTCAGAGTTGCCCTGCGGTATCGATCAGGGCTGTAAATACTTGTGTGTACACCTGAAGCAACCTCCAGCAGCACACAAGGGCCGGAGAAAACAAAAGGCCAGCCCAGCCCCCCAGGCTCAGAGCAACATTATTCACAACAGCCCCCAGGTAGCAGCAATCCAAGTGTCCATGGATGAATGGAAGGATAAACAGTGTGGTTTATATGACACGGATGAACCTTGAAGACATTGTGACAAATGAGACAAGCCAGACCCAGAAGGACGAATACTGCACGATTTCACTTGCATGAAGTAGCTAGGATCATCAAATTCGTAAAGACGCAAAGTAGAACTGTGGTTACCAGGAGTTGAGGCGGGGGGGATGGGGAGTTAGGGTTTAATGGGGATAGAGTTTCCATTTGGGAAAAGGAAAACGCTCTGACTATGGAGGGTGATGATGGTTGCTTACTGCTGCTGAAATGCACTCATAAGAATCGTTAAAACGGTGAATTTTATGCTATGACTCTTTTGCCACAATTTCATAAAATTATAATTCTGTTAAGGAAAAAAAAAAAAGGTCAGGCCAAAACCACAAATCTCATGGGCTGAAGTTTTTGCCTCTCTGTGACTTCCTCAAACTCTGACAACTCCCCTGAGGGCTTCTAGATCTAAGCTGAACCAGAAAACTTCTGCAGGGACTCTGTCTAGAACCGTCCCCTCACCACGGTGGGTGACTTCCGGTGGGCGTGTGCAGGAGATTTCTCTGCAGCTGGCCAAGGCAACCTGGGAACCGACTTGGAGGTCAGGGTCCAGTGTTGAAGGATCGCTGGCCTTGCTCTGTGGCCCCCGAGTGGCCCTGGGCAGCACCCTCTGGCAGGAACTGCCACCCTTGGGAGTCTCCCATCCAGCGGTGAGATCCTGGGTAAGTCAGCCAAACCTCAGTCTTGTCACCTGCAACCTGAGTAACTCTTTCCATGTCGCAGGGACTTTGGGATTTCCCAAAGATGACACACAAGGAGGCACCTTGTAACCGGAAAACACAGTGTCCCTGTGAGCTGCTGATTCTCTGCAGTTCTTATTGCTCTTATTTGCTCATGCTTCAGTTTGCTGTGTGTTTTTTTCTTCCCCTAGGGGCTCTTCCAGCCAGACTTTTTGGCCCAGAGCCCCTCCTTCCTGATTGACTGATGCTAAAAACCAGATCTGACCCACCTTGTTCCGCCTGCGAGGGTCCCTTGTGCCCCCTCCCCCTTCTCCCTTTCTCTCCAGCTGGGTCGTCAGGTCCGGAGCCCACCCTCCGCAGCCTCCACACTGAGCATCCGACAGCGTGCCCCGCTGACTTGTCAGAGTGCGGGAGACTTGGGAAGGTTTTCAAAGTGTTACTAGCCATCTGTGCTGTTTGTGACTTCCAGTCAAGATTGAGGAAGAAAACCAAGATGAAATTGTTCGTACTTTCAGGTCTTAAAAATAGAATGGAAAAAGTAGCTGCCGGCAGCCCTGCGGCTCAAAGACCATCACAGCTGGGGGAGGTGGGGCGGGGGGCGGGCTGTGACTCGGGGCTCCAGAGAGCAGCCCCCCACCCTAGTGTTCTCCCTTATTTAGAAATTTTAAAAGGAAATGAAGTTATTTTAGAGTCTCAAGGGGGTAAAAAAGCCTCTGAAGTAGGTGAATTCTTTCAGTTAATTTCGTGTGAAAACAGCCCTCCCGTCCCACGCATACCCTACAAAACTCTGCTCAGAAAAGGAGCTCTGTTGAAGCTTGAGGGGTCTGTGAGGAGCTGCCAAGGCAGGGACCCCCCCTCCCACTCCCCAGAAGAAAGGTTTTTCACTTCAAGAATGTCCGTGCTTCTGCCCTACCAGAACCCAAAGTGACAAAATAAACTCGGACTCTCCTCGTAACTGTTACTAGGTGACTCAAGAGAAGTCACCTGACCCGACCCAGTCATATTTTGACGTTTCCATTTCTGGGATGATAAGGTATTGCTGCTATCTTGAACCAAAGCTCAAAGCAACCCATTATTTGGAGCATCTACTTATCGTCCGTCTCTGCCATTTGCTAGCTGTATAGCCCTCACTCTGTACCACTCTGAACCTTAGTGTCTTCATCTGTGAGCAGGGAATACTTTTTTTATCCACCCTATCGACCCACCAGGGATAATGGGAAGTTTCAAGTAAGAGCCTCTGCAAAAAAATGAGTGGAAACAATGAAGAAAAACGTGAATATAAACTTTTATGTTCATATTGTCTGTACTGTCTTTCTTTCATTTTAGTTCCCTCCTTCTTTTCTTTCTCCCACCCTCTTCTCTCAAGCTTCCTGTCTCTTTCTTCCAAATCCAAATAAGGGCTACAGTGCATGCACAAAGAGCAGGGGAGGGGTGGGGTGGGAGTAACTAAAACCATCAGTCTGGGAGGACTTCTTGGAGGAGGTGACAGTGAGATTAGGTCTGGTGGAGAAGGGGCAGGGGTTCCACAGAGGGAAGAGCCTGGGGTGTGGTCTCCAGGTCTGAGACACGAGGGTCTTCTGGGGACAGCTCACAGTCCCTAGTGTGAGCTGGCCTACCAGATGGGTGAGTGTCATCTTCCTCTATGGAGATTGAGTCAAAGCTGGACCCTGGTCCAAGAAAACAATCACCCTGAAAGAAGAGAATGGCACTGGTCAGGGAAAAGGTGAGGCCGGACTAGAGGTACGTGGCCATGGAAACCAGAGAGGAGCTTGGACCTGGATGTGATCAGTCTTGCTTCTCATGCTGAGGGGTTTTGACATCTACTCTGAACAGGATGGAACGACATGGACATTTTGGGGGACACGGAAGTCTTAATCCATCTAGTCTAACTTGACTAGAGCAGTTGTGGGTGGGAGTGTGGTGAGGTGGCCCTCCCAGGAGCCCTGGGGAGATGACAACGTGGCCTGTCTCTGGCTGGGAGAGGCCGGCTCGTCCTTGGTCATCCAGCTCTGTGCGGGCCCCTCTGGCCTCGCCTTCCTCCTCCAACAAAGATAAGTCATTCCTCTCTTGAGTTTCGAAAGCACATTTTTCTGATAGAAAGTAACTGTGCTTATCATCATGATGTATGACTTGTTGTTTACATTTTTTGTCTGTTTTCCTGAATAGATTGTAGAGAAATCAGACTGTGGATTATTTTGTCTTTATAGAACTGGGTCCCAGCACATTGCCTGGTGCCTAGGAAGTGATCAGTAAGTGTTAGTTACATGAATGAAAGAATGAATGGATGGATGAATGAGTGAACTTGGACGGTGGTGGTGTGAGTGTAAAGGAGAGCATGATTATGGAAAACGTCAGGGAAGCAGAGTTAATGACTCATTGGATGTTGAAGTGTGGGAGAGGGATGAGTCAAAGCTGACCTCATGGTTGCTTCTATGGATCTCTGGGGGATGCCATTCAGTGAGATGGGAACTCAAGAAAAAATATTCCAGGAGGGAAGGTAATTTTAGCTTTGGGCATTTATTAAAGAAAAAGCTACTAAACTCTTCTAATATATGAGGCACTATGCCAGGTGCTGGCTTCCCTGGTGGCTCAGATAGTAAAGAATTTGCCTGCAATGTGAGAGACCTGGGTTCGAGCCCTGGGTTGGAAAGATCCCCTGGAGGAGGGCATGGCAACCCATTCCAGTATTCTTGGCTGGAGAATCCCCACAGACAGAGGAGCCTGGAGGGATGCAGGCCATGGGATCACAAAGTGTCAGACACGACTGAGCGACTAGAACACACATGCTCAGTGCTAGTGACTCTGAGACAGACAGGTCGGAAGGCAGTTCACAGTCTGAGAAGCAGATACCTGACAACTCCATATGCCTTACAGAGGTGTGTGCACATGCCTGGGACCTGAGAGGCCCAAGACACTCATTCTGTCAGGGAGTCAGGGATGACCAGTGTGAGCACATTTGAGCCAAATCTTTTTTTTTTTTTTAAGTCGAATCTTGATTTTTGCTAAACCCAAAAGATCTCTCTGGGTAGACAGGACATCATATGCAAAAGTGCAATGATAGGAATATTCTGGAGTGGGGAGTAGAAAGAGCTTCAGTGTGGCTGGAGAGAAAGGGCCAGAGGGCAGTTGAGGGCAAGAGGTGGACGGGGGCCTGCAGTGCATCCTGACAGCTCAGCCATCTGCTTAGGAACTTGGTGTCTTTCTTGAGGTCAACACGGGGTAAGAGGGTGTTTCTAAGCAGGGGGTGACATGATCAGACTTGTTCTAGAAACTCAGTGCTGGCTACAAATGGGGGCTCGGCCAGATGGGATGGAGGAGGGGCCCCTAGGAAGCTGTGGCCCACACTGGGGGTGGGATGCAGAAGGTAGGCATGGAGGCTTGGGTGGGGCTTGTGGGCAGGAGGTGGGTGTGAGAGGGGCCATGCTGAAGGAAGGAAAGACACAGGGCTTCTGTCGGGGGCCCTGGATGACATGTCTATAGGCCACCTACATGGAACCGTCTACATGGAAAAAGCTGTTGAAAAGCTCTGGATTTAAGAAGAGGGTTTTTGGTTTCAGAATTCCTTTCCAGTCTCACAAACTATTAAGGACCACCATCACCCCAATTTGTTTATGTGGTTTATATCTATCTGTCGATATGTACTTTATTAGAAACTAAAACTATGAAATTTAAAAATAATCATTTATTTTAAAAATCAGGGTAAACCAATCATATTTAATATAAATGATGTATTTTATGAGAAAGAACTCTATTTTCCAAACCTCCAAAATTTTTAAGAAGACTGGTACTGATTTATATTTTTGCAAATCTCTTTAATATTCAGCTTAATACAAGACAGCTGGCTTCTCATATCTGCTTCCATGTTCAAGCTGTTGGCAATATCACAGCGACATGTAGCTTCTGGGATACTTCATGGTACACTCGTGAGAGGATGAGTGGAAGAAAAAGCAAATTACAACTTAGCATTTATTAGGGAAATGGTTTTACCTTATACACTCCCTGTGAGGGTCTTGGGCTCCCTCTGGACCACACTTTGAGAATCACTGAAGCCGAACTCAGCAAATGTTCTGAGTTCCCACAGTGCTTTACCAAATGGCGCGCAGGGCATTTATCTCACAGGTTTACAGCTGTGTGTGCCTGGTGCTTAGCAAGAAGTCTGAACTGGAAGTGCAGTTGTGGGTTCATGGATCTAGGGGGCTGGTGGAGGGCATGAGGGTTAGGGAAGATGGCTTGGGCAGGAGCCCGACATTGAACAAGGGACCAGAGGCTAAGCAAAGAGCTGGAAAGAAGTAGGAGACCCAGGCTAAGTTCTGCAACCTACGAGAGAAGAGAGTTTCAAGAAAGAGGTGGTCCAAAATTTTTGGATTTAAAATCCCAAGTAAGGATGTGGGCCACAGAGCCAAAAGCAGCAGAGAGGCTGCCCAAGGCAAGGAGTGGAAAGATGCTGCTGGCTTTGGCAGTTACGAGGTTACTGGTGACTTTGAGGGCAATTTCGGTATGGCAGTGATCAGTGGGCCAGGCAGGTAGAAACCGACAAGTGGTAGCTGCGGCAGAGGCCTCTCTATTCAGGAGTCAGTTCCGTCCCTCAGTCACGTCTGAATCTTTGTGACCCCATGGACCGCAGCACACTGGGCTCCCCTGTCCATCACCAACTCCCAGAGCTTGCTCAAACTCATGTCCATCGAGTCGGTGATGCCATCCAATCATCTCATCCTCTGTCATCCCCTTCTCCTCCCGCCTTCAATCGTTCCCAGCATCAGGGTCTTTTCCAAGGAGTCAGTTCTTTGCATCAGGTGGCCAAAGTATTGGAGTTTCAGCTTCAGCGTCAGTCCTTCCAATGAATATTCAGGGCTAAATTCCTTTACGATTGACTAGTTGGATCTCCTTGCAGTCCAAGGGACTCTCAAGAGTCTTCTCCAACACCACAGTTCAAAAACATCAATTCTTCAGCGCTCAGCTTTCTTCACAGTCCAACTCTCACATCCATACATGACCACTGGAAAAACCATAGCTTTGACTAGACAGACCTTTATTGGCAAAGTAATGTCTCTGCTTTTTAATATGCCGTCTAGTTTGGTCATAGCTTTTCTTCCAAGGAGCAAGCATCTTTTAATTTCATGGCTGCAGTCACCATCAACAGTGATTTTGGAACCCAAGAAAATAAAGTCTATCACTATTTCCATTGTTTCCCCATCTACTTGCCATGAAGTAATGGGACCGGATGCCATGGTCTTAGTTTTCTGAATGTTGAGTTTTAGGCCAACTTTCTCACTGTCTTCTTTCACTTTCATTAAGAGGCTCTTTAGTTCTTCACTTTCTGCCATAAGGGTGGTGTCATCTGTGTATCTGAGGTTATTGATATTTCTCCTGGCAATCTTGATTCCAGCTTGTGCTTCATCCAGGCCGGCATTTCTCATGATGTACTCTGCACATAAGTTAAATAAGCAGGTGACAATATACAGCCTTGACATAGTGCTTTCCAATTTGGAACCAGTCTGTTGTCCCATATCCAGTTCTAACTGTTGCTTCCTGACCTGCATATAGATTTCTCAGGGGGCAGGTAAGTTGGTCTGGTATTCCCATCTCTTGAAGAATTATCCACAAAAATTTTCTAGCCAGGAGGCTGATTGACAAATGTCTGTGACCTGCCAGCCCCATCATGAGTTCTACTGAAGTTCTTGTATTAAGGGAGAGGTTCTGCAAGACAAGAGGAGGCCATGCTGGGAACCCAGAAGAGAGAGTGTTGCAGAGGATTCCAATAGGAGGCTAGGAACTGAAGATGAAGAGCCTGTAATACTGAGAAGAGGACGGGGTGGAATGACAGATGTGTGTGAATGTGTGTTGAGCACCGTTTGTAGGGGAAACATCAAAGACACCTGCATTTCCATCATTTGGCATATGGATAAACACCATACATTCTTTCATTTGGTCATTCATTTGACAAATATGCACTGAGATTCAGCTGTGCCAGGCACTGTTCTAAATACTGTGGATAGGGTGGGCAGCCAAACAGCTAAACTGTCAGGGAAAGATTTCCAAAATGACTCTTTAATAAGAGAAGCGACTTGCTGAATGATAAGTCCAGTATGATACTATTTGTGTAAAAACAACCTCCTTTAAACAGAATGTGCATGTATCTGCTAGACATGCAAGAAAATGCAGAGATAAAGTGGTAGAAGCAGACAGGAGAGGCAAGTAGGGTTTGGGGTTTGTAGGAAGAGACATTATATATTTTCATACGCTATACTTCTACATTGTTTCAATTTTTCATAGTCTATAGATTTTCAGGATTATTTCTGTATTTTAAAAGTTTTTTGAAAGATATAGGTCTTTGTGAAAAGAGAGACCCAGTCTGAGCAGAGTGTTCCTTTTGACTCAGTCATATTTTCTTGTAAACATATGTCAGGCTGCACCCTCCTGCCCCCAACTACCCCAAAGGTGCAGGCCAGCAAGTGACGGCTGGGTGGAAAGAATCAAGTTTGAGTTAGGACCTCTTATTTTAGAGGTTCAGTACTATCTGAATTAACTGCTATGGAAAACTGTGTTGGTGCACAGAGCTGAATTTTGGTCAAAGCATGTGTTTCTGGGAATAGAATTCACCAGAGAGTGTTTTCCTGTTTAATTCGAGGAGTTGTATTAGTTTGCTGTGGATGTCATAACAAAATACCACAGAGTTGGTTTTTATTTTGGATATATATGGGCTTCCCTAGTGACTCAGATGCTAAAGAATCTGTCTGCAATGCGGGAGACCCAGGTTCAATCCCTGGGTCAGGAAGATCCCCTGGAGAAAACCGTGGCAACCCACTCCAATATTCTTGCCTGGAGAATTCCATGGTCAGAGGAGCCTGGTGGACTACAGTCCAGGGTGTTGCAAAGAGTTGGATACTACTGAGTGACTAGCATTTTACGACCTATATATATTATGTAAACAATCAGCCCTCCATATCCTCGAATTCAACCAATTGTGGATTAAAACTATTAAAAAAAAAAAAGAATCCCAGAAGTTTCCTAGGGCCTGGGAGGCCTAGCCCCTCACCTGCCCCAGGCCCTGAAGAAGCCACCTTGCCTCCTGTCCCCCTTCCCTGGCCTGGTGGGGCCTGACTGAGGGGGAAGACTGACCCGCAGGGGAGGGGGAATCCCTACCTGCTGTTTCTTCCTCTGTCATCACTGACCCCCTTCTCCCCTGAACCCCTAATCATACTCAAAGAGTTCCTAAAGCCTGACACCTGCATCATACAAGCAAAACTTGACTTTCCCATGTTCCAGCAGCTATTTACATGGCATTACACTGTACTAGGTATTATAAGCAATGTAGAGAGGCTTTAGAGTCCTGGTGGATATGCTTAGGTTATATATAAGCACTATGCTGTTTTATATAAGGAACTTGAGCATCCATTCATGGAGTTTGATATCTTCAGTGGTCCTGCAACGTTTCCTGCAGCTGAGGGATGACTTTGTGTTAGTTACTCTGTTGTGTCCAACTCTTTGTGATCCCATGGACCGTAGCTCACCAGGCTCCTCTGTCTATGGAATTCTCCAGGCAAGAATATTGGATGGGTAGACATTCCCTTCTCCAGGGCATCTTCTCGACCCAGGGGTCGAACCTGGGTCTCCCACATTGCAGGCAGATTCTTGACCACCTGATCCACCGTTTTTAAAATTTAACATTATCGCCATCATCATCATCACCTCCTCGAAGTTCTGGTGGCTGGAAGTCCGAGATCATGGTGTCAGCGGGCTGGTTTCTTCTGAGACCTCCTCCTCAGCTGGCTGTTGGCCTTTTCCCTCCACTGTGTTTCCTCATGGCTTCCCTCGGTACCCATGTGTGTCCAGCTGTCCTCTTTGTATGAGGACACCAGTCACATTCGATTAGGACCCACTCCACTGACCTCCTTTTAACATAATCACCTCTTTAAGACGTTATCTCTGAATAGACACATGCTGAGGGGTGGGGTGGGGATATAGGGCTTCAACATATGCACTTGGCGGAGACACAGTCCAGCCATAGCAGAGCCTCAGAAGCACTTCTGTGGCCTGTGCACGAGTGTCCTGAGATCTGGGTGGCCTGCTCAGGTGGGTGACCGTCATGAGGGCCGGGAGTGCGGTGAAGGCCTGGGAGCACCCGCTAGGAAAGGCAGCGAGATTGCATCTGCGGCTCACCAGCCACACCAGCAACTGAAACTCCCCAGGGCACAAGGCCCCGATGTGACTTCCTGACAGACAAGGCGGGGGGTGGGGGGGGGTGGGGGGAGCACACATAATCGGGCTCCCGCGGCCCAGCAACACCTGATGGCTGCCTCTTCTCTCTAGCTCATGCCGGCGGGGTGCTGCCAGGAGGAAGCCGGCGGCAGAACCCTTGCGGGGGTCCCGGCTGGCGCAGCATGCAGCGCTCGAGCAAGATGGAGTTCTTCCAGAAGCTGGGCTACAGCCGGGAGGACGTGGCCAGGGTGCTGGGCAAGCTGGGTGAGGACGCCCTGGTCAATGACGTGCTGCAGGAGCTGATCCAGACGGGCAGCCGGCCCGCCGCGCCTGAGGGCAGCGCCGCACCCCTGCTCGTGCCCAGGGGCTCCTGCGGGACCCCGGACTCTGCCCAGGGCGGGCTAGGAGCGGACCCTGGAGAAGACAGCGGAGGCCCCGCCAGCTCCTTGAGACCCATAGTGATCGACGGCAGCAACGTGGCTATGAGGTAGCGTCCTTCACCCGTTCTTGTCGGTGGTTTGGTCCAAGGAGCTTTGGAGCCAGTGGATGGGGCTGGGAACCCCCGGTTCAACCCTCAGTAGCTGCTTAGCCACTTAACTGCTCTGAGCCTCACTTCCTCCATCTGTAAGGTGGGTCTACAACTTCCCTAGAAGTTTAGTCCTAAGAACTGGAGCTGCCCGACATGCTTAGGGCAGTGCTGACACAGAGTAAGTGTTCAACAGAGGGCAGCTATTCTCACGTTAAGGCAGAGGGGGCTCTCTTCCCCCTCTTATCCCAGCAGGGATAAATGGCAAGGAACCTAGGGCTGGGAGAAGGTGGCTTCTGGCCTGGAGTCTGTCCCTAAGTGGCCACATGACTCTGGGAAAGCTGGCTATCTCAAGTTTCCCCTTCTGTGACACAGGTCAAGAGACAGCTCTTTTGCTTCCCTTAAGATTATGAGAATGAGATGGAAAATGGACTTGAACCACCTCGAAAGCCCTCTGCTGGGGGTGGGGAGCCGTGGTGGAGGTGGTGGAGCTCCCGAGCTAGGGTTGGGGGGCGGTGTTTGTGGTCCCCAAGCTGCAGAGGCAGTAGTTATACTGATGCGTTGGCATCTTTGTGTGTTGCGGTGATGAGAGCTCCACGCCAGGCCTCATCTTTCCTGAAGAGGTTAAGTTCTGCTGAGAAAGGGGTTCCACAGCCTCACCCATACCCACCACTGGGCATGGAGAAGGCTTTGCCCAAACAAGCACATTACTTTACTGTTTGGCTAAGCTATAGCCCAACCGAGGGCAGAGCCATAGGGAGTCGGTCATTCAGAGCCACACATAGATGCATGTCCCTTTCCAAAAGCTGAGCCACGTTGGGCATGGAAATAACCGGTGTCACCGCTGCTGAATATGTCAACAGGGGATTCTTTGGCTGAGGAGCTGAGTGGTTTTCCCTGGGAATTTGGGCTCACTCTGGATTGGGCGCTGCAGGACAGAAGTTTGGAAGGGTTAACTCAAGATGGCCCGGCCTTGGGGGAAGTTCCCCGCTTGGTGTGTAGGGCAAGATTGTTCAAGTATTCATTCAAATTTTAGCCACCTAGGCTTGATTATATCAACAGGCAGAGCCCTGCCTTCTCCTTGTGGCCTAGGAGCTGGTCCTCGGGTCTGTAAAGCATTCTCACACATGCTCTGTGTAGGCACCAGGTAGGCGAGCCTCTGAAATCCTGCTAATTCAAGATTCCTGAGGGAATTAAAGGGAGTTTTAAGAATTCAGTAGTTTCTGAGGGTCCTAGGAAGAAAGTCTGCTGGGCTCTAAGAGGTGGCCTGGCCTCTGTCTGGTCTGGATGAGGCATCTCTTCCTCTGGACATTGGTAGAAAGATACCCGCTTACATTTGAAGTAAGATGGTTGTTGTTCAGTGGCTCAGTTGTGTCTGAGTCTTTGTGACCCATGCACGGCAGCACACCAGGCTGTCTTTCACTATCTCCTGGGGTCTGCTTAAACTCATGTCCATTGAGTCGGTGATGCCATCCAACCACCTCATTTTAAAGCAAGAACTACAATCCCATAGCCTCCAGAATGAAAACCACAATCACAGAAAGTCAAGCAGAACGATCACATGGATCACAGCCTTGTGTAACTCAGTGAAGCTATGAGCCATGCCACGCAGGGCCATCCAAGACAGACGGGTCACGGTGGAGAGTTCTGACAAAATGTGGTCCGCTGGAGAAGGGAATGGCAAACCACTCCAGTATTCTTGCCTCAAGAACCCCTTGATAAAGTGAGATGATACTGTTTAAGTCAAAGACCTTTTCAGCCCTAAGATTATATGAACTCTCTGATTCCAGCTCAGAAAGCAGAGTGGCTATAGGGTGAAAACACTAGTTCAGGCGCTACAGGAAAGCATTCTCTCTTTGGGGGCCAGACATTTTTTAGTAATGGTTACAACAGGGTGGTGGTGGAGCATTTTCTTTTGATGAAAGTCTCTGTTGCTGCTTGGAGTTAAAATTTAAGCCATGTCCTCTATTTGCATGTGACCTTGACGTGTTCCAGGTAAATTCTGGGAACATGGGGGTTTAGTCTCACCCCATCCCTACCTCCTACAACTGTAATTGGTCAAGTCTATTCATGCTCAGTCTGTGTGGGTAACAGATAGAAACCATCTCTCAGGCTTATTCTGAAGAGTGTGTCAGAACATTCATTCTTTCACATTCATGCTGTCTTAAAACCACCTCAAATGCCCAGAACACATGTCTGTGTATGTGTTCTCATTGTGTGTCTGTAAACGTATGCACATATACACAAACATCCCTTCCCCTGCCCCCTGCATCTCATTAGTTAGGAAAAAAATTTTCACAGCTCCCACCCATGCGTGGGACTTCATTGGTCCAAAGGCACATCTGGGAGAGAGTGGGTCAGACATTCAGCTCCAGCCCTGTTCCTTCTCCTGCAATAACGCCTCCTGGTCCTCCAACCGGAGTTCAACAGGACCCCTTGACCTCAGACTGTGTGGTTCTCAGTTGTGAAGGATAGATCCCAGTGTGGGACGCACCTTTAGAGGGGCTGCTGCTAAGTCGCTTCAGTTGTGTCCGACTCTGTGCAACCCCAAAGATGGCAGCCCACCAGGCCCTGCCGTCCCTGGGATTCTCCAGGCAAGAACACTGGAGTGGGTTGCCGTTTCCTCCTCCAATGCATGAAAGTGAAAAGTGAAAGTGAAGTCGCTCAGTTGTGTCCAACTCTTAGTGACCCCATGGACTGAAGCCTACCAGGCTCCTCCGTCCATGGGATTTTCCAGGCAAGAGTACTGGAGTGGGGTGCCATTGCCTTCTCCGTTAGAGGGGCTAGATGGTTGAAATCCAGCATGGAGTCTAGTTGTTATCTCTTGACCTCAAAACTCAGCCTGAAAATTCTCCTTCGCTGAGGTCTTGTAGTATTGCAGGTGTTTCCATTCTCTGCTTCTGCTTCATGTGCTGTCTGGTCCTGGAAGGAGGGGGAAGAACTTAAAAGACAGGTTGGGATGCGTGTTCCTTTCTGTCCTGAGCAGGCGGGAGGCGCGTCTTCTGTTGGCAGTAGCATCCTGTAGGGTGCCTGTTGCCAACTTGCTGTCTGGGGTCTGTCCTCTGAAGTCTGTCTTTGCTCACGAATAGCCTCATTTTTTCTTTTCTTTAAACATTAGCTCAGGGCTACTTTATTTTTAAAGTTTTACTTCACTTTTCAAAAAATTTCTAATTTATTTATTTTTGACTCTACGAGGTCTTTGTTGCTGCGCAGACTTTTCTCTAGTTGCAGCCAGAGGGTTTTACTTTTAGTTGCAGTGTAAGGACTCGCTGTGGTGGCTTGTCGTGTTGGGGAGCAAGGGCTCTAGGGCTCGTGGGCTCAGTAGTTCGATTTCCAGGCTCTGGAGCA
This sequence comes from Bos indicus x Bos taurus, assembly GCF_003369695.1. Lineage (NCBI taxonomy): Eukaryota > Metazoa > Chordata > Mammalia > Artiodactyla > Bovidae > Bos > Bos indicus x Bos taurus. The sequence continues at coordinate 86,695,296 of NC_040084.1, read as the reverse complement.
CAGGCTCAACAGTCGTGGCGCACAGGCTTAGCTGCTTCATGGCATGTGGCATCTTCCTGGACCAGGGTCAAACTCATGATTTCTGCATTGGCAAGCAGATTCTTTACCACTGAGCCATCAGGGAAGCCCCAGCCTCACTTTTCAGTCACAGTTTTTTTTTCCCCCTCTCATTTTATTTTGGAAGTTGTGTTTCCTTAAAGATCAAAATCTGTATTAGTTTCTATTGCTGCTATAATAAATTACCACACAAGTGTAGTGGCTTAAAACAACACTGGTGTATCGTCCTGTAGTTCTGGAGGACAGAAGTCCGGCCTGAGCCTTCCTGGGCTGAAATCAAGGTGATGGAAGAGCTGTGTTTCCTTCTGGGAGCTCTAGGGGATGTTGTGTTTTCTTGCCTGTTTCGGTTTCTGGAGGCCACCTGCATTCTTTGGCGCTCAGCCCCTTCTATCTTCCAAAGCAGCAATGGCCTGAAATGATGTACACGATGTGGAATCAGTATACATATCTGTGGTTTCCTGGGGAGAAGATCTGAAGCTTCCAATAGGCACTTAGAAGGTCTGTGATCCCCAGAACATAAAGAACCACTGACGTAGAATGAGCAGTTATAGGTAGTGTCACGCTTTACAGGAGGTGCTAAGCCTCTCCATTAGCTCAGAGAATGTGAGAGGGGGGTCATCTGTCCTTGCCTCTGGACATCTAGATTGAGAGAAGAAGAAGCACAGAAATGACCTGGATGGGCTTGGCCAAGGTCAGCAGTGACTGCATCAGACCCTGGCTTCACCCTTGTGCTCTGACCTTGCCACCACTGTGGAAGTTTCCATGGGCCCCTCACCCCAGGTCTTCAGAATGTACAACCCAAGGCTATCTGTCGTGGCTGAACCCAGCCTGGGGTGGCTGCTCTCTGAAGAGTGGCAGCGAGGGTCACTGACCAAACGCTTTTTAAAAGAAGTGGGAATGTATTTGTTCTGAGCACACAGTTCTGTTCAAGTCATTTCAACAGGACCATACCACCCAATTCCAAGAGTCTTCCATCTCCCCACTGTAACAACAAAAGGAGTCTATTTGGCTCTTATAAGCAGGAACACTCATTTCATTTATCGTTTCCTAAGTGGCAGGTCAACTTCAGTGAGAATTCTATCAACAAGCTGCAGCAGTGCAGGCATAAGATGCCGACCTGGGAAGCCAGACCTTATGCTTGCCCCCAGTTTTGCCTAGCTTGGGTTCCCTGGTGGCTCAGATGGTAAAGAATCTGCCTGAAAAGTGGGAGACCTGGGTTCAGTCTCTGGGTTGGGAAGATCCCCTGGAGGAGGGTATGACAAGCCACTCCAGGATTCTTGCCAGGAGAATCTCATGGAGAGAGGTGCCTGGCAGGCTACAGTCCATGGAGTTGCAAAAAGTTGGACACAACTGAGCAACTAAGCACAGTTTTGCCAAATCCCTTGTATTTCATGTAGGAAACCAGGGAGGTCAGAAGCAGGCAGCAGAACAAAGACCTGAGTTCTGGCCTCTAGCCTGTGTGTGTATGTGTGTGCTGAGTTGTGTCCGACTCTTTGCAACCCCGTGGACTGTAGCCCCCCTAGTTCCTCTGTCCATGGAATTTTCTGGGCAAGAATATGGAAATGCATTGCCACTTCCTACTCCAGGGGACTTTCATGACTCACAGATCAAACTTGCATCTCCTATATTAGCAGGCAGAGCATCTCCTATATTAGCAGGCAGATTGTTTCCCTCTAGCACCACCTCTGGCCTAGGACTGCCCAATAAAGTCCCTGTTAAAATGGGGTGTTCTGTACCTGCACTGTGCATTGTGGTGGCCGCTTGCTACACGGGGTGACCTAACGCTGGAAGTGTGGCTGGTGTGGCAGCTGAACTTCCAATTTAATTTCTTTTGAAGTCACTTGAAGGGTAAATAGCCACATGTGGTGAGTAGTATGGTACATAACGGCTGGTATAGCTCCAGTTTCTCATCTTACCCACTGTGTGACATCCTCGTGAGTCATCTGACATTTCTGAGCCCTGTTTATTACAATTAAGTGGCTGTGCTGAGTAATAATAGTCTCAAGTAGCTTTTCATTTCTGACATTCTAGGATTCAGGTGATTATTTTATGCATGCATGAAAGAAATAAAGGCTTTTTCTTATAAAGGAAGTTCTCTTCTTCTGCAGAAGTTCAGAGAGAGTAAGTAACTTGCTCAAGGTCACAGAGAAGTAAGTGTCAGGCTCTGGATTCAGTGCTCTTTCCATTTCCTCCAGAACCGGGTATATTTGGGCTGCAAATTCTGTGCTATCTTTGGGCTTAGGGGGGACTACCCTGGGACCAGAGCCTGCCCGTGCTCCACCGAGCTCTCCCTAGGCGTGATAAGGCCCAGACAAGCGTAATCCAGGCAGGAGATGCTGTAGCTCACTCCTTCCCCAGAGGCCAGCATGCCCCTCCTAGGGCTCCTAGCCTGTTGGGAGCCCGCAGAAGGTCACGGGTGCATCGCATGGTGGCTCTGCCTGACCAGAAGCACAGAGACTGGTATCCAGGCACAATCTCTACACCTTCAGGGGTGTGTACGTGGGTGTGTGCACCTGTGTGTACGTGCAGGACACAGGGAGATGTGAGCTGAGCCCTGGAGTCGCTGTACGCTTGGCCTTAAGAAAACGGTCCAGCAGGTTTTAAAAAGATGCCTTTTAAAAAAATGTGACCATTGAAAGCCTGTGACCAGCTGCATCATGGTGTTCAGGAAGAGCATTAATTCTCACTGCCAACTCCTGTCAGCATTTTTCTTGCCTGGCAAACTCACAAATACCCACACATGTGCTCACAAGTACAAGTGGTGAACGCTCTGTAGGAAAATTTAGAAAGGAGCCATCTGAGGGCCGTCAGCTTGGGGAAAAACAACCTGGTAATTTCCCATCCTCTTACTGGCCTTGACAAGGGTTTCATCTGAATGTGCCCTTGCCTTGGATTGTACAGGATTTTTTGTTAAACTTATTGTTGTTTACCTTTTTAAACTCTTAAAAACCTTAACAGGCTCTGGCATATGGTGGAGAAATGAATCTTCAGTGATGATAGAGCTCAGATCAGCAATGGAGGTTTTCATCGAGGGCTACTGATGGGGGCGAACTCCTGGGCAGGGTGTTCAACCTGGTTTTCAGCCTCTGAGTGGACTCTGACCACGCTGACCTTGGGTTCCTAAGTCTGCACCCATTTCTCCTATTATGAGATAAGGGAGCACCCTCTCTCAGAAGTCACCCCCCCGGACCTGAGCTGGGGAGAGATTTCTTGGTGAAATGGGTATAAACTCCAGCTTCAGAGTGTTTGCAGTTTAACCCCAAATAAGAAACATGATTCAATCAGTGTTGGGCCTTTACATCTCACACCGCAAAGGAATCAGTGCTTAACTTTTCCTTTCGTCCCACCCCAAAACCACCGCCTCGTTCTTCACAGGACTATCTCGTGAGCTGCTAATTTCTGCAGAGATTTTTTTGGGCAATAGTTAATGATACAGAAGTGTTCAGTTGGATCGTCAGTTACTGTAGATGGCTACACGCTAATGGGCGGGTGCCCCTGGCACATTTGTTATGTAGGCAGAATTTGCTTTGGGCACCAACCCACTTCCCTCACCACCTCCCTTTATTCAAAACTTACCCCTCCTCTAGCCTTTTCCCAGGGCCCACTGCTCAGCTTGATGCCTGATGAACTGGTTCTCGCTGACTGTTAATAAGCGCTAGGGTCCCTCCCTCAGCTTGAGCATTTTACCAGCTGGTAATTTTTTTGCTGAAGGAGCTGCTGTCTGGATCCCACAGGTGGAGACTAGAGAGGGCCAGGAATAAAGGGGAAAAAAATGGAGACGGGGTAGGGGACGAGTTTGCAGCCCAGCAGATCAGGCTGTGAAGTCAACTGCAAGATCAGTGAGCCGGGCATACGGCTTTGCTTTAGTTTCCTCAAGGGCAAAATGTGGCCACCATCACGTCCTCAAAAGCTCCTTGCAGTGGTTCAATCAGGTGCGTGTGCAAAGTGGCCAGGTACGCAGACTCTGTTAGAAATGAGCTCTGAGAGGCTGGGGGCAGGTTTGTTCATTCGCTGCTCCCCAGGCCGCCAAGCACAGCGCCCCATTTATGGAGATGCTTGCTCACACCTGGATGCTGAGTGAGTGGAGGAGACGCACAGGGAAGGGTGCCTCTGGCTTACATTCCTCCCTCTGAATGCACGGCCTGGGCTCCCAGGGTGACTGCTGAGCTTTATGACCAGAGCTCTGTCAGCTCCCACATGGTGAGCAGGTCTCTTCTGCTTGTAGCATCAATCCTGCCATTGCCCAGGGTGTTCTGTGGCCAGAACTAGGGCAGCCATGGTGGGGTTTTGAGGTTGGTTTAGAGGAAAAAAAGAAACATGGTAAGGACTGAACAATAGATAATCTTCACATTTCAAGAGACCAGAAGGCTCTTGAAGGTGGGGTCGGGTCCATGCAAGAATGGGAATGAATGAATGAATGAATGAATTAATCCTGAATGAAAATCCTCCATTCCAGAGAGGACAAGTCCCTGAACTCCCCGAGCCCAGAATTCCAACTGGAAGAGAGGGCACTTCTAAGGGAGACAGGGAAGGTCCTGGCTGAACTGATGGACAGACATGCACCACCTCCATTTTTGCCTTGGCCTCGCTGGCCTAGGTGGTACTTAACCTGTTCTTTGGAGATTCTTGGTTGGAGTCTTGTGTCCGAGAAGCTGGGGAGCCAGTTTTTGCTGCATGAAGCTGTTGTGGCACCATTCCTTAGCTCTTCTCTTCCTGAACTCCTGAACCTCCAACCCCCTCGCCTCCACCTGCCTCCAGCCAGAGCCACTGCAGGCTGAGGTCCTTCCAGAATCACTGGAACTGGTCACACCTCTCATCTTTGTCCCCTCACAGGCACTGGGTTCTGTTTACCCCCATCCCTTCCCCAAATCACACACCCATCAAAAGCATCAGGGATGGAAAGCTGGTGTTAGAACAGTTGAACAGATATACAGACGTAGTCACAGAAAAGAGAGCAACCAAGGAAAAAACTGTAGGGACTTCTCTGACAGTCGGGTGGTTAAGGCTCCACGCTCCCAAATGCACAGGTTCTATCCTTGGGTGGGGAACTAAGTTCCCACATCCCACACGGCATCCCATAGAAACAAATTTTAAAGAATTGTCGCAATGATTTGTTTTTCTGAGAACTGACTGAGGGTAGACATTGCTGCAGGGCTTCCCAGTGGCTCAGCGGTAAAGAACCTGCCTGCAGTGAAGAAGATGCAGGAGACATGGGTTCGATCCCTGGGTTGGGAAGATCCCCTGGAGGAGGGCATGGCAACTCCCTCCAGTATTCTTGCCTGGAGAATACTGGACAGGCTACAGTCCGTGGGGTTGCAAAGAGTCAGACATGACTGAAGCGACCGAGCACACGTGCACAGACTGCTGTAGCCAAGAGATACCTGTCCTGGGGGGCAAGGTAGGAAGGTGGGTATCATAAAATGTTCACATCACTGCTGCAACTGCATAGAACATAGGCTTTATTTTCTGTGACACGTGAAACCTCTTCACTACCTTTTAGGAACCAGGAAGGAGCAAGCTTCACACTTGCTCACGTGTGGTGGCTCAGCCTCTTCTGTCTTCTGGATGACTCCAGCTTCGTGTTTCCTCTCCCTTCTCCCACTCCTCTCCCAAATGGCATCTGGAAGCTTCTGAGACCTGGTGCTGCCTGGGAGAGGGGTCTGGGACCCTCACTGGACTCTGCTGCAGAGCAACTGGGTTGGCCGGGCTTCCGGAATGGTCAACAGAGGGACATTGGTCCTCTTTGGCCTTTGGGGGAGCCATGCTGGCTTTAGGACTATCCCCTTGTGCAGTGCTGTGCTAATTCACTTCAGTCGTGTCCGACTCTTTGCGACCCCATGGACTGTAGCCCACCAGGTTCTTCTGTCCATGGGAATCTCCAGGCAAGAATATTGGAGTGGGTGGCCATGCCCTCCTCCAGGGGAATCTTCCCGACCTGGGGATCAAACCAGTGACCCTTATGTCTTCTGCATTGGCAGGTGGGTTCTTTACTGCTAGCACCACTTGGGACACCCCCTGTTCGTCCACTCCCAGGCCACACACAATCCTCCAGGGGAAGCAGGGAATCCAGGGGTGTTGCCTCGGTCTCACCTAGATGCCACTTTTCTTCACGACGGCGCTGCAGTCCTGGGGGATGCTGCATCTGCTGAAACCAGGATTTCTCTGAGAGGCTTGCGACTTGCCCAGGCTGTGCTGAGAGACAAGCCTTCAGCCTCTTGTTCACACCTGTCCCAGTGTTTCCAGCCTCTTCAGCCCCTCATGGCTCAGTGGGTGGGGCATGCCTGGGAGGTGCAGGATAAGGACCCTGTAAATGGCCTCCACATTCTTCCTCCATCTCCTTTCTTTTTTCAGTTTCTGCTGGGGCGGAAGGGACTAGCTTTCCACTTCCTCTTCCTTTTTCCAACGGACGGCCCCATTGATATTTTTCTGCTTACTGTTTGCAGAAGCCTCACAGTCTAGCCTCAGTGGCCAAAGGCTTTTGCCCTAAACTGGAAGACCCTATGGACCTAGGGGTCAAGGCCTGGTTTCTGATACATCCCTGGGGTGTAGAGTCCTCTTGAATCTCCACAAAGCCCAGCTTCCAACACTATTGATGAGCGTTTCCAGACTCCCTTTTTCTCTTGACAAACCCGGACCCCTCCTAACCGTCTTTGAGAAAACAGCAGAAGGAGCCACGCACCAGAGAAAGCACAGATGTCAGGATTTGATATGTTGGCCTTGCTTGGATGTGGAGAGGGTGCGAGAGTTGTGGGGACCTTGGCTCTCTGAGCACTCAGCCGGGCCCCCTCCCACCTCCCCACCTCCTCTTCACTCACTCTACACGTTCCAGCCACGCTGTCCTCTTTTCGGTCCCTGGACATGCAAACCTACATCAGAGTCCTTCCAGCCAGCCCTTCCCTGCACCTGGACTGCTTCTCCTCCAGCTGCTCACAAGACCTGCTTCTCAGTCATTCATTCCTTCGACATGTTCTTTTTGAACCCTTATCAATGATCAGACACCATTGTGCTAGGTGCTGGGATTTTGATGGGCAGCAACAGGAACCTATGATTTAGAAATGCATGCATGCATCACCACCAGCTGGGGCCAGATCACCATCAGGTTCTGCTCTGACAGTCACTACGGCAGCTTCTTAACTGCTGCTGCTGCTGCTGCTGCTAAGTCGCTTCAGTCGTGTCCGACTCTGTGCGACCCTAGATGGCAGCCCACCAGGCTTCCCCGTCCCTGGGATTCTCCAGGCAAGAACACTGGAGTGGGGTGCCATTTCCTTCTTAACTGCTGTCCACCCTCCATTCTTGCTCCTCCCAATTTACTGTCCTCTGTGGTGCCAGGTGGAGCTCTGAAACATACATCAGATCAGCTCACATCACATAAACATGCCTGCTCAGTTGCTCAGTCACTAAATCGTGTCCAACTCTTTGTGACCCCATAAACTATAGCCCACCAGGCTCTCTGTCCATGGAATTTCTCCAGGCAAGAAGACCGGAGTGGGTTGCCATTTCCTTCTCCTGGTGATCTTCCCAACCCAGGGATCAAACCCTTGTCTCCTGCATTGGCAGGCGGCATCTTTACCTCCAAGCCACCACACACCCCCTGTCTTAAAATCCTACAGCTTCTTATTCCTCTTAGGAGCAAGACAGACCTTCAGTAACAAGTCCCTGACTGATTTTGAGCAACCTCTTACACCACTCTTTCCTTCCTGCCTGCGTGGATGATTTCAGTGGAATTTGTGGGGCATGTTGACCTTGTTACTTGGACTTGGGAAGCCCACCATTACATTGACAACCCTCTCTTGATCCTTATAAGCTTCAGTTAATAAGAGGAACTTGTCTTTTCATCCTTGGAATGAATGTACTCCGCAAGGAGCCTGAGACCCCCTACATGTTATCACAAGCTAATTGGTTCCAATTAAGGGATATATTTTGTGTAAAGAATGACCTATTTTCAAAATGCAGATTCGCCTGATTCCCTTTGATGATGAGACTAGCTTCCAGGCTATTCCCAGGAAAAACCACTCTTGAGAAACCCCGCCTGTTTCTCTACAGATCCCTTTGTTTTCTCATTGTAGCCATGGGAATAAAGAAATCTTCTCTTGCCGGGGAATCCAGCTGGCCGTGGACTGGTTCAGGGACAGAGGACACACCTACATCAAAGTGTTTGTCCCCTCCTGGAGGAAAGAGCCACCGAGGTCTGACGCCCCGATTACAGGTATGCTCGAGCGGCTGCGCTCTCAAGACGCACTGCCCACCTTTCCTCCGCAGCACTCCCCACAGCTGCCACCGGCTGTCTGCTTACCGTTTGTTTGATGGTGTCTGTCTTCTCGCTGAACTCTAAGCTCCATGAAAGCACGACCAGAGCCCTAGCACCTAGTGTAACATCTGGCATGTCTTAGGTGCCTAATAATTGAACAGGTGATTGGGCGTATTTACTCTTTTAGTGTGAAAGATTAAGTTTCGAAAATAACTATTTTATAACTTTTAACACTCTTCAGAAAAAGTTGGTCTGCTTCCCACCCCTAATAGAGTATAGGAAATGAAAGAGACATCCATTTGGTCCACTGACTATCTAGTCCAATCTCTTCATTAACAAAAAAAAAGAGGAAATCGGCATCCAGGGAATTCTTTATTTTTAATTCTTACATCAGCTAGGAATATTTTAAGCTACGAAGAACAGAATAAGTCATTTAAATAAACAAGTTTTTTTTTTTTTTGGTCTGGCTTTCTTATAAGAAGAGGTCCCAACCCGAGATATTATTGGTGTTGTTTCAGCCATGTTAGCGATGGTATGACTGACCTCAAGTGGTCCTGGGAGGTTTCACTGAGTTTTTCTTCCAGTCTTTTAACTGAAGGTTTTGGTTTTGTTTTCAGTTCTGTCAGTGTTTACCAATTGCTTCTTATTCTCTTTCTGATTCTATTTTAAATAAAATGCTATTCTTGTTTTATAGTATCTTCTTGAATATTCCTATACTAATATAGGCTTTGAAAAAGTTCTCTGAAGGTCCATGAATCATATTTCTTTTCTCTGATTCTCTTTGTTCACTTGTCTTTTTCTCTCTGTGCTGTTAAATCTTCTTCCCAAAAGTTTGGTGATCCTTTGCTTGTTAGTGTTTACTTGTGAATAAAGAACTAGACTGGTTAAATATACACTTGTGCAATTTCCGTAGACTTTCTCTCCTGGTATTTGGATCTTTCCCCCAAAGTCAAGGCTGACCTTTGACTATGTTGACCAGCAGAGTTTGCTTCATCGCACCCTGCATGCAACAGGCAAGAGGCAGCTGTTGGAACTGGAAGTAGCATTGCCACAAGGGTGATATTTTACTGTAGGAGGTCAAAGGCCTCCTCCTTTGTAGTTACATTTTCACTTCCCTTATAGATACAGGGACAGGAAAGGGTGGATGGGGCTGCCCCATAGTAACCCTTCAGTTAATCATCTGACTTCTTCCCACTCTCCACTCCTGCTGGAAAGCGGGGCTTTGCAGAGAACAGGCTCCACCTCTGCTTCAGCCTCTTTATGCATTTGGGGGTTATGGCTCCTTCTGTATTATAGGATCAGTATAATCCTACCTGCTTTCTGTCTTCCTAAAATTTATCAAAATGTGGTTTTGCTGGTGTTTTTTTTTAATGTGATTTTTAATGTGATTATGAATCTCTTCCCCCTTCTGTACTTTTTCACTGCTTTTTCAATGAGATTATGAGAAGCCGGGGAATGAACACTTGTGTTCATCATGGACCACTCATCCCAGATTACTCTTTATGGTCTGAATGTGGAGGATGGTGGCTTTCAACAGTTGTGCAGTATTGTGCAATATATATTATGCAACACGGAATGGGTAAAGAGTAGGGAATTCACTCTGGGGTAGGGAAGAATTTTTAAACAAGCCACAAGAAGTGTCTGGAGATGGGAAAGAGTCATAAATTTGCCTACATTAAAATAGAAAATTCTGTTCATTAGTAGATACCACAAAAACAAGAGAATGAAAAAACAAGCCTCAGACTGGGAGAGGCCACACATCACTTATCCCTGATGAAGGATTACGGTCCAGAATCTACAGGGAACTTCTCCAGGCTAGTAAGACTGAAAGGAGAGATAGAAATATGTGCTGAGGCATGAATAAGCGTCTGATGGGAAACACAAATGGCTAGTAAACATATGAAGAGATGTTCAGTTGTATTAGTAACCAGAGAAATGCAAAATAAAACCACAAGAGGCTACTTTATACCCTATCTATCTATCCCCAATCTATATATAGATCGGGAAAAATGTAAAAACCTGCAAATGTCAAGTGCCGGCAAGTTCATCTCAGATGTTGTGTTGAGTAGTAACTTGATATAACTACTTTGGAAAATGATTCAGCATTGTTCTTGTAAGGCAGCTTTCCCTACAACTCAGCAATATCATTTCTTAAGACAGACCCTGGAGAAATCCTTGTCTCCTGTACAGGGAGACTTCTGTGCAAAACTGACAACCTTGACATGGCCAGACCTCCCCCACACAATGTTCAATGAAGAAACAAATTACATAGGATATATGCATGAGGACTCCATTTGTGTAAAGTCTGGAGGTTCATAATCATGTTGGAAATAATCCTTTTGCAGGGTACATATGTATGCATCCTAAAAAGTAAGAGCAAGGGAATTATAAATACAAAGTTCTAAAAACTGGGTTATCTTAAAGGGAGTGAAGGGAGAGGTAAACTTCGAGCCACAATGGGGACTTCAAAGCACGAACTGTGCTCTGTTCTCAAAGGGAGTGCTGCACACATGGCATTTAACAAATTAATTATAAATTTAAATTGAAGTATAATTGACTTACAGTATTATATTAGTGGGGTTCCTAGGTAGTGCTAATGGTAAAGAATCCACAGACACTGCAGAAGACATGGGTTCAGTCCCAGAGTCAGGAAGATCCCCTGGAGGAGGGCATGGCAACCCACTCCAGTATTTTTGCCTAGAAAATCCCAAGGACAGAGGAGCCTGGCGGGCTACAGTCCATAGGGCCGCAGAGTCAAATATGACTGAGCACAATTACATTAGTTTCAGGTATACGGCATAGTGATTTATATCTTTATACATTACAAAATGATCACCATGCACACATGTGATTTTTTTAAAAGTTATTTTTGTGCTATTATATGCATTATGCACTTTTTAAAAGTCTGGGAACCATGTCATATAGCAAAGGACTTAGACTTGAGGGGAGAAACAATTTGTGAAGAACATGCTCATATTTTCCCACATTGGGAGTAACTGTTTCATGTGGAAGGAATTTCTTTTGCCTCCAACTTCGAAGCTAAGATCACAGAGTAGACCTTCCAGGTATGCAGATTTTAGCTTCTGTTAAGAGACCTTGTAATGCCTGCACCACCTGAGACATAATCCATCCTCCCAGGTTTCGTGGGGGCTCGCCAGCCCCACATGGACTGGTTCAGCCTCCCCATAGACACTGTGAGGCAGGTGCAGGAGTCATTTTCCTTATTTTATAAATGTAAAACTTGATGTTTAGAGAGGGGCAAAGCACCCCAGTGTCAAGTGTTAGTCACTCAGTCGTGTCTGACTCTTTGCAATCATGGACTGTAGCCCGCCAGGCTCCTCTGTCCCTGGGATTTCCCAGGCAAGAATACTGGAGTGGATTGCCACTTTCTTCTGCAGGGCGTCTTCCCACCCCAGGGATCGAACTTGAGTGTCCTGCTTGACTTAGATGGAGGTGGGGGGAGGGGGAAGAAGCGGGGAGGAGGGGGCCATCGGAGAGGAGCCTGGAGTTGCTGGACCTGCCCCAGGTCTGAGGCTGGTTCTGGGGGTGGGGAGTCCCCCTACCCGGAGAAGATTCTCCATGCGGTGCCCCCTGCTGTCTGCAGAGCAGCACGTGCTGGAGGAGCTGGAGAGGCAGGCGGTGCTGGTGTACACACCGTCCCGCAAAGTGAGCGGCAAGCGCGTGGTGTGCTATGACGACCGTTACATCGTGAAGGTGGCCTATGACCTGGACGGCGTCATCGTCTCCAATGACAACTACCGCGACCTGCAGAGCGAGAACCCCGAGTGGAAGTGGTTCATCGAGCAGAGGCTGCTCATGTTCTCCTTCGTCAACGATCGGTACGTGGTGCCCATGGGGTCCCAGGGTGCGTGGGACGGGGGCGGTGACCGGCAGAAACCGCTCCAACTAGCTCGGGCCCGCGGGGCTCAGTCACGGGCTCTAAGACACCTCCCCTGCCCTCCACCATCTCTGTCGGCCTCTCGGTTCTCCTCTCTTTCGCGACCAGTTTTCCCCTTGGGGCTGTTTTGTCTCTACTGCCTGTGACCTTTCTGTTCCCATGCCCACATCCGGCTGACCCAGCACCCAGTTGCCTGACAGGTGTCCAGGCACGGGCAACATCCTCTTTTCTTTGGGGCTGTTTAAGATCTTGGAACTGACTGTCTTAATAGGGCTTGGTGGACATTTTCCAGGGAATCTGATTGATTTCATCTGCCCGCCCTGGGTCAGGTCCACCTCGAACCAACCAGAGACAGGGTGGTGGGTGGGATGGGGAGGGTGTGGTCAGGGTCACAAGGTACAGACCAGATAGCAGGTGCAGGACAAGGGCCTCCTGGCAGAGCTAAGGTGGGAGAAGTGATGGCTGGTCCACGGCCCGCCTGTTGAGGGGCAAGGGGAGGAGCCTGGCTGGGTGGGCGTGGTCACAGGGTGGGACAAGGTTGGGGAGGGCACGGCCGCGGAGACCTGGCTCCCATCTCAATTTCTGTTCCAGGGATAACAGCTCTGTCCTCATTGCTGGCTCTCTCCTTGACTGTTAAGAATGTGGTCGAGGACAAGCTGCTCAGCTCTGTGAGGGCAGGGCATGTATGTGTTTTATCTGCAATGGGCCCCAGCCAGCCTGGCACATGTGGGCACCCAATGGCTAGGAATAGTTGTAGATAGTGAGTGACTGTCACTGGCTGCAGCCCTAAGGAAGGGAAGACGGGAACAGAGAGGCCACATGGCTGCTGCACGCGGCAGACCAAATCTTGACCCCAGAGCCTGGGGGGCTGCGTGTGTGGTGGAAAGAGCTGGAAGCAGCAGATGAGGTTTCAAGCTGAGGCTCTGCCATTTACCAGCTGCGTGAGGTGTGCGAACTCTCAGCCTCACTGGGCTGAATGTTCTTCACCTTGAACTTACCACACTTTGGTTTAGTCAAGGAGCTTCCCAGGTGGTGCTAGTGGTAAATAACCCACCTGCCAATGCAGGAAGCATAAGAGACTCGGGTTCTATCCCTGGGTCAGTAAGATCCCCTGGAGGAGGAAGTGGCTACCCACTCCAGTATTCTTGCCTGGAGAATCCCATGGACAGAGGAGGCTGGCAGGCTGCAGTCCACATGGTCGCAAAGAGCCGGACATGACTGAAGTGACTCAGCACGCACGCACAGATTAGTCACTCTTACCTCTTAGGTGATCTGGAGGATCAGAGAGGACTGTGCCCTGTAGAGGCTGTGGTTACTCTTAGGTCAGGCCGGGACATGTGCCTCCAGGGGCGTGCTGGTGACCCCACTACCCCCAGGCTCACAGTCAAGGAGGCAGAGTTTAGCTCCTAAGCCCCAGGGCAGATGGTCACAGCAGCTACCCTGCAGTAACCCCCATGGTCATGTCCACATTCACAAGGCTGGCAGCTCCCTCTCTCTGGCTCCGCCCTGGAGGAAATCTGGCATGGCTGGTCATCATGGGATCCAGAAAATCCTCACTGAGGTCTGATGGATCATGGCCGCCTCTGGCCTGGCGACAGCTCGGGGTCCAGGCCAAGTCCTCTTGACGCACTGGCCTCCGCTCAGGGCCTGCCCGGAGGTCCCCAGCTGCCAGAGTGCAGAGCCTGCCGCCTGCCCGAGAGCAAGGACGCCCTCCCCACGCCCAGGGCATGTTCACAGGGCTGTCTTGGCCCAGCTCCCGGCTGTGAGGCCCGGGAAAGAGCAGGAGATGAAGCCTCGGGGAACTTTTAATAACTGCACTGGGTGGCTCCCTGGATTCTTGGTCAGGGCCCAACTCTGAGAAGCCAGCTGTGTAGCTGGGATCTCAGCCACAGAGGTTGTCCTCGGCCGGGGATTGCCCAGCTCAGGGTCAGCCTGGTGGACGTGGTCTGCAGGGTGGGACCCCAGCATGACCCTCCACTCTTAGGGGGAAGCCAGTCTGTAAAAACAGGCCCCTGATTAGAATCCACACCCTCTCTAGTGGAACCTTTGTATGACCTCTGAGTGTCTCCTGGGAATGAAAGTATTCACATAGAAAAAAAAAAGAATTGTGCTAAATGAGGGAGTTTTCCTTCTGAGAAATGTTTTCCCCCTTGAGCTCTGGGCTCTGTGGCTGTGTTCCCTTCTTCCTTAATGATCGGGAAGGGAAGGGGCTGGCAGAGGGCAGGGTGGTGTCAGAGAGTGACATAGTAACATTCCCCCCCGCAGACCCCAGGTTTTCGGGGGGTGGGGTGGAGCCCAGGCTGCACCTGTGCGCAGGCCGCACCTGTATCCTCTGCCTTTCTGACCTGCTGACTGGCCTTTCAGACTCTGTAAATTTTTTATCCCGCACCTGAGAGGCCCAGACCTGTGGGGTGACACGGGAGAAACGGAGTTCACAGAACAAGAGGCCATTTGTGGCCCCACGGAGGTCTCTAGCCACCCGTTGAGGACACTGGAAGACAGCATGGAACCGCTTTCAGGCTAAGTCCCGGGGAGGCCTGGTGCGCTTCTGCTTCATCCTTAGTGGCTAAAATCCACCTGCGAAACTGTTACAATGCAGATTCCTGCACAGCCTGAGGTTCTATTTAAGCAGCTCTCTTGTGAGGCCCAGAGCCCGCCTTTTTCAAGGAGCTGCTGAGTGAGTCTGACGCTGCTGACTCAGCAGGAGAAACACCTGGATGAGGCCCGGGGCCGCTGTCCTGGGAGCTGTCCACGCTGAGCTCTGTGCCGGTCAGTGTGGACAAAGGCTGCACGTCTCTAACACGCTGCAACTCCTGGGTGGGAGAAAGAGCCCCGAACCGAGAGGCCAGGCCAAAGCCAGGCCTGGTGCTGCTCTCCTCTCCCTCCACCAGGTGCCAGCGGTGAGTTTCTCTGTGGCTTGCAGTCACCCACCCCCATGCTTGTGTTCTAGGTTCATGCCTCCTGATGACCCCCTGGGCCGTCGGGGACCCACCTTGAGCAACTTCCTGAGCAGGAAGCCAAAGCCCCCAGAGCCGTCCTGGCAGCACTGCCCCTACGGTGGGTAGCGCCCCACATCTGTGGGCCCTGTTCAGGTTAGAAGTGCTGGCTGGCTGGTCAACAGCATGGGTTCTAGCCTGGGTTCCGATATTTCATGTTTCTAGAAAGATGTAAGGTAATATAGGCCGCGTTCTATGTGTATTAATAAGCAGATGAATAATACGAAGGCTCTCTTTGCATGTATACATCGCATGATTCATCCGTAATTCGTCTTGGCAAATGTGTCTAACAGATGAGAAGGTTGTTATTGTATCTGATATGTATTGTGTTGCTAAAAATTAGGCAAATGCCTAATAGAGAACCAGAGTTTCATCCTGATGAGATGTTTGATGGTCAGCAGCACGGGCCGTTAGCCTGGGTTCTGCCCTTAGTCAGCTGTGTGACCCTGGGGAGGTAACTGAACCCCTCTGGATGGCAGTTAGAAAGCTGTAATCATTGTCATTGTAATGATGAACTGCCATCCCAGACGCCTGTTGCATAAGGCTTGTGAGGGCTGGATGCAGGGGTCACCCACAGAGCAAAGCCACGTCCAGGAACCAGGATTGCTGTCTGTGTGCACCCCCAAGCTCTCCTTTCTCAGTCCCTTCCTCTGGCACCTTGTGCCCCCATCCTGCCCCACAGTCTCCCCTACCCTCCTACTTTGGTTGGTAGGAGACTTTGGATGGTGTTATCCACTAAGAATCGAGGATTCTATCCCAGAGCCCTCCAGGGACACCAGCCTTCTAGCCAGTTCTTTCACTAGCTTGCTTTAGCAAGTTATTTAATGTACCCAGGTCTGGTTTCTTTGTGCCTATAAAAGTTTAGGACGTCTTAAGTGATACTGAAAGTCATTTCTAGTTAGAATTAAGGTGCTCACAGACACATTCTGGTGGCCTGTCTTCCCTTCCACTCTCAGAAGGGCCCTGATTTGGATGATAAATTATTTGATCACCTCTGTTAAAACAGTCTATAAGGAAGAGGGCAAGGGATGTGGACTGGGGCGGCGGGGGGGTGGACACGGAGGGTGGGGGGAGGGGGACATGCAGGGTGGGGGTAGGGAGGAGATCAAGTCAGCAGTGGAGGCCCATCCATATGCACCTACTCTTCACCTCCGAGGTTGGCAGGATCCACAGGATCCCTGGGGAAGTAGAGGCTGAAGGTCACTGGACCCAGAGATTCGGTCTCGGTTCCTGGTTATGGAGTCCGCAGACAAGACCTTGCCTTGAGCTGGTAACGCTGGGGTACTGTGTGCAGCGCCCAGTACCACGAGGAGCAGGGTGCTGCGCCCGCATCCATCCTGTCGGCGCCCCAGGGCACTTCTCGCCCGCCACCTCCTCTGGCCCCAAACCTTGTAAGGCTGCAGCAGGCCTGGGGGCCTTCCCCCCAGGAATCGCCAACACGAAAGGCGGCACGGGGCGGCCGCTGCCGGGACCCCACGGGCGTCCTCACCCGAGGTCTCACCATGGTCCTCCCCCACCCCCACTCTGTCCCTTCCAGGCAAGAAATGCACCTATGGCATCAAGTGCAAGTTCTACCACCCGGAGAGGCCGCACCAGGCGCAGCTGGCGGTGGCCGACGAGCTCCGCGCGCAGACTCGGGCCTGGCGGGGCGCGGGCGGCGAGGAGGAGCGGCGGGGGAGCGCGCGCGCGGCCAGCCTGGCGGAGCAGGGCGGCTCCCGGGACGCCCCCGCCGCCCGGCCCGGCCCCCGGGAGCTCGGCACGCGCAGCATGCCCACCGCGCGGCGGTCGGCGGGCTTGGCGACTCTCGAAAGCAGCTTCTCGCGGCTCTTCCTGAGTGACGACCCGGGGCTCCTCCGGGCGCCCCATCGGGGCCCTGGCTGCGGCCTCGCACCTGGGCAGCCCGGTCCCGATTGGGTGGCGCCCGGGTCCTTGTCGTCCCTGCCAGCCCGACCCGGCCTCCTGAGCCCGCCTGGCCTGCGGGGTGAGTATGGCCCCCGCGCCCCACAGAGCGACCGGCGCTCTCCGCGCCAGCAGCCCGGCGACCCGTGGGTCCTTCCTCCAGGCGCTGGCCAGCTCCCGGGCCGCTCGGCCTGGGCCGAGTCGGACTGGGACGACGGTGCCTTCAGGGGGCCCTTGAGGCCCGCGCCCCAGGCTGTAGCTGGTGAGGTGGACGCGCGCTCCCGGGCGCGCACCGCGCTCTGCAGTATCTTTCCGCCCCACGAGGTGGACAGCATCATGGCCCTGTTCCCCGAGCTCTCCGACGTGGCCAGGCTCATGCTCCTCATCCAGAGATTCCAAAGGTCCAGTGCGCCCGTGGGGAAGCGCTGAGGAGCTAGTGGAAGCCACCGCGTGTGATGACACAGTCTTGTCTTGTACCCCAACTGGGCTGGTGGTGGAGATCAGCCTGCTGGGCCTGCCCACCCTGTGGAGCCAGACCCTTTTGCTTTAAAGATGGTCAGTTCCCTGGAGGAAGCCAGCTTCATCACCTTTTGTGGTGCCCATGGTGGCGCTTGATGACCTTCACTGACGACACAGGGGCTGCTGCTGCAAGTCCATGTCCTGCAGAATAAGGTTGACCTTAAGTGGCAGGAGTGATTTCTCCTGCCTGAAGACTAGGAGGCCCACTGCAGCCCCAGGGTTTTGTCCAGAGCACTCCTTGGCTGTTTTTGTCTAGCTACAACTGGGAGCCCTAAGTTGATCACAAGATCAATTTAGTGAGTGACACCTGAAATAGAGGGAAATAGGAAATTGCAGAGCATACTCCACTTAAACAGGCTAAGTAGGAAATTCTGTTAGCTACCAGTGTGCTTGGCAGCTATATATATTCTTGGCTTCCATGGACAGAGGAGTCTGGCTGGCCCATAGGGTCGCATAGAGTGGGACATGAAGCAACTTAGCACACACACACAGCCATGTGAACTTAATGTGGGTAATGGGCAAAAGGGGGGAAACTGGTAAAAGGCCTTGGATTTCATTGCAGCAGATCAAGTTTGAAATCTGTCATCAGTTGGCCAGTGGAGATGTTGGCATCTGGAGGTTTTCATATGAGATGTTTTTAACCTCTGAGGGGAACCCAGAGTTCTAGCTTCCATGTATGGGCCCTGCTTGTCACTGTGATATTGTGTGGCTGTGCTGGTTTGTGGAGGTGTGGCAGGTCACCTGGTACTGGGCCCTCACACCCACACACACCCCACTTGACTCAGGGCTAAGTGTCCTTGTTTTTCAGCCAGCCGTCCATCATGGTAGTTTCCACCCCAGGCCCTCTATTGCCCAAGCCTTCTGAGCCACACCTCACAGCTGAGCCCAATCCCAGTGATTTAGGACTTTTGCTCAGAAACCTCCAGGGGGATCTGAGGAGCGCTCAGATGAGCCTCTCAGTCTATGAGGTTTCTCGCCACCTCAGCCATTGCTGTTTCTCCTAGCTAACTACTGCTTTGAGTTTGGGGAGGGGAGGGGAGGGCTTACCTATTTGCAATAGACAGAGATGAGGCAGTGCTGCCAGGATGCAGGCCTTGTGTCCTCTGGGGCCCTGGCAGCTCTGGGTGGCATCCACCCATTCACTCCGGGGTACCAGTCCGATTCACAGATCTTGGCTGCTTTGTTCCTGAGAAGACCGTGAGGCACCTCCCAGTGGAAATCCACCTCCCAGACCTCGGCAAGACTGCAGACTGGCAAGCACTCCCAGGGTGTCCGCTGGAGAATCTGCTTCTGTGCCCTTCAGTGTGGTCAATGCTGCCTTTAGAGATACAGAGATGATGTGTTTCCTGAGAACCCTTTCATCTTTTTAAACCAGATTCTTAGTGTGGTTTCAGTCAGCTCTCTTGCTCGCCTCTTTTTTTCCAACGAGGAAACACACAAAATTGTACCTAGTATTTTGAGACCACGGTCCTGAAGAAGACCCAGTCTTTCTAGACAAATTGGATTTCCCTCACGGTGGTTTTTGTTTTCTTTTTGACAAGACAAGCTTTCTGGTAGAGCTGCTTTTCTCTCTTTGGTCTATGTCCTGACTTGGAATTGTTGTGTTTGCTGATATACAGTGAGGACTGTTTAAACTGCTTCCTTTGAGGACAAGTTTGAGTTTTAGTAAGCTGTAAAGCTATTTTATTTGGTTCAATGTGATTAAGGCAAGCACAAAAACATGTGAAGAAACAGCACATTTCAATGTAATCCCCTTTGGAATTTTTTCCAAAGTCTTGGTATGTCTTTGTGACACAAAACATGAGTGGGATGGGAGTGAATAAAATGTTCCTAGTTGCATAGCTGTTATTGTGTTCCAAGAATAAATCGTTTTTTTCCCCCCGCACCTGGACTCTCCATTGTTAAACTGCGTATCAGTTTCTCTTGTGGCAGCTTCCCACCTCCCCCATGCCCAGGGCTGGTTTCTCACGTTAGATACTTTGTGTGTGAAGGCTGGGGCTATGGCTGCTTTATTCAGTGTTATTTATCCCTTGCGGGAGGTGGGAGAGGGCTGGAATTCATCTTTTCAAGGAGACGCAGCAAGGCCCAAGGTGAGACGGGCCTTTGCTGGATCCTCAGCAGGCTGTTGTCGAGGACACCTGCAGAGTTCTCCATCACTTAAATCTTTGGCTCCCAGGGCTGGACCGTGTTTAACCACATGGTGTAGCTTTCCCAGAGGCCTCTAGGAGGTGATTTGAGACACAACTGCAAAATTCTGGAGGTTGAGGGGTAGAAGCAAGAGAAGCCACTCATATCAGCATTGTTCTAGATCAAGTGAATCCCTGCTCTCAGGATTTTCCACAGAGCTTGGACGGGGAGCAAGGAGCCAACTGCCAGCGGGCACGGGTATGACTCCCTGTCTCTGGGAAAAAAAGTCTTCTGTGGGGGACAGCAGGATAGGGGAGGGGGTGAATGGAAGGGTCATTAAGGAGTGGGTGATGGAAGAATGAGCTCTGGGAACTGGAGCAATGAAGTGGAATCACAAATCCCACCAGGAGGGAATGTGACCCTGTGCAAAATTAACCTGTGAGGCATACACAAAATCAAAAAGCAGGGCTCCGTGTTTAAAAGTGACCAAGAATTTCAAGACATTGGGACTCCCCTGGTGTTCCGCCTGCCAATGTAGGGGACACAGGTTTGATCCCTGGTACGGGAACTGAGTTCCCACGTGCTGCAGGGTAACTAAGCCGGTGTGCCACGACTACTAAAGCCAGCATGCTCTAGAACCTGTGCTCTGCAACAAGAGAAGCCACTGCAATGAGAAGCTTGCACACTGCAACTAGAGCTGCTGCTGCTGCTCATAAGTCGCTTCAGTCATGTCCGACTCTGTGCGACCCCATGGACGGCAGCCCACCAGGCTCCCCCGTCCCTGGGATTCTCCAGGCAAGAACACTGGAGTGGGTTGCCATCTCCTTCTCCAATGCATGAAAGTGAAAAGTCAAAGTGAAGTCGCTCAGTCGTGTCCGACTCTTGGCGACCCCATGGACTGCAGCCCACCAGGCTCCTCCGTCCATGGGATTTTCCAGGCAAGAGTGCTGGAGTGGGGGCCATCGCAACTAGAGAGTAGTCCCCAATTGCTGCACCTAGAGAAAGCTGATGAGCAGCAATGAGGACCTGGAACAGCCATAAATAAATAAGTAAATACTACATATATAAGACTTTCAAGATAGTGCCAACTAAGCATTGAAACAAGCCCTCCTAATGCCCACCTCTGATGCAAGGGGCTGAAGAAGAGAAGTCGGGAGGCTTGGGCAAACCACACACTGGATTGGCCACTTGCAAGTACATAGAAGATGTAGGTAGGGGTGGCTCTAACAGGGCAGCAAGCACGCTCATTGGTATCAGGCGAGGTGGTTTTTCACAAGCACTGCTCACAAACTTAATAATGGTGGGAGCTAGGATGGGGGCGGCTATGGGGCTGATTGAAATTAGGGGCTTGAACCCTGTCAGGACTCTCTCATCTGTTTTCTTCCATATGTGGAATTATTCTCTCCATTTAAGGACTTCCCTACACAATGAAGGAGGAGGAAACGGCAACCCACTCGAGTGTTCTTGCCTGGAGAATCCCATGGACAGAGAAGCCTGGTGGGCTACAGTCCATAGAGTCACAAAGAATCGGACACGACTGAAGTGACTTAGCATATAGCACACAATGAAATCCTTTCTGTTGGCAGGCAGGCACATATCCTTCTGGCTAAAGGACTCAAAAGGCAGCCTCAGAAAACTTTTGGGAAGAATTCTGATTGGTCAGGCTTGGATCACGTGTCCACCCCAACTGGTTGCCTAGAAGTTCTGCTATTGGTTCAGCTGGGCCTCAGGTCCACCTGTGGGCAGAGTGAGGGGGCACACTGATTGTCAGTTCATACCTGAATCCACATGGTTTGTGGGGAGTTGATGGAGCTGGTGAGAGCTTCCATCAAAGAAGTAGGGACAGTGTCCAGGCAGACAAAACAAATACCCAGTGCACAGCAAAGCCAATCTACTGAAACTGGGCGTGCTAAGTCGCTTCAGTCGTGTCCAACTCTTAGCGATCTTATGGACTGGAACCCAGGCTCCTCTGTCCATGGGATTCTCCAGGCAAGAATACTAGAGTGGGTTGCCATTCCTTTCTCCAGGGGATCTTCCCAACCTAGGCATTGAACCCAAGTGTCCTGTAGCTCCTATATTACAGGCAGATTCTTTACCACTGAGCCTCTGGGGAAGCCCAGACTGAAGCTGGGTCATGGGGAAAGAAAGTACAGTTTTATTGGATGGTGTCAGCAAAGAGAATGGGCAGCTGATGCTCAAAACACCCAAAGTCCCCAATGGTTTTCAGGCAAGGGTTTTAAAAGCCAACATTAGACAAATTTTTGATTGGTTGGTGATGAGGTAACAGTGTGGTGTTTTAAAAATCTCAATTGTCAGACTACCAGTTCAGCTTGTCTAGGATCCACCTGTTTGTGGTCAGCAGTTTTCACCTGGTGGGATCCTGGCTTCTGTAAAAACAACTTAAAAATGTGATCCGAAGGTTGTCTGTATCCCTCAAGGAAAACTAGAAGTCTTGTGATTATTTTACAGCTGATCTATTACTTAGGTTATCATTACCTTTTTTTGAGTTGACTGCTTTTCCAGTGACTCAGTGGTAAAGAATGAGCCTGCAATGCAGAAGACGTGGATTCGACTCTCGGGTTGGGAAGATCCCCTAGAAAAGGAAATGGCAACCCACTCCAATATTCTTGCCTGGAGAATTCCATGGACAGAGGAGCCTGGGGAACTACAGTCCATGGGGTCACAAAAGAGTCAGACACGACTGAGCGACTAAAGAACAACAACAATCATTAACTGCTTTGAGTCTGTTCTTTGGGACTCAGGGAAGCCTCAGAGACTAGGGATTTTTCTACAAGCAAGAAATGGTGAACACACTGGGTCTGCACTGAGGAAGGTCCCTGTGCCTCAGGGCTCAGAACAGCCTCACCCTCTAGTACCCTCAACGATGGCCCTACCTGAGAAAGAAGCTGCTGTTTATTCTCTGTCCCCGTTAGTCACATCCACAGATAGCACAGAGCAGAGCTTTCTGTGGGAGGAAGTTGGGAGGGCCTGCCGCCACAGCGGTATGCCCCTGAGGTATGATTGTGTTTGTCTTGCCAGTCCTGGGACTAGTTAGTTGAGAGACTGCCAGAACCCCTGTCGGGGAGGAAGCGGCTCCTCAGAGTCAAAGGTGACCTGGTTCCCTCTCAGCCACTTCTCAGCTGATGCCCTCAGGAAGCTCTCAGGATCACGGCAGCTCAGCCCAGCAGCTTATGGCTGGGCTGAAAATGAGGGCTGAGGGCCTGACCCAGCTTGCCAATTGCTTTGTTCTGGATTCAGGGGGAAACAGGTCCCCTAAATGTCCTCATGGATGCCAGACACACCTGTCCTCATAATCAGAAACAGGAAAAGTGCTGGGTAAACAGAGGCAAACAGGCACGGTGCTCAGAAGCCAGCTGAGCGCTGTTCTTATTGACTGGCTGACAGACACTGGTTGACTGACTGACATTGTTCTTTTAAGTTTTTTGTTTTTGGATGTGGACCGTTTTTTAAAGTTTTTATTGAATTTGTTACAATATTGCTTCTGTTTTTTTATGTTTTTTGGCCACGAGACATATGGAATTTTAGCTGTCTGACCGAGGATCGAACCTGCACACTCTGCATTGGAAGGTGAAGTCTTAACCCCTGGACTGCCAGGGAAGTCCCTGACTGACAGTGATTGATTGACACTAATGGACAGACACTGATTAAGAAGGTGACTGACTGACTGACAGATACTGGCTGACTGACATTGATTGATTGACACTGACTGTCAGACACTAATTAAGAGACTGACTGACTGACTGACTGACCATCACTGGCTGGTGGACAATGACTGGCATTGATCGGCAGATTGATTGATGTTGAGACATTCACAGGCTGACTGACACTGGATGAATGAGAAGTGGAAAGTGTGGTCAGCGCCTGTAGCTGTGGGGAGAGATTACTCAAATAGGATTTGAAAAACCACAATAGTTTTGACTTTATCTGCAGTCACCTTACTCTTGTTTTCAAGTCAAGTTGGATGCTTGACTAAAACAAGCCGTATTAAACCTCCAAAGGTCAGTTTGACCGATGTTCCTGATGACGTAGCTTATGGAGGCGGTTTTTTTCTTCAAAGGAAGAATAGGAAGCACAGGAAGGAGATGTGATGTCTCTTCCAGATGGCCTATTTGTCTCTCTCTCAGACTGTTTTTATCTCTCATTTTCTCAAAACACCTGTTTCACATGAAATCACCTGCTAGGTAGCCCTCTGGGCTCCGTGTTTTGCTCAATCCTGTCTCCTTAGCTCTCACCTCCTTGATCTCTTAGCCCTACCCCTGTCCTCAAACCTCCTGAACCTTCAAAGCCTCTTCCTCACACTTCCTCCATGAAGCCTCCTCAGGCTGTCCAAGCACTGGTGAGCAGGCTTTCTGCTCAGATCACGTCATGCTGTCTTTCCAGGGGCTGAACGTTTTTGGTCTGCTCCATGGGACCATGCCTCTGAATGGTGACTGGTCGCTCATCATTGAGCTCTTCCCTGGTATTCAGGCTGGATGTCCCCAACACAACATGCACACTTGGAGGGTTGGGACTCTGCCTTTAACCTTGTCTCTCCATCAACTCTTGAGTCCAGGCAGTCCGGGTCAGCAAGGTTATGTTACAGAAACAAAATGGTCCCTAATCCCTGCCTCCTGAGAAATCTATATGCAGGTCAAGAAGCAACAGTTAGAACCAGACATGGAACAACAAATTGGGAAAGGAATACATCCAGGCTGTATATTGTCATTCTGCTTATTTAACTTATATGCAGAGTACATCATGCGAAATGCTGGCCTGAAAGAAGCAGAAGCTGGAATCAAGATTGCTGGGAGAAATATCAATATTTCTCAACAACCTCAGATATGAAGATGACACCATGCTTATGACAGAAAGTGAAGAACTAAAGAGCCTCTTGATGAAAGTGAAAGAGGAGAGTGAAAAAGGGCTTAAAAGTCAACAGTCAAAAAATGAAGAGCATGGCATCTGGTCCCATCTGCTAAGTCACTTCAGTCATGTCAGACTCTGTGTGACCCCATAGATGCAGCCCACTAGGCTCTGCCATCCCTGGGATTCTCCAGGCAAGAACACTGGAGTGGGTTGCCATTTCCTTCTCCAATGCATGAAAGTGAAAAGTGAAAGTGAAGTCGCTCAGTCGTATCCGACTCTTAGCGACCCCATAGACTGCAGCCTACCAGGCTCCTCCGCCCATGGGAGTTTCCAGGCAAGAGTACTGGAGTGGGGTGCCAGGGCCTTCTCTGGTCCCATCACTTCATGGCAAATAGATGGGGAAACAATGGAAACAGTGACAGACTTTATTTTTGGGGGGCTCCAAAATCACTGCAGATGGTGATTGCAGCCATGAAATTAAAAGACGCTAGCTCCTTGGAAGAAAAGCTATGACCAACCTAGACAATATATTAAAAAGCAGAGATATTACTTTGCCAACAAAAATCCGTCTAGTCAAAGCTATGGTTTTTCCAGTAGTCATGTATGGATGTGAGAATTAGACTACAAAGAAAGCTGAGCACCGAAGAATTGATGCTTTTGAACTGTGGTGTTGGAGAAGACTCTTGAGAATCCCTTGGACTGCAAGCAGATCCAACCAGTCAATCCCAAAGGAAATCAGTCCTGAATATTCATTGGAAGGGCTGATGCTGAAGCTGAAATTCCAATACTTTGGCCACCTGGTGTGAAGAACTGATTTCTTGGAAAAGACCCCCATGCTGGGAAAGATTGAAGGCAGGAGGAGAAGGGGACAGCAGAGGAAAAAGATGATTGGATGGCATCAGTAACTTGAGGGCCGTGAGTTTGAGCAAGCTCCGGGAGTTGGCAATGGGCAGAGAAACCTGGCGTGCTGTAGTCCGTGGGGTTGCAAAGAGTCAGACATGACTGAGCAACTGAACTGAACTGAGCTGAATCCCAATAGCTAAGACCACGAGCTCGTTTCCCTCCTGTGCTCCTTGTCTGTTGTAGGCTGGCTGGGGCTGTGTGTTCAGAGACTGCTCTCAGATGGGTACAGACCCTTAAAGCTCCTGCCCAGGTTTATGGCTGCTCACGTTTCATTGGCCAAAACAAGTGACGTGACAACACCTAACTCCCTGGGGGCAGGAAAATGCAATTCTTCTGTATGTCTATATATGAGAGGTATATTTGGAGAACAACACTACAAGCATTTGCTTGTGGTGGCTTAGAGAGAAATGTTTGGTGATTGAAAACCTCAACAGAAGGAATGAATTAAATGAATCATGGTGCATCCATTGAATAGAATACTATAAGCCACTGAAATGGTACCAAAGGAGGGTGTTGATGACACAGAAAATGTTGAGCCTATATTATGAAGTAGAAAAGTAAATTATAAAAACAACAACAACAAAAGAAAGCATATGGTCTCTTTTTAAAAAAATGCATACTATACTTATAGAAAAGAACCAAGGGAAATTTAGTAGAAGGTCGAGAGAATATATCTGGGTGGGGTGATTATGATTACAAGTGACCCTCTTTCCCCTTTGGTCAGTATAGTCTTCTAAATATTCTATAGCTAATAATTTTGGTAACAAAAAAATTCCTTGATAAACAATGCTGCCTTTAAAAAATAATAAAATACACATTCATTATAAAAGATCCAGAAAATTCAGGCATCTTACATTAACATTTGATAACACCAAGGTGTAGATCCTTCCAGACCTCTTTTCATACATGCATGCATATTTAATTGAAAGAGAATCCTCACGGGTTAGGACCCGGGTCACACCTGCTGAGGTCAGTGATGTCATAGTCCAGGTAGGCAGAGCCTTGTGCTAGATGCACTGCCAGAGAGTATTCTGGGCAGGCCCTGGACCCCAGGAAGGCTGAAGGCTCTTGGGAGGCACCCCCACCCCAGCTCTATGTCTGTCAGCAGCAGTAGGTGGTCCATGAAGACCCATCGCCTCTGGCACCCGAACCCATGAACACTCACATCTGGATCGCACCCTTGCAGGGGAAAGGGGGCAGCTCTCACTGCAGAGGTCTCTCAGGCTTATCACCTGGGAGGCGAGGAGGATGGACATTTCCCATTCTCTATTTGTGTTTGTTGAGTTGATTCAGGGCCAGGGAATTTTTTTTTTTTTCCTTTGGCCAAGTCATTTCAAAAATAACCCTTCATGATCTACTTGGTGCAAATGCAGTTGATTTATGGCTTTGCTGACCTTTGACTTGTTGCCTGGGGCCCCCAGGGAGCCTTTCCTTTGCTTGTTTACCCAGAGTGATTTAGGAGTTGCAGTGCCAAGAAGGGTTCCCTGGTTCTTCCGGCCCATGGCCTGACCGCGTGCGTGGCCCCTGCCCTCAGGGCTCACGCCCTAGTTGGAGCTTGGCTCCATATCTCAGACAGGCCGTGATCCTTTGGACTCCCTGGACCACGTCACTTATGGTCTCTGGCTTTTAACCCCTTTCCAGAAACCCCCAAAGAGATTCCCATTGTGGAGTGTCTGAGTGCACAGCTGCTGCCTGCAGCCCAGCTTTATCCCCGGCATCTTCCACGCCTGCTCTTTCCTTTCTGGGGGCTGAGTCAAATAACTTCATATTGATTCTGATGGGTTGCTCGTTACAGGGTCTGTGAGCAGAGCTGGGGCCTGTGGACCCTGGGAACTCAGGCCTCCTTCTTGGGGCCTGTAGGTGAGGGCTGTGCATGAGACGTTGCAGCTGGTGGACGAGACTTGGTGCTTCCCTGTCAGAATGGACCAGAAGGATTCTCCCAGGGACTGCCTTCCCGGGAGGCACGCTCAAGGCCCATGGGAGCTTCTGGCCAAAGGACCATTCCAGGCAGCCATCGATAGTTCTTTTCTTTGTGAAGCAGAAAGCATGGCTGTCTGGCGGGACTTCTGGGGATGTGGAGGCCATCAGGAGTGGATGGAAGCTGTGGCAGGGCTGGAGGGAGCTTCTTAGGGGTCTGCAGGGTGGCCACGGCAGTTTGCTTGATAGCAACCACTTTCATCAGGGGGATGTGCTGTGGTGTGGAAAACTGCCCTGTCTTCACTGAGGGAGTGCGGGGAGCTGGGGTCAGAAGAGACCTGCACGCGGGTGAATGGACAGGTCAAAAGACTCCTGAAATGCTACAAGCAATGGCTACTGCCCTCCTTCAGCCCTGATAACCGCAACGACTAGAACGTCTCCTGAAGAAGGGAAAGAAGAGGAGTTTTTATTTTTTTGTTTGGTTTTGGCCAGGCCATGAGGCTTGTGGGATCTTAATTCCTTGACTAGGGATTGAACCTGTGCCCTTGGCAGTGAAAGTGTGGAATCCTAGCCACTGGACCACCAGGAAATTCCCAGGAAGAGGGTTTCGATATAAGCCTGGCAACCCATTTTCCAGGAACAGAAAACAACGAGAAGCTGGACCATAGGGAACCAGGCCCTCGGCCAGTGTGCCTGTGGGGCCCACTGGGTGCTTGCCTCCCTCTGCTCTCACCCTCACCCTGGAGGGAGTTAACAGTTTCTGACCGTGATGATTACTTTTATATGCCCACTTGACTGGGCTGCAGGGTGCCTGGATGTTTGGTCATAGTATTCTGAGTGTGTCTGTGAGGATGCTTCTGGGTGAGATTAACATTTGGAGACTGAGTAAAGCAGATTGCTCTTCCAGTATGGGTGGGCTTCATCTGATCAGGTGAACGCATAGATGGAACCAAAAGGCTGGGCCTCCCATGAATTACAGAGTTGTTCCTCCTAACAGCCTTCTGACCGAAACATCATCTCTTTCTGGGTTTCAAGCTTGCTGGCCTTTGGACGGGAACTACTCCTAGGCTCTGCTGATTCTCAGGCCTTTGGACTCAGACTGGAACTGAAGCATCAGCTCTTGTGGGGCCCAATTCTATGTAGTAAATCTCTCTCTCTCTCCCTTTCCCTCCTATTCTCTCTGTTTCTCTGGTGAACTCTTACTATAGTGATGAATTTAGCCCTCTCCCTGCACTAATTACTTAACAACCTTCAAATTAAGATGCTGACTTTTAGTAATTTTGAAAGACTCAAGCTGGTGATGATTTCAGTGTCAGAGCAGATAAGCAGTCAATTTTGTCGGTGGCCTGTTACTGTGCAGATTTAGAGGCTTTATAAATGACTGTGGAAGGAGAAAACTGGCTCATTCCAGCATGTTGTCTGTTTGTGGAACACACACTCAGGCCACTGGTCCTGTGTGTGGTTCTAGAAACATTCGTGTTATCAAGTCATTTCTGTTCTTAGTCAAGTGTACGTTCTCAGGCATCTCAAGGTGTCCCGTGTCTGTGGGGAACTGGTAAGTGTGAGCTCCAAAGTCTTGTCTGGCCCCAGCATTCTATGACTTTTGAAACTACTTCCTCTCCATTTCTGTAGCATCACTAGGCAGCTTGCTTTGAAATGGGTAAAAATACATGTGCCCATGGAATCTTTCCTATCCAACTACAGAAGCAGTTCTTCCCTTCAAATCTCACTTCACATGTGGGCTGGAGGCATCCTTTTAAAAGGGCTCCAGACGCTGCCCTGGTGGTGCAGAGGATGCCTGGAGAAAGCTTCTTCTGGACTTAGAGCTTGGCTCCCTTACCCCCTGGAAGGAGAAAAAAAGCAGCATCAAAGGTCTCCAAATTAGTTCCGCTTTTCTGGGGGGAGTGTTCATCTGAGTCGGCTAAGGGACGTGATCAACTACAGTCCACTCTAGTCCAGAATCATTGGTTCTGTTTCACTTAACAACCGCTGGAAGAACACGCCCCCAAATATGGCTGGCAGTACTCAGCTATCACTACCCAGCCCTTAGAGGCTTCCCTGGTGGCTCAGTGGTAAATAATCCATCTACCAATGTGGAAGACACAGTTCCACCCCAGGGTTGGGAAGATCCCCTGGAGGAAATGGCAGTCCACTTCAGTATTCTTGCCTGGAGAATCCCATGGATAGAGGAGCCTGGCGGGCTCCTCTGTGGGGTCACAAAAAAGCTGTTCACGACTTGCGGACTAAACCACCACCACCACCCAGCCCTTCAGACCCAAGAGCACAGGGAAGTACCTTGTCTGACCATTAGGTGTCACTGTTGCACACAACTTGTATTGACCTGGAGTCCAGGCGCTTGACCTCGCTCCGGCTTCAGCTATCCAGCGGCACCCAGCCTGAGGCCAGAAATCAGTAAACCGTGCGTAAGTTTATAGAATATAGGTAAAACTCATTATCTTGCACTCTGACAGTTACATTTCTTTGTTAGTGGAAGATATAAGAGCTGTGGGTATCACGAACTACTGAAAAGGAAAATAAATTTTATTTTTACGTTGTAGTTTTAAATTCGTTGTAAACTAGTTTGAATACACAGAAAATTGCACAGACTATTATGAGAAACAATTGAGTTGTAATATCTTGCCATGTTTTTTTCCGTGTTTATTTTAAAGAAATGAAATACTGAAGACACAGTTCTCTGGTTCTCCAGAGATAATACTATCTTAAATTTGGTGTTTATCATTCCTGTGTATTTCTATGCCACCACTGTATTTATATGTACTCATAAACATTATAAATATCATTCTGTGTGTTTTCAATTTTTATGTAAATGTTACCATCCACACTATGTGTATTGTTTTGCAAGTTGCTTTTACAACCTCAGTCATTTCAGAGGTTTGTTCATGTTGATATAAATAGCTCTCGTTTATTTATTTGAATCACTTTATTGTATTCGATTGCATCTCTACAACAGTTTATAAAATTATTGGCTGATTTCAATTTTTTGCTCATTGCAGCAAATGTTACGATGATAATTTAAAAACAACTTTATTTAGGTATAACTTGCATACCAAATAGTTTACCGACTTTCAGTGTACAAATTTAGTGCCTGTAAGTAAATTTACCAGGTTGTGCCACTATGACTATAAATCAGGTTTCAAATACTTTGCTGTCATTCCAACAGGGCGCCCTGCCTGTTTACCATAAATTCCCAGACTCAGGACGGCCAGGCAACTGCTGTTGTATTTTCTGTGCGGTGTGCTCATGGGCAAGAGAGTTTCTCCCACGAAGGGTGGCACCGCAAAGGCCATGAGCATGCGTATTTCGATTCTCACATTTTGCCTTCTTTTTCTTGTGTGGTTGAATCAATTTACACTCTTACCAGTGGTGTGTACACTTTTTCTTTGTCTATGTTCTTTAATTTTGTTCTTTTCTTTGCCAATCTGATTTGTGGAATCATTTTGTTGTTTTAATTTGCATTTTCCTAATTTCTCTCTTTTGGTACTTATTGACCTTTTGAATTTCCTCTTCTATAAATTGCCTATTCATATTCTTTGGTCATCTTCTAACGTATTGTCCTTTCCTACTTATGTGTAGCCGTCCCTTATATATGTGTGTGTGTAATATTTTTTTTTTTCCATTACATGCTTTGGAAATATCTTCTCCAAATCTGTGGCTTACTTCAACTCTAGGGATTTTTGTTGAAAGAAGTTGTAAATTTTTTTGGGGGGGGCGGGAGCTGTGCTGGGTCTTCAGTGCGGCAAGTGGGCTTCTCCAGTTGCAGTGCTTGGGCTTAGCTGCCCCACCGCCTGTGGCATCTTTGTTCCCCAACCAGGGATTGTACTCTTGTCCCCTGAGTTGGAAAAGTCAGATTCCTTACCACTGGACCACCAGGGAAGTTCCAAAAGTTGTACGTGATTATGTAGTCAAATTTATCAAGTTTGGTAAGGGTGTGTGAGTTTTGCATCTTATAAGAAATATCTTCCTACCCCGAGATCACCAAAATATCTTTCTATATTTTCTTCTAAAAGTTTTAAAACTTTACATTTCACTTTAGATTTTCTTTTTTTTTCTCTTTAGGTCTTTAGTCCACCTGTACTTGGTTTTTGTGTGTGGCAAGGAATTTTTTTCTCCATATAGACTCCTTTTCCTCTTTCAAATCACATCCCATGTCGAGTTTCTGTTTTTGGGCCTCTCTAGTCTGTTCGTCTGGGCCTGCGCCTATACTTAGCATCTCCGTTATTACAGCTTGAGAGCAAGTCCCGATATTTGGAATGTTACCAGGCTCTATAAGGGCACAGATCAATGACCACTGTGCTAACTTCTATATTCCCAGCATCTAAAGCTCTAGCATGTAGAAGGTGTTCAATAAGGATTTATTGGATGAATGAATGGTGGTAGGGCAAGTCTCTTTTCTCCTTTTTCTTCAGGAGAGTCTTCGCTATCTTTGGTTCTTAATAGTTCTGGATAAATGTTGAGATCAACTTGTCAAGTCCCACAGAAAACTTTAATGGAAATTTTATCAGAATTGCTTTGAATTGATAGACTTGTAGAATAGTTCATGGAGTACTGAATCTTTCCATCTAGGAACATGGCATATATCTAGATTTACTTAGGTTGTCTTTTATTTCCTTTAGTAATAATTTGCAATTTTCTCTACAAAGGTGTGGGTGCATACACTATTGAAATTATTCCTGAACACCTTGTAGTCTTTATCGTTATTATAAATGGATTCTTTTTTCTTTCCATTTTCCCATAGTCTATTCTTGGTGTATTTATTTTTGTATAAATAAATCTTGAATTCCCTGAATGCTTTGTTGACATCTATTGCGAAGATTCAATTTTCCCCTTTAATTGGTTCATGTGTATTTCTTTTTTTATTTGGCCACACCACATGGCTGGTGGGAAGTTAATTCCCTGACCAGGGATTGAACCAGTGTCCCCTGGTTCACCAAGTTAAAAAGTCACCAAGTCCTAACCACTGGCCAGCCAGGGACTTCCCATGTGAGTTTCTTTTATAATATTAATGTTGAGTCATCTCTGCATGTGGGAGAGCCGGTTAATTTTCTCTGTTAACTGTGGAGCAGTGTGGAAGTTTCTGTAGTGACGGAAATGTTCTGTTTTGTTTAAGAGAGTAGTTACTACCCGTGTGTGGCTACTGAGTGTTTGCAATGTGGCTAGTGCGGCCGAGGAAGTGAACTTTAAATTTTGTTTTGTTTGCTAATTTAATTCTAAATTTAAGTGGCCACACGTGGCTCACAGCTGCTGTCCTGCATAAAGTCCAGTTGTGAGCCTGATGCTGGCCAGCTTGTGATGCTCCTCGGGGCTTATCGCTTGTGTTCTCCTCCCTTGAATGGGCTGTTTGGGAAATGTGATAAAGACTATGCAAGACCGTTGCTTCCCCGTCCTTGTTCAGTCACTCAGTTGTGTCTGACTCTTTGCGACCCCACAGACTGCAACACACCAGGCTTCCCTGTCCTTCACTAACTCCTGGAGCTTGCTCAAATTCATGTCCATTGAGTCAGTGATGCCATCTAACCATCTCATCCTCTTCTCCTCCTGCTCTCAATCTTTCCCAGCATCAGGGATCTTTTCCAAGGAGTTGGGCTTTCTGTGGGGAAATATAAAGAAGCAGCTGAACCCAAATCATGATGCAGTGAAAAGTCACATGACGGCCAGAGCAGCCTCCACCCCAGACTTTTCTGCTTCAGGAAGCAGAAGCAAGCTTCTTCTCACAAGCAGGGGAATGGTGCCCCACCGCACATTACCAGATGGACAATGCAGATATCCATATCCTGAGTGCAATGCCTTAATGCTAAGTGTTCTTGGGAAAATACTGCACAGGTGTATTCCACTGTTAAGGGGATGCATATTCACTATAGACAACAAGGACATCCATATTCGCTATAGAAAACAAGGAGGTACATATTCACTACAGACAACAAGGAGATACATATTCACTACAGACAACAAGGAGATACATATTCGCTATAGACAACAAGGAGATACATATTCACTAGACAACAAAGAGATACAGAAAAACGACCAGGAAAAAAATCAAATCAACTACATAACATTTTGGTGTATTTCCTTCTGATATGCTCTCAATACTTTTTGTTGCTACTGTTGGTTTGCAGATATATAGTTGAGATCATCCTCCAGATACAACTAAAAATTGTATTCTTTCCTATAATATTATAACGAGCAATTGCTCATCTTATTACATGTTTTGTAAACATCATTTGTTAGACAGACTATAATTTTCTTTATTGCACATTATTTATTTGTCTTTTGCTATCAATATACATATCTTTGGCATAAAACTTTTATATACAGTTGAATTACTAGGTGCAAGTTAAGAAATAGATATGCTGAGGCCTATTGTCCAGTTCCTGGAGAAGGAAATGGCAACCCACTCCAACATATCATGGAAATCCCATGGACAAAGGAGCCTGATGGGCTACAGTCCATGGGGTTGCAAAGAGTCGGACACGACTGAGTGACTAAGCAAAGCTGCCTTGAGGCCCTGCAGAGGGATAATAAATATTACTATTACTATTGTTGTTATTAGGCTTTAATGAGCAGTTAAAGGCTGGGTGGGAGGCCTCTTGCTAAAAGCCTTTATCTTCTGCAGTGGAAAAACTGACACAGCTGAAGAGTTGATTGAGGACCTGATAGACACGAACTCCTCAGCCAAGGCAGGTCGGTCAGGCTGCTAAGGGCGTTGCCCTGGCTGGGAACACATGACCCGTGAGCATGTGATGGGGACATCTGGACAGACGCCTCTAAGGATGTTGGCTCCACAGATTCCCTGAGCCTCGGAGCTGGCGGAAGTGGCCCGTTGCCAGGAAGAGGTGGCCCTGCCCTGTGCAGGAAGACGCTGCAGGGCGGCAGGAGGGCCCCCTCGGAGCCGCCCTCATCTCCTCTCCTGGCTGCCAGTTCAATTCCAGCACACAGACTGAATCTGATCAAGTAGGAAAATGATTATATTCCCGAGGAGCTGGGAGAGTCAGAAAGCACTACAGACAGGAGCCAGGGGCATCTCTCTGGAATTGGATTTTGAGGGCCTTGATCAAAGCAGGATGGAATATAAGATTGGATAAAAAGGAATTCATCAATTTGGGGTGCATTACTGGACATGGGGTTTAACACCCTGGTAAGGCCTCCAGAGGTGGGGAAAACTGCTGAGGTGGCTGTTTGAAGCTGAAGCAGCCAGCACTGAGTGAGGTGAACAGGCCTGAGTTGCCCTAACAGATGGTGAAGGAAGGAATGGAGATAGGGGGGAATCGCCATGCTGGACAGGGTGTCCTAGGTGAGGCTGAAGACTTATGGAGGAGATACTCCAGGAGGGGCCATCAGGAATGTGTGGGGAGAGGGAGTCAGCACCTCCAGGAGATTCGTGTGTGCTTTCTGCAGCTGCCCAGGGTTGGTGGTAAAAGGGTGGCACAGAGCAGGGCTCATTAATAGCCATTTCCATCCCTGGATTGGGAAGAGCCCCTGGAAGAGGGCACAGCAACCCACTCCAGTATCCTTGCCTGGAGAATCCCATGGATGGTGGAGCCTGGTGGGCTACAGCCCATAGGGTCACAGAGAGTTGGACATGACTGAAAAGACTTAGCACACATGCATATTACTGGGCTTTGATGACAGGAAGACAAGTGACCATGCAGAACTTCCATAATGGGCTCCACCAGACCCCTCAAGTCATGGGATTGAATGAACCACCCTCAGTTCATTTTAGGTTGGAGATGGTCCACCCAGAATCAAGCCCAAGCAGGATCAGATGCCCACAGGGCTGGGAAATGAGGGGTGAAGAAGTGGCTGCACTTCCCAAGACCACTAATGACACCAGGGGTTATGTGCTTCTCTTTCCCCTAACTTTGGGCTCTGCAGGGCCAGAAATGGGGAGCCTTCTTGCCAGAGTGCACGGCCAGGCCCACTGAACTATAGATACCGTGGTGGCACCCACAACCCTTGTGTCCAGCAACCAGTGCATGAGGGTCATGGTCATGGTCATTGGAAGGAGGCTGGGCTGCTTCTTAAAAAATGGGGACAGGGAGGCATATGTGAGGAGCCCAGGTGATTGGCTTGGCCTCTGGCTACCTGCTTCCCTGTGGCTCGTAGTAGACAATGCTGTCCTGGGCTGCGTGGATAGTGGTTGGCCGGACTCAGAACCCTCAGGGAACAAGGTTTGGGTTATATCCAGGATGCCCCAAAGACCAGCGGAGGGTGAGGGGAAACTGGAATGGGCAGAGGACAAGGGAGGCAGTGAGTATGGGTTGTGGCCCTGAGACCAGCTGCAGTGACGGGAGCTGGAGTTGGACCACCTCCCTCCCTCCACAGGAAGAGGCCCACAGACCCCTGGAGGTGTTGGCCCCTAGACCCACGTGGAGAGATGAGGTAGATCCATGAGGCATGTGGCTGGACCGTGACGGCCACGAATACTGACTGTCCAGATGTCCCGCTGCCACCAGGCCCTAGCTGCTGCCCTCTGCAGATCCATCATGGCATCTCTGCTGAGGCTTCCAGCCACTGATGGAGCCCAGGGGTGCCGGGTGAGGCCCCTCCTATGCAGACATGGGCTCCTCTGCTTTCCTCGGATAGGTCGCTAGAGCTGATGACTCCCCACCACCCCAGCTGGAAGGAACTGCCTTAGATGTGTGCTGGGGTCCCAGTCTGTCTGCCCAGTCCTTCGCCTCTCCCCCTGCAACCCTGGGGCTCAGGCCCACCTCCAGCTCTACAGGCCTCCCCCAACCCCATCTCGCCTCTCTAATCTCGCCTCACCGTGTCTGCTTCCTGGAGGCTGGGAACTAACAGAGAGGCCCTTCGGATGTAAAGCCTTCACTGCTGGGTCATGTCTCAAGGGGTTTAGGGTCTACAGAGAAGTTTAAAAATGTTTAGAACAAAAGGCAGCCTTTAAAAAAAATCAGCTATGGAAATGCAGTATATTGTTCTCATTTTGTCTTATTTGCCACAGATCGCTGAAGGAATGGGTGTGGGCTGGGAGTGGCTTGAAGTCTGGGGTAAGGGAGCCACCGGAATAAACATCCCTCTTCGGGGCTCTTCTGTTTCCCTGGCTTGTTGCTGTTCCTCCCGATGAGCCTGTAAACTCAGTGTGTGTGCTCACACTGTGTGGAGTTGTGAGTTTTTTCTTTTTTCTTTGTTTTTCCATTAGTGCTTTGTGAAGAGGGGTAGGGATGGGACTCACACAAGGTTAAATGCCTTAGCCCAGCCAATGTAGGTGGTCGGCAAAGGCTGGGGGGACTTCGTTCTCAGGCCCTGGAGGTGATGGCTTCACGTGGACTTGCAAGCAGCGCCTTCCGAGGTGTGGAGGAGCCCAGACCCCTCCGTGGAGCCGTCGCTTCCTCCACTCCACGTCCGTTTCCTGTGATCGGCATCCTAGGTGCTTTTGAAGCCTGCTGGACCACATCTATGCTGTCTTGTGGAATCAATCACAACTTAAGTCCTCTGCTCGAAGAGTTGCTTTTGAACTCTGGAAATATCAGCCCTGTCAGAAACTATTTCTGAAGGGAAAACTGAAAACAGCTTAAACTCCTCTCTCTGAAGTTTTTTCCGGGTGAGCGATGTTTTCAAGTCAAAAACGTTCCCTTATAATTATGCCTCTGTGTGCATTCGTGCTTTTCTGCTGCTTGACTTCCATTCTGTTTATTCAGCAGTCAGGAGCCGTGCCGCCTGGGGCTGGGCGGATGGAAGATGTTCTCATGATGCGCTTAGAAAGCAAGAAGGGGGGGTCCAAGGGGAGAAGCCACGCGTGTGCTGAGTCCCTCACACCCCAGCTCAGCAGTCAAGGAGGGAGGCATCCTTCTGAGATAGCCTCGCTCTCCCCTCCTTATTAAAGAGAACATTGAAAGACAGCGAGAAAGAAGCAACACCGTGTCAGATTTAGGAATCCATCCAACTTAGTATCAGCGGGCGCTGAGCAAATCAAGAAGCAAGGAGTATGGGATTGGAGAGCCCCCCTCCAGCCTTTCGGGTGCAGTGACCCCAGAGTGTTTCCCTTGCCAGTTTCCCTCTCCACCCTCCTCAATCTCACAACCGAAACCCGCTCTAAAGAGACTGACAGCTGATTTTTGGAGCACTCTGGAGCACGTCTTGACTGGTGAGGTTCTCCACTGTTTCACAGAAGTAGAAGCCAGAAAAGCCAGTTCACAGTTCTTCAGTGAAGGAAATGGTTGCTGACATTTAGAAGTGTATTTTCGGGACTTCCCTGGCAGTCCAGTGGTTAAGATTCCATGCTTCCAATGGAGGGGGCACCGGTACAATCCCTGGTTGGGGAACTAAAATTCAACATGACCCATGGCGCAGCCAAAAAAAAAAAAACAACCCAAAAAACTACTAGAACCATATTCTCTTGAGTTTGAGCACAGGCTACCAAGGGGAGAACATGAAGCTAAGATATGACAAGACCACTCTCAAAGCAGGCACGTGACAGGCAGTGCAGGAACGTGAGAGATCCCCAGGGCCAGGTGGGCTCAGGGGAGACCATAACGCCGGGCCTGTGTCTCTAGAACCAGAATAAGCCTTGGCACATAGGACTGCGTGTTTTGAATGAATACAAAATTTTCTAAAATAAGGTTTAACTCAGTAGAAGCATCTGATGGTTGTTGAGGAAGTGTCGTCATAAAATGTTACATAGTGAGTATAACCAGAGGTATTAATTTTATATACAAGAAAATTACTAGAATTAAATAGTTTAATGAAA
Organism: Bos indicus x Bos taurus; assembly: GCF_003369695.1. Lineage (NCBI taxonomy): Eukaryota > Metazoa > Chordata > Mammalia > Artiodactyla > Bovidae > Bos > Bos indicus x Bos taurus. The sequence goes on along the minus strand of NC_040084.1, from coordinate 86,657,146 downwards.
AGGCAGTCACCCTGGGAGGACGTCTGTTTGTTCTGCAGAATTTGAGCTGCCAGAGGCTGTACCCTGGGGATGCCCGCCCCAATGCTGCATCCCTTTGTGGGACACCGGCTGCTGGCTGCATGGGATTGAGCACCACCAGGACAGGTCAGCTCTTCCCTCCCTCACAAAGAATGGCCCTTAGCAGGGACCACGGGAGCCGAGGTCCTAAGACAGCGCTGATCTTGGGGGTACAGTTCTCCAGCCGCTTCCACAGTGTGTTCACAGGTGCTGATCTCATGCTGAGCTCCCTAGAATGAATGAGGACATGACGCTACTCAGCACAGGTTGTTCTCATCTTTCTCAGCATTAATTCAATGGTGTCAGTGGACTGAGAAGAACACCAACCAGGTATCTTGGTCACCTGATAGATGGTGACAGCTTTCAGAGAAACTGATATATATACTACTATGAACTTGTAAATAAAACACAAGTTAGCGACAGTATCAATAATGGAAATTCTCACATAAGATGATGTTTGTGAGTCCTTAGCTTCAGATGTGACAAGGTACCACCTTATACCTGATCATTGCAAGAGGGCACCTAGTTGGTACTTGTGTTTCTGCTTTTCCCCTTATTTGTCTTTCTCATGAGTGTTTGTTCATTACTTTTCATCTCAAAGTATTAGAGGTTTCCTCCCCCAAAGTTTCTTTTAAGACACATTCATTATTTTAATTTAATATGTATTGTTTTAATACAATGAAATGCACTCACATTAATTGTGTGATTTTTATATAGAAAGTTCCCAATTTTTAAATGAGTTTTGACAAATGGATACATTTGAACTGACTCATTGGGAAAGACCCTGATGCTGGGAAAGATTGAAGGCTGGAGGAGAAGGGGATGGATGATATAGTATGAGATGGTTGGATGGTATCACCGACTTGATGGATGTGAGTTTGAGCAAGGTCCAGGAGTTGGTGATGGACAGGGGAGCCTGGCATGCTGCAGTCCATGGGGTTGCAAAGAGTTGGACACAACTGAGCGGCTGAATTGACTGTCTGGCTTCTTTCACTCAGTGTAACACATGTATGATTCATCTACATTGTGGTGTCAGTATTTGTTCCTTTTTAATCATTCCAATGTGTAGACAGATGACATCTGTTTGTCCCTTCACCTACTGATGGGTGTGTGCGTTGTTCCCAGTTTGGGGCTATAATGAATAATTCTGCTGTCAACATTTACGTTCAAGTCTGTACATGGACTTCCGTTTTTATTTCCTTGGGCAAGTTAACCCCAAAGCTTCCATGGCTCATTATTGTCTATCAAATTAAGTACACTCTCAATCATCATCAACAGAATTGTTCAAATTATCTTTCTTGTCTTATCTTCCCAACCTGTACTTACCTTTCAGGCAAGCGAGGTTCCCTGTGGATCATTGCAGTCTCTGTAGCTTCTAGATTCCTACAGAAATGTGTATTTGGAATGTCTTCTCACCTCTGTCAGATTCTCACCTGCCATGAATCCCATTTCAAATGCCTCCCTTTCATAAGTCGTCTTTGAATTGACCAGTAGAAGTCATCTCTCCCATCACTGAACCTTGTGCCTCTCTGTACAGCACTTGCCTTATAATTATAGTCAATTCTTGTTATTTATGGTAGTTGTATTCTTTGAAGTCTCCACAAACACTGAAATTGTCAATACATAATCGTTGCTCCTAGGGGAATACAGGGTTAGGTTCCCATGAGGCTCTGGTCACAGTGTTTTCATCAACCAATCAATGTGTGACCTTACTTTTACTGCGTGTTTTTCATATATATGGTTAACTTGTTGACGTTGACGCCCCCGGTAGCAGCACTGTTTGACTCGCTCATGCCCGGATGAAACTTGCCTGATACACCGTCTTCTTCACAGGCACATGCTGGGCTTGAACTCAGGAACACTAGACAGCGTTGTGTTTGAGGGGTCACTGTAAACAATAAAAAGCACAAAAATGCAAAACCTGTGGCACTAAATAGTCCGCAAAAAAAGGACAGGTGTTTGTAGTAGGAGAGCTGAAACAAGAAGGCGGGGTCCTCACGTTGTCTGTCTGACCTGAGCCTGAGCATCACGAGACCCAGCACCGTCACCGTTCTGTTCATGCCCGTGAATGACTATAGTGAGGAGGCAAATCCACAAGTGAAAAACAGTGAATTCATTTTGGTTGTGGTTGCACTGGGTCTTTGCTGCTGCGCATGGTCTCTAGGGTGCATGGGTTTCAGTAGTCGTGGCTTGCAGGCTCAGCTGCTCTGCCGCAGGTGGAATCTTCTTCGGACCAGGGATCGAAGCTGTTGTCCCCTGTGCTGGCAGGAAGATCCCATCCACTGTACAACCAGGGAGTTCCCCAATTCACAAATTTTATGGAATTCTGAGAATAACAAGGATTGACTGTACTTATTTCCTTCCTGTAAGCTCTAAGATGGTGACTTTATCTGCCATGCTGTCTAACACAATGCCTCGCCTATGGGAGGAATGTGATATTGAGATGCACTTGGTGGGGACATGATAGAAAAATAAAGTTACATGAGGTTACCAAATTTATCAGGTCACTTAAAATTCATTGCACACTTCTGTGTGCCAGGCTCACGTGGGGAGCAGGTACATAGTGATGAACAAAACAAGAGATCCTGTCTTCACTCGTAGGAGTCAAATTAGGAAGATGAGCAAAAGACGGAGGAGTAGCAGAAGTTCAAATGTGAAATTCCTCCTCAGATGGAAAGAAGATTTCCAAAGATTGAGAGCCAGAATAAATAGCTGACTTGGAATAAACAGGAATACAAATTGCTCTGCAGATCCCTGGAGAGCCTAAGGCAGCACACTGCAGTGGTTAAAAGCACTGAGACTGCTTGGTTTTTAATATTGGCCAGGACTTCCCTGGTGGCTCAGATGGTAAAGTGTCTGCCTACAGTGTGGAAGACCCAGCTTCAATCCCTGGGTCAGGAAGATCTCCTGGAGAAGGAAATGGCAACCCACTTCAGTATTCTTGCCTGGAAAATCCCATGGACAGAGGAGTCTGGCAGGCTACAGTCCATGGGGTCGCAAAGAGTCAGACACGACTGGGCGACTTAACTTTCACTTTCATGAGTCCTATTAGCTGTGGGAGAGTTACTTAACCTTTCTTTGCCTCAAGTCTTCTTTTGTAAGTGGAAATATCATGTCATCTGCCTCTTTGTGTTGTTATGAAGATCACATGAGTTAATATTTGAGAAGCATCTAGAAAGTGAAAGAAAGTGAAAGTTGCTTAGTCGTGTCCGACTCTTTGTGACCCCTGGGACTATACAGTCCATGGAATTCTCCAGGCCAGAACACTGGAGTGGGTAGCCATTCCCTTCTCCAGGGGATCTTCCCAACCCAGGGATCAAACCTAGGTCTCCTACATTGCCGGTGGATTCTTTACCAGCTGAGCCACCAGGGAAGCCCAAGAATACTGGAGTGGGTAGCCCATCCCTTCTCCAGCAGATCTTCCCAACCCAGGAATTGAACTGGGGTCTCCTGAATTGCAGGCAGATTCTTTACCAACTGAACTATCAGGGAAGCCCTGAAATGCATTTAGAACAGTGCCTAATAATGTAGTAAAAAGCAGATGTTAATTGTTCTTTTAAAAACTACACAGTGGTGACCCCCTCGGATTCTGCAACTCACCCACGCGCTGTCCACTGCGTCGCGTGTAGTCCTCTGCTGGCCACAGGAGGCGGTCCTAAGATGGCAGAGGAATAGGACAGGGAGACCACTTTCTCCCCCACAAATTCATCAAAAGAACATTTAAACGCTGAGTAAATTCCCAAAACAACTTCTGAATGCCGGCAGAGGACATCAGGCACCCAGAAAAGTAGCCCATTGTCTTCGAAAGGAGGTAGGAAAAATATAAAAGACAAAAAAAGAGACAAAAGAGGTAGGGACGGAGCTCCGTCCCGGGAAGGGAGTCTTAAAAAGAGAGAAGTTTCCAAACACCATTAAACACTCTCACTGCCAAGTCTGTGGTGAGCCTTGGAAGCACAGAGGGCAACATAATAGGGAGGGAAAATAAGTAAATAATTAAAACCCACAGATTATGAGCCCAATGGTTACTCCCCCAGCGGAGAAGCAGCGCAGATGCCGGCACCCGCCACTAGCGAGTGGGGGCTGGGCAGGGAGGCGCGGGCTGCATTGCTTAGAGTAAGGATTGGGCCTGAATGCCCTGAGGGTAATCAGAGCGAACTAATTTGGCTAGCAAACCAGACTGTGGGATAGCTACCACGCGAAAAGCCCTAAGACACCGCCAGGCCCACGCAAAGAACAAAGGGCTGAACAGAACTAGCTGGCTGCAGACCATCCCCCTCCGGTGACAGGCAGCCAGAGCCAGAAGGGGGCAATAGCAGCCCCAGAGAGACATTATCTACCTAACTGCAAGCAGGCTTCTTTGCTAAGACTTCTTGGGGTTCTGGACAGTCATCATCCACCTGAGAAGGTGCGCCGGTTGTACACCCAGAAAACCAAGTGGCAGGAACGGGAGAGGCAATAAATCGCAGTGACCGCACTCGCCAAACACCCCATCACCCTAGCTGCTCAGAGCTGGGAAGGGCACAAAACGCAGGCCCAATGGAGTCTGCGCCTCTGAGGACTACCCAAGTGCCTGAACCTGAGCGGCTTAGACCTGGGAGGTGCATGCAGCCCAGGGTCGGCCTCGGATGGTTCCCGGTGGAGCAACCTAGAGCCTAAGCTGTGTGGGCAGGGAGGGTGCATGCGCTGTGAGCAGAGGCAGGCCCAGTGTGGCTGAGACACTATGAGCACATGGCAGTGTTGTCTGCAGCGTCCCTCCCCACCCCCACAGTGTGACTGAACAAGTGAGCCCCCTCCCCGCCCCCAAAAAAGTGTCCACCACCACCCACCTTGTGTCAGGGCAGAAATCAGACACTGAAGAGAACAGCAAACAGAAGAAACTAAAACTGAAGGAACTGCCTTGGAAGTGACAGGTGCAGTAGATTAAAACCCTGTAGTTAGTACTGACTACATAGGAAGGGGCCTATATATCTTGAGAAATATAAGCCCGACCAAGGAACTATCCAAAAATGAACTGACCCCATACTGCGCACAACAACACCAGAGAGAGTCCTAGATGTATTTTCACTATTTTTACGATCATCCTTTTCTTTTTTTTTTTAACTTAAAAAAAAATTTAAGTCCTCTAGTACTCCTTTTGGAGAAGGCAATGGCACCTCACTCCAGTACTCTTGCCTGGAAAATCACATGGATGGAAGAGCCTGGTAGGCTGCAGTCCATGGGGTCGATAAAAGTCGGACATGACTGAGCAACTTCACTTTCACTTTTCACTTTCCTGCATTGGAGAAGGAAATGGCAACCCACTCCAGTGTTCTTGCCTGGAGAATCCCAGGGATGGGGGAGCCTGGTGGGCTGCCATCTATGGGGTTGCACAGAGTCGGACATGACTGAAGCAACTTAGCTGTATTACTCCTTTAATTTTCATTTTTATAACCTACTATTGCTTTTTTTAAAAAAGACTATTTTTTAAAGCAAACTTCATATATATATATATTTTAACAACTTTTGTGACTTTTTTTTTCCTTCTTCTTCTTCTTTTCTTTAATATTGTATTTTTGAAAATCCAACCTCTACTCTAGAATTTTAATCTTTGCTTTTTGGTATTTGTTATCAATTTTGTACCTTTAAGAACCCAATCTTCAGTACCCATTTTTACTTGGGAGTGAGATTACTGGCTTGACTGCTCTCTCTGCCTTTGGACTCTCCTTTTTCTCCACCAGGTTGCCTCTGTCTCCTTCCTCCCCCCTCTCTTCTCTACCCAACTCTGTGAATCTCTGTGTGTTCCGGATGGTAGAGAACACGTAGGGAACTGATTACTGGCTGGATCTGTCTCTCTCCTTTTCATTCCCCCCTTTTATCCTCCTGGCCACCTCTGTCTCCTTCCTCCCTCTTCTCTTCTCTGTATAACTCCATGAACATCTCTGAGCAGTCCAGATTGCAGAGCACACACAAGGAAGTGACTACTGGCTACCTTGCTCACTCCTCTTTTGATTCCACCTCATCTCATTCGGGTCACCTATAACTCCCTCCTCCCTCTTCTCTTCTCCATGTAACTCTGTGAACCTCTCTGGGTGTCCCTCACTGTGGAGAAACTTTTCATCTTTAACCTAGATGTTTGATCAACAGTGCTGTATAGAAGGAGAAGTCTTGAGACTACTGTAAAAAGACTGAAAACCAGAAGCAGGAGGCTTAAGTCCAAATCCTGAGAACATCAGAGAACACCTGACTCCAGGGAACATTAATCAATAGGAGCTCATCACATGCCTCCATACCTACACTGAAACCAAGCACCACCCAAGGGCCAACAAGTTCAGAGCAAGACATACCACGCAAATTCTCCAGCAACACAGGAACACAGCCCTGAGCTTCAATATATAGGCTGCCCAAAGTTACTCCAAAACCATTGATATCTCATAACTTGTTACTAGACACTTCATTGCACTCCAGAAAGAAGAAATCCAGCTCTACCCACCAGAACACCAACACAAGCTTCCCTAACCAAGAAACCTTGAAAAGCCACCAATACAACCCCACCCACAGCGAGGAACTCCATAATAAAGAGAATTCCACAAACTGTCAGAATACAGAAAGGCCACCCCAAACTCAGCAATATAAACAAGATGCAGAGACAGAGGAATACCCCGCAGGTAAAGGAACAGGATAAATGCCCACCAAACCAAACAAAAGAGGAAGAGATAGGGAATCTACCTGATAAAGAATTCCAAATAATGATAGTGAAAATGATCCAAAATCTTGAAATAAAAATGGAATCACAGATAAATAGCCTGGAGACAAGGATTGAGAAAAATGCAAGAAAGGTTTAACAAGGACTTAGAAGAAATAAAAAAGAGTCAATATATAATGAATAATGCAATAAATGAGATCAAAAACACTCTGGAGGCAACAAAGAGTAGAATAATGGAGGCAGAAGATAGGATTAGTGAAATAGAAAATAGAATGGTAGAAATAAATGAATCAGAGAGGAAAAAAGAAAAACGAATTAAAAGAAACGAGGACAATCTCAGAGACCTCCAGGACAATATTAAATGCTCCAACATTCGAATCATAGGAGTCCCAGAAGAAGAAGACAAATAGAAAGACTATGAGAAAATACTTGAGGAGATAATAGTTGAAAACTTCCCTAAAATGGGGAAGGAAATAATCACCCAAGTTCAAGAAACCCAGAGAGTCCCAAACAGGATAAACCCAAGGCAAAACACCCCAAGATGCATATTAATCAAATTAACAAAGATCAAACACAAAGAAGAAATATTAAAAGCAGCAAGGGAAAAACAACAAATAACACACAAGAGGATTTCCATAAGGATAACAGCTGATCTTTCAATAGAAACTCTTCAGGCCAGGAGGGAATGGCAAGACATACTTGAAGTGATGAAAGAAAATAACCTACAGCCCAGATTACTGTACCCAGCAAGGATCTCATTCAAATATGAAGGAGAAATCAAAAGCTTTGCAGACAAGCAAAAGCTGAGAGAATTCAGCACTACCAAACCAGCTCTCAAACAAATGCTAAAGGATATTCTCTAGACAGGAGACACAAAAATGGTGTATAAACTCGAACCCAAAACAGTAAAGTAAATGGCAACGGGATCATACTTATCAATAATTACCTTAAACGTAAATGGGTTGAATGCCCCAACCAAAAGACAAAGACTGGCTGAATGGATACAAAAACAAGACCCCTATATATGTTGTCTACAAGAGACCCACCTCAAAACAGGGGACACATACAGACTGAAAGTGAAGGGCTGGAAAAGGATATTCCATGCAAATAGAGATCAAAAGAAAGCAGGAGTAGCAATACTCATATAAGATAAAATAGACTTTAAAACAAAGGCTGTGAAGAGACAAAGGACACTACATAATGATCAAAGGATCAATCCAAGAAGAAGATATAATAATTATAAATATATTTGCACCCAACATAGGAGCACCACAATATGTAAGACAAATGCTAACAAGTATGAAAGGGGAGGAGAAGGCAATGGCAACCCACTCCAGTGTTCTTGCCTGGAGAATCCCAGGGATGGGGGAGCCTGGTGGGCTGCCTTCTATGCGGTTGCACAGAGTTGGACACGACTGAAGTGATGTAGCAGCAGCATGAAAGGGGAAATTAACAATAACACAATCATAGTGGGAGACTTTAATACCCCACTCACACCTATGGATAGATCAACTAAACAGAAAATTAACAAAGAAACACAAACTTTAAATGATACAATAGACCAGTTAGACCTAATTGATATCTATAGGACATTTCACCCCAAAACAATGAATTTCACATTTTTCTCAAGCACACACAGAACCTTCTCCAGGATAGATCACATCCTGGGCCATAAATCTAGCCTTGGTAAATTCAAAAAAACTGAAATAATTCCAAGCATCTTTTCTGACCACAATGCAGTAAGATTAGATCTCAATTACAGGAGAAAAACTATTAAAAATTCCAACATATGGAGGCTGAACAACACGCTTCTGAATAACCAACAAATCACAGAAGAAGTCAAAAAAGAAATCAAAATATGCATAGAAACGAATGAAAATGAAAACACACAACCCCAAACCTGTGGAACACTGTAAAAGCAGTGCTAAGGGGAAAGTTCATAGCAATACAGGCATACCTCAAGAAACAAGAAAAACGTCAAATAAATAACCTAACTCTACACTTAAAGCAACTAGAAAAGGAAGAAATGAAGAACCCCAGGGTTAGTAGAAGGAAAGAAATCTTAAAAACTAGGGCAGAAATAAATGCAAAAGAAACAAAGGAGACCATAGCAAAAATCAACAAAGCCAAAAGCTTTATCTTTGAAAGGATAAATAAAATTGACAAACCATTAGCCAGACTCATCAAGAAACAAAGGGAGAAAAACCAAATCAATAAAATTAGAAATGAAAATGGAGAGATCACAAGAGACAACACACAAATACAAAGGATCATAAGAGACTACTATCAGCAATTATATGCCAATAAAATGGACAATGTGGAAGAAATGGACAAATTCTTAGAAAAGTGCAACTTTCCAAAACTGAACTAGGAAGAAATAGAAAATCTTAACAGACCCATCACAAGCACAGAAATTGAAACTGTAATCAGAAATCTTCCAGCAAACAAAAGCCCAGGTTCAGACGGCTTCGCAGCTGAATTCTACCAAAAATTTAGAGAAGAGCTAACACCTATCCTACTCAAACACTTCCAGAAAATTGCAGAGGAAGGTAAACTTTCAAACTCATTCTATGAGGCCACCATCACCCTAATACCAAAACCTGACAAAGATAGCACAAAAAAAGAAAACTACAGGCCAATATCACTGATGAACATAGATGCAAAAATCCTTAACAAAATTCTAGCAATCAGAATCCAACAACACATTAAAAAGATCATACACCATGACCAAGTGGGCTTTATCCCAAGGATGCAAGTATTCTTCAATATCTGCAAATCAATCAATGTATTACACCACATCAACAAATTGAAAAATAAAAGCCAATTATCTCAATAGATGCAGAAAAAGCCTTTGACAAAATTCAACATCCATTTATGATAAAAACTCTCCAGAAAGCAGGAATAGAAGGAACATACCTCAACATAATAAAAGCTATATATGACAAACCCACAGCAAACATTATCCTCAATGGTGAAAAATTCAAAGCATTTCCCCTAATGTCAGGAACAAGACAAGGGTGCCCACTTTCACCACTACTATTCAACATAGTTTTGGAAGTTTTGGCCACAGCAATCAGAGCAGAAAAAGAAATAAAAGGAATCCAAATTGGAAAAGAAGAAGTAAAACTCTCACTGTTTGCAGATGACATGATCCTCTACATAGAAAACCCTAAAGACTCCACCAGAAAATTACTAGAGCTAATCAATGAATATAGTAAAGTTGCAGGATATAAAATCAACACACAGAAATCCCTTGCATTCCTATACACTAACAATGAGAAAATAGAAAGAGAAATTAAGGAAACAATTCCATTCACCATTGCAATGAAAAGAATAAAACACTTAGGAATGTATCTACCTAAAGAAACTAAAGACCTATATATAGAAATCTATAAAACATTGGTGAAAGAAATCAAAGAGGACACTAATAGATGGAGAAATATACCATGTTCATGAATCGGAAGAATCAATATAGTGAAAATGAGTATACTACCCAAAGCAATCTATAGATTCAATGCAATCCTTATCAGGCTACCAACGGTATTTTTCACAGAGCTAGAACAAATAATTTCACCATTTGTATGGAAATACAAAAAACCTCGAATAGCCAAAGCAATCTTGAGAAAGAAGAATGGAACTGGAGGAATCAACCTGCCTGACTTCAAGCTCTACTACAAAGCCACAGTCATCAAGACAGTATGGTACTGGCACAAAGACAGAAATATAGATCAATGGAACAAAATAGAAAGCCCAGAGATAAATCCACGCACATATGCACACCTTATCTTTGACAAAGGAGGCAAGAATATACAATGGAGAAAAGACAATCTCTTTAACAAGTGGTGCTGGGAAAACTGGTCAACCACTTGTAAAAGAATGAAACTAGAACACTTTCTAACACCATACACAAAAATAAACTTAAAATGGATTAAATATCTAAACATAAGACCAGAAACTATAAAACTCTTAGAGGAGAACATAGGCAAAACACTTTCCGACATAAATCATAGCAGGATCCTCTATGACCCACCTCCCAGAATATTGGAAATAAAAGCAAAAATAAACAAATGGGATCTAATTAAAATTAAAAGCTTCTGCACAACAAAAGAAACTATAAGCAAGGTCAAAAGACAGCCTTCAGAATGGGAGAAAATAATAGCAAATGAAGCAACTGACAAACATCTAATCTCAAAAATATACAAGCAACTCCTGCAGCCCAATTCCAGAAAAATAAACGACCCAATCAAAAAATGGGCCAAAGAACTAAATATACATTTCTCCAAAGAAGACATACAGATGGCCAAGAAACACATGAAAAGATGCTCAACATCACTCATTATCAGAGAAATGCAAATCAGAACCACAATGAGGTACCATTTCACGCCAGTCAGAATGGCTGTGATCCAAAATCTACAAGCAATAAATGCTGGAGAGGACGTGGAGAAAAGGGAACCCTCTTACACTGTTGGTGGGAATGCAAACTAGTACAGCCACTATGGAGAACAGTGTGGAGATTCCTTAAAAAACTGGAAATAGAACTACCATACGACCCAGCAATCCCACTGCTGGGCATACACACTGAGGAAACCAGAAGGGAAAGAGACACGTGTACCCCAGTGTTCATCGCAGCACTGTTTATAATAGCCAGGACATGGAAGCAACCTAGATGTCCATCAGCAGATGAATGGATAAGAAAGCTGTGGTACCTATACACAATGGAGTATTACTCAGCCATTAAAAAGAATACATTTGAATCAGTTCTAATGAGGTGGATGAAACTGGAGCCTATTATACAGAGTGAAGTAAGCCAGAAAGAAAAACACCAATACAGTATACTAACACATATATATGGAATTTAGAAAGATGGTAACAATAACCCTGTATGCAAGACAGCAAAAGAGACACAGATGTATAGAACAGTCTTTTGGACTCTGTGGGAGAGGGAGGTGGGGGATGATTTTCGATAGTGGCATTGAAACATGTATAATATAAGAAACGAATCGCCAGTCCAGGTTCAATGCAGGATACAGGAAGCTTGGGGCTGGTGCACTGGGATGACCCAGAGGGATGGTATGGGGAGGGAGGTGGAAGGGGGTTTCAGGATTGGGAACACGTGTACACCCATGGTGGATTCATGTTGATGTACGGCAAAACCAATACAATATTGTAAAGTAAATAATAATAATAATAATAATAATAATAAATTTCATTGACTAAGTTCCTGTTAACTTCTCTAACTTTCAGAATAATTTTTGCATGATACATTAAAAATTTGGTTTAGAAAAAAATAAAAACTACACAGTGCCCAGACTATTTGCCAAAGAAGTGAACCTTATCAGATCAATGTGATTCTCTTTTTTAAGAGAAACAGGGAAGTGCAATGTGAGGTACGTACGTCTGCTTGGCATTTCGTTATCAAGCCAGTAAATGTGAGCAGTGTAGTTCAAGGATGTGCCGAGTTATAGGTGTTCAGAGATGATTCCAAGGAGAGTCATGGTTGATCTTGAGGCTACGAATCACCACCCCATGCTGCTCGTCTCCTCGTGGGTCATGTACAGACCTACAGAGAAAATGCTTAGGACGTAGAGGAGGTTGAATTCAGGATGGATGGTTAACAGTTAAATAATCTAAAATGTTAGAAAACAAAGAGTCTATAAAAACAGCAGAGGGAATTCCCTGGTGGTCCAGTGGTTAGGACTCTGCACTTTCACTGCTCTGGGTGCAGGTTCGATCCCTGGTTGGGGAAGTTCTGCACGTCCCTTAGTGTGACCAAAGCAAGGACGCATTAAAAAGAAAGATGTAACAAAAACCAGAGTGTGTAACTGGATAGCACAATTCTGAGGTTAACTAGGTCCATGAAACGGTCCTGAAGAGCACAGGCAGAGAGAGAGAGAGAGCTGTGTAACAAACACGGTGGAAGGAGATCTCCAACATGCCCCCAGCATGTAGGCAACGTATCGGACATGCAAGCACCAGGAAACACATATTAAGCCCATTTTCTGAATGAATGAAGATGCCAAAGATTCTATGTCCAATTATAATTTTTAAAGCATAGTAGAGCAACCTGGGACCTAAGGAAATGAAAACAGATTGTACGAGGAATAACTGAAGGTCACTCTTGTGTTTACAGGAGAGAGCTGGTGTTACTAAATTGCATTTTTTGAGAATGGAAGGGTATTTTTTCCTCTATTTGCTTGTAGAAATCTGAGAAAATAGAACCAATGACTCAGTATAGTAATAAAATATTTTTACTTGTGGACTCATGATTACGTAAAAATGCCATGAAAAATGAAAGGTTTATACAATGCTAAGGGTCTTAAGATTTCTGCCCTGTAGCAAACATAGATGCCAGAGCACACATGCTCAGAGGGAAAAAATGATATTGGCTAAAGATTTTCAGTGAGTCCTGCTGATTTTTTAAAAAATTTTTTCTCTTCTTTTATTTTTTACATTATGAAAGTATGATAACACATTTATAGGAGACCTGGAAAATACAGAAAAAGTTACATATAGTTCCACTATATATTACAACTGTGGCTTGAGTCCTGCTTATTATTTCACTTGTCTTAGAACGTGGGGGCCAATTGTTTCAGTAATATGAAATCAGTGCTTTTAACTATGGTATGTTAATGGTTGTGAACAGTAGAAGAGAATAAATTGTGGTTAATGAAGAAATACAAGTGACAAGTTTAAAAAACTTTGCTGTATGTTTCTGCTATTCAATAGTAATATAACTATGCTTTGGGATATTGAATCTGGAGCTTCAGTGGAACAGTCTGTGGAATAATTCTATTAAAACTCAAAAAGTCAATGTGATCCCTATCAAATTACCAATGGCATTTTTCACGGAACTAGAACAAAACATTTCACAATGCATGTGGAAACATAAAAGATCCTGGAATAGCCAAAGCCATCTTAAGAAAGAAGAATAGAGCTGGAGGAATCAACCTTCCTGACTTCAAATTGTACTACAAAAAGTCATCAAGACAGTACGGTTCTGACACAAAAACAGAAACCCAGACAAATGGAACAAGATACAAAGCCCAGAAATAAACCCACGCACATATAGTTACTTCATTTTTGACACAGGGGGCAAGAATATACAATGGGGTAAAGACAGCCTCTTCAATAAATGGTGCTGGCAAAACTGGACAGCTACATGTAAAAGAATGAAATTAGAGCACTTCCTAACTATACACAAAGATAAACTCAAAATGGATTAAAGACCTAAATGCAAGACCAGAAACTATAAATCTCTTAGAGGAAAACATAGGCAGAACAGTCGATGACATAAATCAAAGCAAGATGCTCTATGACCCACCTCCTAGAGTAATGGAAATAAAAACAAAAGTAAACAAGTGGGACCTGATTAAACTTAAAAGCTTTTGCACAGCAAAGGAAACTAGAAACAAGGTGAAAAGACAATGCTCAGAATGGGAGAAAATAATAGCAAATGAAACAACTGACAAAGAATTAATTTCCAAAATACACAAGTAGCTCATACAACTCAATACCAGAAAAACAAACAACCCAATCAAAAAGTGGAATAAGACCTAAATAGAGATTTCTCCAAAGAAGACATACAGATGGCTAACAAACACATGAAAAGATGCTCAACATTGCTCATTATTAGAGAAATGCCCATCAAAACTGCAATGAGATATCACCTTACACCGGTCAGAATGGGCATCATCAATAAGTCTACAAACAATAAAAGCTGGAGAGGGTGTGGAGAAAAGGAAATGCTCTTGCACTCTTGGTGGGAATGTAAATCGATATAGCCACTATGGAAGACAGTTCGGAGATTCCTTAAAATCTAGGAATAAAACCACTATATGACCCAGCAATCCTACTCCTAGGCATATACCCTGAGGAAACCCATATTGAAAAAGACACATGTATCCCATCATTCATTGCAGCACTATTTACGATAGTTAGAACATGGAAGCAACCTAGATGTCCACTGACAGATGAATGGATAAAGAAGTTGTGGTATGTATACACAATGGAATATTCAGTTCAGTTCAGTCACTCAGTCATGTCCTACTCTTTGCGACCCCATGAATCGCAGCATGCCAGGCCTCCCTGTCCATCACCAACTCCTGGAGTTCACCCAAACTCATATGCATCAAGTCGGTGATGCCATCCAGCCATCTCATCCTCTGTCGTCCCCTTCTCCTCCTGCCCCCAATCCCTCCCAGCATCAGGGTCTTTTCTAATGAGTCAACTCTTCGCATGAGGTGGCCAAAGTACTGGAGTTTCAGACTCAGCCTCAATCCTTCCAATGAACACCCAGGACTGATCTCCTTTAGGATGGACTGGTTGGATTTCCTTGCAGTCCAAGGGACTCTCAGAGTCTTTTCCAAATTTCTACAGTTCAAAAGCATCAATTCTTCGGCGCTCAGCTTTCTTCACAGTCCAACTCTCACATCCATACATGACCACTGGAAAAACCATAGCCTTGACTAGATGGACCTTTGTTGGCAAAGTAATATCTCTGCTTTTTAATATGCTATCTAGGTTGGTCATAACTTTCCTTCCAAGGAGTAAGCGTCTTTTAATTTCATACTCAGCCATAAAAAGGAACACATTTGAATCTGTTCTAATGAGGTGGATGAATCTAGAACCTATCATACAGAGTGAAGTAAGTCATAAAGAGAAAGATAAATATCATATTTTAATGCATATATACAGAATCTAGAAAAATGTTGCTGAAGAATTTATTTACAGGGCAGCAATGGAGAAACAGACATAGAGAATAGACTTATGGACATGGGGAGAGGGGAGGAGAGGGTGAGATGTATGGAGAGTAACATGGAAACTTACATTACCATATGTAAAATAGATAGCCAATGGGAATATGCTATATGGCTCAGGAAACTCAAACAGGGGCTCTCTATCAATCTAGAGGGGTGGGATGGGGTGGGAGATGGAAGAAAGGTTCAAAAGGGGGTGGATATATGTATACCTATGGCTGATTCATGTCTGAGGTTTGACAGAAACAACAAAATTCTGTAAAGCAATTATCCTTCAATAAAAAAATAAATTAAAAAAATCAGAAAACAAAAACTCAAAATGGTAGTAATTTTGACTTGAAGTTGATTCACGTCATAAAATGCACACATTTCACGGCATCCATCACACAGGTAGTGTCTTGGTTATACACGCACTAGTCACAAATCCACACCTAGTCCCTGCTCTCTGGTATTGTTCCTTTAGTTAAAAGTCTGCCTTTCCATCCCTCTCTTGGGAAAGGGGAAGACAGTTATCACACATTTTACATTCAACTTTTGTCTTTTCTAGACCAATTTTCCCAGAAAAACATTCTCCCTTGTTCCTCTCTGCTTCAATAGTTAGTTCAAAAAAAATTGATCTTGTTTAAGTCACGCAAACATCTTTATCTAAGAAAAGACAAAATTAAAGCTCCAAAGTGAAATCAGAGGTAACAGAACCAGGAGACTCAATTTCAAATGCCAAATTTCTGAAGGTTCCAGAATATCCAGAGGTCTCGACTTCTCCATTGTCTTCCAGAAATGCATGTTGAGAGTTGAAACGTTCTCACTTCACTTGGTCCTCAAGGATCATTATCACCATCAATTACTGACTTCTCATGCAGAGCAGCATTGACTGTGTGGACCCAAAGGGGGTATGTCACAATACCTACTGTCAGTATGTAAATGGAGAGGTCAAAGCAGCAAAGAACGCCATGTGGGCAGAAAATTGTACAAGTGTTACGAGAAGGTGTAGTTTGGAAAGTTCTCTTAGCCTTGACTCTTGACCTGATGCTTGAATGGTTGAACTTAAGTAAGACTGGGGAAATGGGATGGACAAAACTACATAGTGGGGCGGGGGGAAATGCAAGATCTATTACAGTAAGTGGTTAGGCCGGCTGAGTTGTAAAGCGTATTCAATTGGAAAGTAAAATCATCCTGATAAGACTACACAATCTTTCAAGTCAGCCCAGTTAGCAATGGGAAATAGTTGATATTTCTGAAGAGAACATGGATAGGACGTTTTCTCTTTATTCTAGCTGCAGTGTGCAAGGTAAGAGGAAGCTGGACGCGGAACCACTTAGATCAGTGTGAAAGGCGTGAGCCTACTAGGAACTAGTTGGTGGTTTCTCAGGTGGGAGTGTTGTTTTTTCCTTTTTAAAATCTCTGGAAAACACCTCCCCAGTGAAGATACTGCAGTATTTATTTAGTGTGCTATGAGGATCAATAAACATTTTTGGAATGTGGATCAGTAAGTTGTAATGGTTCTATTATTTAAGTCGTCTCTTGGTATCCTCCTGACCCAATACCAAAATCTGTGGATGTTCAAGACCCTTATTTAAAAAGGCATAGTATTTGGTATGTCTGAAGTCATCTCTGATTCTTACAATACCTCATACAATATAAGTAGTTGCTGACACACAATAAATTCAAGTTCTGATTTCTGGAACTTTTGTCCTGAGTATTTTTGATCTATGGTTGCTTAAATCTGAAGATGTAGAACCTGTAGGTATGGAGTGCTGAGTGCAGTTGCGATCAAAGGAAGGATGTATTCCTACCCTCAGAAAAGGGGTGGGAAAGGGGGTAAAGAAGGGGATCTGTTTAGTGTAGCTAGAATGAAGTGGACTTTGGGTCAATTCTAGGGTTAAAACAAATATGCAGATGTGCAAACACTGGACTAAGTCCTTTGAAGAAAGTATTTATTTTCCCGGAGAAATAATTTGTTATTCTCCATCATAAAAAGTACATTCTTTAGAGAGCTGGACATGTATAAACAGACTTGATCTTCAGGTCAGCCTTGAAACGTCTGCAAACCAATAAATCTTTTGACATTAAAAGAGGGACAGAATTCAATCACAGTGACTGAAATACCAAACTCTGAAAGATTGAGATGTTCTGAGGCCAACTCAAAGAAATAAATAAGTCAAATTACCATTCTGTTCGTTAATACTGTTGAGAAAAATGTTTCAAAACCCATTCATACAGAAACGTAACCCACTGCTTTAGGATAATCCGGTTCCTAGTGAGAGAAGAGGTTGGCTCTGGTGGACTCACATTAAGCCCCTCAACACCCCTGTGAGGAGCGTTTAACATTAATATAATCTTCCTTTAACAAGATAAGGAGTGAAAAGCAAGTAACTATCCCAGGATCACAGAGTAAATCCAGGGAGATGCCCAGTTGGATCGCAGCTGTCCCCAATCTTTAAGACTTGAGGAGGTCTAGCTGTGGAACAAGGTGGCAGTATTAAGAAAGCAATTGCTTTCCCTTCTTAAATAACTAAGTAAATAAACGAACTATTATACTGTTAACACAGCAATGCTATTTTTGAATCTATAACATAGAAAAAACTTAATAGTTGCGAAGACAATGCATAACCAAGCATTTTTAATGATTAACTACACTCCCTGGGAAAAAAAAAGACAAGAAAAACAAAAAACACCAAACAGCCTAGTACATATTGAGGGGGGAAATCCAATTTAACAAATACAAAGCTACAAAATTATGCTTTCTTTAGAGGAAGTCTTTTCTCTCATTTGCCTAGTTATATTTTCAGATGGAAACAACAAAAATGAAATCGCAACCCTGAATCACTTTATCTTCAAGTAAAATGGATATAATTATAGCTTCTAAAAACTAGAGCCACAATAAAACATGCTCACTTGTCATGGAGAAATGGAAGTATTTTGTAGTATTATGTGTAAAACTATACTAATACCTAGCAAGCATATATTAAATCTGGAATGGCCTTTGGTGCCACTGCAGACTTATTTTCTAAGGCAGCATGGCCATCTTCAATTACTCACAGGTTATTGTATCTTTTACCATTTATTTCTTAAACTATCATTGTTCACTATAATTGCCTATCAACATTAAATTGGGATACAGGAAACTGATGAAATGTCAGTTAACTTTGCTATTTATACATGCTTTGATTAAATTACAAATTTAAAGCTAAGAGCTAATACAGTTTTGGGCTATCATAGATATGACTTTATGCACAATTTCAGTTCTCCAGTATAAAGTCAATTAACATTATGCTGTAACTTGATCCTTCTTGATCATTTAAAAAAATGGAAAATTTAAAAGAAAAATGAATTTTCATATTTTTTTCTACAAAAATTCTCGATATGCATCTTCTTTGTATAATGTACTAGCTATGATAGTAGATACTGGCCAATATTTTGTTAAAAATAAAAGCTTTCCTGAGAGGGCCAGTTTACATGAGCTGCTAACTGCCCACCTACCTTTTAAAAATAAAGAATGTCAGCACCCACATATGATCAGCAATGAGAAGTGAAGTCCATTTTTCCATCTGAGGCTCATAGGACCTGTAATTCTATTTCACTGCAATAATTCTTGAAGGTGGTCTCTAGACCTCATGTTCCCTGGCAAAGAATATATATGTCCTACTAGGTTTAAAAGACCAACAACGGCAGACAAAGTTAGCTGCTCAGTCCTGTGCAACTCTTTTGAGACCCCCATGGACTGTAGCCTGCCAGGTTCCTCTGTCCATGGGATTCTCCAGGCAAGAATACCGGAGTGGGTAGCCATTCCCTTCTCCAGGGGATCTTCCTGACCCAAGGATCGAACCCGGGCCTCCTGCGTTGCAGGTAAATTCTTTACCGTCTGAGCCACCAGGGAAGCCATGGCAGGGCTTAGTTATGTCATAATGAGATCAGCAAGCGCTACTTGGCTCTTTTTCAAGCTCAGAAAAACTGAGTCATAAGTTTTTGAAAATTCTTAAAGGTTCTCTTTCAGAGAAGTACTGCCATCTTCAGCACATACACACAGTGTGAAAGAGCAAATATGAACTAAGCGGCTTACTCAGGCTAAACGGCCCAAGAAATCACACTTCAACAATGGGGCAAACTTAAAAACCAGAACTCCACGAGAAATCAAAGAATAAAGCTATAATAAACTTTGAAAAGAGGGATATTCATTTCTCTGGCTTAGCTGAAACATGGTTGCTTTCATTAGTTAAAAAGAAGCCTGGGGAAATTGATACGAATAATCTGAGAACTGCCGCGGAATGCCATGATGTCAGGAGGAGACTCTGGAGGTTGAGTTTCCTCTGATTTCTATTAACTATCAAACGTTCTGCTGGGGTATAATTTACCTCCTGTCCCACAAAACTTTAAGAACAAGTCACAAAATCCATGTTAGAATATAAGTTTTTTAATTTTTATAAATAACTTATCTGTTACAAAGATAGTTTACCCAGCTAAATCACAAAACCATCAACTCAAGATATCCAAATTACGTTTTATTAATAAAACAAGTAAAAACTGATTTATCAATCTTCACATAGAACTGCAGATGAAGCTGAAAAACAAGGCCTATTTTAAAACAAAATGCATCAAATGTAAGGGCTTTGGGTTTCTCATCTAATTAACTAGGATTGTCATAGTTCTTCTCATATACAAGATGCAAAGCCTGGAAGTTAAGGCTCTGACATTCATATAGAATCACGTGTAATTATCTTGCTTATTTAAAAAATATTCATTTGCAAACATTTACAGTGGGTGCCAGTCTACATTATCTCCCATCTTTTGCTACATTTCAGCACTTCCCTTAATCCCATTCTAAGCACTGATATATAATTTCATAATTGTTTTTTTTAAATGCATAGTTATTTTTTCCTTGATTTCATTTCGTTATATACATTCCTGATCATCTGAATATTTATTTTCCTTATAAAAATATATCATCAAAATAAAGAGATGCTTGAGGTTGCTTCAGTGTTCAAGTTTGCTTGTTTTTCTTTTTTCCAGCTTTTCTTCAGTTGTCCTAAATGCAACTAGCCTTGTTTTATAAATATACACGATACTGCCACCAAGTCAGGTTTAGAAATGGACTGCCCCAACAGTAAAGCGTTTAAATTTCTCTCCAAAAAAAGGCTCTTGGTTTTGAAACTGTACTTTCCCAATAGTAATCTCTTGTGGAAGTTCTGTGGGACACAAGGCAGATAAAGCAAGCTTAACCTTGTTGCTGTCAGTGGGTTAAAAATACCTTTTGTTTTAAGCTTCCCTGTGGAAGATAAAACACCATGTTGTGTTACCCACCACTAAAGGCAGTATATAGTGTGACCTATAGACATAAGTCTTGTAATATTTTCTGCAATTCACTGTGCAGCATCTGTATGTCTTCACAGAACATTGGTACTCATGAGGGCAAGTACAGAATAAGTAGAGGAAAGTTATTTTGTGCATAGTTTCATTTCATTAATGCTTTTTTATTTTGAAGGCAATGCTTCTCTCATGTAAGGCTTAAAAAGGGACATGATAGTACTTAATCACTAAAAGGAAAAAAGAAAATTAGTTAACAAAAGACTATTACACTATACATATAGAAATATAAGAAAATAATAAGGAAGAAAAGAAATCACTTAAAGCAAACTTGAGAGCTCTGTACAGTAGGAAAAGCTTTGGGGTATTTCACTCCATGTTTGTACAGACAATGCTGCTGCTCTCCTTTCATCTTTAGACCCTAGATGCTGGCTTCACAGAGTGGAGACGTTTTCAGGGAAGACAAAGACAAGGCCAAGAGTACCACAGATACGTGAAGTTCTTCCCCTTTCCACTGGCACTACACAGCAGCAAACAGTTTTTAAATAGTTAAACCTTGTTGCTTTTCTTCATGTTTGTAGTGTTTCACCGAAAGCTTAAAAAAAAAAAAAAAAGCCATCATTCTATTCCTTCCTCCTGTCAAAATTCAGTAGTGACATGAGGGAAAAAAGTACTGGGAACACCTAGGTATTAATATGTTGAGAATTATCCATGATGGGCTACTGGTAACACTGTACATGGTTAGGCAGTGGGCAACCAAGTCTTTCAGCAGATTACCTTTCATGTGATGAATTTCAACTGCCCATGACATTAGACTGAGGTATTATTAGCTCTGTGGGTTGACATTTAACATTAGCACAACACCATCTTGTCACACCTTCAATTTTACAAAATCCTATGTAGCAGTGAAACTTTTCCCCTGATGACAGACTGGTTTCTTGAATTTCAGATGTGGATTTAGAGAAGATATAGGGCCTCCTGGCTCACAAATGCCTTGGCATCTCACACTGTTCGCAACGGATTAAGGCTGGATGGTTCAAAAAAGTACAGGCAGCACAACTCCACTGAGCCCCTTCATCATCTTCTGTGTCTTGAGTCTTTGGTGTTTTGATGGTGGACCTTTGATCTGCAAGGAAGCAAAAGAATTATTTTAGAAGCAAATTCAGTCACAAATTACTAGCAACTATAAACACTATGGGGCTTTCCTCATAGCTCCGTCAGTTAAGCACTAGCACCACACAGCATGAAACAGCCTGTTAATCAAATGAAGCATCTGGCTGAAACTGACCCACATGCTTGATCCTCACAACCTGCATCTATCAGGCCAGCACATCTCTGCTGGGGAATAGCAACGTGGACGTGACTCAATCACCTCAATGTCTCCTCAGATGGGAAAAGAGCATCATTTCCCCCAGTTTATAGCAGGAGAAAAGGGAAATCAACTCATATGGTCACTAATAGCCAAGATTACCATAATGTCACCTAAGAATGTGAAAAGGTATCCAACTACAATGCAGTACGCTAGTGCATTTCCGTCTCATTCAAGTTTGAGTTTCATTTCTCACTGATGTAGTAGTTATGTTTCTGATTTCTATCATGAATGGAAGTGTTTATTAAATGTTCTCCATCTGCTAAAAATCTAAAATTGAACAATACGTACTAATTTCTAAAATCTTACTTAACTAAATGTCAACAACAGACTTGGAGAAGCAAATTAGTATAAAATTTTATCAGACTTCATTTCTCATGTTATTTGAAAACGTATTTGTTATGGAACACTAGAAAGACTACCAGCTCCAGAGTCATGAGAATGGAGTTCTATTCATGGTTCTGCTATTAACTCCTAATTTCTTTGCTCTGTGATCTTAGATAATCATGTTTCCTCTACATCTAGTCTTTCTTTCTTATAAAACAATCACTGCAGTTTTATGAGGTCAATGTTCTAAATGTTTGATTGTACAGAGGTATCTTAAATATAAGAAATATATTCCTCCATGGTTGTGTCAAAGATGAAATTACATTTATAAAACTACTTTTTTGGGGGAGGGAGGTATCTTTGTAATTTAAAATAGGATTTAAATAGGATCAAGCATAAAGTAGGATTCCTATAAATTATTTTGGGGAGGTTTGAGCATGCACTATTGGGTCTTTCCAGTCACAGTTTATGATTTGTAGTTTACAAATTATATTAAAAATGTATATTAATTTGCAAATTCTACCTATTCCACCGAGCTGGTAAGTAAATGATATCTTTTCTGCTATTTTAAAAGACAAACTGATATACAGTGGATAAAAATATAGGAAGTCAAGTTTCTGTAACAAATTCAAAATAATTAAGTGATGGTACTTTGTTTAGTGGCACTTTATTTAGTGTTTGGTCTTAAGGTTAACATTTTATTGCAAAATTCCCACTTTAGGCATGGGAATTTTTAGGCATCACCATGATTTTGGCACATGCATGAGCACCATGAAAGTATTATTTATATAGTAATTTTCTTTAAGTTGAATAGCTTTAAAACAAATATCTAGGGAACTTTGCTGGTGATCCAGTGGCTAAGACTCTGCACTCTCAATGCAGGGGGCCCAGGTTCACTCCCTGGTCAGGGAACTAGATCCCACATGCCACAGCTAAGACCTAGCACAGCCAAACAAATAAATACATATTAAAAAATTATCTATTTAAGGTTTATCTAGGTAAAAATATTTTAAAAATCAAGGGTCTGACAACGAATTAGCATCCACCTAAAACTCAAAAATGAACAGTTTAAAAAAGTTCGACTTTTTACCATCTACAATTATTCCACAATTTTCGAGAACAACTGTTTTAATCTGGGGATAATCCAGTCTACTTATTAGAATTTTGGTCTTACTAAGGTTAGAAAACATTCCAATCTGGCACATTTTTAGTAAAACCTTGTCTATCCTTTTTGTTAACTACAAAGGTTTTTTAGGAGGGCTAATCAATCTGTATTAACACGTCATTCTATTACTAAGTGCCAGGATTATCTTCAATATTTAAATATCTAAGGTAATCAAATAGAGGACCTAATTTTTTTCAAAATGAAAAAAATCTCCAATGGTTTTCTTGCAACTGCACAAAATCTTCTGGTCCTTCGAATTATGACTCTTTATTATTAGTGGTATTTGGAAACTAAGTAACCACCAGAATCGAGAAAAGAGGAAGTTATTTAGGGTGCACAGTATGAGATGACTTGTGATGGCCACACTTTATTTTAGCTGTTAAAAAATCCACATTGCAAAGCAGAACTGATTTTAAGAACTAAGTAAAACCTCTCTAAGTGAAACAAGTAACTCCCTATTTTAGCCTTAAGGCAAAAATGACTAATTCTTTATTTCTCTAAAAATATCCAGTACACGAGCACTTATCTTTTGTGAAAAGCTTTTTAAGTTTTTTTTTCCCTTACTTTTTATCATGAAAAATTTCAAATACACACAAAAGTAGTGAAAACAGTGAAATAAACTCTCAGCCCTTATGCTGCCTCAACAACTGTCAAGACAAACATTATTTCATTTATACCCCATCTCCCTCTTACCCATAACACATAAGTACTGAATTACATGGAAACAAAACAGGATCTTTTTATATGAGAATTTTTAGTTTTTGAAAGAGAATAAAAAGATTAAGGCAACTCATTCAGAGTCTAAAATATCCATTTTGCTTATTTTAAGGAGCTAGGCTATACCACTGCTTTCCTTATTCCTTTATTCAATTAACATCCAATGTCTGAACACTTGCTTACTTACGTACTGTGTCAAATGCCCAATCTCACTTTTGCTCCTCTGTACTAAGACTTCATTACATTCCAGCAAAAAATACAGCTAGGCCTAATTGAATTATAACTGAATAAAAACTAAGGAGTGGAGAGAACAGGATACTGAGTGAGAATATGAAAATTCTTGTAACAAACCAAAGATTGTTCCCATTTCTACATATTTTTTAATGCCTGGAGTAAAAAACCCACACAAATGTTTCAACATTTCTTAGTTTGGTGTGTACATAATTTGTATCAATGACATAAAAATGACAGGTAATAATTAAAAAAAACATTTATCTGAAATTCAGAGAATTCTGATTATAGAGAACTATGCATAAACTATATAGGACAGAATACTTAATGAAAAATAAACTTTCCTAAGGTGTCTTCCTTAATGTTTGTCTAAAATTTCAAAGAATACAAGTTTTTATACCTGGTGATTTTTTTTTTTTGCCAAGATTTGCTATTCTGGGAGTATACAATGAATCCTAAGGACATGCATATTACTTTTAAAGGGCTAAGTACATTACATTTTTGAACTCTCCCAATTCCCAGCATGTTAAGTGAAAATAAGTATCTTCCTAGTGAATCCATCCAAGAATGCCAAAGTTGGAAGTACTTCTAGAGTGGAAGGCTGCTAAGAATAAAATTTTCTAAACTTGTTTTTCAAAACGCAACAGTTTTCACACCTACTGGATACACTAACCTTTGGGTTTTGGTGGCACAGGGCCTACAAATCCAATATTGTCATAAAAGTTATGAATAGCACTGGGATTGAAATGTGGTCCTGAAATATATAAAAAGAAGTATATCAATGTTTATAGCTCAAAAAAATTAAAAAGATTTTTAAAAAGCAAATATTTTCTTTCTTAAAAAAAATCAGTTAAATAGAAAAAACACTTTTCTTTTATTTCACACCTCTAATCTCCAATTACATGAAAGGATTTCAAAGACAGCTGAAATAGGTGTAATATATTGATAGTACCCATAACAGAAGTCCAACCTGTAAACTGAGGAAGAAGTTAGATTAATGCAAGACAGTAAAAGAATTAGAACAGATCCCTGTTGCATGTGACAAGATAACTTAAAATTTGACAATGTAAAATATAATTTTAACATGGTCTTAAGCAACTAAATAGCTTGGCCTCAAGTAAGTATAAAAACCTGAACTAATATAATGTGATGCTTCAGATTTTAAACAAAAGGAACAAGTTCAAAGATTACATTTTCTAGACTAGCACCAATTTTTTCTCTCCAAGTTAAATTATGGCATTTTCTATGACTGTTTCAAGAGAAACAGCTTACTTACTAAAAGAAAATAAAATGAATCATCTTCCAGTTTAATGGATTTTGGCACACACTAAGAAGTGTGACTATGGGCTTATTTTTTGGCTTCTTCCCTTTCCTGTCTTTTTCATTTTATATATTTCTATTATTTCCAAACTTTAGAATTAGGTTTAAGTTATAAACATTCTTTTTAGTTGTCTATGGAACACTTTTTACTCACTCACGTACTGTGCCAAATGCCCCAATCTTATTTTACTCCACAATAAGCAATTATTGCTGGTCAATAACAGTTTAAATACCATAAACTATCATTTTCCTAAAAATATTGTATGTCGTATTTTAATTTTCTTCTCTATGTCATCAATTAAGTAAGTGCCATTAGAGTGGGGATGCCTTTTCATCATGTTCTTAAAAGCATAATTCTTCAAAGGTAGAAGGAAAAAAGGGAAACAGGAAAAAGGAATATGAGTATATATATTACAATCTTAATAAACACTGTAACAGATTATATTAATACATAACAGCAATACTTTTGACAATATAGCCAGACATACTAATCACTGTCTTCCCTTAACCTATGACTAAAGGGGATTTGAAGGCTATTAAACGTATCAAATTACTCCTCAACCAAATGTACAGCTTTGGAGGGAAGAGTGGCAAGTAAGAGAAAGTAAGAATCTCAGCAGCACTATATGGCTCCAAATCAAATCTGAAACAAGATTACAATTGAAAGTCTGTTTTCAGCCACAGGAAGAGCTAATAAATTAACACAAAGAATTTCAGCTGAATATGCATTGAACTTTACCTCGGGCTTGAAAAAGATCAATTTCTTTGGTTAAGCAGTCAATGTCAATCTGGAGCTGTCTATTACAACTTCTCAACTGCTGCATTTCTTCGAGCTGAAAAATAATTCCAGGTGAGGATCTACATCAAACTCTTGTGTTATTAGTTAAGAAGGAGTCAAGTTTTGCAGGGGGAGGTAAGGACAGAAAAACAAGTGTGAATTAAGAGCATTTCTAGAAAAGTAGGTCAAGCTTTTATACTGATGACAGGTTGCCTATTCTCATGTTCAAGCATAGCAGTTACAACAGTTACAGAAAGAAAGACTTACTGAAGGTATTTGGGATATGGAATTTGATCTTTTCAGACGCCTTCGAGTTAGATTATTTTCCATTTCATTGACCTCAGATTTTAGTTTATCCAGCTTTTTCTTTTGAATCTCAAGTTCTCTTTGAAGCCGTTCCATTCTGGCCTTCTGGTGTACCAAAAGAGCTGCAATACATATTAGTATATATGAAGATCCACCCAGTTTAGTCAATTAACCTTTAAACAACCTTGGGAAAACAAAACAGATAACTATTTCTGTGACAAACAAGAGGCTCCGAAGAATCTCAAAGATAACACTAAAACAAAGTATTGTGTGCTAAATATTTAAAATTTCAGAATTTTTAACTTTAGAGAATCATTTTATTTTTGACTTGAGAATCATTTAAGCATATAAACAACTTAATGGGAATGTGGGTTAGGTTAAATCCATTTGGATGTATGCAATAAATAAAAGTGATTGATTTCGATCCACATGAATGTTAACATTAAACTGCTCAAACTGCAAATCAAAAACAAAATCATTCAGATAAACCAAATACATTTTCTTATATTCCAATTATATTTTGTGAAAACATTTTCCTAAGATTTTTTTAAAAAAGAAAATAAGCAATCAATCTTGTCACATGAATGATGAACTGCTTGGGAAACCTTAGTAAACCATAAAAATTGGTATATATGATTTTGCCACTTCTGGACAAAACGAGTTTGACTTTTTAGGATATTGTACTGGTGATGAAGATAACTGAATTTACTGTTAAATGGAGGCTTGGGATGACTCTACCACGAGAAAACAAGCTGATTTGAGAAAGTGTATTTTTCATTTCTAAAAATGAAAAATAGCAATTAAAAAAGTCAAGTCGATTAAACAGATTAGATTAATGCTAAATAGTCACCATCAATCAAACTAAAATTTCCAAGAAGCTAAAAAAGAAGGAAAAGGCTATATATATTCAGGCCATTCAGTCCAGCCGTGTATTATAGAATCTGAATTAGGGTGTGGGGTGTGGGGAAGCTAGTTAGGCTCAAGTGCTTTAAAATTAACTTTAAATGGTAGATAATTTTTCCCAACAATACAATTGTTGTATTATATATTGTTGTATAATACAATTCACAGGCATCTCCCTCTGTAATTCTCCTTTCTTATTTATTGGAAGAAAAGAGTATTAGGGGAATATGTCTCATATTTAAAAGTTTTAAAAATCATGACTGATTCTTGGTATCTTATCTCTCATTTTAATATATATTCTAAAAACGCAGGGAGGTGTTTTGGAGGTACACATGTTCCTGATAGAAAACTCACTGTCTCTTTGTATATCCATAACCACCCCAGGCTTGCTTTGTCAGACCTTTTATTAATTTGGTTTATTTTACTTGAATTGCAAAGTTTTATGCCTCTATTTCCAAAACATAAGAATTGTGCATTAAGGTTTATTTTATTCTCTTAAAAGAAGATGAGGAGTGGATTGTTAATTTCTGAGTGGGACAGTAAGAGGAGAAAGACAGAGGCATGAAGTGAGAATGAAGAGCAAGGCAAAGGAAAACTATAAGAATATAACATACTTTCCTTCATTTCTAAACTCTGATGATCTACCAATGAGTCTCAAATGCCATCAGTAAGACATTTGTTCAAATTAATGATTATTTAAAAGCAGTATTTCTTAAAAATTAATGGAGATCATCTCCCTAAAAGCTTTTCCCTAAATATGCAAAACAAAAAAAACTTTAAAAACCGCATTTATTTAGTGGTTCTAACAATTAAGTGATAATTTATATTTGTACTGAGTTAGAAAATAAGACATGCATTTGTGATATTATTCAATATTACATGAGAAGAAGGGATAAGAATAGATTTTCTGAGAAACTGATTTATACGGTAAGGGCAAAGAGAGAACCTCTGAGTGAGGAATTACTGTTAACAATTAGCTCTAGGCTGGTGATTTCCTTGAAGTAACCAGCAGAAGCAAATGCAAACTGCTCTGGCAACCTACTTCCAGTATGGAGGGACACCTACTATGGAATCCAAAACGGAAAAATCCTCAATGAAGAGAAGCTCTCAGCAGAAAAGTATGACCGAACAAGAAAACCATCTACCATGAGAACCAACAGCCCGAGAGGAGCCCCCTAAAACTTGGTTATATAACAACTTCAAAGAAGCTATGGAAATACCTGTTTAAGATGATTATAATGATTATAGAAGAATATAACAAATAAGACACCATGAATAAGTTTTGGAGAAGTACCATAAACAACCTCTAGAAATGGAAAATAGCCATTGAAACAGTCAACCAAATACATTAAACTGTAGATTACACATAGTCAAAGACATATTTAGTGACCCAAGAGATAAATCTAAGAGTATTCTCAAAATGCACACAGATAAAGTGATGGGACACATAAAAAGAGGGGTTAAAAGATCTTAAATAAATATAAAAAGGAGTTCTAGAAGGAGACAACAGAGGATATGGCAAAATCTGAAGAGAAACCTGAAGAAATGAAATAATATTTCAGAAGCTAATGGAATAACTAATGCACTTAATCAAATTACTGGAGTAGGGATGAATAGATAAAGTTGGAGGATTTTACAAACCATGGACTGCTCCTAAAGAAAGAACTACTAAAGATGTTTTTTTTGATACCGAGGACATTAATATAAGATAAAGCAACAAGATAATGAACGTGAAAAAAAAAGTTCTAACTCTTAAACAAAGGAAAAAGACCATGGTAGTGGGTGGGGAGGCAAAGACTGTTCAAAAGAGAGTAAAACTAAAATATTAGAGAAGAATAACAAGAAATTGGAAATATGAAAATTAGATGAAAAGCATTCTAAGGCTTTAAAAGTGTTTATAAAGAATATTCTTAGTTCAGTTTAGTTCAGTTGCTCAGTCGTGTCTGACTCTTTGCAACTCCATGGACTGCAGCATGCCAGGCTTCCTTGTCCATCACCAACTCCCGCAGCTTGCTCAAACTCATGTCCATTGAGTCAGTGATGCCATCCAACCATCTCATCCTCTGTCATCCCCTTCTCTTCCTGCCCTCAATTTTTCCCAGTATAAGGGTCTTTTCCAATGAGTCAGTTCTTCACGTCAGGTGGCCAAAGTATTGGAGTTTCAGTTTCAGCATCAGTCCTTCCAACGAACACCCAGGACTGGTCTCCTTTAGGATGGACTGGTTGGATCTCCTTGTAGTCCAAGGGACTCTCAAGAGTCTCCAACACCACAGTTAAAAAGCATCAATTCTTTGGCACTCAGCTTTCTTTATACTCTCACATCCATATATGACTACTGGAAAAACCCCGTGGAGAACCCCATGAACAGTAATGAAAAGAATATTCTCAAGTGTTGCTAAACCAAATATACATGTTAATATCTAGGGATAAAGATGAAGAGTATACAAGAAAGCTAAATATAGTTTCTAAAAGAACAAAAGGATAGAATTTGATTAAACTTAGCAGGAAAGGAGGAAAGTGGAAAGAACTAGAACACAAATAATTCCAAATATATCAGTAATCATAACTGTAATCTAATTAAATGAATCTGTTTAGATATAAAAGATCTACAGCTGCATTTCTAAAAACACTTAAAATGTAATTTGCTAATCCATTCTTTTAATATATTGACAGCCTATGTCAGGATTGTTGTAGCCACTCAGGAAATCAACGAACAAGAAAGGTAAAAATCCCTACCCTGCTGGAGCTTGGAGATACGGGTGTGTGTGTCCCAAGAACAAAGCTCTAAAAAAGGGGTCAGCAAATTATGGCTAAAGGGCCCAATCTGGCCATTGCCTGTTTTGTGAACAAAGTTTTACTAGAATATAGCCACGCTCACTTGTTTACCTATTGTCTATGTCTGTTTTTGTTACAACTGAAACCACGTGGCTTGTAAAATTCCACATAATTTAGTACTTGGCTGTTTATCAGATCATGTGAAGAATGAATAAATGGGGACCCATCACAGCTCAGAAAGGTTGAAAATCAAAGGACTAAAGTAAAGTAATACTTAGTACTCTAGGCAGCACTCTAAAAGATACAAAGTAAGAGCAGCCAACTGCTAGAGACATTTGAAGACTGTAAGGAACTAAAAAGGCCAACAACAAAACCCAGACCTAGCTCCACTCCTGCCTAAACTGACTTAACCCTTCACACAATATCCTGACAGGAAAAAAGGTATTCTGGTTTCTGGATGTAAAGGTCTCAGTCTCTTCTGTTTTTTTACATATAATTTTTGGCATTCAATAATAATAAAAGAAAAAAGTAACAACACACAGAAAAGTGAGAGAAAAATTCAACGAATCACCAAGAGGGAAAGCAGTCAATGGAACCATATTCAAAGATGACCCAGATGCTGGAAGTAGCAGGCAGGAAATTGCAAAATAACTATGATTGAAGCTTCCTAGGTGGTACAGTGGTAAAGAATCCGTCTGCTAACAGGAGACGCCAGAGACTTGGGTTTGATTCCTGGGTCAGGAAGATCTCCTGGAGAAGGAAATGGCAACCCACTCCAGTATTCTTGCCCGAGGAAAATCCCCTGGACAGAGGAGCCTGGCAGGTCCCAAAGAAATGGACACGACTGAGTGACAGAACATACACACAACGTGTTGAAAGAGTCAGGTAAAAAGATGAACATGTAGGAATTGATGGACAATCTGAGAGGAGAGATGGAAATTATTAAAGAAGAGTCAAATATTGGAAATAAAATATGGTATCAGAGATAAAGAATTCTTTCAACATGCTTACCAGCACGCTGGATACAGAAGAATCAGTGAACCTGAAGACAGAGATTACTTCAATTGAACACAAAGAAAAAGAGGGAAGAAGAACAAAGCATCCAAGAGGTGACAGGCAATATGTGTCTATATATACATGTAACTGGTGAAACAAATGGAAAAACAGTAAGGCGTATTTGAGGATAATGGCTAAATGGTTTCCAAAATTAATGAAAGACAATAAATCACAGATCCAAGAAGCCCAGGGATCTCCAAGTAATATCAAAACAAAACCAAACCTAGACATATAATAAGACTGCTTAAAAAACAAAGACACAGAGGAAATCTTGAAGGCGGATAGAGACACTTTAAAACTGATATACTAGGCAAATACAACACTGAAATAAAGCCAGTGTAATAATACTCATTTCAGGAAAAAAGCTGAGCTAGAGAAGGTCAATATTCACTTCAGTTCAGTTGCTCAGTTGTGTCCGATTCTGCGACCCCATGGACTGCAGCATGCCAGGCCTCCCTGTCCATCACCGACTCCCGGAGTTTACTCAACTCTTGTCCATTGAGTTGGTGATGCCATCCAACCATCTCATCCTCTGTTGTCCCCTTCTACTGCCTTCAATCTTTCCCAGCATCAGAGTCTTTTCAAATGAGTCAGTTCTTCGCATCAGGGGGCCAAAGAACTGGAGTTTTCTCTTCAGCATCAGTCCTTCCAATGAATATTCAGGACTGATTTCCTTTAGGATGGACTGGTTGGATCTCCTTGCAGTACAAGGCACTCTCAAGAGTCTTCTCCAGCACTACAATTCACAAGCATCAATTTTTCGGCGCTCAGCTTTCTTTACAGTCCAGCTCTCACATCCATACATGACTACCATCTAGCTTTGACTAGACGGACATTTGTTGGCAAAGTAATGTCTCTGCTTTTTAATATGCTGTCTAGGTTGGTCATAACTGTTCTTCCAAAGAGCAAGCATCGTTTAATTTCATGGCTGCAGTCACCTTCTGCAGTGATTTTGGAGCCCCCCAAAATAAAGTCTGTCACTGTTTCCACTGTTTCTCCATCTACTTACCATGAAGTGATGGGACCAGATGCCATGATCTTAGTTTTCTGAATGTTGAGCTTTAAGCTTTTAAGCTTTTTCACTCTCCTCTTTCACTTTCACTAAGAGGCTCTTTAGTTCTTTGCTTTCTGCCGTAAGTGTGGTGTTATCTGTGTATCTGAGGTTACTGATATTTCTTCCAGCAGTCTTGATTCCAGCTATGTTTCATCCAGTCCAGCATTTCTCATGATGTACTCTGCATATAAGTTAAATAAGCAGGGTGACAATATACAGCCTTGACATATTCCTTTTCCTATTTGGAATCAGTCTGTTGCTCCATGTCCAGTTTTAACTACTTATTCTTGACCTGCAGTCTCAGAAGGGAGGTCAGGTGGTCTGGTATTCCCATCTCTTTCAGAATTTTCCACAGTTTACTGCGATCCATACAAAGGCTTTGGCATAGTCAATATAGCAAAAGTAGACGTTCTTCTGGAACTCTCTTGTTTTGTCTATGATCCAGTGGATGTTGGCAATTTGATCTCTGGTTCCCCTGCCTTTTCTAAATCCAGCTTGAACATCTGAAAGTTAACGGTTCATGTACTGCTGAAGCCTGGCTTAGAGAATTTTGAGCATTACTTTGCTAGTGTGTGAGATGAATGCAATTGTACAGTAGGTTGAACATTCTTTGGCACTGGCTTTTTTTGGTATTGGATGGTCAATATTAGTAGGAGATAAAAAACTGATTAAGAAAAAGATATAGTAAGAGAGATGAAGGAGTCATAGTTACTGAAGGTATTATTATGGGGATGTTTTAAAGTTACAGAGTAAATACTTCAGAATGTTTCTTAAACAGAAAAAATACTACATCTTTGGGAATTCACAAAGGAGTTTTTGCAATGGCTGAAGATATGGCTTACCTTTGAGAATAAAGGTGAGATATCACCTATGACAGGCTGAAACTGTAAAGTAAACCCACTGTCTTAGAACTTATCTAAGAGATATTTCTTTTCAATGAAAACAAAGTTGTGGAGCAGAGTTATGACTCTATTAGAAAGAACAATCTGCAGACTATTCAGGATCTTTTAAGTATGTCTGTTAATTACAAACAAACTAAAAAATGCTCTGGAAATAGTATAAGAGAGACATGATCTCAATTTCTCTAGTAGGTGCCTGGATTTTTATGTGTCTAGTTCACTTTTCAATTGTGGCTTGGGAGTTTTAGATAGGAGTCTGAGAAAGATGAATTACAAAGTAGTGTCAAGGTGAATTTCTAAAAATCACTGAAAATTCATCTAAAGCTAAACTTTTTCTCCAGTTGTGGTTTTGTCTACAATTTTAATCTTCACTGTACAAAATATTACACAATACAGATTCATTAGGAAACATTATTAATAATATTCATAATAAAGAAGAATGATTATAACGCTTACTTATAAAGACACTTTTGCTTTGATCAGTCTCTCCTAAATGAAGGAGTTGGGTATTGACTGTTTGGGGAGAAAAAATATGACAATTATACTTCCAGCATCCAAAAGAAACAGATAGCTTGGAAACAGAAAGGGTGACAAAGTGACGGCTGCAGTTATGGGCTAAGACTAGAACATTTCACCTCTGTTACAGGAAAGACTGTGAACAGGAATCTGAGGAAATCCCTTAGATTGGCTTTTTGGTTTTTTTCTCCCCTTTGTTTTGGCATACAACGAAACTGCTATAAACAAAATAATATCAACCACACCTACAGATGAATGGGGTTCATGCACAATGTCGTGATATGTACTTGTAAAGAAAGAGGGGTGATCTGTTAAACAGACTCCAGTGGGTAAGCTAAGGAAAAAATCCTTTCCTGTCAATTATTTACATTTAGACTAATATGGACTTTAAAAGTCAAATACAAAGAATCAATTATATTAGAGAGGATTTCCAGTTAAAGGTGACTGAAAGGAAAGTGAAAATGAAACTTGTTGTGTCTGACTCTTTGTGACCCCATAGGTAGCCCTTCCCTTCTCCAGGGGATCTCCCCAACCCAGGGATCAAACCCAGGTCTTCCACATCGCAGGTGTGGATTCTTCACCAGCTGAGCCACAATATTCTGCCTTTTGAAACCTCATGAAAATAACAGAGGAATAAAATGGATAGAATCCAACAAAGGTAAACAATAGGAAGAAGGTAATTAGTGGCAAGAGATTTCAACAAGTTCCTGGAAGACTGAATGTAGATGAAATGGAATAGACTAATGGAGGACGGAGAAAGCTACAGTCTCATAGACAAGGAGGGTACTGCAAAGAGGCAGATAATTTGCCATGCAGAAACCTACAAGAGGCTCCTGGAGAATGCAAGTAAATAACAGAAGGCAGAAGTGAGGGATGGACCAGAAAAGGGGGCTTAATTACAAGTCTCTGAATAGAATAGTCAACTTCTCCCCATCCCATGGAATCTTAAGCACAGCATGCTTAAGCATAAGCAACCTAAAGACCTAAAGACTTTTTAGGTTGCTGACACTACAGAAAGGTGGCTCTTTGATATGTTAATTCTACCAAGGAAATAAGGGATATACTTAATGCTCCGTATAGTGATTTCTTTTTTTCCAAACTATCTAACCTGCCTTTTTAAATAGACAAAAAAGGAGGAATAACAGAAAAATAAACTCAGTACTTTTAAAATCTTTCAGTCAAAGTTAAGTTTTAGTAAAGTTTTAAGCTTACAACTCCCTCTGGTGGTTGATAAATAAACATGTAGAATCTCTATAAACTAGTAGAATCTCTTTAGAGAGAGAGACTCAAAATTAAAATTGGTAGCATGTACTGGAGAAGGCAATGGCACCCCACTCCAGTACTTTTGCCTGGAAAATCCCATGGATGGAGGAGTCTGGTAGGCTGCAGTCCATGGGGTCGCTAAGAGTTGGACACGACTGAGCGACTTCACTTTCACTTTTCACTTTCATGCATTGGAGAAGGAAATGGCAACCCACTCCAGCGTTCTTGCCTGGAGAATCCCAGGGACGGGGGAGCCTGGTGGGCTGCCGTCTATGGGGTCGCACAGAGTCAGACACAACTGAAGCGACTTAGCAGCAGCAGCAGCAGCAGCATGTACTGAGGCAGTCATCCGGGTTCTTCATCAAATACTTCTGGCTCTCTGCTTTCCAGGTATATAGCAGATATGCGCCTCCTCATCCTCTCTGAATTAGGGGTGGTATGTGGACTTGTTCTTTCTAAACAGTAACACGTGTCGGGGCAGAAAAGCAAGGAGTCAGAGTTAATTTGCTGTATGCCCTCTGTCTTGCCTGAACAATCATGGAAGCAGAGATGGAGCTTCCCTTAACCTGGGTACCTGAGTGAGGGTGATGTAGAACAGAGCCCACCAGCTAATCTATTTGTCAAGTGAGCTAGAAATAAACCTTTGTTGTTTAAAGACACAGTTTGTTAATAGCAGCATAACCAAGCCTAAATGATACATGTATCAAAATTTAAAAAATACAATATCCTTTGACACAGCAGTTTCCTACTCCTGGTAATCTCTTCTGCCAACATACCTGGGTGTGGTTAAAATTTTCATGCATAACATTTTTATTGAAGCAGTTTGTAAAAACAAGACCCTAAGATTTATCAAAAAAGGAGTGATTAGAGATTATGGTACAAAATATGATGTAGT
This sequence comes from Bos indicus x Bos taurus, assembly GCF_003369695.1. Taxonomy (NCBI): domain Eukaryota; kingdom Metazoa; phylum Chordata; class Mammalia; order Artiodactyla; family Bovidae; genus Bos; species Bos indicus x Bos taurus. Next base: position 86,620,776 of record NC_040084.1, on the reverse strand, counting down.
CATTTTTAAAAGAAGCAGATCTGCAATTCCTGACTTGGAATACTCTCAAAGAGACAAAAACAAAAGCTCTTATAAAAAGAGAAAGTAAACTATGTTTCACTTGTATTGAAAATGTATAAATATATGTATGCTTCATATACAATTTCAATTTCTAGAAGAATACAAAATGAACTGTGAATAGTTACTGGTTGTCTCTGGTGTGGAGAACTTTTCATTATAAATCCTTTTGGTTTGCTTATTTAAAAAAAAAAAAAAAAAAAGTATATTTAGAAAAATATTTTGGTGTAATCCCTATAGAATCCCAGCTTGTAGAAACTGACAAGTTGATTCTAAAATATATATGGAGGGTGGAGGGTTCAGGATGGGGAACACATGTATACCTGTGGCGGATTCATTTTGATATTTGGCAAAACTAATACAATTTTGTAAAGTTTAAAAATAAAGTAAAATTTAAAAAAATAAAAATAAATAAATAAATAATAAAATATATATGGAATAGCAGGAGACCTCAAATAACCAACCTCAAAAAAGAACAAAGTAGAATGTACACACCGCAACTTCAAAACTTACTATAAAGTAACAACAATCAAGGCAGTGTAGTAATGGCCTAAGGACAAACATACAGACAAGCACACAAACAAAAAAACAAAAAGTACAGAAATAAACCCATCTGTTTATGGTCAACTGATTTTCTACAAAGGTCCCAAGGCCATTCAGTGAGAAAGGTCTTTTCAACAAATGGTGCCGGGAACAGATAACCGACAAGCACCTACTGTATAGCACAGGGAACCCTGCTTCAGTGTTCTGTAATAACCTAAATGGGAAAAGAGTTTGAAAAAGAATAGATACAAGTATATGAATAGCTGAATCACTTTGTTGTACACCTGAAATTGACAACATTGTTCACTCCACTCCAACATAAAAAAGAAAAAAAAAAGGAAACTGATGGCATAAGAGAAAATTTTTCAACAATAACAACAAACCTAAATGGTGCTGGGACATTTGGATTGCCACATGAAAAAGAATGAAATTTGGACACTTATCTCATAGCCTTATATAGAAGTTAACTCAAAATAGATGAGACAAAAATTTAAACGCTAAAACTCTCAGGAGTAAATCCTGATCACCATGGATTTATCCATTGATTCTTATTCTTAGATATGACACCAAAGATAGGAATAATGAAAGGAAAGCGATGTCAGACTTCAGCAAAATTAAAAACTTGTGCTTCAAGGACACTTACCAAGAAAGTGAAAGGATAACTCACAGAATGGGAGAAAACAGTTGCAAATCACACAAGGGACTTATAACCAGAATATACAAAGAACTCATACAACTCAGTAATAAAAACAAATGACCTAATTAAAAAATCGGCAAAGGATATAAACTGGCATTTCTCCAAAGAAAATACACAAATGGCTCGACATCATTGGTCATCAGAAAAATGTAAATCAAAATAAGATACCACTTTACAGCTATTGGGATGGTAAGAATCAAAGAACATAGCAACTGTGGTGGAAGATGTGGAGAAATCAAAACCCTCAAAGATTGCTGGGGGGAATATAAAATGATGCAGCCACGTTGGAAAACAGTGTGGCAGCTCCTTACTCGAATGGCTAAACGCAGATCCACCGTAGCACCCAGCAATTCTACTTATGTGTGTATACTTACACTTATGTGTATACATATGTCCACATAAACTTGTACACAAATGTTCATCACAGCATTATTTACAATAGGCAAAAGTTAGAAACAATCTAAATGTCCATCAACTGATGAATGAATAAATAAAATGCAGTGTATCTATACAATGGCAGAATGCACCATAAAAAGGAATGAAGTACTAACACATGTTACAACTTGGATGAGCTTTTAAAACATTATCCTAAGTGAAAAAACCTAGTCACAAAAGACTACATATTATGGAATTCCACTCATATGAAGTGTCCAGAATATGTAAATCTACAGACAGGAAGCAGATTAGTGACTACTTATGGCTGAGGGTGGGGGTGATGGGATAAGAGGTGACAGATAAAGGGTATTGAGTTTCTTTCTGAAGTGATGAAAATGTTCTAATATTGGTTGTGGTGATGGTTGCACACATGTGACTATACTAAAAATCACTGATTTGTACCCTGTAAATGACAAACTTTATCTCAATAAATGTTAAAATAATGACTAAAATTTTTTAAAGCAAAAGAATAAAATATCTGTACATGCGGAAATAAAATGGTCTTAAGATATGTTAACCAAAATTGTATATCATATAGCCCCACACAGTATGTTTATGTTATACATACTGTAGAGGATATATCGGAGAAGGCAATGGCAACCGACTCCAGTACTCTTGCCTGGAAAATCCCATGGACAGAGGAGCCTGGGAGACTACAGTCCATGGGGTCCCGAAGAGTTGAACACGACTGAACAACTTCACTTTCACTTTTCACTTTCATGCACTGGAGAAGGAAATGGCAACCCACTTCAGTGTTCTTGCCTGGAGAATCCCAGGGACAGAGGAGCCTGGTGGGCTGCTGTCTATGGGGTCGCACAGAATTGGACACGACTGATGCAACTTAGCAGCAGCAGCAGAGGATATATACAATTCCTCAAGTTATGTATTTATATATACTCATATATGTGTGTGTGTGTGTGTATATATATTTATATAAATACATATATTTTCTTTCATAAAAGAACTTTTTATGAAAGTTTCATAAAAAACTTTCATAAAAAAAGTGAGTGTGAGACAAAGACTATAATTATAAACAGAAGGAGGATAAAGAACTGATAATGGAGATTTCCTCAGATAATTAAATGGTGGGATGGCTGGGCAAAGTGAGAGGTCAGGGGTCAAAAAGAGACATTTTTATTGTACCTTCCCTTTTTGGTGTTAAATTTCTTTTACCATATGGATATGTTATTTTCATTAATACTTGTAAAAAAGTTCAGCTTAATGTAGGAAATAACTTGCTAGCAGGCAAAACTCTTCACAAATGGAATGTACTACCTCAGGAGGTAGCTTGTTTCTCAGAAGGTACCCAATAGGATGGATTCACATTTGATAGGGTCCAATCGATGGACGGGTAAGTGGACAGGATAACGTCTGCTGCAGAGTTCTAGACGATGTTCAGAGTCTCTTCCGGAGAAGGCAATGGCAACCCACTCCAGCACTCTTGCCTGGAAAATCCCATGGACGGAGGAGCCTGGTGGGCTGCAGTCCACGGGGTCTCGAAGAGTCGGACACGACTGAGCAACTCCACTTTCACTTCTCACTTTCATGCATTGGAGGAGGAAATGGTAACCCACTCCAGTGTTCTTGTCTGGGGAATCCAAGGGAAGGGGGAGCCTGGTGGGCTGCCGTCTATGAGGTTGCACAGAGTTGGATACGACTGAAGCGACTTAGCAGCAGCAGAGTCTCTTCTAATCTTGAGATTTATTCCAACTTAAAAAGGTGGTTAGTCTTAAGAATGGGAAGAATCTATGAGGAGTAGGCCATTCTTTTCTCCAAAAGAAAAAAAAATTCTTTAAATGGTCTGATGTCAAGTAATTACTGAGTTAATTTAACATGATCTCAATGTCAACAAAGCAAGTCAACATTAAAAAAAAAAAAAAAGAGGCATTTCCAATTAGCAGATGAATAAAAGTTAAAGCGCAAATTTTAAAATTTAAATTAATTTTTAGTTCTTTTTGAAAAGAGTATCTAACACCCTCAATTTTTGTTATGATTAGCAGTTTTATTAAATCTTGTTAAGTAGAAAGGTGCTGTGGTTTGGAGGGAAGTACTGCTGAAAAAATGACGAAGGAATGACAAGTTCCAAGAAGCTAATTTTCATCTCATAAGTTTTTTTATTTGTATTTCTATTTTAGGTTCAAAGTCAAAGCTACTTCTTTTCAATATAATAGGACCATAAATATAACTGGAAAGTATTAAAGTATCATAAAAATGATTATAAGAAAAGGTCAATACTATAGGCGTTTTTTGTTATCGATAATGGAGAAGGAGAAGTCATTTTTGGCAGCAATGTTAGTTTGGTAAGAGCTTCTGGTAACTATAACAAAATACAGAACACAGGCCAACCCTTTCCTCCCCTAATCCCCAGTGAAAACTGGTTTGAATGAGTGGAGCATTTGTTCTCCACACTTACACAAGTTGCCAGTGTTACAAAAAGCATACATTTATGAATGGGAGAGGACACCAGAAAGTCTCAGAATACAGTGAATGATAAAAGTGCTTATTGGCTCTTTACAGAAGTTAGGTAAAGTCAGGTGGTATGACTCAAGGAAGGAAATGTGGCTATCTGGCCAGTAACCTTACTACTGGTAAGCAATTTTCACTTTAATATTTGTTCTTAGCAAGTAAAGTAAGAATCTACTTCACGCTGACAGACTCTGAACTGAAATTTCTAACCTGAATTTGTTTTTTCTATTTGGGACTCATTTTTGTCTCTGATTCTTATAGTGGTTTAAGGACTCAGGTATAATTTATTTCCTTTACAGGGGGTAGCGATAGACTTGGTGCTGAGATGAGCAGGGTCCCGATTAAAGTCTCTGTGTCCTTGTCTTTTGAAGTAAAATGCTGACTCAAGAGTTAATGACTGGAAAATGTGAAGATGTAGAAACAGACTAACTGTTGGGCTAGGGAACTGCTAACAAGTTAGACTATAATCTGGCCATATAACACAGTCACCAACTCTCAGTTTTCTGAAAGACAGAGATAAAGGCCTGAGAAACATTGCTAAGTTGTAGTTGTTTATACAGGAAGGACCACACTTCAGATGAAAACTGCTGACCACAAGAACACAGATCCTGGACTAGCTGAAATCAGAAGGCTAATGATACTTGAAACCTCACCCTGATGCCAACCAATCGAAGAACTGTCCATGAGCTCATCAGCCCTGCTCCTTGAACACTATAAAACTCACTAACCTTCCAGGGCGGGTCACATGGTTGTCATGGAACTGGTCCACTGTGGCCTCCTTTGCCTGGCAAAGCGATAAAAGCTGCACCCAAAACTCTGTCTCAAGGTTTCTATTAGGCACTGGTGAACAGAGGCCGAGTTTCACTAACTTCCTCCTTCCCTCTCATTCTACAACAGAGGGCATGTAAGAAATTATAAAGAAATTCTCATTTTTAAATTTTATTGTAGTACATATTTCAAATGTTAAATGGTAAGTTAAAAATAATGCATTTTGGTTACCAACTTATTGATGCATGTTCTCTCAATTTGAGAAAAATATTTTCCTATGATTCTAGTACTTGGCTCAACTTCTTTTTTCTACTCTGAAACAGTGTTTCAGGAGCTTTAGAAAGATCAATTTCACTGCAGGAAGCAGCCACATTTCTTTTCTCTTTATTACCCACACCACACAAATTAAGACTTCAGAAAAGATCCTAACTTAAACACCAGTGTTATTTGGGTCACCTCATTTAGTGCTGTGCAAATGGCAAAGCATTACACATGCATAAATTAACAATGCAAGAGATGCATTGTGTAGGAAGGAACAGTCCTTTGATTTGATTGGATGATATATAAGTCTAGGTCAACACTCGTTCCATGGTAACTAGAAAAACGAGATAAGAGGTGGGAGAACAACAGCCACCCCACTACAGTGCACGCACGCAGATAACACAAGGGTACACAGCCATACAAGTGTTCGGAAATTCCATACGTATGTAGGTATGCTTAAGGAAAGTGATCATGGTTGTTCCAGCTGTCTGAAGGTGATTAGTAAAGAGAAATAATCAGTGGCCTATTCTGGGAAACCCTGCTTTTTTGGGTAGGATTTGAGTTCTCAAACCAGATCCCTTATTCATTAGCAATTTTTTTTTTCTACCTTCAAGTGTCTTTATAAGGTGCTTCCTATCCCTACTCAGGGTATTCCTTTATTGTTCCAAGTTATTTCTAATTATATCTACATATCATCTATTTGTGACTTCTTTCCTAGTAGCTGCCTTTATTTATTTTTATTAAGTGATCTTTTAGCTCCATGCTTCTCAAACTGAGCCATACATGGCCCCTCATACATGGTATAGCAGGGGTTATATAAAGGTACAAGAGAAACTTGAACCATTTTTTCAGAGGGTTCATTTTGAAAATCTGAAAAGACATTATAGTGTTGTGGGCTCTGTTAACTGCCTAGGTGAGAATCTGGATGCTGCTACCTGTCCTTTGTACAGGTATCAACCTGTTCTTAAGCATTTTAAGCTGAAAATAGGAATATTACTAGTGTCTACTTTATATTTGGTTACGAGAAATAAATGGGCTTTCAGAACAATGCCTAACACACAGTAAGCTTTCAGCAGGTTATTAGTTGTTATGTATCTTAACATGTTGCACTCATCTCACACACTAGTAAAGTAATGCTCAAAATTCTCTAAGCCAGGCTTCAGCAACACATGAACCATGAACCTCCAGATGTTCAAGCTGGATTTAGAAAAGGCAGAGGAACCAGAGATCAAATTGACAACATCTGCTGGATCATGGAAAAAGCAAGAGTGTTCCAGAAAAACATCTCTTTCTGCTTTATTGACTATGCCAAAGCCTTTAACTGTGTGGATCACAATAAACTGTGGAAAATTCTGAAAGAGATGGGAATACCAGACCACCTGACCTGCCTCTTGAGAAACCTATATGCAGGTCAGGAAGCAACAGTTAGAACTGGACATGGAACAACAGACTGGTTCCAAATAGGAAAAAGAGTACGTCAGGGCTGTATATTGTCACCCTGCTTACTTAACTTATATGCAGAGTACATCATGAGAAACACTGGGCTGGAAGAAGCACAAGCTGGAATCAAGATTGCTGGGAGAAATCTCAATAACCTCAGATATGCAGATGACACCACCCTTATGGCAGAAAGTGAAGAAGAACTGAAGAGCCTCTTGATAAAAGTGAAAGAGGAGAGTGAAAAAGCTTAAAAGCTTAAAGCTCAACATTCAGAAAACTAAGATCATGGCATCTGGTCCCATCACTTCATGGCAAATAGATGGGGAAACAGTGGAAACAGGGGCTGACTTTATTTTTCTGGGCTCCAAAATCACTGCAGATGATGACTGCAGCCATGAAATTAAAAGATGCTTACTCCTTGGAAGGAAAGCAACCTAGACAGCATATTGAAAAGCAGAGACATTACTTTGTCAACAAAGGTCCGTCTAGTCAAGGCTATGGTTTTTCCAGTGGTCATGTATGGATGTGAGAGTTGGACTATAAAGAAAGCTGAGTGCAGAAGAATTGATGCTTTTGAACTGTGGTGTTGGAGAAGACTCTTGAGAGTCCCTTGGACTGCAAGGAGATCCAACCAGTCCATCCTAAAGGAAATCAGTCCTGGGTGTTCTTTGGAAGGACTGATGTTGATGCTGAAACTCCCTTACTTGGGTCACCTGATGAGAAGAGCTGACTCATTTGAAAAGATCCTGATGCTGGGAAAGATTGAGGGCAGGAGGAGAGGGGGACGACAGAGGATGAGATGGTTGGATGGCATCGCAGACTCAATGGACATGGTAAACTCCAGGAGTTGGTGATGGACAGCGAGGCCTGGCATGCTGTGGTTCATGGGGTTGCAAAGAGTTGGACACAACTGAGCAACTGAACTGAACTGATCTGATCTTAACATTATTCATTTCCCCCTTGAGCAAATGTAAGCAAAGATGGAGAGAGGAAATGCTGAGGGGTGGATTCAGATAGGGATCTCAGAAATAGTCTCACTGAAAAGGTGACTGAGTAAAGACCTGAAGGGACTGAGAACCGTGTATTCAGGGAGAAGAGAATTTTAGACAGAGAGACCACCAAGCACAAGGGCTTAATCTATGCCTTCTAAGGTTTAAGGGGCAGAAGCATGAAGGCCAGCAGGGCTGGGACAGAGTGAGTGAGGTGGTGAGTAAAAGTAAGAGATGAGGGAGAGCCAGTGGATCTCTGAATGAAAAGGTGGTGATCATGTGCAGATGAGTCATACAATCTGACTTATGTTTTTCAAACCGTATTCCTTTGGATGCTGAGTTAAAAGACCCTAAGCAGACAAGGGTGAAAGCAGGTAGGCTAGTGTAATAATCCACTTGAGAGAAGACGGTGACTCAGACCAGAGTGGTGACAATGGATGGGGGTAGTAAGAAAAGAGAATTCTTGATATACTTTGAAAGTTAAAGTTGACAGGATTTAGTCAAATTAGATGTGAAATGAGAAAGAAGGAAGGAGTCAGTGGTGTTTCTGAAGTTTCTGGCCTGATTAAGATGTCATTAATGGAGACAGGAAGAGTAAGCTGGGGGCAATGTAAGACGTTTTTTCAGACACAGTAAACTTGGGATGCATTAAATGGAGATGTTAAGGAGATAGTTAAATAAACTGCTTGAAATTCAGGAAATAAATCCAGGTTAAAGTTACAAATTTGGGAGCATTTGGCATAAAATTTAAACTTATGAGGCTGATGGAGATCATCCAGGGAATAGTAAAGACAGAAAAGAGAGAAAGCCCAAGGACTGAACTTTGAGGCTTTGCTCTCACTTCTTTGTACAAAGAAGTTAAAGGTCAGAGAGACGAAGGAGAACCACCAAAGAACACAAGGAGAGGTGCGATCCCAGGGTGGCATACTGTAGCAAGTCAGGTGGACAAAGTGTTTCACAGCGAAGAGGGTGCTCAACTGCAGCAAGCGCTACCCACTCAGATCAAGAAAGACAAGGACTGAAAGACCACCGGGTTTACAACGATGCTGTCAATGACGGCCTTGCCAGGAGCAGGAGTGCTGCAGTGGGAAAAACCCCGGCTAGAGAGTAGGCTTAAGGAGGAAGGGGAGAGAAATGGGAGACAGCAAGTTTAAGCAACACTTTATTTTCATATGCCAGTCAATATATGAGTATGTCTACTTTAGTAAAATATTCCCCTTTTCAAGTTATCTTCATAAAAACAATTACACCCTGGGAGAGTGGGAGGGGAGAGATACAGGTGAGGAAGATTAAGAGGTACAAACTTTCAGTTATGAAATTCCCAGTCACACGTATGAAATGTACTCTGGGGGAACAGTCAACAGTTATGTAATATTTTTGTAAGGTGACAAGTGACAACTAGACTAATCATGATCATTTTGAAATGTACAGTAATAATGAATCACTATGATGTGAGTGCCAGGAATTAAAACAGTGCTGTAAGTCAATTATACTTCAAAAGCAAACAAATAACTTGAGAGACATCAGATATGCGGCTATTAGAGGGGAGGAGAGAGAGAGGAGTTAGATGTAAACAGTCAAAAGGTACAAATTTCTAGTTATAAGATAAATACTAGGGATGTAATATACAATACAGTAAAGATAAAAAAACACTGTTACACATTGTAAATGAAGAATTCTCATCAGAAGGAAAAAATATTTTAAAAATCTATGTCTTTAATGTATCTATATGAGATGATGGATGTTCACTAAACCTACTGTGGTATCATTTCATGATGTGTGTAAGTCAGATTATGTTGTACACTTTAAGCTTATACAGTGCTGTATGTCAATTATATATTAATAAAATTGTTAGAAAAAAATACTCTCCATTTAAAGATTAGCAACTATCCAAACATAGGAAATCTACTTTGATGGAGAGAGTAGAAGAAAGGACTTTGGGGTAAGAATAGGAATTAAATATCAGTGGAAAAACATGATGTTATATTAAAAATTACTTATTGCCAAAACTAAACAGAAATGGCTCCAGTTTAGTCACAGATACATGGAACATAAAGTTTCAGCACAATTTCTAGAAAATTAGAAAAACCCACAGAGCTTTAAAACACATGTGCACGCATGAACATGTATGCTCACATGCACCTAGGCTTTACCATCCAGAAGCTCTAATTGAGCAAGTCTGGGGCTGAACCTGGGCAATTTTATGTTTTGAAAGCTTCAAAGGTGATTAAGAATTTGAAAGCACCACAGCCCAGCATGGGTTGAGAATCACTAGAATATAATTGTTTAAAACAAACCAAACCAATCAGGCTCCTCTATGAAATTCAGCAGTAAAATCACTATTTTTAGAAATTTTAAAAAGGACAAGTGGTACTACCAGTAGTAGGAGGCTATTTACTGCCTGGGGGTGACTATGTAGTATTTCCCAACCTATAATACTGAGAACAGTTTACCAGGGGATGGATGATTATGATAAATCCTTACTTTAAAGGATTCTGGCTAATTTATGAAACCTTTGTCAATACTGAAGAAACAAACACTTATCTTCTTTTTTATATGACTGAATTTAATAGCTTCCTATTGAAGATTAAATAACTTAAGAGGTCAGATATAAATGATCTCTAATTGAATTAATATAGATATAATTTAGTATTATGCCAATATTAACTAGTCTATTTCTGAAAAGCATAATCAAGTGAGATAGATTTGAAATTCTTATTCACAATTCCAAACAAAAAGATTGCATTAACTGATGTTTAAGGGAGACTGAAAAGAAGAAAAAGAGAAATTTGAATCCTGTTACTGATACTTTTGAGTTATTCAAGAATGCATAGCAATTTAGACTTTGATACAAAATAAGGCAAAACCGTATTAGAACAATGAAGAATAGAGGATTCTTCTGGTCAAAGACAGCAGTTTGCTATACTAGTTCACTAATCTCTTATTAAAATGCATGTTTTTATGAACTTTTATTTGCAGAAAATTTAAAGGGAAAGTCAGCATCACTACAGGTGAAAACAAACTTTTATGAATATTAAGAAAACAAACAAATCAAGAGGTGATTATTTGGAACATCTGATAAGGCTATCATTCAAGCTTCAAGTTATAACATAATAAAACTGATATATTTAAAATTTGTATGAATACTCTCAAAAGTTCTTAAGATAGTATTATTTTGGACAACATTTACAACATAAAATAATAATACCGATACCCATTTCTGCAGTGAAGTCAAATGTACACCAATTAAACCCAGAACGGAAAATGATCCCATTGCAGTATTTTCATTACCTTGTGTGTAGGCAGCATCATCAGATCCCATACTCAACTTCCGTGCGTCACTTATTCTATCCACATGTGCTAAAGCAGGGTCCGTGAGGTGCTGAATATTCTCTGTTTCTACATAATGATCAGGATGGTTTAAAAGGTTTGTAAGTTCAAAGGTAGGGGACACCACCCCTGGTGAAACTGCAGGGGGTTTATTGGGAGAAACTGTAATTTTAAAAGTATATTTTGTATTGGGTTGAGTGACCACTACTCGAGGAGAAGTTGCAGAGTTATTGCCTATTGCTCGACTTTTGGGAGGGTGGTGATGAATAAAGGCAGGACCCATGCTCACTTGCCCGGACATATTCCTGGAGGCAGCGGATGCTCCAGAGTTGGTGGATATGAAGAGAGTGGGCTGATTTCGTATGACCTGCTCATCTCCTGCGGCAGCATTTGCTGATATATAGACCTTAGGTTGACTACGGGACATCACCTCATCAGTATTTGGGGGACTGGCAGCTATGTAAACAGTGGGCTGGTTTCTGTTTAAGGTCTGGCTGTTGACCGAAGAGGAACTGCTGGAGGTTCGAGGTCCAGAAGAACGCAATTTCGAAGAATTGTTTCTTTGTGGGGGTTCAAGTTTGATTTCAATCTGGTTTTTTCGAGGTCCTGTTGAAATATTCTGAATGTTATATTGGCTATGGGCAGAAGACTGTGAGCTACCAGACGAATGAATTGTGGGTGGTTGTGGAGTCGTAGGTGAACTGATGGGCATATAGACATGAGAGGTCTGGTGGCCTTGCTGATTCGGCTGCTGGGCTGAGGTATGTGGCAGGGGACTGGATGCAGGATATGTAGTCCAGGGACCAGGTTGTGAAGGTTGATAAACTTGTTGAGGGTTCATGGGATTAAACTGAGATACCCAGCCAGAATGCTGTTGTGTCTGTCGAGTTGTACCACTAGGAGTTGTAATGTAGGGCCTAATATAGATAGAATTTCCCTGTGGACTGTTAAGTACAGGTGGAGGTACACCATGTATGTGCAAAGAAGTAGGAGTATTACGACCAGTCTGGATATTTGGGGCTAACGTTACCATAATGGGATTAAATCTTGGAGTTTGTGGAGAAAGGTTAGATGTTCCTTTGCTGCCTAAGTGAAATCCAAGGTGTGGTGCTGAATTAGAAGCACCGGATGCACTGGACATTCCAAAAACATTAAAGCCTTGAGGAACTTGAGCTGGTGCTGTCTGTGGCTCCTGCTGAAACAGTTCATTATTGGACTGACCACCTTGAAGTTGTCCATCACTAATGCTGTGCGTTAGAGTCCTGCTTCCATTCATTCTATTTCCCTCTCTTCCATGGTGGTAAACATTCTGTGACTGCAAGTCCAAGTTGAGAGAAGTCATGTGATTGCGTAGACCAGAAATTCCAGAATCATCCGAAAAATTCAAGTCTCCTTCACCATAAAGATACCTTGTACTCTCCTGAGAGAGAACTGCACAGCAGGCATCCAGGTTATTATTATTCTGTAAGACAAAATAAAAACAGCTTGTGTTAACCAGAAGCCAATGCATATACTCTCATTGCTATTAAAATATTACAAGATTAATCAGAGATTAGTTAGTACAATTATAAGAGATACATTTGAGCCTTTTTTCTTGAGAAACTAATAGTAATGCAAACAGTTGAATTAAAAATCCTCATTACTGGGATGTCCCTGGTGGTCCAGGGGGTTAAGACTTCATCTTTCAATGCATTGGCTGTGCGTTCAGTCCCTGGTCAGGGAGCTAAGACCCCACATATGACTCGGCCAAAAAACCAAAACACAAAACAGAAACAATATTTTAACAATTCAATAAAGATAAAAAAAAATCCTCATTACTAAAGTAATGGTAAGTTCTCTAACAAACAACAGCTATAATAGGAGTTATTATTATAGTAGAAATAAAGAAAGGAGACAACAGAGGACAAGATGGTTGGATGGCATTGTTGATGCAATGGACACAAGTCTGAGAAAGCTCCAGGAGATAGTGAATGACAGGGAAGCCTAGCGTGCTGCAGTCCATGGGGTTGCAAAGAGTTGACATGATTGAGCAACTGAACTGAATGAACTGATCGATTTATAGAACAGATTCACACAAATATAGTAACACTGCAACTTAATTAAAAATGCAGTTTGAATGTTGAACAAAATATAAATACTCAACTTAAGCATATTAGTTAGTTCAGTAGCTCAGTCATGTCTGACACTTTGTGATCCCATGGGCTACAGCACGCCAGGCTTTCCTGTCCATCACCAACTCCTGGAGCTTGCTCAAACACATGTCCATCAAGTCGGTGATGCCATCCAACCATTTCATCCTCTGTCGTCCCCTTCTCCTCCTGCCTCCAATCTTTCCCAGCAACAGGGTCTTTCCTAATGAATCAGCTGGCCAAAGCATTGGAGCTTGCTGTATAATGAATACTTTGCATGTTCATGTGTTATGTATAATTCTTTCAAACCAATGACCTTTTAATAACTATTTTTTGTGGTATTTAAGTTAAAAGCTTCTAAAATTCATAACAAAGGTGTCACAATTCCTTAGGTGCTTCCTCTTTAGTTAAAAACAAACAAACCACATACGTATATGTATGTAATATAAGCTCAAGGTAGCCCCGCAGAAGGCAATGGCACCCCACTCCAGTACTCCTGCCTGGAAAATCCCATGGACAGAGGAGCCTGGTAGTCTGCAGTCCATGGGGTCGCTACAAGTCGGATATGACTGAGCAACTTCACTTTCACTTTTCACTTGCATGCACTGGAGAAGGAAATGGCAACCCACTCCAGTGTTCTTGCCTGGAGAATCCCAGGGATGGGGGAGCCTGGTGGGCTGCCGTCTATGGGGTCACAAAGAGTCGGACATGACTGAAGTGACTTAGCAGCAGCAGCAGCAGCCCCCAGAGTAACTGAGTTCACATCTTTGCCTTTAGAGAGCATCAATAATTCTACTCCAGAGAAATGAAAAAATAAAAACAAACCAAAAAATGACTGGATTGTTTCTTAAGAAGAGACTGACTAACCACTACTCACAAATTATCCATAAAAATATTTGCTGAACACCCACAATGTGTACAATATTCTGTTTGGGACTGTGGAGGACTCAAATGATGTATAAACCCAGACTTTTCCTTAGAAGAGCTTGGAACTCAATTAGGGAAACAAAATATGGATTTGTGAAAAAGTAACATTTTAAAAATATGAACATGTGCCAAATAATAAGTGGTACTGAAGTTCAACAGAGAGTTAATATTGTAGGCTACTGTAAAAAGGACTGTGTTAATGAAGGAGGTACAATCTCATTGATTTCCTTAGTATATGGAGGACCTAAATAGGAAAAAAAGCATTCCTGGTGAAGGGAATGGCCATGAGTAAATACAGACATAAATGTGACAGTAAGTAAAAGTATGTTCTAAACAAAGTGATTGGAATAGATCTGGCTGGAGTTAAAGGTTTCTACTGGAAATTCTGTGGAACAAACTGTTAGAAAATCAAATTGGGATTAAATAATTTACAGTTTTGAAAAATGAGTCACACTACGGAGTTTGGGCTTTAATATAGGAAACGGGAAGAGCCAGTAGAAGTGAAGACACAAAGGGTCTCTGGTGAAGATAAAGAACTCCACTGATACTTAAGATAAAGAAGAGAGGGGAAACTTTTTGACAAGAAGATCAGTTAGAAGACATGAAATAATGACTGATTGTGAAAACAAATTATGAAAGACTACGAACAATCTTTCCCTGATAAGCTTCCCTGATAGCTCACTTGGAAAAGAATCTGCCTGCAACGCAGGAGACCCTGGTTTGATTCCTGGGTCGGGAAGATCTGCTGGAGAAGGGATAGGCTACCTACTCCAGTATTCTTGGGCTTCCCTTGTGGCTCAGCTGGTAAAGAATCCTCCTGCAATCGGACCCTGGGTAGGGAAGATTTCCCTGGAGAAGGGAAAGGCTACCCACTCCAGTATTCTGGCCTGGAGAATTCCATGAACCGTAGAGTCCATGGAGTCACAAAGAGTTGGACACGACTGAGTGACTTTCACTTTCACTTCACAGTCAACACAATTTGGCTATAAGGGAGAAAGAGAATTCAAGGAGAACTGGAAGACTAAGAGCCTGACAGAAAGGGCAGTTTTAGAGATAAAAAGGATGAACAGTCAGGTTAAAATGTCTATAGGTGATTTGATATGAGATAAAATCTTAGTAGAGAAAATGGTACTAAAAGGCATCTCCAAGTCTTGTTAAGAAATGGTAGTTCACAATTTGAACAGGTAACACAAAAGAAAAGATTAGTGAGTAAGGCTGGACTTTTTTCCCTCTTAAACCAACAGTTCAAATCTTTATGCCATAAAAATCCTTTTATCCTACACAGAGCTCTGAATTAATATACACTAGTTTTTCAAAGAAAATTTAAAAATTCATCACAATCTTTATCAACTGATTACTCCTTATTATAGTAAGACCTTATCTTTTGCCAGATCTAACTGGTGCTTTTGCTTCAAGCCAAGTTTATTGCTATTCCTAGTAAATTCTTCTCCCTATTCTAAGTCATAAAAGACCTCATCTTCTTATCTCCTTTTTGCTAACATTCCCAAATTAAAATGCATATTCCCTACTAAATCCAATCCCACACTTTTCAAAAGCTGACATCCATATTTACAAAATGTTTTAATTCTCTCAAGCTCCCCAAAATCCCTAATTCTTTATAATCTCTCATTAGTATTAATACTAGTCCCAGCTACACCATAACTCACATGTCCTTAGGTTTTTTTTACTCTCTACAGACATTACTTTCTTATTAGCAAAACCATAGAAGAATTCACAGGGACTTTTATAAGGCTACAATAGGATAAAAGGAAATATACTTTTTAAACATTTTATTTCAGAAAAGTTTAAACACATATAAAAGCACAGTAAATATCACAAGTGAAGTAAAGTGAAGTGAAAGTTGCTCAGTTGTGTCTGACTCTGTGTGACCCCATGGACTATACAGTCCATGGAATTCTCCAGGCCAGAATAATGGAATGGCTAGTCTTTCCCTTCTCCAGGGGATCTTCCCAACTCAGGGGTCAGACCCAGGTTTCCTGCATTGCAGGCAGATTCTTTACCAGCTGAACCACAAGAGAAGCCCAAGAATACTGGAGTGGGTAGCCTATGCCTTCTCCAGTGGATCTTCCTGACCCAGGAATCAAACTGGGGTCTCCTGCATTGCAGGTGTATTCTTTACCAACTGAGTTATCAGGGAAGTCCAAATATCACAAACTCTCCTATATTCATTATCAATCTTTATATGGCAAATCTTTCTTCACCAATTTATCTGTCCCAGCTGCTCCCATTAAGCTAGATCAAGCCTGACATTATTTTGTTTCCATCTGTAAATACATCAATATGTATCTTAAAACATAACCGCAAATGGCATTATCATATCCTAAAATAATCAGTACTTAATATCACATAATACGCACGTAGTATTAAAGTCCCGTCTCGTAATATCACATAATATCCAAATAAGTGTTAAAGTCCCTTGTCTTGCAGGTGTTTTTTTAGTTAGTTTAAATCAGGATCTGAGCAAGGTTCACATATTTAATTTGGTTGATATGCCTCTTAGATGTCTTATAATAATAATTAACCCTCTCCTCTTTCTATAATTTTCTAAGCCATTTGTTTTTGAAAAATGGGTCATTTGTCCAGTAGAATTTCCCATCTGGATTGGCTGATTGCACCCTTGCGGTAGGACTATTTTCTGTTTTTCACTGCAAACTACTTCACTACAGGTGTGTGCAGGTTCATGCACACAAGTTTTTGGCAAGTCCCTTTGTAGGCTTCATTTCTTATTGTATCACACAGGAGGCACAATAATATATCTGCCTGTCTTTTTGTGACCTTAAGGCTGATTGGTAGGTTCTGATGTTGTCACAGCTTGATCCAGCTAGTGACTTTTAGCAGTCAGGGATGGTCACTGTTGAGAAACTTTATTAGGGGATGCAAAAGGGTAGTATTCCAATTAAAAGATTCCCTCTTCATGTATTGAGCTGCAATTCTTCCTCAAAGAATTTGACCTTTTCAACTCTTACTTTTTGCATAGAACAGGCAGGATAAATAAATTCTTTTTACTGGTTTTTAGAATAATGAATTGGTGCCCTAGCAACTTCCAAAGGTGACACATTTTCAGTATCATGATAAACTCCTGTATCTTTAACATTTTGATACGTGTCAAATGCTTGTCATTTATGGTCATTATATCCTATCTTTAGGCTAGTGGGAATGATTCCACATTGGCTCCAGTGTACATAGGACATGAACCCAGTAGTCTTTCATAGCTTCCTTGCTTTCTAATATGACAAGATGTTCAAGATCACCTTGTACAGCTCTTATCCCAGAACTATGATCAGCTGTTTCTCAAAGAAGCCCTGGTTACATTAGTGGGAAATGGTACAGGACTCCCATTAAGTGTATCAAAAGAGGTGGGGTGAGTTTTTAAAACGTTGAAAGTCACTGCTTTTTTGTATACATACAAATCTGCATTCTCTTCAAAATTACAGGAGAATCTGAATTGTTATTTCCAGTTCATCTTTCGTTTTCCCCCAAGCTTCTTGCATAGACAAAATCAAAGTATACACTATAATCATCCTTCTCATACTTGGGATTCATTCACTCTTTCAACCAATATTTACTGAGCATCCCATTAGCCAAGTAGAAAGGAATTTAATTGCTGTGTTAAGGACCTCATGGTCCAGTGGAGGAATTTAATGTGTACATAAATAAATATAATGCACAATGGTAGGTGTTTTAATAGGAATATGGATAAGGTTTATGGGTGGAGGTCATCTGAAAAGACTTCAATTAAGGCTATAGTAGTTAACTACTAAGGCTTACAAGTAATACTTAATGCATTATTTTGAAAAGAAAAGCAATTTTAAACTTAACAGATTTAACTGTCATATTAAGAGAATTAAAAAATAATGAAAATTTCAGTTGAAAAACTGAAAGTGCCAGCTACACAACATCTGTATACTATTCTAAGTTATGATTTAGTTACCAAATATAAATGTTAAAGATATGAATTACACCTGCTGAAAACACAGCTATCTTAGAGAATCCACAGCACAAGGAAATGATGTGAGCAGTTCCAAAAAGAGGGAGCTGACCAGTAAACAAAGTCGGAAAAGAACAGAAATAATACTGATACTTCTGTTCTCCTAAGAAGTAAGATGTTTAAGAACATGTATACAAAGTGGCAGTGTGATATGATCCTTTAACTACTGATTTTTAATATTCTGTACACTATTTTTTTTATCTAGAAAAGTTCTGAACCAGTATATTATAGGGAGGATAATATACTTGTCTTCAGAGAAAAGACAAAGAAGCCTACCCAACTGAGACAGGGAGTTGCTGTTCAATCAGTCGTGTCTGACTTTTTGTGACCCCATGGACTGCAGCACACCAGGTTTCCCTGTCCTTCCCCACCTCCCGGAGCTTGTTCAAACTCATGTCCATAGAGTCCAGTCATGCCATCCAACCATCTCGTCCTTGTCTCCTCCTGACTTCAATCATTCCCAGTACCAGGGTCTTTTCCAATGAGTCAGTTCTTTGCATCAGGTGGCCAAAGTATTGGAGCTTCAGCATCAGTCCTTCCAATGAATATTCAGGGCTGATTTCCTTTAGGATGGACTGGTTGGATCTCCTTACAGTCCAAGGGACTCTTAAGAGTCTTCTCCAACACCACAGTTCAAAAGCATCAATTCTTTAGTGCTCAGCCTTCACTATGGTTCAACTCTCACATCCATACATGACTACTGGAAAAATCATAGCTGTGATTATAAGGATCTTTGTTGGTAAAGTAGTATCTCTGCTTTTTAATACACTGTCTAGGTTTGTCATAGCTTTTCTTCCAAGGAGCAAGCGTCTTCAGTGATGTCCAACTCTTTGTTACACCATAGACTGCAGACCGCCAAGCTTCTCTGTCCATGAGATTCTCCAGGCAAAAATACTGGAGTGGATTGCCATTTCCTCCTCCAGGGGATCTTCCCAACACAGGGATCGAACCCAGGTCTCTTAGGTCTCCTTCACTGGCAGGCAGGTTCTTTATACCACTAGCGCCACCTGGGAAGCCCAAGTAAGGGAGAGCAGCTCCCCAAAGAAAGTAAGTAAGTAAGTGTTAGTCGCTCAGTCGTGTCTGACTCTTTGCGACCCCGTGGACTGCAGCCCACCAGGCTCCTCTGTCCATGAGATTTTCCAGGCAAGGATACTGGAGTGGGTTGCCATCCTTCTCCAGGGGATCTTCCCAACCCAAAGGAAGGCTGTCACTAAATAAGAGCTATTTACACTACGTTTAGAGGTAGTTTATTTGCTGTGACAGTTTAAAAGTAACTTTCTAAATTTGGGAAGATTCACACCCTAGTTGTTTCCCTAGAGGAGTCCTCCCCATCCCTCACTTGTCACATTTTTGTTATATCAGCTAGAAGACATATTGCTTGAATGCCCAGAAAGATTATCAACTCAATTTAAAAGAGCTGGGTATTGGGAAGCATGTCATACAGAGTTTTGTTTTCATAAAACCAGATTAATGTATTAAAGTTGACACTACTGAATGCCCAAAAGAAATTCTAAATTATTTATTTTGTTTTTTTTTGTAGTTAAAAACCTGTTAACTTATTTCATCTTTTTAAAAAATAGGTAATTTATTTACAAAGATCAAAACAACACTAAAAGATACACATTGAGAAGTCTCCTCTCATCTGGCCTGTTCCTTCTCGCCCACCATGGATAACCCTTCTTTTATTTCATTTTTAATCCTTCCAGTATATCCTCATACAAACAGGGGCAAATATATATACATATGTATATTTATTTATAGATGTATTTATATACATCTATATATACTCTACATTTTATTTAACTTAATACACCCTGAAGATTATACTTAAAGAGCTTCTCTCTCCTCCCTCCCTCCACATTCTGGACAGTTCTCTCAGTAGCAAATCTTACACAATCTTATTGAAGAATATAGTATTTTTCTATTTTTCAATGATTCAGTGAACATTCTCAGTATATTCTTATCAGAGAATGTGATTTAAAAAATTAGGAAGAGGTACCTGAGTTGTATAGCTCTGTGTATTCTTGCCACCTCTTCTTAATATCTTCTGTTAGGTCCATACCATTTCTGTCCTTTATTGTGCCCAGCTTTGCATGAAATGTTCCCTTGGTATCTTGACTTTTTTGAAGAGATCTCTAGTCTTTCCCATTCCATTGTTTTCCTCTATTTCTTTGCATTGATCATTGAGGAAGGCTATCTTATTTCTCCTTGCTATACTTTGGAACTCTGCATTCAGATGCTTATATCTTTCGTTTTCTCTGTTGCCTTTCACTTCTCTTCTTTTCACAGCTATTTATAAGGCCTCCTCAGACAACCATTTGCCTTTTTGCACTTCTTTTTCTTGGGGACAGTCTTGATCACTGCCTCCTGTACAATGTCATGAACTTCCATCCATAGTTCTTCAGGTACTCTGTCCATCGGATCTAATCCCTTGAATCTATTTCTCACTTCTAGCTCCCGGTCTTGTTTTCGCTGACTGTATAGAGCTTCTCCATCTTTGGCTGCAAAGAATATAATCAATCTCATTTCGGTGCTGACCATCTGGTGATGTCCATATGTATAGAGTCTTCTTTTGTGTTGTTGGAAGAGGGCGTTTGCTATGACCAGCACATTCTCTTGGCAAAACTCTATTAGCCTTTGCCCTGCTTCAATCTGTACTCCGAGGCCAAATTTGCCTGTTATTCCAGGTATTTCTTGACTTACTACTTTTGCATTCCAGTCCCCTTAATGAAAAGGACATCTTTTTGGGGTGTTAGTTCTAGAAGGTCTTGTAGGTCTTCATAGAACCGTTTAACTTCAGCTTCGTCAGCGTTATTGGTTGGGGCATAGACTTGGATTACTGTGATATTGAATGGTTTGCTTTGGAAACGAACAGAGATCATTCTGTCCTTTTTGAGACTGCATCCAAGTACTGCATTTCAGACTCTTTTGTTGACTATGATGGCTACTACATTTCTTCTAAGATCCCGGATTCTTGCCCACAGGAGTAGATGGAATGGTCATCTGAGTTAAATCCATCCATTCCCGTCCATTTTAGTTTGCTGATTCCTAAAATGTTGATGTTCACTCTTGCCATCTCCTGTCTGACCACTTCCAATTTGCCTTGATTCATGGACCTAACATTCCAGGTTCCTACTACTCTTTAAAGCATTGGACTTCACTTCCATTGCCAGTCACATCTACAACTGGGTGTTGTTTTTGCTTTGGCTCCGTCTCTTCATTCTTTCTGGAGTTATTTCTCCAATGATCTCCAGTAGCACGTTGGGCACTACTGATCTGGGGAGTTCATCTTTGAGTGTCCTATATTTTTGCTTTTTCATACTGTTCACGGGGTTCTCAAGGCACGAATATTGACAAACTTGTATGTAGGTCAGGAAGCAACAGTTAGAACTGGACATGGAACAGCAGACTGGTTCCAAATAGGAAAAGGAGTACGTCAGGGCTGTAAATTGTCACCCTGGTTATTTAACTTATATATGCAGAGTACATCATAAGAAACGCTGGGCTGGATGAAGCACAAGCTGGAATCAAGATTGCTGGGAGAAATATCAATAACCTCAGATATGCAGATGACACCACCCTTATGGCAGAAAGCAAAGAAGAACTAAAGAGCCTCTTGATGAAAATGAAAGAGGAAAGTGAAAAAGTTGGCTTAAAGCTCAACATTCAGAAAATTAAGCTCATGGCATCAGGTTCCATCACTTCATGGCAAATAGGTGGGGAAACAGTGGAAACAGTGGCAGACTTTATTTTGAGGGGTTCCAAAATCACTGCAGGTAGTGGCTGCAGCCATGAAATTAAAAGATGCTTGCTCCTTGGAAGAAAAGCTATGACCAACCTAGACAGCATATTAAAAAGCAGAGACACTACTTTGCCAACAAAGATCCGCCTAGTCAAGGCTGTGGTTTTTCCAGTAGTCATGTATGGATGTGAGAGTTGGACCATAAAGAAAACTGAGCGCTGAAGAATTGATGCTTTTGAACCGTGGTTTTGGAGAAGACTCGAGAGTCCCGTGGACTAAAAGGAGATCCAACCAGTCCATCCTAAAGGAGATCAGTCCTGAATATTCATTGGAAGGACTGATGCTGAAGCTGAAATTCCAATACTTTGGCCATCTGATGCAAAGAGCTGACTCCTTGGAAAAGACCCTGATGCTGGGAAAGACTGAAGGCAGGAGGAGAAGGGGATGATAGAGGATGAGATGGCTGGATGGCATCACCGAGTCAATGGACAAGAGTTTGAGTAAACTCTGGGAGTTGGTGATGGACAGGGAGGCCTGGTGTGCTGCAGTCCATGGGGCTGGAAAGAGTTGAACATGACTGAGTGACTGAATTGAACTGAACTGAACCTGAGTTGTAGGAGAAGATACTGTCCCCTCACTGTTGCTGCTCCTTTTCAGATTTTCTTTAGTTTTTGACTCCATTTTTATTACCCTTCCTTCCTCTTTCATTTTCATTACACATCTGATATCAACAAATATGGACTACTGATTCACTCACCAAATATTCATTATGGGCCTTCCACTATTACTACTGTTATTCATATTGGTTGCTAACATTACTTGAGCACTCATTATGAATCAGTTATCCTATTAGCTGCTTTCCTGCATTATCACATTTAATTCTCTGTGAAGTTTTTTTTAAAGTTTCCATTGTACACTTGAGGAAAATGAAGGTCAGAGAAGTTAATTCAATTGCTGCGATTAACTGTCAAATATTGAATTCAAGTCTCTTTTACTCACAAAACATATGCTACTTGTTATTATTAAAAATTTTAAATTAATTTATTTCCCTTTAGCTTTACCTGAGGTATGATGGATAAATAAAAACTGTATATATTTAGGTTGGACAACATGATTCTTTTTAAAGGTTATAGTGGGAGGATTTAATATACTTATATGTTGTGAAATGATTACCACAAGTAACACATTCACTACTCCACACAGCCAATTTTTTCTTTCTTCCTTTTTTTTGCAGTAAGAATACTCAAGATCTACTCTTTTAACAAATTTCAAATATACAATACAGTACTATTAACTCAAAACATATGCTTTTAAATAATGTACCACAGAAAGAGCCAGACATATTTGGAGAATTCCAACTAGCTGAGGATGATTATGGCAAAGGGTATGAGGAAGGAAGGACTAGGCAAGAGGTCATGCTGCAGAAGGCGGCAAGATTTTAGATCACAGATCTAGTATGTGCTCATCAAGATTTATCAGCTTTACTCTGAAGGGTATGGGTAACAACCATGGGGCTTTTAAGCAGGTAAATAAATATATGATCAAATCTGAATTTAAAAGGACATTTCTATCAGAAGTGAGACAGACAGACTGGAAAGACCAAAACGGGTTAGACTAAAGGTGGGAGACTAATTGAGTGTACAGGAGTAGGTGACAGAGTGTGAACAAAATGGAGATGCTTGATATCAATACAGATATGGAGCCTTTTCAAGTTTCATAGAATTTAAAACTTTAAAAATTATTCAACAAGAGTAAATATGTCTGAGCCCCAATCACCTTTATCTCCATTTGAACAAGCTGAAACTTTTCTTGACAGAAAGATTTCCAGTTTAATCAAATGAGAAAGTACACTATCACGAAATATTTAGAATTATGTATTTCTAAAATTATATGTACTAAGAAAAATCTAAAAATGTATTAGAGAGTGATATTAAATGGAAAACTTACAGAGTAAATTAAAAAAATATAAAAATAAAGTTTTTTCTTTAGAATTGGGACTTCAGGCACTGTCTAGTCAAATCCCTCCATTTTACAGGTAAGAAAACTAAAGGACAAAAGAAGGCATATTACTTGTCAAATATGCTTAGGGTGCCATTTAGGATTAGATCCCAAGTTTCCTGATTCCTTATTTAATGATTTTCTCATTTTCATATGAAGTGGAAGACCTGGAATTTTTAAAAGTTCTCCTGGCAAAACTGGGTAAAGGAGGAGTCAAGCAAGCTCATCATATATGTGGACCATATATTAATGCTTTATATAAGATCTCACTTAATCCTCACATCTACTTTACAAGGCAGGTATTATCCATATGACAGATGGGAAACAGAGAGCCTAGAACTTGCTAAAGGCTAAATGACTATCAGACATCAAAGCTCATCTCTCCATCATACTGCACTAATGCCAAAGAAGGTAAAAGTGTTTTCTTCCAATGTTTAAAAAAATTCCAAGTTGTATTAATAAATTCAGAAATCATTAAACACTGACCTGTAACATGCACCTGGATACAACAACTTCAGGTACTTCAGGGAATTTTTGTCGCAGGTCATGCAAAACCTGAAAATCAATTTGGTGGCTTCCTTGGGCCATTCGTATATTGCCTGATCAGGACTATTTGTACAATAGGCAATTCTAGGCCTTAGTGGAAATAGTACTCATCTCTTCTGTCCAAGCATTTTCTGTGAAAGAAAGAAAAAAAAAATTTTAATGAGAACTGTTATAGAATTAATATTATCATGGATTTAAAATTTCAATACAAAAGGGTATGTGCTTTAGTATCTAACATTTAGTATAAATTATAAAAATATTTAGTCTTATAATGCTTCCAGGATAGTTACACTGTCTTTTCAGTTTATAACTACTGATGGCAAACTTTAAAATTTTCTAATTCCTATGTATTTGTGTATGTTTTATAATGGATGTGCCTAAAGGCATTCAAATAAGAAATTACTGTCAAGGTTGTTTTAAAAGGGAAAATATGAGTAATGTCACTGATTTTTTTCTTAATTATCAGAGGACAGCCTAAGGGAGTAATCTTATTTATTCTACTAAAATTTTTTAAACTTTGGATCCTAAAAAACTTTGGTTCTACAAATAGCTTTGCATGCTCTATCTAAAAATGATCTGTAAATCAAAATCATTGATTTACATTGATATCATTGATATTTTATCTTAATTTTCAGATGTACTTAATCCTTAAATGTGTAATCAATTCATTTTCAGGGGCTTGGTAGCATTTTATTCCCTCTGTCTTTATTAAATCAGTATTTTAAAATACTAATGCTTGAGCCCCAACCCCAGAGCTTCTGGTTTGATTGGTTGGGAGCAACATGAGCATATGGATTTTTAAAAGCCCCCCAAGAGAGTCTAATGTATGGTCCAAGTTGAGAAATACCAAATTTATTTATATCCCTAACACTTAACATAAACCATGTTTAATCTTAAAGCCTCTTTGGGATATAAATAGCATATAAATATATTAAACCTATATAACATATTAAAATATTTAAAATCATACTATTTGTACAATAATTAAAATACAATTAATTTTAGAATAAATTTAACAATAAGACGATCTCTTTAAAACAAATTTCTTATCTGTAATATTTCTCTTTTCCATAAGCTTAAATACAAGTCTATAAACTCCATGAATACAGAAATTGGTCTTTCATGTCCCTTATTGCACACCTAGCACTCTGTAGACAGTTTTCAGCATAACAGTAGATATTAAAACACTTTTGAGTAAATTTAGTTATGACAGAACTCCTGAATCCTCAACAGAATAAAAGCTCATTTAGATATCATGTTTGGTAAAGACTTTCAAACTTTTTACCATCATTTGGTTAATTTTTCCCTACTTCTTTTGTCTGTGTGACTTCAGCTTAGTTACATCTCCTAGGTAAAAGCACTGCCAAACCAAATTATTTGCATTACAGATTTCCCAAATCTATTTCCAAAACACACACACATAATATTTTAGCACCCAATGTAATATTTCTACAAATGGGTTGCAAGAGAAAAGAAGATTACTGGAAATTAGTAAATGATATTTAAACATAATATAAGGGACAGTAAACATGCTATAGCATTGCTGATCTTGAGAAAGTCTCTCTGGACTTCACTCCAGCTATCAACTCATTTATCTGCCCATTCCCTTTTTCAGGCTAAACTCCTTGAAAGGATGGTTTATACTTTGTCTTCATTTCCTCCCTCTTATCACTTTAAAATCTACCAAGTCAGGTCTTCATAGTTTTTCTCCACTGAAACTACTTATCAAAGTTGCCCAGGATCTTCAGATTGTTAAACTTAACGTCACTCCTCAGGCCTCATCTCACTAGATCTCTCTTCAGTTCATAAACCAGTCAACCACTCCCCATTCTTTAAACAATTTCTTCACTTGGCTTCTGAGATTTATACTCTTCTGGATTTCTACCCACCCACTGGCAGTTCCTTGTCAGTTTTCTTTGTCAGATACTCCTCTGGACACCGGTGAGTTATGCAGTTCAGACCTAGGGTTTCTTTTCGATTACACCTATGTTCCTTGTCAAGGTAATCTCAACCAAACACAGTACTTTAAACAAAGGCTTTGCAAATCTATATGTCCAACTCCAAGGGAGCTCTTTCTCCCTTGAGTTCCAGGCTACATGACCAGCTGCTTTCTTCACATCTATGTCTGGATATCTAAAATTCACTTCAAACATAGTATGTCCAAAATTGAACTCTTAATTTCCCCTACCCAGACCAAATCTTTCCCAGTCTCTTTCACCTCCATATATGGTACCATCAATCACTAAGCTGGTCCTTCTCACATGCCATATCTAATCTATCATCAAGTTTTGCTGGCTGTTATCTGCAAAAGAATTATTCTGAATCTGATCACATTTCCCCACCTCTATTACTGCTCTTATTCAAGCCATGATCACAGCTCACCTAGACTGCCACTGCCAAGGTCTCCTCCCTGCTTAACTCTGCTCCAGCCCTACCTCTTACTCTACAGAACAGAGTGATCCTTGTGAAAAGTAAATCAGAACAATCAATCATTTCCCCAGCGCAAAATCCTGTAACACAAGACCCCTGGCTAACTACCACCTGGGACTTCATCTCCTACCACTGTCTTTGTTCCCTCAGTTGCACACTGAGTTCCCTCACACTGGTTCTCTCTCAAAGAGAAGTTAACCTCATTCCTCCCTTGGGGCTTTTAGACTTGTGGCCCCTTTTGCTTGGAACCCTTTCCACTCAGATATTTGCATGGCTCTCTCACACTTCACTAAGATCTCTGATCAGACTGCTTCCTTGACCAATCTCTCTACCTAAAATATTGCCACACTTTTCTCCTCTCTCTCCCTATCACATCTTCATACCTTGCTTTTACTTCATAGCATTTTATCAACACTGACATATCTACCTATCTACCTACCTGCCTATCCTTAAAGCATTAGCTCCACAGGATCAAGAACTTCAGAGTTTACAGCTGTATTCCCAGGGCCTAGGTCCAAGATGTAACATTTGTTAGATGAAATAAAGGTTTTACTGTATGGTTTCTTCATGTATTTTGCTTCTAAAATGCATTTCAAGTAATCTAGATTTGGAAATTATCATTTGAAGGAAAGGCAAATAAATAAATCCTCAGTCTAAATTCAGGACAACCTTTCGTATTTAAAAGAGGATGAAAATAAATTTCAACTCATTCTATTATTAACACATACACAGAAATCTCTGAAGTTCTTTGAAAAAACTCTTATATGACTATCAAGTATACTAACAAGAAAATTGTTCAAACGCACAATTGTATTTTAGGGATTCCACTTCCTGAAATGGCAAAGTCGCTCCTACTCGACTGATGCTCTCATGAGTAACTTCTGTAACTAGACAAAACATAAAGAGCTTGAAAACAGAAAAAGCAACGTGGGAGTGGTGGTGCTGGGGGATGGGAGGAGGAGAAGAGAGTCAATAGTTGGAAGAAGTAGACAACATGGGGTGACTTTCCATTTTTTAAATGGTTTTTAGCCAGAGAGCACATCCCAGTTGTTTTTGCACAGCAAAAGCCCAAACAAGTAAATCTTCAGTCTAATTCACTTAATGAACCAAAGGACAGATTTTGGCATGACCACAACAGCTGAAAACTTAGCGAGTAAATCACCAAAAGGAGAGAAACACCGAATTTTGTGTATAATATCTACATATATCTCTGGTTCCCAAACTATACAGACTTGAGATTCCAAGCAATCAGGCTAAAGCTAAAGTAACAAAAGTGAGGTTTCAGTTTGTAGTTTAAGTTCACAGTCAAGTTAACTGCCTACTAAAACTAACAAGCAAGCATGCAAACCACTAACCAAACATCAACATATTCTAAAGGAACACAATAGACTTCAGTCTCTAAAATGTTATGGATGTTATGAATGACATCCAAGTTATAATCTAAAATTATTACACATAAGAAACAGGAAAAACTGACCCATTGTCAAGAGAAAGGCAACTGAGGGAGACCAAGCCCAAGATGACCCAGATGCTAGAATTAGCACATAAGGATTTTAAAGCAGCTATTTTAACTATGTTCAAGAATGCAAGGGCCAATATGCTTGGATTTCTCAGTCAAGGAAAAAAAACAAAACAAAACTATAAAAGAAATGCAAATTCAAGAAGTGAAAAACAAAACGTCTGAAATAAAATTCACTGGCTAGGTTTAATCACAAATTGGAAATGACAAGAGTCAATGAACTTGAAGACACAGCAATAGAAATCATTAGAACCTGAAGGATAGAGAAAAAAAAAATGACCGAGACAGGAAAATGAACCTACCTCAGGGACCTGTGAGAAAGAATCAGTAACTCTTAACATACCTGTAACTGGAATTCCAGAAGGAAAGGGGACAGAGAATGGGATAGAAAAAAGTATTTAATGAAACAGTGTCTAAAAATTTTCCCAAGTTAATAAAAGATCTAAATTTACACATCAAGAACTTGACTGGCTCCCTGCCCATCTTGGAGGTTGTTCTTGGTTGGGAGCCATCTCACATCTAAAGCAGGAAGATGGTGGTCACAAGGAAGACAATAAAGTTGCCTAAATCACTCAACTCTAGACTCTGTATCAACCCAAGATTCCAACTCCTTATGAAAAGTGGCAAGCACATGTTGGGGTACATGCAGGCCCTGAAAATGGTAAGATGAGGCAATGTGAAACTGGTCATCCTCATCAACAACTGCCCAGGTTGAAGAAACCTGAAACAGAGAATTACGCCATGTCAGCCAAAACTGGTATCCATTTGCAGTGGCAATAATGTTGACTTGGGCACAGGGTATGGGAAATACCAGAATAAGAACCATGGCTATCACTGATCCAGCTGATTTGGTATCTTTAGAAGCATGCCAAAACAGATGAGTGAAAAGTCAATCATGGAAAAATTTTCTATAATACAACTGGTCAGAGTCTGCTTTAAACACAACAAACAAGCAAAAAGATCTTGATCAAGAAGATCAGCAAGTCTTAAACAGACAAAGCCAGAGAAATCACACATAGGCATAAGAGTCAGTGATATGAGACCAAAGAAAAAGAAAATCCTGAAAGCAGTCCAAGAAATAAAATAAAGGGCAACAACAATTTAAATGAAGGCTGACTTCTCATCAAAACAGTGAAGGCCAGAAGATACTGAAAAGACAAAATTCAAGTGCTGAAAGGCAAAAGAAACAATTAACCTATATTCTGCATCCACCAAAAGTAAACTTTAAGAACAAAGCAAGATAACTGTTTTTAAATGTAGCCTTGTGGGTGAGTGAATAAGCTTTACAACTAAACACACTATTGAAACAAACAGGTATTTATTTAATTTTGAAAGGAAAACCAAGAAATACCTTACAATTTAATCTGGAAAATTATTTCTAGTAATAAACAGAAATGCATTTTCTATGGTTAAGATGCAAAATGACTGCTCTTCTGAGAAAAGAATAAAGAAATCATGCTTTATAGGAATGCTTCTAACAATGGGGCAAACTTTTAGCACCTAACCTGCAGCCAGCTCAAATAATCTGGGAGGAATAAGTTCTTAATGATTTTAAATAGTAGCAGAGTATATGTGCTGCTGTGTGCTGTGCTCAGTCGCTAAATTGTGTCTGACTCTGCAACTGCATGGACTGTAGCCTACCAGGCTCCCTTGTCCATGGAATTTTCCAGGCAAGAATGCTGGAGAGGATTACCATTTCCTCCTATCTTCCTGACCCAGGGATTGAAACCAGGCAAGAATACTGGAGAGGATTACCATTTCCTCCTATCTTCCTGACCCAGGGATTGAACCCGTGTCTCCTGCATTGGCAGGAGGATTCTTTACCACTGAGGCACCTGGGAAGCCCAGCAGAGTATATACAGCACTACAAACCCAACCGTAAGTATACTGGAAAGATTTAAAAAATGCGCCATGTTATCTCCTTTCTTAAGAGTATGTAAGCAACTTATTTCTAACCTCTCAATATTATGACAGTGCAGAGTACTAAGTATCAGTTAATGGCTCAGACTGCATGTTATGATAATTATCAAGTCTTCACTTTCACTACCATTTACTATGGTGAATTTTTCCAGGACTGTAAGAGTAGTATAACACATGTAACTGTTAACTGTACTCCCAAGAAGGGACCATAGCCTCCAGATCAAAAAACAACAACAAGAAAAGCAACAGGACTTACAGGTCTGAACAAAATTTGAGCATTTATAAGGTACCTGGATATTTAAAATTGGACTATCATCATGCATTCACAATCCACGAATTTAAGGAGTGTTTAGTACGCAGCAGAACCATGCTGGAGATACAAGTATTAGAGTCCATACCCTTGCTCTCCAAGTCACAGAAATTCCTGGATTAAAGACACATCAAAAGAAGCTAATAATTTAGATAACTATTTTAACTTGCCCACTATTTCATCTTTTGTCTGCCTTCTGCTACCAGATCTGCTGACTGCTATCTCAGTCCATCTCATTGCTGACACAGTAACGTTTTTCATCCCTTTCACATCATTCAAAAACAGACTACAAGGGAGTATATTAGGAAAAACTATAGACAGCAGCAGCAAGAAAAAGGCAGGAGCCAAATCATGCAGTGCCTTTATAGGCCATTAAAATCTGGAGGTTTTATTCTCAGGGTAATGAGAAGAAACTGAAAGATTTAAGCTCAGAGGCAGGAAAGGTGACATGATCAAGAAATCATGTATGTGTGAAGAATGGCTACAGTATGGAGAAGATGGCAAAAGATGAGAAGACCAGTTAGAAAAATGCTTTAGTCTAGCTAAGAAGGCAGGAGGAGAAGGGGACGACAGAGGATGAAATGGTTGGATGGCATCACTAACTCAATGGACATGAGTTTGAGTAAGCTCCGGGAGTTGGTGATGGACAGGGAGGGAGTCCTGGCATGCTGCAGTCCATGGGTCACAAAGTTGGACATGACTGAGTGACTGAACTGAACTGAACTAGCTAAGAAATAGTTAATACTTTGTAATTGTAGAGACAACAATGGACACTGAGTAGAAGGAAAAACTGAAGAGATAATTAGAAAGTAAAATTTAATAGAACTTGGGTTAGATATTGGGGTAAAGAAGGAGGTTGTAAAGGTTGCTTTCGTATTTGTTCAGATGGTTGGTCCCATCTATAAACTAAGGAACAAGCTAGAAAAGGTCCAAGAAAACAAAACAAAGTTTAGTTTTGAACATACTGAGTCTAGGGTACCTTTACAACCTCAAAACAGTGATATCACAGAGGGAGCTGGGATATATGGACCTGGAGCTCAGAGTTCTGGGCTGCAGATAAACATCTGAGAGGCATCCTTGGTGCTGGCATTAATTAACCAGTGTACAGGAGACAATCCTACCATATAATTTAAGAATACACAAAGAAAAATATTCTTGGTTATACTTTATATGAAAATTACATAGTCATTATTAATTTTTCCCTAAAAGGCCAACGTTCCTTCCAGCCCAAATACTAAACACAAAAATTGATTTTAAGATATCTTAATTTTTTGACCTACCCTATAATGAAAAATTTAAATAAAAATTTAAAGAAGAACATACATACATGGTTTTTAAAAGCCAAACAGTATTACAAAGTTTATTGGGGAAACCAGCAGTTTCCTTGCCTCATGCCTCTCCACTTTTATCCTATTCCATATTCCAGTGTCAACACTAAGCTTTTTCTTCACATTCCTATACAAGATGATTTATAGGACTATTTCTTGATTTTTTTCAATTTTACGCATTTTCTATGGATTTCCTACTATGGAAAATGAAGAGTTAGCTTTGTAACTTAGTTCTCATGCCATAATATAACCATCCTTCTCTACTCCTATGTCCATCTGCCCAATTACTTATTTCACAGTTTTTGCTTAAATCCGTATTCAATATTTATATTACTTTTCCCTATAAATACTATCAGCCTAGCCAGTTAATAGATTATGAGGGGTGGACTATATACCAAGGTCCTTTCCAAACTGGTCTTTTGGGAAGAAAAGTGTGTGTGTTGCTAATGAAAGAGCTATAGAATATTAATCGCGTATGACTAAAAGCTGGCTTTACATCAAGTCCAATAAAGCAGTAAAGCTCTTGCAATTCTAACCCTAGGGGAAATGGGGAGATGTGAGAGTGGAGGGGATGGGGTAAACATTACTATTCTACCATTTAAGTTACAGATTTAGATGAGATGTGTTACTTTTTAGCAAACCTTGATAAAAGATTAAAAAATAAACAAAACTCCTAAATGATGACTATAAAAGATTAAAAAATAAACAAAACTCCCAAATGATGACTATACAGATATGTAAAAGATTCTAGTCACCTGCTCCTGACCAGGAGGTACCATACAAAGTAAATGACAGAGCAAAGCTAAAATCCCAGAGATCCAACTTTTAAAAAAGGAGTAACTGGTAATATACCTTATATAAACTACTTAGATTTACATAATTTAAAACTGACAAAGTGTTGCCCTTTAGTGTCAAAGTCTTATTAATGAATAAATTAAATGTTACTCTCAGTTCAGTTCAGTCGCTCAGTCGTGTCCGACTCTTTGTGACACCATGAACCGCAGCAGGCCAGGCCTCCCTGTCCATCACCAACTCCTGGAGTCTACTCAAACCCATGTCCATTGAGTCAGTGATGCCATCCAACCATCTCATCCTCTGTCATCTCCTTCTCCTGCCCTCAATCTTTCCCAGCATCAGGGTCTTCTAATGAGTCAGCTCTTCACATCAGGTGGCCCAAGTAAGGGAGTTTCAGCTTCAACATCAGTCCTTCCAATGAATACCCAGGACTGATTTCCTTTAGGAGGGACTGGTTGGATATCCTGAGAGTCCAAGGGACTCTCAAGAGTCTTCTCCAACACCATAGTTCAAAAGCATCAATTCTTCGGTGCTCAGCTTCCTTCATAGTCCAACTCTCACATCCATACATGACTACTGGAAAAACCATAGCCTCGACTAGACGGACCTTTGTTGGCAAAGTAATGTCTCTGCTTTTTAATATGCTGTCTAGGTTGGTCATACCTTTCCTTCCAAGGAGTAAGCGTCTTTTAATTTCATGGCCGCAATCACCATCTGCAATTGTTTTGGAGCTCCCCAAAATAAAGTCTGACACTGTTTCCCCATCTATTTGCCATGAAGTGATGGGACCGGATGCCATCTTAGTTTTCTGAATGTTGAGCTCTAAGCCAACTTTTTCACTCTCCTCTTTCATCAAGAGGCTCTTTAGTTCTTCTTCACTCCTTGCCATAAGGGTGGTGTCATCTGCGTATCTGAGGTTATTGATACATCTCCCGGCAATCTTGATTCCAGCTTGTGCTTCCTCCAGCCCAGTGTTTCTCATGATGTACTCTGTATATAAGTTAAATAAGCAGGATGACAATATACAGCCTTGACGTACTCTTTTCCCGGTATGGAACCAGTCTGTTGTTCCATGTTTAGTTCTAACTGTTGCTTCCTGACCTGCATATAGGTTTCTCAAAAGGCAGGTCAGGTGGTCTGGTATTCCCATCTCTTTCAGAATTTTCCACAGTTTATTGTGATCCACACAGTCAAAGGCTTTAGCATAGTCAATAAAGCAGAAATAGATATTTTTCTGGAACTCTCTTGCTTTTTTGATGATCCAGTGGATGTTGGCAATTTGATCTCTGGTTCCTCTGCCTTTTCTAAAACCAGCTTGAACATCTGGAAGTTCACGGTTCACATACTGCTGAAGCCTGGCTTGGAGAATTTACTAGCGTGTGAGATGAGTGCAATTGTGTGGTAGTTTGAGCATTCTTTGGCATTGCCTTTCTTTGGGATTGGAATGAAAACTGACCTTTTCCAGTCCTGTGGCCACCGCTGAGTTTCCCAAATTTGTTGGCATATTGAGTGTAGCACTTTCACAGCATCATCTTTCAGGGTTTGAAATAGTTCAACTGGAATTCCATTTCCTCCACTAGCTTTGTTCATAGTGATGCTTCCTAAGGCCCACTTGACTTCACATTCCAGGATGTCTGGCTCTAAGTTGGAGATCACACCATAGTGATTATCTGGGTCGTGAAGATATTTTTTGTGTAGTTCTTCTGTGTATTCTTGCCACCTTTTCTTAATATCTTCTGCTTCTGTTAGGTCTATATAATTTCTGTCATTTATTGAGCCCATCTTTGCATGAAGTGTTCCCTTGGTATTTCTAATTTTCTTGAAGTGATCTCTAGTCTTTTCCATTCTATTATTTTCCTCTATTTCTTTGCACTGATCGCTGAGGAAGGCTTTCTTATCTCTCCTTGCTATTTTTTGGAACTCAGCATTCAAATGGGTATATCTTTCCTTTTCTCCTTTGCTTTTCACTTCCCTTCTTTTCACAGCTATTTGTAAGGCCTCCCCAGACAGCCATTTTGCTTTTTTGCATTTCTTTTTCTTGGGAATGGTCTTGATTCCTGTCTCCTGTACAATGTCAAGAACCTGATGAACATAGTTCATCAGGCACTCTATCAGATCTAGTCCCTTAAATCTATTTCTCACTTCCACTGTATAGTCGTAAGGGATTTGATTTAGGTCATACCTGAATGGTCTAGTGGTTTTCTCCACTTTCTTCAATTTCAGTCTGTATTTGGCAATAAGGAGTTCATGATCTGAGCCACAGTCAGCTCCCAGTCTAGTTTTTGCTGACTGTATAGAGCTTCTCCATTTTTGGCTGCAAAGAATATAATCAATCTGATTTCGGTGTCAACCATCTGGTGATGTCCCTGTGTAGAGTCTTCTCTTGTGTTGTTGGAAGAGGGTTACTCTCAGGTAAGCTTAAAACTTTCCTAAGCAGTAGAATTTCAAGAAATAATATTGTTTTAACTATTTGTTTCTAAAATTTTCTGGTGAAAGAACACGTTAATAGCTAAAAACATAAATAACACTGCTAAATATTTTGCCCACAATTCTATATCAGTGGGGGTTGTCTCATTTAGTAAGATGAGACAATTAAATGGTTGGTTAAGTATAAACTCTGGTTCCATAACTTCATGGCAAATATATGGGGAAACATGGAAACAGTGACAGACTTTATTTTTTTTTGGTTCCAAAATAACTGTAGATGGTGACTGTAGCCATGAAATTAAAAGACGCTTGCTCCTTGGAAGAAAATTTATGACCAACCTAGACAGCATATTAAAAAGCAAAGACATTACTTTGCTAACAAAGCCTTTGAGGCCTTCCTTTCCCACGTATATGGGACAATCATTTGTCTTAATTGGATAACTCAGACAAAGCTACTTGAAAACCAAATATTAGGTTCAAAATAAGTGCCAGGTAAGTGGTATAAACTGTGCTATAGGTGTTCACAGTGCTCTCAGGCCTGAGGGAGGAGGTGGAAGGGCCTTAAATCATCACAAGGTTGAAGTATGAAGCAAGGCAATCCAATAAATACTAGGCAGGTTCCGGAGACAATGAGTCAGTCACCTGTTTGGCCAGAAGGAGGAGGGACAGGAGGAAAGAGGATTAAGAAGAACGAGTTTCGGGTGGGGAGTATCTACAAGAGAAGATGAGAAAGGTTGATGAAGGCTGTAAGTGTACAGTGGCTTTTATAGACAGTCTTGAGACACACGAATGGTTTAGCTTATCATTATGTAAATCAATATATGTATTTCAATCTTTGCCCTGTTTGTACATGGTTGAGTTTTACCGGGACAAATTTACTACTATAACAAAGAAAAATATAGCTTATGTTGAATATCATGGAAGAACAGGACAAAATACATAAAACTAAAATTCACTTCTCAACTGCACTGGGATTCTCCTTTAGCTTAATAGACAATAAGGTAAGAGGTTGTTCCATTTTAACATATATACTATCCTAAAATTTAACTCCGATTTCCATAGTGACCTCCAGAGATACTAATTTTTTTCTATAAACAATGGAATCTCGGCTTGGACAGACCCCTAGAAAATTATGTTATAAACGTATATAATTTAGGGAGTTAGAGAAAAGTCTTGATGCCCAGTAGACTCTTTTTTTTTTAACCAGAGGTCCATTCATCTATCCAATTTTACCTCTTAAAACCAAACTGTGACAACAAACAGAAACTTTTACACAAGTAATATTAGTTTCAAAGTGGAGAGACTATCTTGTTCACTGCTGTATCTTAAATATTTAGAAAGTGGAAGGCAAGTAGTGGATGCTCAGTAAGTATCTGTTGTAATAAATCTCTAAATAAAGATCAGAATACATCTAGATTAAAGACTACTATAAAAAGTGGTAGCTATCCCTCCAAACTACAGTGTTTGTCTTACCCTTGGCTATATGTGAGTGCTGCTATAATAGGTGTTTTGAAAGTGCATCAATGTAATTGATATATTAGGCAACAATTTGAGCACTAAATGAATTCTGCTGTGAATTCATCTGTCAGAAACACTAGGTGAATGCAAAAAACCACACTCAGCTGAAACAAGCTGCCTATGAACACTCAAAATGTAAACATGAACACACCTCAAACATCTGCCAGCAACCTCAGCTTACTGCAGCTTCGAGGAATCAGTCACACCCATCCACAACTTGTGTTCAACTTTCTTTCCGATTTCAAAAAATCATTCTTCACTTCGCAATAACAAGCTTCCACAACTATGTGAAAGTTCCTTCTATAAGGCAAACTTTAGGACTATTTAAAAGCAAAGTACAGTATTTATTTGTATAAATATTATATAAGTACTTACACATATTTCTTAGCCATGTGACATGTGTAAAATTACAGTATCATGCTTTTTAAGGTTTCTACTTTTTAAAATGTTCACTGATGACATTCTGAGTGTTGTACCCCAATTCCATTTTTCTTGTTAAGTCCTGTGGGGTTCTATTTTTTAGTTTTTGACTATAGTGGTGCTTTTTAGGGACACATAACCTCAACAACCATTACTAAATTTCCCAGGATGTCTAATGGGAAGGGGGAGTGTTTCAACTTATGTACTTGGTTGTCAGTATGATGTTAACAGTTTTTTATTACTAAGTTTAACTTGTGTCTCTTCTGTGGACTGGCTGATGACTGTGCAGTGAGTTAGCTGCTAATTTTTTTTGAAGTTAAAGCAAGTTTTGAAACTTTTTGGCCTTAATAAGGATTTCAGAAGTAAACTGAAAAAAAAAGTATTATCTTTCTAATTATATACACTATTTTAAGTATCTCTTTCATTACTGATGACGTAAGTATTTCATCAAATGTCAGTGAAAGAGAAGTCGCTCAGTCGTGTCCGACTCTTCGCGACCCCATGGACTGTAGCCCACCAGGCTCCCCCGTCCTTGGGATTCTCCAGGCAAGAGTACTGGAGTGGGTTGCCATTTCCTTTTCCAGGGGATCTTCCTGACCCAGGGATTGAACCCGGGTCTCCTGCATTCCAGGAAGACGCTTTAACCTCTGAGCCACCAGGGATATAATAGTTGATACTTCACATTTAATTAATTTTAAAATAATCTACAAATGTAATTGAATGAAAATTTCAAAATTACTTTTAACAGCAAATTATTAGAATTGTATTTCTTGGAACACGATGTTACATCTTTATTAAAGCAAACTTGCTGCTCTCCAAAGTCTGTAATATCAAATTATTTTCCTAAGAGTTAAAATGTAAGAATTACAGCTATGGCATTTAAAAATCTAAAATTCAAACACTATCATCATTTATGATAAAAAAGAATAAATATAATCCATCTTTAGCATAAACTTTAGCATAGAACAGCTGTAGTCTTGAATCACTTTACATATTTGCAAAAATAAAATAATAGAAACACATCAAATTAAGCCACCTAAATGCTACTGACTTGAATTACTTATCATGTTCAGATTTAGTGTTACTTAAAAGCTTAAAGGGAACAAAGGATTATGTTACCAGAAAATGTATTTCTCAACTTTATAAGCCTATAGTAATTTATTTTCTATAGAAAAACAATATTAATAGTGTAATTTTATACATGTCAAATGGCTAAGACGTAACATAATGGCCCATTCTATCTCCTCTTAAAAAAAAATTCCCAATTTACTCATTAATACACTGCCTCAAGTCCATGAATACTGACCATTTCTTATGGTTAAAAGGTTTAGCAGTTATAAGTTCCTCTAAAAGGAATGTGCAAGTCAGCCACACTTGGCAATTTATGTACTGTGGTTTTGTGGTGAGTGCTACCATTTTCTAAGGATCAAGAAAAGTGCAATAAATCTAAGGCAGAATGGTTATAATTCATCAAAACATATTATATAACTACCTTGTGTGTATTTTCCAATTCATACTTCATTATTATTTTCCAATACATTAGGGCTTTAAGATGGAAACAAAGTTACTTCTGAGTGTGCCCCTTTTAATGTAATTTTTGGATAATCCATCTCCTGTATAAATATCTTTAAAAGAAAGCACAATATAAATAAATGATATGATAATGAACTCCTATTTATAGGTAAAGAGGAAAAAAGAGCAGAAAAGAAAATGAAAGCACTTGAAAGAACCAGTTTTCATCTTACATCCACCATAAACATTTGGAATGGACTAAGTAAGACTCAATGACATGTGAAAATTACAATAACTTGGCTATAATATTAATCTAAATTGACATTTTAAGATGAAGATTTAGAGAAAGTTAGCAGAAATTTCACCAACTGATTCCCATGCAGTTTCAGCCCCTTACTTGACCTGTTTCTTCTGTTTATCTCATCGAATTTAACATAATCTTGTTAAGTATGTGCCAGTGTTTCAAATCTAACACTATGGAACTGTTAAAAAGTCAGTTGTTAATCTTGTTATAGTTATGGGGGATGAATTTTATATTAGATGGTCAAGAATAATTTCAAAACTGTACAGAAACTTCTATCTCAACATATTTATTATATATAAAGCTATTTCACAATTCTCCAATTATAGATACACTTAGAGAAAATTTAATATCATATAATTGAATAAAGAACCAAAAATCTCATTATGTAATACTTATCCATAAATCTAGAATGACTTTCATAACAATATAAACTATGAACATATATGAAAGTGATCATCTACTCAACATTTTGATTTATGACACACTTTCTAATGCATTATTGTTATATATTTTCATATATACTATACACATTGCTTATGCAAACATTTGTTGCAAGTCTACTACTCACTCTCTACTATAGTGGGTGCTGAAAATATTAAAATTAATAAAAGCACACTTTTCAACACTCAAGAAATTTACCTCTTAGTAGAGAAAGACAAATACATCAATAAGTAAACGTAATAACTGAACTGTAACTGAGCTGTGTTGCAGTGCACAGCGGAAACATAGGAGGGGCCAATCAATTCTGAGGGAAGTAGAGAGTTTAAGGGTAG
Source organism: Bos indicus x Bos taurus (assembly GCF_003369695.1). NCBI lineage: Eukaryota > Metazoa > Chordata > Mammalia > Artiodactyla > Bovidae > Bos > Bos indicus x Bos taurus. The sequence goes on along the minus strand of NC_040084.1, from coordinate 86,581,183 downwards.
GATTAATTAAAGAGGGCAACACCTAAGCTCGGTCTTAAAAGATAAAAATATGTTTACCAGGTGGGCAGGCAAGAGGGGAAGAAAATTTCAAACATAAGTAGCTGCCTGGGAAAAGACTTGAATCAGACAGCATGGCAAGTTTGGATAACCACAAGTAGCTGGTTCATGTTGAAGGGCAGGGAGTGAGAGGAACAGGGAGAAAGTGTGATACAGGATGAAGCTGAAGAAGTAGGGTAGGCATGGGCATATCCTAGATGATCTTAATTGCTTTCCTCTGCCCCATATGTGCTGAATCCCACAAGTCAGCAAGAACAACACGCCTCTCACTTTCCAGATCCACCTAATTTATCTCTGAAGTTCCAAGCCCTGCCTGGTTCTGTGACATTCCACACAGTCCCAGAGGCGGGCACGCAGTCATTCAGTAACACTCACTGTGCGGCACTGAGAGGTATATAAGCAGCAGTGGAGATCAGGACGCAGTAGTGCCTAGAACTCAGGAACTGAGGAGAGGCAGGAGAAATTTCACAAAAAACGCAGTACTTGGACTTCACCATTACAGATAAATCATAAAGAGTCTTGCAGGATATCACTGACAACTGTTTGTGTTAGGGAAAAGACCATGAAAGAACAGGATAAATTTGAAGAATTATAGCTGTACTGCAGAAGGGAAGTGAGTTTAAGGCTAAAAAGGTGGAAAGTTTTCAATGAAAAATGCACAGATTCCAGATTATGTACAAGATCAAGAAAATTCTACTGGCCTGGAATTTTCATAAATACAATCTACTTTTTGGTTCACCTTAATGTCTGTGATTCATTCCACAAACACTGCCCACTGTAAGCCAGGTAACGTGCTCTAAATATGCAAAGATGAATAAAATATAGTTCCTGCTTTTGAGAAAATCATAAACTAGTAAAATTCAGATTTATATGAGACTTCTTATAGCATTTATCTCACTTCATCATCCCCACATGTGAAGCAGAGAAGACAAATGTTACTCCACTTTTTTTTCTTTTTAACTGAAGAGAATAATGGAAAGATGTATTAAGAAGCGTATTTACAATTCCAACTAAGTCAGTAGCAGAGCTGTTTTCCAGGCCAGTTCCCAACTGTGGTGTCACTATCCAGTGCTAGCACCATCAGCTGTGAATGAAAATTTGTTGCTGATCATGAAGTACCAGAGCTCCATCTATAACAATATAAAGTATCCATCCTACGGACAAGCATATGTGTTTAAAGAGGAGCGTATAAGAATGTCAGTTTAGTTCAGTCAGTCCATCGTGTCCGACTCTTTGCGACTCCATGGACGTAAGAATGTCACTTCAGTGTATATCACTAAAAGAACAATCTGAATAACCGTTTAGGAATGAATGAGTAAATCAATGTACAGCAATTTTGTTTTTAAGTCGAGTAAGATATAGCCAAATAATTATATGCAAAGGCCTATTAAGACATTACTGGATTAAAAAAGATGCAAAACTCATGTATAATGATGGCCTTGTGTTAAAAAAAAAAAAAGACACCAAAAAAAGTTTGAAACAGGTATTTTTATATGAATGCACAGGTAATGCTCTGAAAGGATACACACTAATTATTTTGGAGACCTGGCTGGGAAAGGAACACATAGACAGAAAGTGGTCCAAGGAGATATAGTCATCTCTGTTATGTTTTAATTTTTTATAAGAATATATATTCATGTATTTTTGTATAATTATGCATAAACAATGGAGATTAGAGCAGAATATTTTCCCTATAAAAGTATTTCCTGTATATTTTCTATGTATTTCCCCATAACACTACTTGTATTCTGATATGGGGGGTCAGAGAGTAGGTGCAGCATAGAATTATTTCAAAGTACCAGAACTGAGCCAATTCAATGTATTTTCAAATAACCCTATGCCTATGCTATCAATGCTGAAATTGTTACTAATATACTTAATAACTGCAACAATGCTCAATCATCAGGAGTCTTGACAGATGGGATTTAAAAGTTCACACATAAAGGTGGACAAGGGCACTTTCCTCTGAGCTTACAGCATGATCACTTTGGTGAGTCAAAGTGATTGTGTAAGTGACCATGTAAGGATCGGGTTCTGTGCTGAACAATGTTAACCTATATTATTTCAGTTCTCACAATATTCCTGTAAGGAAAAGTGAGAAATTACAGGTAAAATTCTTCACACATGATGCTTAGGTAAGTGCTGGCCTTCATAGGTATTGCTACTGCCTAATCTCTAACTTTTTTAAGTTTCAACCCTCACTCTTGCAGTCAGCTTTTCAAAAGACTCACTGACTTAAGTGCGAGAATGCTAAGAAATGAATCTGCAATGGATTCTCATGACCTACTGAACTAAATCCAAACTCCTTCATCACACATTTGAAAGCACGTGTGGCATAGCTCCACCATCCACCATATCCTTCTATACCCTACTATTCTGTAGGCATACTGGGCTGTTTACAATTTTTAGAACACATTATATACTTTGACTTCTACAACTTAGGAATACTCTTGTCTTTCTTGCTAAGGATTTCTATCTACTCTTCAAGGCTCAGTAGAAATATTACTTTCTCTACAGTTTTTTCCACCTCTATTATAATACTTTTTTATGGTATTACTTGTCCATAAGCCCACTGAAAATAAGGTTAATTTATTTTTACATCCCTAGTGCACCTAATAAAGTGTTTTATATACAATTTACATTCAATGATGTAGAAAACTTTCACCATTACTCATAGCCCCAGTGATAACTAGTAAGACTTCAAATTCAGAAGCAATTCTCTCTTATCTCCCCTTCAATTCATCTACCAGTGGTAACGACCCTAGTAACTCTGGTAGTAGCTCTCTTTCATGCCCTAATTCAGCACTCAGTGAGATATAATTATTTCAAAGCTAAACAAATAAAGTGGCACAGAATCAGTGACCTAACGTTGACAAGACTGGCTGACATTAAATTCATTATATGCATGAACACTGGAGGAAGGCATACAAAGCATAAGCTAGGATATCAGAATCATCTTTTAAAATCACAAGTGGGATATAAAATTCCTTTGTTCAACTTTGGGTAATCTCTAACCTATCTGAACTGAACTTTAAAATCAAAAGATATGTATGGTCATCTATCCTTTAGCAAATAAAGTCATCTTTTATGGATTAACTGTTTCTAAATCTATACGAATTAGTAAAAGTGATAAATATCCTTAAAAGCTAACTTAGCCCTCTAAACATTCACAAGTAGTTCTTTCTCAGTTAAAATCTACCTTAATTTTTAGTTTTGCGGCTACCTTCCACAACAACTCCAGCTACTGATGACTTTCTCGCCTGGTTTCTTTTGGGCAATCAAGTAAAAATATAGCAAATACTAGTTATATACTTACATTTAAAACAGAATTAAATTCTTCAGGTAAAACTATTACATAATACATTACCTGATTCTATCCAGGAATTTTCTTTCAATTTCCCCACTCCCACCCCACCCACATTTTTGAAGACCATATTAACTCTTTATATGAAGGTACTCACAGTGTAGATTAGTTGAGGACCTCAAGACAGAGAACTGTTTCATTTATTTAATTCTCTAAATTACTTGTACCGTATGTGAACCTCTTAAAGGAAGACAGTTTGGTTGTTTCTGTACTTCTCAATGAAGACCAGAGTACTTTTTGTACATTTTTACAGGGCTTAACTCAATAGCATTTCCAATTAATTTTTCTTTAATTGTTTTTCCATTAGTTTGCTGTTACAAACAAGTTAAATTAGAAATAGTCAGGCAAAAGGTATGTTAAAGTCAATACTAGTTGCATGTCACCCAGTGGTTAGGGATGTTACTACACTGTAAGCAAGATGACCAAAGTTTTGAAAGTAAAGTTTTGCTTATTATAGATTTCATAGTAAGGCAGTTACATGGCTAAGCTTGACTGGTGCCATGGACTTTAGCATACCTGGAAATAGAAAAATTCAAATGGTAGCTGTTCTTGATTGGCCCATTGCCATTTTTGCAGCTTACAAATTTTTAATTAAGTAACTGCAGTGAGCTCATCTCTACTGGATACTTCTTTTCCAGGGCAGGTCCAGGAACTGGGTCTGGAGCCTTGAAAGCAGAAGAGAAACTAGAGTAAACTAGAGGTAGGCAGAACAAGAAACGTGACCAGATAACATTGTGAGCTAATAGCAGTGAGGTAGTCCCCAGTGTCTCACATAGGAAATATTCTTAAATGGAAAAGACTCTCTTAAATACAAGTTACCAAAAGATGCTATTTGCATTACTTAATTCATTGTCTTCATCTACCCAACTCTGCTCTAAACTCCCAATTCTAGAAACTAAACCAGTAGCCTTTGTGAAATCTCTACTGGCTTTCAGCAACAGACTGTCCAATATGGGACCAGAGTATATAGAACGAGAAAACCAACAGTAAGTTCATTTTCATTAGTAAGACTGGAATTGTAAAGTTCTCATTTTTAGGTCACTTTACTCTTCTCTTTTGCTATCTTATTTCCAATTACCTTCTGTTTCCCTAAATTCCTACAATCAGTTCTCAGACTTTTCTTAAGAAATGCTTTAGATACATCTAAGCAGTGAAATAAAGTTCCAATTTTTAAGAACACTTGGTAATTCTTAAAGAGGAACGCAAAGAACAGCTCATAAGATGTGGTTCTTAACCACACTAGAAATTCTTTTTTCCATTACCAAAATAGAGTCAATGATTTTTTTTTTTTTTTTTTGGTTAGGTCCACATTATTAAAACACACACAAGAAAACTTGCAAGTACAAAGGTTACAGAAATGGTAGGCTATTAAAAATGTTAGACTGTTGTACTAATTAGATTACTAGGGCCTAGAAATGATGTTCTTATGCTTGGCAAGCTGATAATTTTAGGAGTGTCTAAGAAAGAAGAGACTCAATCCCACAGTAGTCAAAATAAACTGAATCTTCTGCTGTTGTCCAATGATGGCAGATGGTGAGGATTGTAACAGGACAAAAAAGTAGTGAAGACAAGGATGCAAAGAACTTAACTCCCTGCATTTCTAGTAACTAGGACACAGCAAAGCAAAACAGAATGAAAGTAGTTTTTAAGGACAGGGTCAATTTTCCACCTTTTGTAATGGCATGCTGTAGATGAAAATATTCTGGTAGAGCAAGATCTAGGTTCCAAATCTGGTTCCTGTACAAACTAAAACTCTGCAGGAGTTTCTGTTCTATTAAACGGGATAGCATTCCCTACCTCAATGGATTGTCATGAGAATTAGCACCTAACAACCTGGCAGACAGTAGGTATTCAATATAGCTTTCTATATGCTCAGTTGTGTCAGTCTCTTTGTGACCCCACGGGCTAGGGCCTGCTAGGGTCCTCGGTCCATGGGATTCTCCAGGCAAGAACACTGGAGTGAGTTGTCATCTTCTACTCCAGGGGATTGCCCTGACCCAGGGATCGAACCCACACTCTATCATCTCCTGCAATGGCAGGCGGGTTCTTTACCACTATGCCACCTGGAAAGCTTTGCTCTAAACATGAGTATACTTAAGCTTTCATTTTCATAAAATGCTGAAATGACAGCTGTGTGGCAAGCTTTAGCTTTAAATAACTCAACTGCATCACATCCTAAGAGAGATAACCTGATTTATCAACATTGATCCCAGAACAAGGCAAATGTGAGAGAGCTCAATTCTGAGAACTGATGATAAACAAAAACAAAACAATTTACATTTAGGATAAAGAGAATTAATGGTAAACAAGTAAGGAGACAGGTAATTCTTCCTCTTTCAAATAAAGCAGAAAATACTTTTGTCAACACATCTCTAGTCAAAACATTATAGAACTGGGATACAGTGTCTTTTAAAAAAACAAAAGGAATCAATATATGATCTAACTTGGTCTTTAAGTCAGGAAATGCTTTAAGGGTGTAGAAAAGCCTTACATTTGAGCAATAATTTTCCTCTTACTGATAGAACAGTGGGTTCCACATAAAATTATTATTTACCAAATATGGTTCAGAGCTCAGATTACACCTTCCCTGGCATTACCAAGTAATAGAGCAAGTATCACAAGCCACAAAGAATTCTAAAAAGAAAAGAAAAAAACCTTCTTTTCTTAAAGTTTACTTTAAATGTGTTCACTACTACAACTTTATTTCAGAGGTTGTAAAAGTTAACATGGAAAGAATCTTACTCAAAATAGATGATTTACTTAGAGATGATAAAATAAGTTAAGTTTTGCCAGAAGGCATAATAAAGAGTATTTAAGAATGAGGATTCCCATTCATTAACCCATATGGATAGGCTTTCAGTTTACAGACCATTGAAAGAAACACTTTTCTAGATAAACCATTAATTTTTGGTGTTTTTATTTTATAACCAGATTATCACATTGAAATCTCATTACTCACATAATGTTTCAGTTGATTCTTTTGGATTTTCCAGATATAAACTGTCATTTACAAATAAATGTGCCTCCTCCCTTTCAATAATTACACCTCTTATTTTGTTTTTGGTCTAATTATACTGGCCAGCATTCTCAAGACAATGTTATGTAACAGTAATGCCAGCCAGACCTTTTTTGATTCATGAGTTTTTAAAGGAATTTAGTATTTCACTAAATACTAAAATAGAAATTCCAGTATTTCACCATTTCTAGTAACAAAATGCTGGCTTCTGGTCTGAGATATATAAAATCTTATATATCTATGTTCATTTCTTTTTGTTTCACTAAGGATTCTTATTAGAAACAAATGTTGATTTCCCTTCTTTTGATATCCCTCAGGATATTCACATGTCCCATCACATAATATGACTTAATCTGATTTATTCCTAACAGGAATACCACTCATTTGTAGTATTGTTCATGTAATGCTAGATTCCATTTGATTTTATTATGCATTTTTTGCATCAAATTATGTAAGACTGGTGTGCAATCTTCTTTTATGCTCATATTTTATGTTATCTTGGTTTTGTAAAAAGAATATGGAAGCTTACTTTTTCCCCTCCATGTTCTGAAATACATAATTATCTGGTGCTTTTCGTAAGGAAGAGTCTTTCTACCAGTTAAGACCAGAATTTTCATTTGTGGCTCCAGATCCTATCCCTTTTTTTCCTGTTTCTTTGAGAAAACCAACACCTTTTCTTTTCAGTCTCTCACTTCAACCTAAGAATATGTTTAAGTCTTAACCATCTTAAACATACATTATGCACAAACTCATACACAAAAATTTTCTTTACTAGTTAAGTCTTGTTCAGCAAGTATTTATTTACAAAGCTATTTATTAAAATTGCTACTCTATTCAAGGCATGAGAATGAACTGCAGTTCCTGCTTTCTGCCTATCACTAATCCAGTAAGGAACACAAACAGGCAAACAAAAGTCTGCAACAACAATGCAAGGAATAAACAAGCCATGCCAGGCCATCTCTCTCTAACATCTGTGCCTTTCCAAACTTCTCTGAGCAGTAATGCTCTGGCCTCAACTTTACTTTAATCTGCCCTCAAGTTTCCTCCCTTGGTAACGGTTTCATTCAAATCACCAAATTCAATAACCTCTTCAGGATCCTTACCTATCATTTTGTAATAACTTGGCTGCTTGATTCATATATTTTTAAAAATAAATACAATCACATCTTCAAACATATTCAGTTAAATTTTGCTTTTTAAAAGAAAGTTCACAAAATATTTTAAGTTTTATTGCATATGTGTGTGCTAAGTCGCTTCAGTTGTGTCCGACTCTGTGATCTGTAGCCCGCCAGCTTCCTCTGTCCAAGGGATTCTCCAGGCAATACTGGAGTGGGTTGCCATGCCCTCTTCCAAGTGATCTTCCTGACCCAGGGATCAAACCTGCATCTCTTGTGTCTTCTGCATTGTCAGGCGGGTTCTTTACCACTAGTGCCACCTAATTTACCATATCATTTCATTTTTATGAAAAACCATTAAGTAAGGTCAGGTACTTATTACTCTCCTTTGCAAGGTTCAGAAAAATTAAGTAATTTTCTGATCATCAAAACTCCAAATAGCAGCAGAGTTAGAGCCAGAAATGTAGTTGTGGCTTTCTAACTTCAGGTCCAGGGCTCCTTCCTCTATAGTTTATTAACTTGACTCATTAATTAAGTACTAACTTGAATGCTTTCTGATCATGCTCTTCTTGAAAACTTTTCTGGTCAACACTGCACATTCTTCTAGTTTCCAAGGTTCCTTGTTTCAGTGCTTCTTGTTTGTCAAAAGGATTTAAGTACAAACTATGACATTTCTCCTTTCACTTCTTCCTCTGGTATCTTATCTACACTTGTAGTACTAATCTAGGGGAGGCTTCTTTAAGTAGCTGCTTTCTGTTCTGATGAAAATTAAACAATCAGAATCATAGAATTCAATGTTGAAAGGGCCTTAGAGATTTAGTCCAACATCCTTATTTAATAGAAAAAAAACATAAAGTTCAACTTACACAAGTCACTAGCAGGATTTGAATAAAAGTTTAAGACAATATTTGCCTTTTTAAACTTATGAATCATAAAATATACACTTATACAGCATATTTATATATAGTAAACAGAAAGCAACTAAACAAATTTCAAGAGTAATTATTGGATCCTGTTTCATTTTTGTTAAAGATACTTGTCCATATTTCTAGTATGACAATACTAATGTATGAGTCCATTCACCAAAGGTTTTTTTTTTTTTTAAGTCACAGAATGGCAATAAAGATAAAACCCATTCAATTTCACAAACTCATGCATTAGTTATCTATCTTCCAGATTTTTAAAGGGGACTTGGGAATCAAAATCATACCACTCTCTACCCTAATGCTTCCCACCTAGGTTGATAACCACAACCTTGTCTACAAGGCAGGAACAGATGCCACTAGACTGTCTGCTGAACACGGCCTAAAATACGGCCTGGTATGTGGTGAGCACTGAAAACATGTCAGTTACCACCGCTTCTCCAGCAATTACTACTTCTGAATATATTCGTATGATTATAAAAACAGCCATACTAATGATTCAGCCACATACACAAGCATCCTGTTAGAGGACCCCCTACCTTACTCCACTCCTTCCAGTCTATTGGCCAGGTTCTTTTTTTAGCAAGCAGAGCCACAATCCTAGTTATATAGGAATACCCTTCCAACCACTCCCAAGCTAGAAGCAGTTTCATATCTCAACATCAGAGTCTACAGGCTCTGAAAATTAAGAGCTTATTTTAAAAGGGAATTTTCCACTGCAACACTTCTAAACTACTAAACTTGTTTACCCATGATACAGAATACATGAAAAATAAAAGGGTATCTCATGTAAAGCAAGATTTTTTTTTTTCCATCTGAATTGTGCTGAAGTTTAAACTTAAACTCTTCCCCAAACTGGCTTCCCCTCTTCAACTTCCCGTTTTCATTAGAAATAGCAATTTTCTTTTTAACCTGAAAACTGAAATTACCTTTTCTCTTGCTTTCTTTTACTTTTCTCAACTGCTTCAAATTTCATCCATCCAATAACTAACATTCCTCAAAACACCACTCCTAAGACTCTCTTTATTGGATATTACAGTCAACACAGCTCACAATTACTTCTGTAGTTCCAAAATCTAAAAAGTTCTGAAAAGATTTTTTATTAAGTTTCATGTCAAAGCTCATTTGATAGTGGCAAAAATCTGCTTTGAACTGATGTGAAGCTACTTACAGGCTTTATTTAGCTTACTTACTGCAAACATTTCCATTTTCCACTGCAGAAATACTAGTGTTTAAATACTGGGTGATGCCTCAAACTTTGCTGGGGGTGTTACATAATATACAATATATTCAGCCCAATGCAGGGGTCCTGTTCTTAACTTTCCTTTTGATACTTTCCCTAACACCACTCCATGCATTTCAGCCTTCATATCTGCCACCAAGTCCTATAGGTTCTTTCCAAATACCACAACTGCCAATTCTGCTCCACCCCAACTGCTACCACATTATTCCAATCGTCCGACTTCAAAATGACCAGACCCACAGCTTATATCCCAGCCATTAACTCCTTCACATTTGACCAATCACATATAGTAGAGCAGATTAAGAGAGGTTCCTATATAACCACCCTAAGTATTTCACTGCTTTGCACAAGAACTTAAGATACTGCAACAGATACATAATAAGAGGGTAAAGACAGTGTCTGTGGTATTATATTCGAACTTCTGTGCACTTTTAAAGTTTAGTTTATCTATAACTATAAGCTAAGAAGAGGCTCTCTTTTCTCCAACTTGATGAAATTTTAAAAATTGTCTATTTACTCTGTACACAGAGTAAATACACAGTACAGAGTAAATACACAATTTTGTTAAAACAACAAAAACAAATGAAAAATATACTAGGTTCCTCCCCGTTTATCACTTCAACTAAAACTTCTCAGTGTGGTTTTCAAGGCCTTCTCCAGTTTGGTTCCACTAGAACTGGTACCTTGGACTCCCACTTGGCAGGGAAAAAGCTACATATTGCCTCTCAGAATGACCTGAAATACATAAAACACAGTACACAGGATTACAAAGAAGGCCCGCTTTATTTTAAATGAGTAAAATAAAATCAGTGATCACAAAGAAAATCAATTATACTGAAAATCACCAAGTGTTTTTCAGAACCCATATTTTTGATATATTTATGTATCAGCTTCTTTACTAACACCCAACATGTAAACTCCAGTGGGGTCTAATAACAACTAGTTTTAAAGTAGTAATTTGCATACACTATATTCTGCTGCTGCTGCTGCTGTGTCGCTTCAGTCGTGTCCGACTCTGTGCGACCCCATAGACAGCAGCCCACCAGGCTCCCCGCTCCCTGGGATTCTCCAGGGAGGGAACACTGGAGTGGGTTGCCATTTCCTTCTCCTAAACTATATTCAGAGATAGTCAAAACAGTAAACATAATATTTGTGCTTTTTCTATGACTAATAAAATCACAGCACTGGTAATACTACTGTGCTTTACTGATTAAAATCATAATAGAAGGAAAGGTTAAATTTCAGTTACAGGTTATTGTTAGTAAAAATATAAAGAGCTTTTTTTTCCCATCTAAATGCAGGGACTCCTCTAAATTCTGTCCTCAGATCCTCTTCAGGGTTTTAGAGTCTAGAGTAAAACCCTATTAAATCTAGTTACTTTAACTTCCCACTAATCCCCACACTCAGAGAAATCTAGCCTTTGTCTAAACATGTTCAACCCTGTTTTCATTCCTGACTACGCTACTGCTCTATCTTAGGATGTCATTTCTCCACTGGATGCTTGTCAAAATCTTAACTACCTTTTCAAAAGCAATTCATGTTGCATCTCCTTTCTGCATTCTTTTTCTACCGCTTCAGCCCACATGGATCCCTCCTTTTCCTAGAACTCCTAATGCACCTGTGGATCAATGCTTCATGACCCAAAATGTAATTATTCTCTTAGAGCTCCACTTCTGTGTCTCTTCATCTAAAGTGTAAGATCCCCGGGGACATGGGTGACATACTTGTATATAGCAGCACTGCCTATATGTAATACAGGCCCACAGAATGTATTCAGTAAATAAACTATTCTCCATAAGGGCTTCCCTGGTGGATCAGATGTTAAAGAATCTGCCTGTAATGTGGGAAACCCAGGATCAATCCCTGGGTTGGGAAGATCCCCTGGAGAAGGGAATGGCAACCCACTCCCATACTCTTGCCTGGAGAATCCCATGGATAAAGGAGCCTGGTGGACTACAGTCCATGGGGTCCCAAAGAGTCGAACAGGACTGAGTGACTAACTTACTCATTCTCAATAAACCAAGTAGTAGAAGATCATTTCTTTCAAAAGTTTAAGGACCAGAAAATGCATCAAGAGGACTGAAAATTCTACTAAGCAGCAAAAACAGACTCATAAAGGAAGTTTAATATTAATAATTCAACTCAATTAGAACTTAGATAGTCATTATATTAAAAACTCAGAAACTTATTTACTAGGCAGTGATGAATTCCAAGTAATAAATCAGGGAAAGAGTGCTAAAGCAGACATTAAACAATGATTCATTCAAAAAATACTAAGCATCTACTCTATGCTAGGCACAAATTCAGATTTCACAAATTCAATGGTTTAAAAAAAAAAAAAAAGATCCTCAAACAAGAATTTACTTTTAGACCGTAGACTAGAATCAGGGACCCCTGATTCTCATTCTGAAACTCTGGAACAAAAACAGAACAGGAGGTAAAGTTAGGGTGGAGAAATGTTCTCAGAAGGCAGTAAGTCATATAAAACATTATAAAGAAATAGATTTGGAGCTATTTATATATATATAATCTACATAGTATATATAAAAATAGCATTAAAAGCTCTATATACATAAAGTCTACATGGAAACAGATTTGGGGGTAAGTTTCAATTGTCTTATTTAGAATATTTGTTGCCCAGTAATACTAGATGAATGAGGTATTACTCTACTCATTGATTAATGTTTTAATCACAAACACTTCATAAAGTTTTATTTTTCTTCAGAGAGCCCAGCCAAGTTGCCCCATTTACTTTATATAAAAATAAAAAATGTATCTGTGAATATCCCAGAAGTGGATGGGTGATAGTAGTAATGGTGGTAAATATTACTCTAAGTAATCTTCTTGGAAGGTTCCAAAAGAGGGCAACGGGAATGCAGGTGGGAAACAAGAGACTGCTCTCCACGCATTTCAGTCTCTAGTGCTGATTATGACCAGATAGAAATTACCTTTCTTAAAGGGAAGTTCTCAGACTAATAGCAATGGAATTCAGTGAGTGAGGGGGGAGGATGAGTGGGTGGGACTGGCACAAATAAAGGAATAGTCTGACAGTGCCATGCTACTAAAGTATCTTGCCCAAAACTCAACCCTCTGCCTCCCACATACTAATATATGTTAATTACTAATAGTACAGGACTGATTCTGAAGCTAGAAATCTCAAGGCTTTCAATTCTTTTCCTCACCATATACAATCAGTGGCAAAGCTCTACTGATTACTCCCACAAGTGTATCTCGCATTAATCCCCCTTCTATTCCCACAACATCCTTGTTCAGGTCCCTGCTATCTGGACAACTGAAGTAACACAGTAATCTCTTATCTGATAGCTTACTCCACTCTTAGGTCTTCTAAGCTATATTTCAGAGTGGCAACGAGATTTCTAGTTCCTGAATCACTGCTGGATCATGTAATTTTCCTTCCTAAGAGAGGTAAGAGATTTTGCAGAATTCAACTGCAATGAATTTCAGTAGAAGGCGATGACATTGACCTAGGGAATAACACAAAAGAGGCTGGACAGGAAGAAAGGAGACGTAAAGACCAAGAACTTACAACAAAGGAGTTAGAAAAGTTAGATAAAGTGCAAGAAGGAACGGGTCCAAGAAAGTCAAATGAATAAGAGGTATAACAATAAAGTTTTAGTTTATTATTTTTATAACAAATAGTTTATAATTTTGTAACAATGAGTAAGATCATTTATTTATGCGCTAAGCACTAGGTCAAATGATTTATAACACATTTGCTCATTTAATGTTCTCAAGAATCCTCAGCTGATGACACACTGGTCTCTCCCAGAGAAAATAAGGATTATTTTATATAGCCCCCCTGTCTTTCCACAACAATGCCTAAAACAGAGCACTAAACAATTTATATTCTGACTATGTTGATGTCAACAATATCAGAAGAAAGCCGTTTTTCCTATAAACTTCATTAATGTTTCCTGGACTAGCACAATATATACATGTATATACAGATATATACATGGTTTTTCAGGTAGCTGGACAGGCCCTCGTGGCTCAGACGGTAGAGTCTGGCTGCAATGTGGGAGACCTGGGTTTGATCCCTGGGTCAGGAAGATTCCCTAGAGAAGGAAATGGCAACCCACTCCAGTATTCTTGCCTGGAGAATCCCATGGACAGAGAAGCCTGGTGGTCTGCAGTCCGTAGGGTTGCAGAATCGGACATAACTGAACGACTTCACTTTCTTTCTTCTTTTCTCAGGTGGGTCAAAGGTAAAGACTCAGCCTGCCAATGCAGGAGATGTGAGTTTGATCACTGAGTTGGGAAGATCCCTTGGAGGAGGAAATGGCTACCCACTCCAGTACTCTTGCCTGGGCAATCTCATGGACAGGGGAGCCTGCATGTTGCAGTCCATGGGTTGCAAAGAGTCAGACATGACTTAGCAACTGAGCATGCATGTACAGATATATACATACATGTACATAAACATACACACACAAAAAACACACACTAGAGATTTGGAAATAAAATACTATGGCTTTCAAAAATAACTGTTCTCCTGGGGCTTAAATATGAATTGGAACAGAAAAAGCTCAGGGTATTTTTGTCTTATAAAGCTCAAAGGAGAAAAGGTATAGGAAAATGTTTTTTAAAGTATATATAATCATCACTGAAAAGAAACATGGCTTATACCTCTACCATCAACCTGGAAGTGAGGGGGGACTAGGTAAAAGGAAGATCAAAGTTACTTTCTTTTAAAATGTGTATAGGAAATTTCCAATGAGATACTACTATAGACTAATTAAACTCTAAGCCCAACCTACTATTTACAATGTATGCTCTGCATACAAGAAGTCTAGGCCAGGTTTAGATTTTGCAATGTGTGTGTCTGTGCACTCAGTTGTGACCAACTCTTTGCAACCCCATGGACTGCAGCACACCAGGCTCCATATGTCCATGGAATTCTCCAGGCAAGAATATTGGAGTTGGTTCCCTGGTGGCTCAGAGGGTAAAGCATCTGCCTGCAATGTGGGAGACCTGCCTGCTTCTATCCCTGGGTTGGGAAGATCCCCTGCAGAAGGAAATGGCAACCCACTCCAGTATTCTTGCCTGGAGAATCCCATGGACAGAGCAGCCTGGTGGGCTACAGTCCACAGGGTCACAAAGAGTCGGACATGACTGAGTGACTTCACTTCACTTCGCCATTTCATTTCCTCCTCCAGGGGATCTTCACGATCCAGGGATAGAAATTGCATCTCTTGTGTTTCCTGCACTGGCAGGGGGATTCTTTAAAACCGCTATTACTGTGAAAAAAGAACGAATAACAAGGGGCAAAACGCGCGTTGTCACTGCCCTTGGGCTAGTAGTGTCGCTATGTTTGGTGTACTTTCCGGGGGTATAGTGTTTGCTTGAAAGAGTCGGGGCACTACTCAGAAAAGACTTGACCATAATTGACACTGTGGAATCTCAAAAACACACTTTCAAAAGCAAGTAAATCTAATAGCTTTAAACTTTAGTAATGTGTGTGTTCACTCATTCATTCATAAATATTTACAGAGAGCTTACTGTACTAAGGCATTGTACTAATGCTGTAAAACCTTATTCAGTGGGAGAAACTGAAAAATAAACAGAATATCATAATGTAATATGGCAAACCCTGCAATAGGGGAAATAATGTGCTAGAGATATTTATATTATAAATAAGAAAAGATCATTAATTAGCTACAACAGAAAATGTCATGCTACTTAAAAAGCATTTTCCTGAATACCTTAATAGGAAGAAAACATATCTGAATGGAACTCAGAGGATATCTTTTTATCAAGTTTGTAAACTGAGGCTCACCCTTTCCCTTTACCAATTTAATTCTGGCTCTAAGTCAAAGGTCTTAAAAAAAAGTCTCTGCTATCTATTTTGCATTCTCGTTTTTAATTTTTGTTTTTGATCTGTCTCTCTGGCTATCTGTTTTCTCTACAAAAGAAATGTTGCCTCAGAAAGGCTCTCAGCCACTTAATAATAGTATCAAAACTTGTCTACAATATGCATAAACTTTTTACTTTGTTTACAAAGATTTAGGACAAAGCTCTCAAAATTAATAAGGCACATGTGTCTATACTACTATTATAGCCATCTACTTATCAAATAAACATGATTAAATACACATTACAATAAACATATATCTCCCAAATTGTCTCCCAATCACATAATTTCTGGTGCATTCAATGTGAGATAAGGCAACAGTGTTAATAAACAAAACAATCCAAATTTTCACAAAGTTTTTCATGTGCTGGGATAATCATGTTTTTTGCTAATAAACCTTAAATAACAGTATAGTAAAAAGAAAAAGGTTATAGGTAAAATTTTTAATAAATATCACTGTAATTTCTCATACATCAACTCAACTGATGATTCTAATTTCTATTTCCAGCCTGAATTTCTTGCTTGAATTCCATTTTGTATTTCAAATTACCTACTTGACAGGTCCAGTTAAATGTCTAGTAGGCCTTTCAAAGTTAACATGTCCAAACAAAAACCCTCTTGATTGTCCAGCCCAACTTGTTACTTCACTGTCTTCCCCAACTCAGTCAACAGCGACTCCGTACTTTCAAACGCTTAGGCCAAAAATCTCTGAGTACTCCTTGACTGCTCTTTTATGCCTCAGATCCAATTCATCAACATATCCTGCCTGCCACTCAGGGTTTGTAACATATCCAAAACCTGCCCTCTTCATGCCATTTCCTCTTGTTACTGTGGTCCAAGCCACTATCAGCTCTCATTTAGATAACTGCAGTAATTTCCAATATGGCTTCCCTGCTGACATCTTTGCCCTGCCCTTAGAGTTTATTCCACAAAGAGCTGCCACAGTAAATCTTTAAAAAGGGAAGTTACCATCAGTTAACAGTTTAAATAAGAAAAACCATATGACCGTATCAATTGACACAGAAAAACCACTTGAAAAATATCAATACCCAGTCATGATAAAAACTCAAATGAGGAAAAGACAGGCACCTACAAAAAACCTACAGCTAACATGTACTTAATGGTGACAGACTTAATGCCTTCCCCTAAGATCAGGAATAAGACTAGCTTGTCTAATCTCCCCATGCCTACTAAACATAGTACTGTAAGTATTTATCAGAGCAGTAAGGTCAGAAAAGGGAATAAAATTCATTGGAAAAGAAGAAATGTAACTGTCTGTATTCACAGATATATTAGAAAACTCACACAAAAAATTACTAGAATTTATTAGTTTAGCTAAGTCTCAGGATACTGAATCTACTCACAGAAATCAACCACATTGTTATAAACTATGATAAACAACTAGAAACCAAAATTTAAAACACAGTATCATTTATGACTGCTCAAAAAAAAAAAGTGCCTAGGTACTAATCTAGCAAAACATATATAAAATGTGTGTCCGTTAGAAGCTATAAAATGCTGATCAAAGAAATTAGACAATCTAAATATAAGGAGAGATAAACTCTGTTTATGGATTGAAAGACTTAACAAAATTAAAATATCAATATCCCCTAAATAGATCTAAGGATTTAATGAAATTCCTACCAAAACTCCAGCATTTTTTTTAATAGATCCTAGATTTTACATGGAAAGGAAATGGAATAGTTAAAAACAATTCTGAAAAAGAAGAATTAGGGAAATTGTTTTAGGACTTACCATACAGCTATGGTTATCAGGAAAATGAGATACTAGTACAGGGATAAACACAAACATCAATGGATCAGAATAGAGAATCCAGAAGTAGACCATCATAGCACAGCCATCTGATTTTTGACAAAGTTGCAAAATTAATTCAATGGAGGAAGGGTAATTTTTTTTCAACAAGTGGTCTTGCAACAGCTGATCATTTCACAGACAAAAAATGAAATTCAATCTAAACTTTATAGCTTTAAGTGAAAATTATGTAAAAATGGATCACAGATCTACATATGCAAGATGTAAAGCTTTTCAGAAAATTTTTAGAAGAAAACAGGAGAATATCTTTGGAACCTAAAGTTAAGGAGATATTAGACTTGATAACAAAAGAACAATTCATAAAAGAAAAAAGATAAATTAGACTTCATAATTGCTTTTTCTTCGCAAAAGCCTCCATTAAGAAGATGAAAAGATAAGCTACAGACCAAGAGAAAATATTTGCAAATCACATATTTGACAAACTGTTTCTATCCAGAATATATAAAGAACTCATTAAACTCAACAAGAAAACAATCACATTAGAACATAAGCAAAAGACCTGAACAGACACTTCACAGAGGATATACAGACATCAAACAAGCATGTGCAAATACATTCAACACCATTAGGGAACTAGACACTAATGTTACAATGAGTTATCACTACATATCTATTAGAATGGCTGAAATAAAAAATATCCTGACAGTATCAAATGCTGACAAGGATGCAGAGAAACTGTATCTCTTCCACACTGATGGTGGGAGTGTAAAATGGTTCAGCCATTCTGGAAAAGTGGCAGTTTCTCATAGAGTTAAATATATACTTATCATACAACCCAGCAACTGTACTCCAGGGGACTTATCCTAGAGAGACGAAAACGTATTTTACCTGCAAAACTGTTCACAGCAGCTTTGTGTTTATAGCCGCAAACTAGAAACACAAAAGTCCTTCAGCCAATGACTGAACTAATTGTGGTATATCATACAATGGTACCCTTCCAACTTCCTCCCTGGAGAAGGGAATGACAACCCACTCCATTATTCTTGCCTGAAGAACACCATGGACAGAGGAGCCTGGTGGGCTACAGTCCATGGGGTCTCAAAGAGTCGGACATGACTGAGCAACTAAAACACACACTCACAAAAGTACACTTCTTAGAATTAAAATGGAAGGAACCACTGATACAAGAAACAACTAGAATGGATCTCAAGGGTATAATGCTGAGGGAGAAAAGCCAATCTCAAAAGGTCACACAATGTATGATTCCATTTTTATAACACTCTCTAAGTGACAAAATTACAGTGATGGAGAAGAGATCAGTGGTTAAGGCTGGGTAGTACAGAGGAGTTTCTTTGTGCTGATGAACAGATCTAGTTCTGTATCCTGACTGTGAGGATTATATGAATTTACATAGATGAAAATAATATAGAATTACACACACATAGCCACACTCAAATCATATTCTAACAAGTGAGAGGAGGGGAAAAGGCAAATAGCTCATGTTTTAAAATCCTTCAGTGGCTTCTAAGCTCATCCTAAATACTAAAATCCCTACGACAATCTAAAGGCACTACATGAAAAGCACATCCTCACTAGGATCTCATCTACACTTCTCCCACTGTCAACTCCAACCACACTGGTCTTCTTGCTCTTAGAACATGGCAGGCATGCTCCCACCTCTCTATTTAGAAAGTTTTCTCTTTATTACTTCACTCAGATACCTGCTCAAATGTCATCTAGTCAGAGAAGACTTCCCAGCTGTGACCACTCCCCCCACACATAAAGTGATGTCTTCTTCTTCTCTCTCTATAGGACCATAAAACCATAAACAGAACTCAAATATCCTCCTCACCTGTGCCCCTGGCATGTTCTTGTATTGATGATTGGCAGGCATTACACTTTGCACCCAGGTACTCAAGCCAGGGCGTGTAAGATTCTTACCTTACTTCACACTCAGTATGCTCAAATTCATCACCCACTCTTCTCCTTAATTACAGCCTTAACTCATCTCTTCATCAATTCTCAAATAATGGTTATAAAGCTACCTCTTCCACCCCACCCCCAGCTCCTAAATATTCTCTACTCTAGGGCCAGAGAAATCTTTCTAGAATGTTAATTTAAGCATTCCATCATTTATGGGATGAAGTCAAATCTACTTTATAGAGATTTATACAAGTATTTTCATGCTCCTCTCACTTTCCACCTCACTTCCGATTAACCCACCACTGGTACCTAATACACTGTACTGAGTAGGCGTGTCCTCTCCTACCTCCATCCTTTACACATGTTGTTCTGACTGAAATGGCCTTGCTTCTCCCAAATTCTCCTCTTCTTTGCCTATCTGGCACACAGATTGTGTCACTTTTCCTAGGAAGAACTCCCTCTCATATCTTTCCTTCCCTCACAGGGTCGGACACTCCCTCCTATAGATCCCTGACGTGTTTTACATCTAACCTGGTCACTGCATTTGCTAAAGTACTATACTAGTCTGTATACCTGTCCCTTGAGGGCAAGGACATATCTTACCCATCTTTCCAATCTCACCACCTAGCAAAGTACCTGGCACACAAGCAGGACTCAAAACTAATTCAAAACTACTGGATAGGTGAATTAGGTTGACTCAGGGTGAAAGGATGAATCAGGCAAGACTTCTTGGGTTAGTCAGCTGTTGTGCACAGGTGTATCATGGAAGGCATATGAAACAAACTCTATGGAGTTTCTATTCTTTTGGTCATGTACTACCCTACAGAAGTTGAAGTACTGATTCCGCAGCTTGGTTAGGCTAAGATCACCAGTTCCATTTTCCCGTGAACCAGTTTCCTTCCTCAAAAGAATACAATGGATTTATTTCATTCACAAAGCTACTGCAAGGGCTCTGAACCGTCATCCTATAAATTCACACCGGTGTTCACGAAGAGAAGGAGGATGTCTCACTCAGGGCAACCCTTACCTCAGCTAGAAAAATCTCAAGAAAAAGAAAAATCAAGCTCAACCAACAGGTGTCAATAATTTTCATCTGTAAAAAAGAAGAATTGGCTTTGTGCAAATGGAAAGTTGTTTTGAAACCTCATTTCCACATGTTTCTTTTTCCATTTCCTTTGAAAATCATCATAAAGCAGCAAACAGCACCTAGGAAGTACAGTCCAGGTTCCCACTTGTCACAAGGCAAACACCAAATCACTCTCAATGCAAATACACAGTGCCTGATGTCCAACTTTTGATGACAGTGATCCCTTAAGATACCTTGAGAACCTTTTCTCTTCAATTCTAGTGACTACTTAACTGTGACCCCTTCATACATCAGCTTGCGTCCCAAAAAGCAGATGCTTATTTTATCTGGTCATCAATAGTCTTTTAAAAAGTAACCCAAGCAATTTTACCACAGTGTGCTCAATGAATTAAAATGCAACACATACCCTGTTCTGAATTCTTTCTAAAAAGTAGATTTTCTTGCCTGTATTACTATCTTCTCTATAACTATTTTCTAGTGATAACTCACCACCAATAAAAGCTAATGAAAGGAAAATGTTAGTATAAGCATAACTGTGTAATACAAGTATACTACTAATCTGTTAAATGTTATTTATACAAATAGCAATTAATACTCATTAGTAGAGCAAAATATTCTACAACAACCACCAGTTTGATGAATTAACATAAAAAACTTTTAGAAAAAATCAAAGCAAAAAAATCAGTCAATTTAGTAATAAACATCAGGAAATTTAGCACTAAATGTTTTCTGAATGTGAAATATGGACATAGAAAATAATATTGAATTTAAAAAAATATTGGTGATGTTTTATTTCATCCTTGGTCTGAAGAGTTACTGTAAATTAAATAATAAAGAAGTTGCTTCCCTTTTACTTGTTGAGAAAAATGAACTGAACAAGTATCCTGAAAGAAAAACCTAACAAAACTAAATTCCAAGAGTAAAATTGCTTCCCATTATTTAAGTATAGTTAACTAAGTGAAAATTTACTTTTTTGCACTTTTTCACCTCAATAATCCACTGTTATTCTCCCAGAATCTGTCTTCTGCACTAGCCAAATAGACAAGTTAAATGATCAGATCAACCCCCCAGAAACTCTGAAGTTTCTGATAACAGCACTAATCTCTAGAATATACCTCAGAGTATGTGATATATTGCTTTTGACTTACTATTAACATTGTGGCAAGTATGGGCACGGGCTGGTTGCAGGGGTCACAAATTTTCTTTAACAGATGGATTCTTTCGAATCATTTTATTAAAAACAATCAGCATTCATGTACTTCCACCAAAACCTTTTAAATCCTACACTTTGTTACTCTTGCTTCTCTCTGTGGGACGTTCCAACCTCTACTTTATTATTTGGCTTCTGAGGCTTGTACAAGGACTGTGTTTTATTTTTTTTCTTAAGTGAAACAAGAATGCCATTGTCTTTAATAAGGCAATTAAAATATTACAAATTCTTAAAATGCCCTTATCTATGTTGTACCTGTTTGTGGATAAATCAAGACTTTCTTTCTGAAGCCACTCAAGCTGACACCTTGTAGTAGTACCCCTTTCCAGTGGTAGGCTTTGTTACAGTTCAAAACAAGCAAAATCCCACAAGAGTATAAAAATATTCAATTGCAGGTATTTCTAGATCATTTCTAAAACAAATTTGAATATCAAGCAATTTGTTTCTATACATCTTCAAAAAAATTTTGGCTTTTTTTTAAGCCAAGAAATAATTTATATAAATAATTTATATAAATGACTAAAGATCTTAGACCTTAGGGAAGTTTTCAGTTTTAGGAAAGCTAAAATTATTACTGTATTCATTAGGCAGAGAATAACTTGCCACAGAACAGGAAAAAGTTGACTGATGCTAAGATTTAAACATTTGAAATACGGTTACTGGTAAGGGTGGGGTGGGGTGGGATTTTTTTCCCTTTTCTGTGAAAACACCAATATTCTCCACATCATAAGAATGTAAGAAATTGACTGAGCCATTTAATTTATAATGTCAGTATAAATCTACAGTTTCATTGAAATTGCCTTAGAGAGACAAACAAGAGATAAACTTGTCTTTTAAAGGTTGGTTAAGAGTGTAAAATTATGCCTGAATTATTTTTTCTACTCTGCTTTAAAAATTGCTATTCACTTTTTTACTTTAATGTCAATAACTTTATATGAATAGGTTCACAAATACTAATCTAGTTGTAAATAACTGATTTCTTTTCTTCCTTCTAATCTCTAGGATCTTTTTTCAAACTTTTGGCTAAACTGAAAGAAAAAAAAAAAAAAGGCATTCGGAAGACTCTGTGTGATACCTCAGTCTGTGCTTAAAACAAGAGATTTAAAGGCTTAAGTCCAGCGCAAGCACTTTTCGAAATCAGAAGGTGATTACTACCAAAAAGAGCTGTGATAACAAAGGAACACTATCACTAAGAGTCGTTCAGCACTGAACACAAAGCATTTCTTGAGCTCCAAAGCACAGGCCAGGCACTGAAGATATGGTGAATTCAAGCCTGAAAGGAAAATGAGACATGGTCTGTCCTTGACAAACTCGGTTGAGTGATTTCCCAGGCTAAAAATGAGAAACAAATAACTGCAATGTGATCGACCATTCCACTCTTTCTTCAAAAAACTTATCCACAATTAGCATTATTTTCTCTTTGTAAAGTTTTCCTTAATATTTTGTGAATACTTTGGATTACCCCTATCACACAATAAAGGCATAATCATTAAAGAAAAAGTGAACATTTATTGAATACTTAGACTGCGCTAAACGTTTCACGGTGTTTCCACGGAGCCTATAAAATATTTTTATCTACTTCTCAAAATGCTGATATCCAGCTCATTAATAAGATCTGTCACCATGTTTCTTCATCATAAAGACTAGGTTTACTCCTGACAGCATACTGATTCAACAACATGTACAAACTCTCCAGAAAGTTTGACTACAAATTACAGCTGAGTTTTAATTAACCTTTCTACCAGAGAAGAGTGGTAACTGTTCAGATACAACGTGTATTAAACGATGTCCCCCACAGTGCTGTGAAAGCTTCTTGGAAGGGTTACCAACTTCAACTATGTCTGTTTTATAACAGAACTCCAGATAAGCAACAGACAAAAAAGTTCCAATTTATCAAGCCCCTTCTATAAATTAGATAATTTACATAAAATGTATAATTTATCATAACCTTATAGATACACTCATTTTACAGAGATGAAAATAAGCTCAAAGAGGCTGAGAAACTGTAGTTGATCTCAAATCACAAAGCTATTAAGCAGCAAAATCAGGATTCAAACCAGTATAGCAGACTCCAAGTTTTCTATTGAGCCAAAAAGCAGCTTTCTGAAGCACTACCAACACCAAACTTCTATTAATTAAAACTCTGAAGTATAAACATAATGTCGTTCCCAAGTTATGAAATATATTCTTAAAAGAAAAAATTTATGTATGGGAGTTTTTGTTTCTGAAATCAAATATAATATCCATTATGCAGTTTTTAAAAGAGCAGATAGGCAATGTCTGTTCCCCAACCCCCTTTTCTGTCTTAGGTTTCTCCACAGTACTTTTCTTTCCCAGACACACTTGATTTTCCTCATTTATTATGTCTTCCACTACTAAAATGTAAACTACATGAGGACAGAAATCCTGTCTATGTTATTCACTGCTGTCATCTCCAACATCTCCAAAAGCCCTGGCACATAGTAAGTGCTCAATAAATATTTGTGAACCAACAGAAAACTTGACACCCAGTAGGTATTCAACAAATATTAGTTTCTCTTTTCTTTTACTATGTAGGAAATACTAAAAAGGCTAATGTTAAGATATTAAAGGCCAAAAGAAATTTACCACTTCCTTGATACCAAATTTTGAGCTGAAACAGATTAGAAATCCAAGAGAATTTCTTGTTAAAGTAAAATGTTAAGGCAAATTGACAAAAGACACATTCAGCAAAGTTTGATTTAGAAGCACCCTCTATTGGGGTCTACATAAATTATATTTCAAACAAAGCACTTTTTAAAGTGCCAAAACTTAAATCAATTTTCATAGAAATCCTTTGTTGAAATTAATATTCACAATTTTGATTTGTGGCAATTCTGACGTCTATCTCCTTCCAAAACATCAACTTCTCAGCTGACACATTTTACTGGGCTTTTTAACAGGAGCCCATTCCTTTAAAGGATTCAGAAATTAGAAACTAAGCATATTTTGTAAAATGAGTCAATAAAAATCAGTCTAAATGAAATGAGCAACTTTAATGCTGAAGGCTAGTATTAAGTACTACTTAATACCAAACAATGTGTTTTAAGGAATGGAATACTTAGAAAAACTAAGAAAAAGAGAGCCATTCTTAATCTCTGACTCTATCAAGATCACAGGCAAGTTTAGTAGTTAGTTAACTAGAGGGAACATGGGCTTCCCTGGTGGCTCAGATGGTAAAGAATCCGCCTACAATGCAGGAGACCTGAGTTTGATCCCTGGGTTGGGAAAATCACCTGCAGGAGGGCATGGCAACCTATTCCATTATTCTTGCTTGGAGAATCCCATGGACAGAGGAGCCTGGTGGGCTATACAGTCCATGGGGTCGCAAACAGTCCGACATGACTGAGTGACTAAGCATATCACAAAGGGAACATAAAGCACAGTACTGGATACCCCTGAGTACTTACTCAGGGATTTTAGCTTTCTGATTAAGTCAGCGTCCTTGGTTCAGTGGTAAAGAATCTGCCTGCCAACACAGGAGATGCAGGTTCAATCCCTGGGTCAGGAAGACCCCCTGGAGAAGGAAATGGGAACCCACGCCAGTATTCTTGCCTGGAGAATTCCATGGACAGTGGGGTCTGGCAGACTACAGTCCATGGGGTCACAAAAGAATTGGACACGACTTAGGGAGTAAACAACACTCTGTCATTCACCATAAAAAATGAAATCTTAAAATACTATATAAGTATTCTGGAAATACAAGCCAGAGGCAAAGAAGAAAGAACATATGAATACATATGTTTAGATTTCATATGATTTCAGTCACCAAATCCTTATCATCTTAATACAGAGGATTAAAAATTACTTACTACTGGCATTCCAGCATTAAAGTTATGCATTTCATTTAGACTTTCACTTTGATTTTTATTGGCTCATTTAAAAAAATATGACACATAGACTGTGAGAGTCTGTCAAAAGATTCAGACCAAATCTCCTTAGAGCAGTTCAGATGATCACTTTCCTGTGCTTGGCACCCAGCACCATTCACATCTCCATTTTCCTAGTTGCCTAAAAGTGTTCATCTAATCCTCTACTAGCATCTTCGCCCCTATCCTCTTCCTCATTACTATTTTGCCCCATTTTCACATTTGCCTCTGTTATTATCTCATAATCCTTCTATTTTACAGAGTCCCCGTCTTAGATGGATCAAATCAAGATGACATAAGTGACACAATGGAAAAGTGCTACTATTGTTCTCCTTTGGGTCATGGGAGCCTGGCCAGGTAGAGATACAAAGGAACTGAAGCTTTCCTGAATTATAGTTTAATTCACAAATTTTATATGTTATAAAGATCATCAGGAACTTTTCCCCCAAAACATCTACAACAATGTAAAACATTGCCTTTTAACGTATGTTGATAATTGTTAAAAAAATAAAATTTTAGTCTTGAGTGTATACAATTAAAAAAAAACACTGTTTCAGAAAATTCACACATTCCTCATGGGACTTTTTTGGCACGGAAACCCACAAAATTTCATGTAAATGGTGTACATTACACCTATTTTGCACAGTGCCATATGTTCATAGATACATATGTCGATTTTATCCTAAATAGTATTTTGAGAAAAGAATTTTCCTTACAGAGAAATGTACAGAAGTATAATAAATTTTTATTTCCGTCAAGACATAAGACTAATCATTTTAAGACAGTTACCCAAGTGTAATGTGTTACTAATACTAAATGAGCAATACTCAGTAATAATGTAATTGGGATCTGAGTAATTTTTACTTTGCAGTTTAAAAACCTCCTGATTTCATTAGATGCAATAATTATATGCAAGTTTTAAAAAAGAAGGCAAGTGCTTCTTTTCAGTAAAGAGAGGACCAAATATAGGTGTTATTTCAATCAGGCCAGATTAAGTTAAAACATTTTTCAGAAAATTTCTATCAGATGAGAGAGGCTGTTTACACACTTAACAAGTTACAAAAGCACAGGTCGCACTGTGTGACAGTTCACTAAAGAGAAGTGAAAGGCATGTATTTCATCAGTGTTCCCTGAGAATAGTGTTGAACTCAAAAAAAGGTATTCCACTTGCCCAAAAGAAAAATGAAGTAACATAGTATATGCAGTAGATGACTTACTCATCCAATTAACACATTCAACTTTCAGTTGATCCTTTAAAGACTTAAATATTAAGCACCCTCTATTAGAAACTAGTAAGATTTAAGGGGGAAAAAAAAACCAACAGAAGTTCTGAATCACTGGAATTTTTATTCTATTTCCTGTTAACACGCTGATAGTGCCATCATTCAATATATTTGTTCCATACACTTTTTTTAAAAAGCTATAGATACTTTTTAAACTTGACCCTTTTAAAATTTGTAACTCATTTATCTAACAATTCCTCCCATTGTTTCTAATTTAAGTGCTCAGCCAAAGAGCACAACAAGATGAAAAGCATGTCTGTCTTTATTAGAAAATGTAATGGTTTCAAAATCTAAAGTTTCAAACTGGGATTAAAATCAAGCATGATTTCACTGTTACAAGGAATTCAGTTATTTTTAAAAAGGTGTCAATACTCTGCCACTGTACGAGGAGTGTGGTAAGCAGTAGTAGTGTAAAAACTGAAAGCAAAATTCTGTTCCATGCCCACCAAAATTCCCGGCCAAATCCGAAATTGCATAATGAGCGACATACTCTTTAGAGTGAGCTAAAGCACAAAGTGATTCCTTTCATAAAAATGTGAATCAACCTGACCTTAATAGTCTGACACTTTTACAAACCTACCTAAAACAGACAAAATGGATGCAAAATTATACTGCCTCACTGTTGCCTCAAATACGACCTTAGTGTTCAAGAACTTTCCAATGAAATAGAGCACTCAAAACAGCCTCGTACTGGCGACTCGAAATTCACGGACTCCTGAGAAACCCCCGGGAAGCTGCAAATTCCCTCCACCCTCCTGGAA
This sequence comes from Bos indicus x Bos taurus, assembly GCF_003369695.1. Taxonomy (NCBI): domain Eukaryota; kingdom Metazoa; phylum Chordata; class Mammalia; order Artiodactyla; family Bovidae; genus Bos; species Bos indicus x Bos taurus. The sequence continues at coordinate 86,553,669 of NC_040084.1, read as the reverse complement.
ACCCCTCTTATCAGAAACATTTGAAGAATTTCTCCACAACAATTAAGCTGACTTGAATAATGGAAACCTAACATCTCAAATATACTATATATGGAATGAAACATGGCCAAACACATAAATACGAACGCACACGGTCTCTGACACTGTGGTACACTACCCTGCTCGGGCCATCCCACAGCATCAGCCACAGAAAGATACACCTGTCACCTGTTCGGCGATACCCAGACCCTTCCAGCCTTCCTGCCACAACCACAGTCTTAGGGTTTGAGACTGATCGGACAGAAAGCTAGAATTATCTATCCACTGAAATCTAGGGGCCACAAGTTCCCAGAAGGGCTGGCTCCCCACTTGAAAAAAAGCTGCAGAAAACCAATATTGGAAAGGGAAACGACGATCTCCCCTCCACTAGCACCACCAGATTCCCTCGGTCTTTCCCTTCGCCCCGAAGTCATCTTGATTCGGGCCACGACTCTCCCCCAAAAGCGTTCTCCTTCCCCCAACCCCCATCTCACACGTGCCAAAGGGGCGGACCGGGGGGCACCCGTGCAGGCAGGGGCCCTCCCCACCCCCCTGGCACCCTCCCCCACCCGGGGCTCTCCCGGCGCCCGACTCCAATGAATCTCCCCCTCCCCCTACACATTTACTCCCCCGAGCCCAGGCCCGACCCGATGCTCCCCACCCCCGGCCGCTCAGGAGGACTTGGGGGGCCTCCCTCTCTACCTCGCCACTGGGGAAGGAAGGAGGCGGAGGAGAGGAAGAGTGAGGGGAAGAAGCGGACGCCCCGCAAGGGCCTCGCGAGTCGGCAGAGTCCCTTCCAGATGAAGGGGGGGGGGGCTGGTGCGGGGAAATGAAGGGAGAGCCGGGACTGGGGGGTCCCGCCGAGGCCCGGCAGCGCTGTCCGCTTACCCTTCGCCGCCGCCGCCGCCGCTTCCCCCTCCTCCTCCTCGGCCGCCGCCGCCGCCGCCTCTCCCACTAGGGCAGCCGTCTCCACCGTCGCCGCCGCCGCCGCCTCCACCACAGCCGCCGCCAGCGCCGCCGCCGCCTCCGATTCCACCCGGCAGGGGGGACACCTCAGCCCTCCCTCCCTCCCCGCTCAGCCCCTCCGATCGGCCGCCGCCGCCGCCAACTCCCTCCGGCCGCCGCCGCCGCCGCCGCCGCCGCTCGTGGCTGAGGGGGAGGGGAGGGGGGTCGGGCTGGGTCGCCCCGCCGGCGGCCGCTGCAGATCAAAAACGATGGCTGGGTGGCGTCGCCGCTCCCCGTTTCTCCGCTCCAGCTCGCTCGGCCTCCCTACCTCCCTCGGCCCCCACCCCCCGCGCGCTCGCCTGCCCTCCCCCCACCCCCCCAGCTCTCGCTTGCTCTCGCCGCGGCTCCGCCAGCCCAGTGCAAATCAAAATACTGTCACACAATATGGCGGCGCGGCCGCCGGCAAACACCGCGAGATCTGCAGCCGCTGCTGAGGCGGCGGCTGTGACGAGGCCTTCCCCTAGTCGGGTGGCGGGGGAGCGGCCGGCGGCGGCAGCAGCAGCGGCGAGGGGATGCTCTTTCTCCGCCCTGTACCCCTCCCCCGACACTCGCAGCCTCCACGCCCGCCCGGCGAAGGCTGGAGCGAGGAGGTTGCTTGGCCGCCCGGATAGGCGCGGGCGGCCGCCGGGGCTGTGCGGGAACGGGCGCCTAGGCAAACGGCTCCGGGAGGGCCCGGGATCCTACTTTTGAAGTTTTATCCCGGCCGCCGTTACTTGGAGGGGTGTGTGTGTGTGTCTGGAGGGAAGGAGCAGGTTTCCACTCCCCTCCCGCCCCCAACGGGGGCCGGTCGCAGTTTGGGTTGAAAGGAGAAAAGACCTCCGCTCCCCGCGGCTCGGCCCGTCCGGAAGCGGGCGGCGAGACCTGCAGGGCAGCCGGCCTCGCTGCGCGGGAAGGGGGCCCCGAGGTCCCGGCCGGGGGCGGACCGGACGCCGCGGCCGCCCCGCGCTTGCTCCCGGCCCGGCCGCCGAGGGCGGCAGGTGGGCCTGCGGTGGAGGAGGGTGTGCGGCGGCTGCGGGGCGGAGACACACCCCCTCGGAGGCCGGCGGCTAGGAGGCCTCAGGCTGAGGCGGGTGACCCGAGCGGGAGATCGGCGTAGTCCCGAGGACGTGCGGGAAACGTCCTAAAAGGCTCGGAGCTCGCAGCTTCGAGTCTGGAAAAGAATGTTGGGCTCTTGAGTTTTCTTGAGCGCTGGAAAGAAAACCCAGTGTAAATGCTGCGAGGGTTTTGTTGTTTCGATTTTATTTTAATTGCACGTTCCTAGAAGTCCTAGAAGTTGAGCCAAAGACACTTTTACTTGGGGGGTGAGGGCGGGAGGAGAAGGAAAAACTTGTTTCTATCTTCTTAAAGAAATATTTGTTTAATTTCCCCCTGAAATAAAACGTGTTCAACACTCACACATTTCTCACAATGTAAGATATTTATTTAAACATTCGGCGTTTTAATGGTGTCCAAAACACTACAGCATTTTTTTTTTTTTTGGTCCCTGTCCAAAATGTCCATCTCCCTGCCAGTTTCTTGAAACGATTCTTACTCCCCAGAAAAATCCTCCAGAATGAGCGCTGTGGTTACAGCCAGAGCCTTTAAGCGCGTGTACACACACACACACACACACACACACACACACACACACACACACAGACACCCCTTTAAGAAGTACAGGCTTCTCTACACATACACATACACACACACACACACACACACACACCCTTTAAGAAATACAGGCTTCTCTACGGTTACAGCCAGAGTCTTTAAGCATGTGTAGAAACACATACACACACACACACATTCTCTGTGGTTAAGGTACTTTCGCCAGTATCATTTAAAAATCCTTGAAATATTGGGATAGGACACCAGTTCAAAACTTTCCTCACATCAAAAGCCGAAAGTACTCATTGTTACGTACTATATCAGAATATTTTTCTATTGTCGATATCATTAAGAGGAGTAAATTAGGATTAAAAAAATGGGAAGACTATAGTTTTAATGTGTTCAATGTTGGATAATGAAAAAGATCACTGAACCTTAATACTTTACATTAGTTCTCTCCGAGGAACTATTTCCATACTAAATGTTAAATTAATTGATGAAATGAGTTTAGAGCAATTGAATCCATTATTTAATAAGTTTAAGCAAAACCACTATAAAATATAGAGCCAACGATTGCTTTTGATATGGTAGAATTACGTATTTTATCCAAACTGTTGTTAGAAATTTAATGAAATAAATATACACATTTTAATAGAACTATAATGTTTTATAATCTTAGGAATACAAATAAGTATGAATAGCTCAAGTCTAAGAACCAGTGGGTGGCAGAGAAGGTATGTATAACAATACATCCTTGAAGCAAATGCCGAAAAGCTTTAACCTGGATCTAATGATGAGAAGTATCAAACCCAGATAGAGGAAAATTCTACAAAATAACTGTCCTGTATTCTTAAAACACTGTCAGTGTTCTGAAAGCAAAGCAAAACTGCAGATTAAAGGAAACTAAAGACCTGACAACTAAGGGCAATTTGTGACCTTGAACTGGATCTTTTATTGGGGGAGGAAAGTGCTATAAAGGACATTATTGGGATATCAGTGTGGGTGGAATATGAACTATAGATTAAAGTATGGTATCCATTTAAGTTTCCTGAATATATTATGTATGAGACTATCCTTGTTCATAAGAAAACACACTGAAATAGTAAGGGATAAAGGAAACTTATGTATGCAATTTTTCCTCTAATGGATCAGAAAAAAGAAATTGTAACCCTTATACATATGTACACATTTCTCACATATCCCATTCACATATACAGAAAGATTGATAAAAACCGATGAATCTAGGTAATTTTTTTTTCCACCGAAGAATCAGTTTTATTTCTGTTGCAGTTCAAATATGATGGAAAAGTGGTTATCTTCTAAAACAAAGAAAATAAGCCATAACAAAGGACTAATAAAAAGTGAGATTTCCAAAATACAGGAACAGATGGATTCCAAGAAGGATCATTCACAGGATAAAAGAGAAGATACTTTCTTTTTTGGAGTTCATGACAACATTATAGCTTATTTTTCAAGGATGGTTTAACTGTTGTCATGCTGGAAAGTGGGAGTCTGGTTTTTTGGGGGTTTTTTTGGTAGTAAAAATCATAACCTTAAATTTACCATCTTAACCACTTTTAAGTGTACAGTTTAGTAGTGTTAAATATATTCAGTTATTGTGAATATCTAGAACTTTTTTCATCTTGCAATATTGAAACTCCACCCACTAAACACTAATTCCCTCACTCCCTTCCCACAGCCCTTGGCCACTACATGGTTATTTTTAAATTTTAAAATATGTTTAAATATTTTTTAAAAACTTGGTGAATATGGGAATTTCTGTACTATCCTTGAAATTTTTCACTATATGGAATTACTGAAAAATAAAACATTTGAGCTTTAAACTGCAGAGTTCCTTACTTAACCAAAAGAAGGAATATTGTGAGATAGAGAAATAGAGATACTCTTGCACAATGAAAGAGAAAGAGAGATATCCTTTCACAATGGTACCAGCCATCTTTCTCAGTAACAGATGGGAGTTTTGGTCATTCAACTTTTCCTTCTTCTCTCTTATTTAAATTACTTAAATTTGGAACAAAAATAGTTAGGAACCCTTATTTATTTAGTAAATGTGATATCCATAATTAGTGATCCAATAAATATGCAGTGTCTATTATCCACAAGGCTCTGTGGAGAAAACAAGAGGGAACAAAACATACTGTGCCTTTCAGATGCTCTCTCTAATGATTACAGAGATAAAACAAGATACAATCCCTGTAGGACACTCAAGAGCCTTTTAGTCTAGTACTGTGTAGCCACTAGCTACCGGTAGCTATTTACATTTAAATTAATTAAAAGGAAAAATTCAGGCCCTTAGTTGGATTAGCCACATCTCAAGTGCTCATTAACCATCATCACAGAAAGCTCTATCGTACAGCACTGGTAGTAGACAAGAATAGTACACTGTATAAATACCAATAACGTCAGTACAAAGTAGACAGTAATAAACACCACAGAAGTTTAGAGGAAGGAGAGACTACCTTGCATAGACTGGCAGTAAGGGAAACATCAGGGACAGTTTCCAGAAGATTGTGTATAAGCAAGTGGAAATGGAGCAAGAATATTTCAGACAGAGAAAATGTGAACAAATTGGGGAAAAGAGAGGTATATTCAAGGGACTGTGCTTGTGCCTGTGTGTGCTAAGTCGCTTCAGTCCTGTCCGACTCTGTGTGACACTATGGACGACAGCCTGCCAGGCTCCTCTGTCCATGTGATTCTCCAGGAAAGAATTCTGAAGTGGGTTGCCATGTCCTCCTTCAGGGGATCTTCCCAACCCAGGAATCGAGCCCATGTCTCTTGGGTCTAACCTGCACTGGCAGGTGGAATCTATAGGGGTGTGGTGGTGGTGGTTTAGTCACTAAGTCGTGTCTGACTCTTGTGAACCCATGGACTGTAGCCTGCCAGGCTCCTCTGTCCATGGGATTCTCCAGACAAGAATACTGGAGTGGGTTGCCATTTCCTTCTCCAGGAGATCTTCCTGACCCAGGAATCAAACCTGGGGCTCCTGCATTACAGGCAGATTATTTACCAACTGAGCTACAATAACATAGGGGAGTACAAAACCACAAATGGTAAGTTGCTAAGTTTGGATTAATCTCTAGGCAATGGGAAGTTACTAAAGGTCTTTGGACAAGACAAAAGATATGATCAAATAGTTCTCTAGGAAGGATAATCTAGCAGCAGATTATGAAATGGATTAGGTTTGAGGGCATAAAGACCACATACCTTTGCAATAGCCCAAATGAGAGATAGTGAGTTGATATAAAGTGGTCTATAAGTAAGGATATAATAAATTCCAATTTAAAATGGCTTCAGTTCAGTTCAGTTACTCAGTTGTGTCTGACTCTTTGTGACCCCATAGACTGCAGCATGCCAGGTTTCCCTGTCCATCACCAACCCCTGGAGCTTGCTCAATCTTAAGCAATAAGAAAATGTATATTTCACAAGTTTGGTAATTATAAAGTAGTGTAAACTTCAGACTTGAAAGATTCAGAAACTTGATAATATTATCAAAGACCAGGTTCTTGCCATCTCTGCTCTGATGTCTTGGGTGTTGGCATCATTCTATAGCTGATAATAGCAAGATGGTAATGGCAGTCCCAGGCATCATTTCTTGAGGTTATGATGTCCAGAGGAAGAAAAGGAGTTCTTCTGAAGAGAGGGAAGGGCTTCCCAGGTGGCTCAGACAATATAAAGAATCTGACTGCAATGCAGGAGACCTGGGTTCAATCCCTGGGTTGGGAAGATCCCCTGGAGGAGGGCATGGTAACTCCATGGCAACCCATAGAGAACCCCCATGGACAGAGGAGCCTGGAGGGCTACAGTCCATGGGATTGCAAAGAGTTGGACACATCTGAGGAACTAAGCACAGCACAAGGAGAGGGAAAATGTTCCCCAGGACCACCCTTCACTTCCCCTCTCACTTCCCTCCCATCTCCTAGGCCATAGTTGAATCACATGCTTATTCATGAAACAGCTTCGGGTTCACATGATGGAACAAGTGTCAAGCAGTCAAAGATGGAGGGGTGAGATGGAGAGGTGAAAGTCAAAATTAAAGCCTAAATGACCAGGGTCCATAAGAAGAAGAGAAATTATGGAAGGAAAGATGATGATTTTTGTGAAAGTTCTTCTAATGTGAGGTATCTAGGTAGAAATGATCATCAAGTGAAAACATGGGATTGAAGTTCAGAATGAAGATCAAAGCTGGGAATATGCATCGGATGTCCTCTGCAGAGATAGAATCAATGAAGCCATGAGATCGCTAAAGGAGAAGAGGGGTAGAGAGGGTCTACAGCACAATTTCAGAAAATAAGGTGGATGCAAGGAAAGTGTGGTCAGAGAAGTAGGCACACCTTGGCCGTACATTACACATCCTAAAGGATTAAAAATACAACCCTAAAGGAAATCAGTCCTGAATATTTATTGAAAGGACTGATGCTGAAGCTCCAATACTTTGGCTACCTGATGCGAAGAGCTGACTCATTAGAAAAGACCCTGATACTGGGAAAGATTGAGGGCAGGAAGAGAAGGAGGTAACAGAGGATGAGATGGTTGGATGGCATCCTTGACTCAATGGACATGAGTTTGAGCAAACTCCAGGAGATAGTGAAGGACAGGGAAGCTTGATGTGTTGCAGTCCATGGGGTTGCAAAGAGTTGGACATGACTCAACAACTGAATAACAACAACATTACACATAAATCAAGGGGTAATGGGTGGAGTTTCAAGAAAGCCAACAGTGTTAAGTGCTATGGAGAGATTCAGGATGATACAGGTTTAGAAACATCGGGTTGCTAACTAGACAATTGTGATCTTTTAGAGTCGTTTCATAGTAAGGTAGAAGCAGATATATTTCAAGAACTAGGGGTAAGCAGATAAGTAGAAGCATGAAATACAGACTATTCTTTCAGAAAGTTTAGTAGTTACAAAAGGGAAAGAATGAATGTGTTTATAGCAATATTTATTTATAAGACTAAAAGCTGGAAGCAACTGAACTTTCTGAATACATTATTGTTTTAAAAATTGGAATTTGTGTACTCCATTGTATGTGATGCAGTCATTTAAAATAACTAAGATTATGGTATGGACCTAACACAAGCAGAAGATATTAAGAAGAGGTGGCAAGAATACACAGAAGAACTGTACAAAAAAGATTTTCACGACCCAGATAATCACGATGGTATGATCACTGATCTAGAGCCAGACATCCTGGAATGTGAAGTCAAGTGGGCCTTAGAAAGCATCACTACGAACAAAGCTAGTGGAGGTGATGGAATTCCAGTTGAGCTATTCCAAATCCTGAAAGATGATGCTGTGAAAGTGCTGCACTCAATATGCCAGCAAATTTGGAAGACTCAGCAGTGGCCACAGGACTGGAAAAGGTCAGTTTTCATTCCAATCCCAAAGAAAGGCAATGCCAAAGAATGCTCAAACTACCACACAATTGCATTCATCTCACATGCTAGTAAAGTAATGCTCAAAATTCTCCAAGCCAGGCTTCAGCAATATGTGAACCGTGAACTTCCTGATGTTCAAGCTGGTTTTAGAAAAGGCAGAGGAACCAGAGATCAAATTGCCAACATCCGCTGGATCATGGAAAAAGCAAGAGAGTTCCAGAAAAACATCTATTTCTGCTTTATTGACTATGCCAAGGCCTTTGACTGTATGGATCACAATAAACTGTGGAAAATTCTGAAAGAGATGGGAATACCAGACCACCTGACCTGCCTCTTGAGAAACTTGTATGCAGGCCAGGAAGCAACAGTTAGAACTGGACATGGAACAACAGACTGGTTCCAAATAGGAAAAGGAGTACGTCAAGGCTGTATATTGTCACCCTGCTTATTTAACTTTTTTGCAGAGTACATCATGAGAAACGCTGGGCTGGAGGAAGCACAAGCTGGAATCAAGATTGCCGGGAGAAATATCAATCACCTCAGATATGCAGATGACACCACCCTTATGGCAGAAAGTGAAGAGGAATTAAAAAGCCTCTTGATGAAAGTGAAAGTGGAGAGTGAAAAAGTTGGCTTAAAGCTCAACATTCAGAAAACGAAGATCATGGCATCTGATCCCATCACTTCATGGGAAATAGATGGGGAAACAGTGGAAACAGTGTCAGACTTTATTTTTTGGGCTCCAAACTCACTGCAGATGGTAACTGCAGCCATGAAATTAAAAGATGCTTACTCCTTGGAAGGAAAGTTATGACCAACCTAGATAGCATATTGAAAAGCAGAGACATTACTTTGCCAACAAAGGTCCATCTAGTCAAGGCTATGGTTTTTCCAGTGGTCATGTATGGATGTGAGAGTTGGACTGTGAAGAAGGCTGAGCACCGAAGAATTGATACTTTTGAACTGTGGTGTTGGAGAAGACTCTTGAGAGTCCCTTGGAGTGCAAGGAGATCCAACCAGTCCATTCTGAAGGAGATCAGCCCTGGGATTTCTTTGGAAGGAATGATGCTGAAGCTGAAACTCCAGTATTTTGGCCATCTCATGCGAAGAGTTGACTCATAGGAAAAGACTCTGATGCTGGGAGGGATTGGGGGCAGGAGGAGAAGGGGACGACAGAGGATGAGGTGGCTGGATGGCATCACTGACTTGATGGATGTGAGTCTGAGTAAGTTGGTGATGGACAGGGAGGCTGGCGAGCTGCGATTCATGGGGTTGCAAAGAGTCGGACATGACTGAGCGACTGAACTGAACTGAACTGAAGATTATGGAACAATATGGAAAAATACTTAATAAGCAAAAGAAGACAGAAAACTAAACAAGCACTAGCGACATGGATAATAACAGCAGAAAGTATACATACTTGTGCATATGTAAGATATTGTTGTTGTTCAGTCATGTTGTTCAGCTAAGTCATGTCTGACTCTTTGCAACCCTATGGACTGTAGCATGCCAGGCTCCTCTGTCCTCCACTAAAATATATAAAATAATTATAATTATTTTGGAGTTTTAAAAATGGTATATGTATTTTCTGAACTTTATATGTTACAGAAATTTTGTAATTAAAACACATATACATGTATTTTAAAATATTAAATGGCAAAGACAGAGAATGGTAACTTGAGATAGCTATAAGGTTGAAAAATGTTTGCTTTTTTTTTGTTTGTTTGCTTTGCTTTGACAGGAAAGAAAAGACATTTAGCTGTGTTTATAGGCTGGAGGGAGGAATTCACAAAAAGAGTTTAGCTTTTTAAGACAAGGGACATATTATGAGACAAAAATAATTAAGAAAGGCAAAATATCCTCAAACATTTCTATGTGTTTGTGTGTGTGCAAACTGAATGGCAATTCTAAAATTTATGTGGCAATATCAGGGTCTATAGTCACCAAGAGAGTTTTGAAGAACAAACTTAAGATTTTACACTACCAAGTTTAAAGACTTGTTAAAAGGCTCATTAATTGAGACAATGTGCTATTGGCACAGGGATAGATGCATATACCAAAGGAACATAATAGAGAATCCAGAAATAGAACTTGATTTACGACAAAGTCACTGTTGCAATTTAGCGAGGAATGGATATATTTTCAACAAATGGTGCTGGAACAACTGGATATTCATATGGAAAAAAAGGATAATTCACTCCTACCTCACACCATATACAACAATTATTAAAAACTCAAGATGGATCACAGACATAAATGGGAAGTTTAAAAAAGCTTCTGCTAATCAAAAGACACTATAAGAAAAGTGAGTATGGAAGAGAATATATTTCAATACATATATCTGATAATGGACTCACATTCAAAATATATGAAAGAAATTTCCATAAATCAGTAAGAAAAATTAATCAGCCCAATTTTAAAATAAGGGAAAACTCTTGAAAAAGTATCCCTGCAAGGCGATTTCTAAATGGCCAGTAAGTCCACTGAAAAGTGTTCAACGTAATTTCCTATAAGGGAAATGCAAATTAAAAACACAATGACATATTAGTAATATTCACCAGAATGGCTAACATTAATAAGTCTGACAATACCAAGTATTAGCAAAGAAAAGCAAAGAAAAGTGTATGAACTTTCATACACTGCAGAAACAAAGTGTTAGTCACTCGGTCACATCTGATGCTTTGCAACCCCATGGACTATGGCCTGCCAGGCTCCTCTGTCCATAGAATCCTCCAGGTAAGAATACTAGAGTGAGTAACTATTACCTTCTCCAGGGGATCTTCTCAACCCAGGAGATCAACCTGGATCTCCTGTGTTGCGGGCAGATTCTTTACAGTCTGAGCCATCAGGGAAACCCAGACTGCAGACAGGAGTGTAAAATGATTCAGCCACATTGGAAAACTCTTAGACAGTGTCTACTGAAGCTAAACATTTGTCTACTTTCTGACCTAAATACAGTATGTTGATTTATTTTATAAGTCAACTTGGCTGGGTCTGGTGGCCAAACAGCTGACGGAACATTTTTCTGGGTGTTTCCATGAGGTGTTCTTGTATGAGATAAACATTTAAATTGGTGGACTCTGAGTACAATATGGATGAGCTTCATCCAACCATTGAAGGCTTGTATAGGACAAAAGAACAACTTTTCCCCAACTAGGAGAAATTGTCCAGTGGATGGCTTTCTGACTTGAAGTGCAACATAGGCTCTGGTTCTCCAGCCTGCTGGCTTTTGAACTGAAACTACAGCACTGACTACCCCTGGGTACCCAGGCTGCCTGTTCATCCTGTAGATTTGGGACTTGCTGGCATCCATAATCATATGAGCCAATTCCTTATAATTTCTCCCTCATTCTCTCTAAGTATTCTATTGTTTCTCTTACTCCAGAGAACTCTTATACACCAACAATTTCACTCCTGTATATATACTCAGAAGAAATAAATATATGTGTCCATCAGAAAACACATACATGAGTATACATAGCATATTTACTCATAATAGCCCAATAATGAATGTTCATAGCAGCTTTACTCTTAATAATTCCAAACTGGCCACAGCCCAAATGACTGTCAAGAGAAGGATGAATAGATCGTAGTATTTTCATACAATGGAATATTACTTAGCAGTAAAAAGAATAAACTAGTCCTTTTATTTATAGTCAATTGATTTTCTGCAAGACAATTTAAGAGGGGAAAGAATTATTTCAACAAACGGTACTGGGACAACTGGATATCCATATGCAAAAGTATGAAGTTCAAATTATACCTTACACCATTACCTAAAAATGAACTCAAAATAGATCATAAGCCTAAATATGAGAGCTAAAACTTTAAAAGTCTTAGAAGAAAATATAGGAATAACCCTTCATGACCTTGAGTTGGGCAGTGGTTTCTTTGATATGACATCAAAAGCATAAATGACAAGAAAAAATAAATTAATTGGATTTCATCAGAATTAAAAACTTACATAACCAAGAGAAGTAAGAGCATGTGTTCACACAAAAACTTGTAGATGAACATTTATAGCATCATTATTCATAATAGCCAAAAAGTAAAAATAACCCAAGTGTTCATTAACTGATAGAGGGATAAACAAAGTGTGATATATCCACCAGTGGAATATTATTCACCAATAAAAAGGAATGAAATACTGAAATATGCTGCAACAGCAATGAACCTTGAACACCTTATGCTGACAGAAAGAAGCTAGTCACAAAGGACCACATATTGTATATTTTCATTTATAGAACTGTCCAGAATAGGTAAATTCATCTTTCTAGAGAGAGAGAGAGTAGATTAATGGCTGCCAGGGGCTGGAGGAAAGGGTGGAATGTGGAGTGATTTTTAATTGGTACAGACTTTCTTTTGGGGGTGATGAGAATGTTCTAAAATTATATATTGGTGATGGTTTAATAATGCTGAGTATACTAAAATTCACTGAAGTTTGCACTATTACATGGTATGTGAATTTTATCTTAATAAAATGTTGCATATTTAAAAAGAATCAATTGCTGATGGGCTTCCCAGGTGGCACAGCAGTAAAGAATCTGCCTGCCACTGCAGCAGATACGGGAGATGCTGGAGACGTAGGTTTGATCCCTGGGTTGGGAAGATCCCCTGGAGAAGGAAATGGCAACCCCCTCCAGTATTCTTGTCTGGGAACATCCATGTTGGGGTCGCAAAGAATCAGACACGACTGAGCATGCAGGTTGCCCATGGGGGCTATAGGATGAGGAGTTTTGATTAGGATTCATGAAGGAGCCTACCAAGGTACTAGAATATTCTACATCTTGATCTGGGTGGTGGTTGTTTGGATTTAAACACATGCATAAACCCATCGAGCTATATATACACTAAAGTTAAACATGCTTTAGGTACTTTACTGAGTATATTTTGTACTTCAATAAAAACATTTATTGAAGGAGGAGGACAATGGGTAACATTGTAGAGAAATTTAATCTTAGAAAGAGAGACAAGAAAGAGGTTGCGGGGCCTTTAAGTTTTCATACACATAGAAAGCAAGAATTTTACTTAGAGTGTGGGGAATGGGATTAAAAACTTACGGGAAGGAGACAGAGATACGAAGGATGGAGGTCACTCATTCATTGTTGCCTTTCTCTTTAGGGTAAATGCAGTAATGTGATTATGTCATGGGCTCTCACGTATACAAAATATGGTATGTGTGTGTTGTGTAATGCCACGGTGGGTGGAAGCACCAGAAGTTGTCATGAATAATTTGAAAACTTATTCCACGAGAATAATAATAATAGATGGATCCATGAGAAATCAACAGTCCTTTTCACTGACTCAACTACCCTTTGCCTCCGGACTAGACTTGAAAACTAAGGGAACTAGAATGGCTAGTCTTCTCACCTTGTGTCTCCCTTTCCTTTCACCCTAGATCATAAACTCTTTAATAAAAATCTGTTTCATTCATTATAGCTTATGTCAGCATAATTAGCAAGTGTTTACAATCCATAATCTATCTTTAGACTAGACCTGGGTGCTTAGTACTTTTAAGGCTTGTCTTCACCTTTGGAGAACTACTAAACCATTATTTAAAAAGTCTGTTATCTTCCCAACCAACCAGTCATACTGTTTTCCATTTCTAAGACTAGATCATGATGCAAGACCCTATCAGAAAAATGTTGCTACTGTCTGATGTAGAATATAACAGGCTGATACACTAGTGTGAAACACAAATGTGACAGGAACCATACAAACTTTACTAGTTATAAACCACTACTATACAGTACTTTACAATTTACAAGGTTTTTTTAATATATATTTTCTCTGTTCATCACAATTTCTTTTGTTTTATACCTTACTACAACCACCAATTCACAACTAAAGATTTTGAAGGTTCAAGAGGTTAAAGGACTTACTTTAGATTGAGTAGTCTAAAACAATTATTAAGTGAACAGTGGGGCTTTGAACAGATTCTTTGATCACATAGCCCAGGTCCTTTTCACCCTACCATCTTGCAAGACATCTTCTCTTTGCTGAAACAGTTTATAATGACGGTAATAATAGGGTGGGCAGTTTAAGAGAAACAAAGTTACTCTGGGAATTCAAAAGAGGAGGAGATCACAGGAAACGTTTCCTGGGGGTGATATTCCAGATGGGCCTTGAAGAAGTGATAGAATTGCAAAAGATCAGGAAAAAACAAACAAACAAACCCAAACAAACCCAAAACCAAACAAAAAAGCAAACAACAAAAAAGGGAAGGCATTCCAGGTCCCTGTAATAGCAGGAGCAGAGCCATAGAGTCAGAAAAGCATACAGTGCATTTGGGGAATATTAAGTAGTTTGGTTTTGTTGAAGTGTAGGAAAAATGCAAAATGATGGTAGGAGACAAGACAGAAAAAGTAGGACTATAAACTAAGTTTAGTGGGCAGTGGCATACCATTCAGGTCTTATAAGCAATGCAGTATACCTTGGAATCCATGCTTCATGTGTGTTTAGTTTCTCATTCCATCCTAGCCCACCAGCCTCCTCTGTCCATGAGATTCTCCAGGCAAGAATACTGGAGTGGGTTGCCATGGCCTTTTCCAGGGGATCTTCTTGACTCAGGAATTGAAGCTATCTCTCCTGCTTTGCAGGCAGATTCTTTCCCCTCTGAACCACCAGGGAAGCCCAGAATCTGCAGTTCATCTATTCTCTCTTTGAGTGAAGAAGAAAGAGTGAGTGGGAAGACCACAAAGCCAATCATTTCTAGGCAAAGGTAAGGACAACCTGAACAAACTTGTGGCAGTAAAAAGGAAGAGTCAGGAGCAAGATTTCAACAGCAGATTTTATGAAAAGTCATTTTAGGCAAATGAAAGAAAGTAATGTGTGAGGAAGAAAAAAACATATCAGAAAAGACTGAAGAATGGAGAACTGTTATCCTAATTAACAGAAACAGAAGTGCTTTTGGTGGGAATAGTAAATTAGATTTTTAGTGTGTTGAACAATGGTTTTAATTGACCTCTGCACCTTTTCAAGCCTCTGTCATTCAGATGTTTAAAAATGAGAGATTGAATTTACAAAGAATATGATTGGCCAATAAATGTATGAAAATGTGTTACCTCATTGGTAATAAGGCAAATGACATTGCTTTAAAAAGGAGGTATTTTTTTTCTTCCAGTCTATCAGATACAGAAAAATTGAAAAGACTAACTACTCAGGAAAAAACTTAACAAATACTTAGGATTTATAAGAAAATGAAAAGCTTTACTGAAGAAAACAAAAGAAAACTAAAAAAAAAGAAATAACATATTCTTGAGTTGCAAGATAATATTTTAGGAGCAAAATTTTTTCCAAGATTATAAATTTAACTCAACCACAATCAAATGTTGACAAAGTGATTTTGGAGAACATCTGGATATTTTATTAAATAAAAATTGCAGAACAGTGTGTATAGCATGCTGCAGTTTGTGTAAAAAAAAGGGGGAAATACACACACACACATATACACACACTGGGGAGGAAAACAGGGGCAGCTGAGATGAGGGGGAGAGAGGGAGACATCTCACTTTTAAAAGATTAATTTTTATTAGAGTATAGTTAATTTACAGTGTTATGTTAATTTCAACTGTACAGCAAAGGGAATTAGTTGCACGTACTCTTTTCCCACATAGGCCATTACAGAGTATTGAGTAGAGTTCCCTGTGCTAGGCAGTAGGTTTTTATTAGTTACCTGTTTTATTTATAGTAATGCGTATATGTCAATCCCAATCTCCCAATTTATCCCTCCTCCTGCTTCCCCCTTGTTAACCTGAAGTTTGTTTTCTACGTCTGTGACTCTGTTCCTGTCTGTAGACAAGTTCATTTGTACCAATTCTTTTTAAGATTCCACATGTAAGTGATATCATATGATATATATGGGCATCTCACTTTACTCCTTTTCCTCCTGATTTAGAAAATATGGAAGTATTGTATATTAAAATTAATGAAATTGATTGAGAGGAAGAGCTAGAATGATTTTTTTTAAAGAAAAATAATTGAGGTGGGAGTAGGATGGGATTGTGATAACCAGACAAAGGCTCGTTACAAGAATTAAATGAAGAAACATAGGTAAAGTGCTTGCAACAGTTTGGGCACATTTGGTGTACACACAAATGCTTGCTGATACTGTTTTGTATAACCTTTAGATGGGAACTATAAGACTCAAATATGTAAAGGAATGTGTTGATAAATTTTTACTGCCTGAAGTTTAAAAATTTTTGGATGGGGGAAAAGAGGTTAAGAACATAAACTGAAAAAACTATATACTTATAGCATATATGAGGGACAAGGTCAGTCATTGCACAGATATTTTTTGAGTTTCTGCCCTTGAGTGTGGCATTATACTAAAGGCAGGCTATGTGGTGATGAAAATGGTCTTCACCCTCATGGAGCTTATAGTCTATATAGAGTAATATTACTATCCCTATAGTAATATTACTACATAGTCTATATAGAGTAATATTACACAAAAACTTACTAAAGATCATAAGGTTGGAAACCTACAGGCCAACAGAAGACAAAGGCCATCAAGAGGTTATTTTAAAAATTGTTACTGGTCAATAAACATAGAAAAGTAAAGTCATCCTCATTAGTCAATTTCTTTTGACTAATGACTTCTTTTGAGCAATGACTTTTTTGTTTATTAATGGTGAAAATTTAAAACAAACGGAAGCCCAATATTGGTGTGGTGGAGACAGAGGCATTCTTATATCCTGGGAGTGTGAGTAGAATAGTGTAAGCTTTCCACAAAGGCTGTTTAATAACACGTATTGGTATTTTAAATGTGCAAACTGTTTGACCTAGCCATTACACTCCTAAGAAGAAGCATATATTTGAAGGCGTATGTTCAAGGATTTCTACTTCAGTCATCTTTTCGACAGTAAAACAAATAGAAAACAACTGCAATATATCTTAATAAGTAAAGGGTTAAATTATGGTGCATTGATAAAGAACATGATGCAGTGATTTAAAGGGGTGGCGTACTACAAACATTGACAGGAAAAGATGGCACAATATTATATTAAGTGAAGAAGGCAGATTGCCTGACAGATAATAAAAAAAAATAAAAAGCTGGTCACATTGAAAACAGTGCATGTATATGTATAGAAAAAATTCTCGAAAGATACGCTCCAAAACATGACATCGAGTGATGACAAGAGAGATCATCCTTCTGTAAAGCAATTATCCTTCAATAGAAAAATTAATTAATTTAAAAAAGAGAGAGATCATCTTTATTGTATGTTTTATACTTTTGGGGGAGAGTGGTATTTTCTGAATTCTTACCAATGAATGTGTTACTTATACATCCACAGACAAAATAAAACTCTTTAATAAAAATAAACAAAATAAAGCCGTTTCTTAAATATTTTCTTTCAAAATTCCTTTAGGAATAATCTTTGCTTAACTAAAGCCATGAAGATTGAAATTTTTATGATTAGGACTCTCAGGTTTTGTACATTCATAGTCTTCTCGTCCTAAGTCAGTAGGGAAGTCTTTTGTAAATAATAAAATATTTCAAGAATTTGGATTGAATGACAATCACAGAGTACTGACCTCGTTTCCACGGTGGTTAAAAGAATCAAAGAGAAAGAAACCTTGACAGGGCAGTGGACAGGAAATCTCAGCAGCACTGGCTGCCTGAAGTTTGCAGCAGGTTCTCTGGCCGGAACCAGGAGTGGGGGTGTGGGGAAGGTGGACTGGAGGAGAGACAGGTAGTTTGATCCTATTTTGGTTTTCATCCTGCCTTACTCTTCCCCAATCTGTGTAAATTTCCATGTATGTAAGGCTTTAGGGTACAGGAGAACTCTTTTCCTGGTTCCTGTCCCTCTTCTCTTATCCTTGCTGAACCTGATCTTATTTGCACTGTTATCTGGATGTTAAGTCCTCTTGGCTCTTCGGCCATTATTGCACAAAAAAAGGTTGAAAATCCTTAGTTCAACCTACATTGTTGTGGGACTCAGGGGCCTCATGCTTAACAGAATCATCCTGTGACTCACTTGCTGCCCATCTCTGAACAGAAAAGAACTGTGTCTCAACCTCAGGCCTTGGAGATAGCGAAGGGAGCCCAACTCCATAGATCAAGGGGCTATTGTAAGGAGTCAGTAATTTCATATAATTCCCAAGCACAGTCTGAACACTGAACTGACCAAAGCACAACTGCTGTTGTATGGAGAGAGCCACCTTACTAGGATACTTAGATTAAAAAAGAGTTCTTATTCTCAAAGAAGTTTACAAACTACAAAATTGATATAATAAACTTTGTATGGTCTCTCATATCTCCGTATATGCGGTCACCCCCACCCCACTCTGCTTTCCTGCCCTGGTGAACCCAGCAGGAGCATGGAGTATGAAGTTAGTCTTCAGTAAGATGATTTAGTCCAAATTCTGTAGACATTTCAAACAGCACCCTCTCTTACTCTTCCTCTTACTTCTCATAGAGCAAAATTCCTATACAAATACAAGAACAAAAAGTAAAAAATGAAAACTAACTTCGATTGTTCAGAGGCAGGGGTGAGGAGGAACACTGAGTAATCTTCATGATCCTAGATCTAATTATTGGTCTACTTACTAGAAAAATTCACAGATTTTTCTAAACAATTTTTTTCCAAAATAAATGCTGAAATGCTTACTATTGCAAAATGGAAAACCTTATGAATTCTGAAGAAATTTATAATAATAAGTCTATGTATCTGAATTGGAGGAAAAAATGACATGTTAAGGAAACACCTTAGACTCTAGTTTCAGCTACTATAGCATTTGGTTAAAATAAAATTCAAAAAAATGTTACCTCAGATTTATGAATAACTGCTTTGTCTATGTTACACTCAAAGTCAGCATTTCACTGAAGAACTTTGTGTTCTGTTGTTTTTTTCTTCAAACCACTTTTCTTTCCACAAGATAATGTCAGGATTTTTCATTTCTAACAGCTCATCTATGAATGGCAAAGAACAGGCAGCACTTTGGAGATAAGAAAATGACTTGGAGGTGCTTTTATATGTTTAATGGTTCCTGAATCTGAACAGCCCTGTGAGATTTGGATAGGGCTCTTGGAAAAAGGAAACGTGTTCAGAGAGACAAGCTATTGCAACATTTGAATTTCAAGCTTGTGGTGAGTCGAGTATTAATAACAAGACAGGCTCATGTGGCAAAATTTGACTTTAGGTTAACTTAATAATGCACGCTCCCACTCCAACTCTACCCCACCTATATTAATACTTGACATTTCAGTAAGATATTTGAACAAGAAGAAAGATGTTCTAATCATGACAAGATAATTTTCAAGCAATGGCTCCCACATTTGGAAAAACTGCAGCATTAAGCCCCTTTTAAACAAGTGAGTTTAGTCCTAAAGGTGAAATGACGGGAGATCCCGGGAGATGCTAGTCGGGGCTTACCTGTGCCATTTTCCATAGATAATCCAGGTACGTGTTATTTGTAAAATCAACTGCTTTGTGAACTGAGAGTACAGCATTGGGACCTAACCTCTTGCTGTTGCACCTGTCATTTTTTCCATCTCTACTCATCAAAGGGTGACTGTTTTATAACGTGTCTGTCTCTGGTGAGGGACATAACCCAGCTTTCTGAAGCTCCCAAAAGAGAGTTTATCTGACTAAAACAGACACTTGAAGACTGAACTCCCAGACTTCTGTTACTGAAGGAGTAGGAGGAGTCAGCAGGGTACTGAGCTGTCTGGCAAAACCCACTGTGCCCATCAGTACATATGAAGGTGAGATCAGTATGAAAACCAAGAGCATCTTTTGAATTAATGAGAACTCCTTTAAGCTGAGAGAAGAATTTTTTTGTAGGTTCTCACTAGTAACCTATTTTATACATAGTAGTGTATATACGTCAATCCCAGTCTCCCAGTTCATCCCACCCCTACTTCCCGCTTGGTGTCCATACATCTGTACTTTATGTCTGTGTCTCTGTTTCTGCTTGAGAGAAGAATTCGAGGAAACCATATTAGTCGGCTAGAAAACTAAGAGTAATGATAATGACTCCTTGATTCAGCTTCAGGACTGGGCTGGCTGGGAGACCCCCAGAAGGAGAAAGCTGGTGGATAGGAAAACGGCCACGGGAAGTGCAAAGTGCCATCAATAACGTTACTTGCACTGGGACGCGTGAGAAAGTATAAACACACCTCCTCAAACCTGAAGCCCTTTTAAACTGTGATACAAACTGCTGAGGTGGTTTCAATAAAATTCAAAAATAATTTAAAAATTACCTATTCCTCCTGAGTCTAGCTGAAAAGTGAGACCCTGGTCTCTTTCCAACTTCTGGGCTTTCACAGCACTTGCTTTGTGCCTCTCAAAGCACTTACCACGGCCACTCACCTCCACTCAGATTCCAGCTTCCTTGATGTCCTGATTCACCTTTACCTTTGCCTCTGTCATGGTTCTTAGCACAGGGCTTGCCCATAACAGGCATAATACATGTTTCTGTGCAGAAATGAATGAATGGATGTATCTTCCACCAATCTGGTAAAATGTAAAATTAGGCATAAATATATCTGTCACAGATCAAATTAAATCAATAACGTAGAAATTTGCTTTTAATTTATTACACAGTAACACATACTTAGGGCTTACATGGTGTCTCAGTGGTAAAGAATCTGCCTGTTAGTGCAGGTGATGTGGGTTTGATCCTTGGGTTGGGAAGATCCCCTGGAGAAGGAAATGGCAACCCACTCCAGTATTCTGGCCTGGAGAATCCCATGGACAGAAGGGCCTGAAGGGCTACAGTCCATGGGGTCATAAAGCATCGGACACGACTTCATGGCTAAAAATCAAAGTATAATAATATGCTATAATGCTTTGTAGCCTGTGTTATTTCAGGTTCTCTAAGAAGCAGATTCCAAGATAGGACCAAATGTACATGAATTTCATTAGGAAAGCACCTGTGAGAGAAAACGGGGAGGGAGCTCAGAGAAGCTGGAGGGGCATCGGCCTATGACCTAGGTCTGACCCCAAATGAAGGAGAGAGAGACAGCAGGTTGAGTGGTGGCAGGCTGCACTGTCACGTCCTCTAGGGGAAGTTCAGCAAGCCTCTGGGGGAGTCCTGGAGTAAGACTCCACCATCAGAGGAGTCACAAGTCCCACTGGAAGAGGCCCGCCTTACTAACCTTGTCAGGCTACCATTGGTTGGGAGCTGCCGTGGGAGGTGTGGCCTTGGCACCAATGCTGTGGATGGATTTCAGGGCACAGTCTCAGAAGCCAATTAGATTCTTTGAAGTTGGAACTCAGCTACATTTTATTTTGAACATCTTTCGAAATCATATTCACCTATAGTGTTCTGATAAGTGCTTCTTTTTCACAAGTAATACGTTGGCCACTTTAGAAAAACTGGAAAATAAACAGAACACAAAACTTAGTAATAGTTCTAATTTATTTATGTATAAAACACATGCATATTTATGTGTATAAAGTACAAATATACACACAAAAAATATGCACACGCATATACTGTCATCGTTTTCTAGCATTTATGAGCGTGGTGGGATCTGTTCCTGAGCCTTTCTTGGGCATATTTTTGAATGACGACATGAAACAGAACAGGCTGGAAGTCCATAGAAGTGGATTGATTTCAACGTGCAGGACTTTAAGACTTTATATATGCCAAAATGATTTCTTTCTTGGATTTGAAAGTAGATTTAATTTTATACTTTAGTCAAAACTGTTTTACAAATGGCATATACAGGTTTGTATCAAATAAAATAAGAATGTAATGAGTAAATATACCTTAATCCTGTAAGTTTCATTCTGTCCTGCAAAATGGTGGCTCAGTGACTACTGAGTTCATAGCTTTATAAAAGTGATTTATTTTGGAATCATAAAAATAAGATTTTAAAGGATGTTGACATGTTCAGTATAGTGTTTTCTGACAAGCATTTTTTGAATATATAGCACTCTTCTCAGTCACAATGCACAAGCCTGAAGACAAAATATTACATGGAAACAATAGATGAAGGCACTATAGCTCTGTGACACAAAATGACTGTCACTTGGATCAAATAAATAAACAAAAAGAAATTTTAAAGTGAACTGACATTCATAGAATTCAGATTTATAAACATGGCTTCTTGTTACTCCTAATTATATTTTCTTGATGAATGTCTAAATATAATATGCAGAAATCACCATTCCATCCTCATATTAACTCTCCACTGAACTTCATTTTAAGAAATTTTAATGGTTGAAAAGATAATCTGTGTATTGCTGGCTTCAACAACCTCAACTGTTACCTTACTGCTCTACATTACAACGGCCCCAGAGATTATATAATTTGATTAGCATGATTTCCAATTTTTTTTCAGGGTTATTGTAATTCCTCTTTTAATATTCATTAGAGGAGAGACAATGGCACCCCACTCCAGTACTCTTGCCTGGAAAATCCCATGGGCGGAGGAGCCTGGAAGGCTGCAGTCCATGGGGTCACTGAGGGTCGGACATGACTGAGCGACTTCACTTTCACTTTTCCCTTTCATGCATTGGAGAAGGAAATGGCAACCCAATCCAGTGTTCTTGCCTGGAGAATCCCAGGGATGGGGGAGCCTGGTGGGCTGCCGTCTATGGGGTTGCACAGAGTCCGACACGATTGAAGCGACTTAGCGGCAGCAGCAGCAGCAGGAGAGGAGAGAGAACTCAAGTGTCTGTTGGGGCTAAATTCTGTAGCTATTGGCTCCTTGCCATGCCATCTGGTGCTGGTTGCCTCACATGCCAGAGATCTGCTCTTGATGTTTTATGATTGCTGACCACCATGTCAAGAGCCCCTGCTGTCCCACAGAGATGTATCTGGGGACATCTGACCAACCCCACTATGGACCTCTGCCAATTATCCCAGTTCATGATGATTCCAAGGCTGAGAGGGAAGGTAGCTTCCCGTCATCACTCAGTCTCTACCCCAGTTATCTCTTAGCAAAAATCCCTAAGTCCTGAGTGGTAGAGTACATGACACAGTGTTTCAGTCTACACATGGGTTCATTTTAGCTGAGGTGTACCCTATGAACTTGGGTAACTGAGTCAGGCTCCTTCCTTTCGTTGCAGCCAGATGCGGAGTCCAGAACATTCCATGCCAGTGACTTAGGCCTTAAAGCTAAGGCTCACTGGGATAGACTCCCACACCTTCTCTCAACCTTCAGCCCAACTCTCCCTATCTTTGACTCTTTAATTTCTTGCTGAAACCCCTGGTCCTTTCCTCAGTTTGACATTGGGTCTGTCTTTTAACCACAGTGGAGTATATGTGTGTGTGTGGGGCGGTGGGGGGGTGGGGTGGGGAGGTAGAATAGGGTGAGGTAAGGGGTGGGAGAGATTGTTTTAGACACATGATGACATAAAGTTCTGTTGCATAACACTACACTATTCTCTAGGACTAATGTTCAACCAGGAAAAGTTTGAAGGAAAGAGAATGATTCTAAAGAGTCACTTTCAGTCTTACACTGAATTTTAAAATAACCCACAGAACTACATAATTTTACAACTGGAAGGGATTTTAAAGACCATTTCATGCAGTTTCACTTGACCTGTGTAGGAAGGAAATGTTTGCCCAAGATCAGAGTTATTGGTAGAATTAGTTCTAGAATCAAGATCATTTAACTCCAGTTGATTTTAAACCCAGTATTCAGCAAACATGTCTTGTTGGTCAAAATCATTCTGTCTGATTTTCCTTTTATATGAAGGACATAAGATAGTTGAGATCTAGAGCCAAATATACCAATGGGGGCTTAAAATTTAATCAGAGTAACTTAACAATGCATAGACTTTAAAGAAAAGCTTTTTTTATTTATTAAAGTACAGTTGCTTTACAATATTGCATTATTTTCTGCTGTATAGCAAAGTGAATCAGCCATATTTATACCTATGAATCCCTTTACATGGCCTCACTCACAAACGATCAGGATCGCTGGGTCTATCCTCAGTTTACCATCTTTCTAGTCCTATATAAGTGAATGTTCCTGTATTGTTAATACTTTGAGACCAACATTCTTCGATAACAATAAAAAGAAAAAATTCCTCTGTCTTCATCCAGAAGCTCTCTCTTTTTCTAGTAAAAATATCATCTAGTTTATCTAGCTTCATTTATATCTAGCAAAATCCTGGATGTAAGAAAAGCAAAGTTTACCCCTACTTGTATTGCACTGTTAACTTTCTGTTGCAATTTACAACAGCAGCTGACAATAGACACTAAGGCAATTACCATAGTCTCTTTTTCCTTAAAATATTTTTTTTTTTTGGATGTGGACCGCTTTAAAATCATTATTGAATTTGTTTCAATATTGTGTCTGTTCTGGTTTTGCTTTTCTTAGCTCCCTGATCAGGAATTGAACCCACACCCCCTACATTGGAAAATGAAGTCTTAACCTCTGAACCACGAGGGAAGTTCCCTATAGTCTCTTGACCAGAATTAAATATTTCAAACTGATGCTATATTCACAGATGAACATTTCCACTAAAATTAGACAGATTCTTAACACAGTTTTTCTCTTCCACAGTAACACTTTTCATTTTCTGTTGTATTCAAAATATACAAAAATTTCAGAATTAGCTGTCCAGTCAAGGAAAAAAATTAAATCTCTCTATTTATTCAGCATGAAAAGATTCTTTAAGTAAATCCCCAATGAAAAGCTATGATTAATAATAATAATGGGGCTAGGCGTACATTTTAATTCAAAAACAATTTTGAGTAGAAAGAATGTACTTGGCTAGTTATGGAGTTAATCCTTTTAGCTGAGATAATCTGCAAAATTCTCAAACAGGTTCTATCAAGTGAGAGAATGTAACATTGTTTTATGGGATTTGCCTTGAAATAAAGACAAATAATGTTTCTCTGTGTGTGTCCTAGGCTTTATAAAATGTCTTCCATATTTGAATTCTTCCTTAGAATATCTTGAAGAGTAAATACTACACTCTCCAATTCATAGATGACAAAACTGAATTTCAAAGAGGTTAAATGGCTGGTTCAAGTTTATTCATGTAGAAAGTGACACAGTCTTGATTTAAAATGATGTCTTTTGACTTTAAAACTATGTAACTTTCTCCAACAAAACTGCATTCTCAAGGAATATCACACATATTTTCAGAGATATTGAGCTCCACTCAAATCTCCTAGTCAGTTTGATTTCCTTCAGATCTTTGGGAATGTCAAACCTTGAATTTGGTATAAGGTGGTCTGGGGTTGATAATGCCAGATTTGGCAGAAGTAAACACCAATCATCTCTGGAGGAAAGTGCCTTTACTGTAAGCCTCAAATTATTCCTAGAAATTATTCCTTTTACAAATATGCAGTGCATGGTTAAAGATAACCAGGCACAAAGATAACCGAGAAGGGAGATTGTGCTGGATTTGAAGCCATCAGATATAAAAACCAGACGTAGGTGAACATATATGTGAAATAATTTAGTTTAGTAGATGGTTTTAGCCCAAGATCAGAGGCAGCTAAAAATAGAATCTGTGAACTATGTAATAGGTCAGAAGAAATTATCCTGAGAGCAGAGAAGTAAGAAGAGAGTTAGAAAACACAGAGCTATTGAGAGAAAATCTAGCATGTTTAATTGAAGTTCCAGAAGGAGAGGAGAGAGACAATGGGACAGAGTAATGTTTGAAGACATGTGCTTGAGACTTTTCCAGAAATGATGAAAGATACTAATCCACACATTATAAATTCTCAAGCGAGGTAAGTCACACAAAAAATAAACAAACCAAAACCCTCACTTAAACTCATTTTAATGAAACCGAACGAAACTAGTGACAAACACAAAGTCTTAAAAGCAATCAGGGAAGAGAAAGACATATTGTCTTCAAAGGAGAGATGGTTGGGTTGAATAAAGGCTTCGATGGCTTCACTGGCAGCTCCACTACCCATTTATAAAAGAAATAAATCAGATCTTCCACAAATTCTTCCAGAGGATTTTGAGTCTATCTTAAAAGTCCACTGTAACATCCACTCATGATGAAAACTAGTCAACACTGTACTGGGGGCTTTGGAGGTATAGTAAGATGAGAAGGAAAAACAAAAGTATAATGTCTGGAAAGGAAACAAAGCAGTAATTTAAATGGTATGATTATATGCTTTTCTATACCTGAATTACTTTTCATTTTAAAAACATTTAAAAAATTACTTATATTTGCATAGCACTTAATGGCTTTCAGTGTGCTCTTACCTAATGGTTGTATTTGATCATCACACTTCTGTGAGGAAGCTCAGGTTCAGAGAGGTCAGGTCACAGAGCTGGTCAGTTAGAAGAGGCACTAGAACCCAGGTCTACTGACTCTTCAAGAGTCTTTCTAGTTAACAAGTATTTTTACTGTGGCATACATTGCAATAACAGTTGTCCATAAAGCAATCTATTTATTTGAGAACATAATTTATATCATATGTGGTACTATTTGTTATAAAGCAATGCCAATGGATATGTGTCCTTGGCATTAGGTAGGAGAAAGAGGCTACAATACGATCAATGCAGCTGCTTTAGCTGAGTGTCTTGGTTTATCAAACCTGCAGGTGGAAAAATTATGTTAGAAACCATTGATAAAACTAATGTTATAGTTTGGTTGTGCACTCCGGCCCTCCGCCTACTAACTTATATGTTTGTACTTGGAGGTTGTTGTTTAGTCGCTAGTCGTGTCCTAGTCTTTTGCAACCCCGCCAGGCTTCTCTCTCCATGGGATTTCCCAGGCAAGAATACTGGAGTGGGTTGCCATTTCCCTCTCCAAGGGATCTTCCTGACCCAGGGATTGAACCCGTGTCTGCTCCATTGGCAGGCAGATTCTTTACCACTGAGCTACCTGGGAAACCTGGATTTGGAGATAGGACCTTTAAAGAGATCAAATTAAAACGAGGTCATTAGGGTGGGCCCTAATCAACTACGACTTATGAGAAGAGGAAATTTGGGCACATATGGGTACAGAGGGAAGACTATGTGAAGACATATGGAGAAGATGATCGTCTATAAGCCACAGTGAGAGAGGTGGCATACATCCTTCTCTCATGGCCTTAAGGAAGAATCAGTCCTACAGACAGCCTCCAGAATTGTGGAAAAATAATTTCTATTGCTTTAGCTACCCCAGTCTGTTGTAGTCAACTGTTACAGCCCTAGCAAACTAGCACTGCTAGGGACATACATGCCATTACTCTTGAGCAAAAGTGATGCTGGATTTGTACAGTGATATTTTATCTGTTCATTTATCTATAGCTTTAAAAACTTTCTCTTAGTTAAGCTTTTTTTCGGGGAAAAAAACTTTGTTATTGAGTGTCTGATTTTCTCTAGTCTCTGCCTTTTTACCATTGAAATGATTGCTTTTAAAACATTGTATTGAATTGTTGAGGTTTTTCATCAATTAAATTGTCACAGCAGAATAAGCACTTCTATGATGAGTCATCTAATATTATCAGGTGATGTAAATGAAGTCGTATTGTCTGTGAAGTTGTCTTACTAGCGTTTTGGAAGATACCATAAATTGCTCCTTAACAGATCATGTTATGCTTATATTTAGAGTATGGTAATTTTGAAGAGTTGAAATGAATTGTAATTTATTAACGCTTTTTAAAACGCACGGAGGCCCTGTCACATATGCCGTTCTCACCCAGGCTGATGTACCTGGAGCATCTGGTCTTTCATTCATTAAATTCAACATTCCAGTGGAAGATGCTATTGGAATGTGCAAAGATTCAAACAACAAGCCAGGACAGCTGCATCTGAGACCAGTCTTGTTTTGAAACCAGAAAACCCATGCAAATAAACAATAGCAACACACATAAGAAGTGAATTAATGACAGCTTACTGGAGAACATAACAACAAAAGAAGTCTCAATAGTCATTCTCAGATTTCTCTCTAGAATTAAACAAGGTGAGTTAGGTGAACAAGATAGTGGGTTATATAAAACAAATTGATTCTACATTAATATTAGAAAATATTTCAGAACATTTTACATTCAATGACTTTTGAAATAAAATAATTCCATTTATACTTCATTAAAAATTTTTCCTCTCTCCATGCCCGCATTCCCTGTCCCTAATTCTAATGAAGAAGAGAGACAGTTCAAAAGTTTTCTACTGTCTTATTGTAATTAGTAAGTTCCCTAACTGGAGGCTTGTGGGCACGAAGCCTGGCCCAAGAAAGCAGTTTCTGGAGTTCCCAGGGCTGTTTTCACTGGGAAGGAAAACTCAGCTGAAAACTTCCAACTTGTCAGCTTTCAATAAGGGAAACTAGTAAAGATACGTGCCTGGAAAAATTAATTTATTCATCTAGTCAAAAAATTTTAATTCAATCCTCATATATTGAGTAACAATGAAAACTTTCATAATTAGGTTGAGTTATATATTTTTATTAAAGAAAAACAAAGGAATTTAATTAAGATTGTCAAGGAAATAGGTCATATGATTAACTATGAAATAACCTTAACTTTTGAATAAGCTCATTGTTGCTTAATTAAGGCATATGGATTTATAGAAACTGCAGGGGTGCTTTTGTTCCAAGTTTGAAATATGTTGGATTTCTTAATATATACGTTTTATGCTTCTTAATTTACCTGTGGGAACATTGCTAATAACAGACTTTAGTTCTTTCAGATATAAAGTTAACGATTAGTTCTTCCTCTACTTCAAGAAGTCTATTTAGTTCACTTTAATGCTCTTTTTTAAAGTAAGCAAAAACTTCTAGAAATGCTACCAGGCATAGTCTCATTGTTTGAACTTGCAGCTCTGTATTTATAGCTAAGCCCATACTTACTAATAACTTTAATTGCATCACTCACTCAGTCTAAAACTGTGCTTTTTATCTGGACTTGTTCAGGACTTATGGACTCCTGATTAAGAAACACATTTTCTAATGCCAATGTGGATGGAGTTCAATCTGTGAATCAAGGCACAGGGAAACGAGCTTCATCAGTCCATGTGGTTAAAAATTTACTCCTTCACTCTTTACAGAGTGAAGTGCTAAAATCAAAGCACCGTACTTCTGTTGAGTAAGTTAACCTGCTTGCTGTTCTCGCTCTTAAATTCTGCAAAATCCAGTTGTCAATCATTTCCTCCTGGAAGGCTGCTAAGGTTATGTTTATGTTCCTCATTTATGTTCCTAATTTGTGTCACTTAAATGACCATTCATTGATATATTGCCTCATAACTTGTTTTCTAATGATTTAGTTTTTACGATGCGTCTTTATAGTTAGACTGTAAACTCTTAAGGCAGGCACTATATTCTATTGCTCGTATGATCCGCAGCATCCCTGAGATAGCATGTATTCATGTATTCCTAGAAAACTCTAATAATATTCTTAATGATGACATCCAGTCACAGTAAAATTCTGCAGTGTTTTCTGAATAATCAAAGGAAATTTAAACCGAGCTTCATTCTGGACTCTAAATTTTTTGAAATTTGACAATCCCTGAATGGTCAACGTACACCATCACTTTCAGTTCACAAAACACCCATTCCCCACTCATTCTGAAGAAACAGGAGTTTACTCTGTGGTGTCCTGCATACAGCAGGAGTTCAGGGACTAGGTTTGATTTTAACAAAACGGAACAGCTCTGTCCCACCCCCCTGCCCCCCGCACAAGTAGAAATGGTCTCCTTTAATTCGAATCCTATTATTTTAGATTTTGTGATAAATTGTCAAACAAGGTTCAGGCTGAAGTATATTTGTTTTTAGCTACAAGAACTGGGTTTATCTAGTAAATTATCAAGAAGATGAGGCAATTGTAAATCATTCCTTCGTTCAACAGCTATTTATTTAGCACCTACTAAGTGTCATATGCGCTTATAGATTCATGGGACATATAAGAAAGCAAAACAGGCAAGTAGTCCTGCCCTGATGGAGTTTACATTCTAATGGAGAGCATTAGGGCAGGAAATGCAATGAAAAACTAGTAAATATATGGGATATTGACAGTTGCTATAGAGGCAAAAAAAGCAAGGAGGGAAGATAGAGAAGAGAGAGGCTGAGGGGAGAGGACACAGGGTGGTTAGGTAAGTACCTTTTATTTGAACAAAGAGTGATGGCTGAGCCATGGGTGAACCTGCAAAAACCAGGCACAGGCACCAGCGAGCAACCCAGTGGCCTAGAGTGGGAGGGTGGTGGAAAATGAGGTTGGATCCTGCAGAACTGGTTCTCCACACTGCCCGCATATGCGAATCACCTGTGGAGGTGGGATTCAGGCCCCAAACCAGACACTATGGGTTTCATTAAAAATTTTTTTATATTAATTTCAAAATTTTATTTCATGGTGTTCATGGGGTTCTCAAGACAAGAATACTGAAGTCGTTTGTCATTCCCTTCTCCAGTGGACTGCATTCTATCAGACCTCTCCACCATGACCTGTCCGTCTTGGGTCGTCCCACACGGCATGGCTTGGTTTCACTGAGTTAGACAAGGCTGTGGTCTGTGTGATCAGATTGACTAGTTGTCTGTGATTGTGGTTTCCGTCTGTCTGCCCTCTGGTGCCCTCTCTTAGTGCCTACCGTCTTACTTGGGTTTCTGTTACCTTGGACGTGGGGTATCTCTTCACGGCTGCTCCAGCAAAGTGCAGCCACCGCCCCTGTCCTTGGACGTGGGGTAGCTCCTCTTGGCTGCCGCCCCTGACCTTCATCATGGGGCCAGAGCTCAAACACAGCAGCTAGAGGTGCGTGGAGGCAGAGGCACTGCAACCCAGGTGCTCCAGGAGGCACGAGTCTGGGGAAGCGGCCAGGGTGGCGGGCGCGTCACAGAACGGGGTGGGGGGAGGGGACAGAAGATGAGATGGTTGTATGACATCACCAACTCAATGGACATGGTTTTGGGTGGACTCCGGGAGTTGGTGATGGACAGGGAGGCCTAGCATGCTGCGGTCCATGGGGTCGCACAGTCAGACACAACTGATTGACTGAACTGAACTGAAATTTTTATTTTGTTGTTCAGTCGCTAAGTTGTGTCTCCTTGTGACCCCATGGACTATAGCATGCCAAGCTCCTCTGTTCTCCATTATCTCCCAGAGTTTACTCAAATTCACATCCATTGAGTTGGTGATGCTATCCAACCATCTCATCCTCTGTCGTCCCCTTCTCCTCCTGCTCTCAATCTTTCCCAGCATCAGGGTCTTTTCCAATGACTCAGCTCTTCGCATCAGATGGCCAAAGTATTGGAGCTTCAGCTTCAGTATCAGTCCTTCCAAAGAATATTCAGGGCTGATTTCCTTTAAGATTGACTGGTTGGATCTCTTTGTAGTTCAAGGGACTCTCAAGAGTCTCCTCCAGCACCACAGTTTGAAAGCATCATTTCTTCGGTGCTCAGCCGTCTTTATGATCCAACTTATAATTGCCTTACAATGTTGTGTTAATTTCTGCTATGCAACAAAGTGAATCAGCTATATGTATATACACATACCCCCCGGCTCGAGCTTCCCTACCACGGGCCTCCTCTGCCTCTGCAACTTTCCCACTCCTCTAGGTCATCACAGAGCTTCCCACTAGCTATCTACTTTACACAAAGTAGTGTATATATGAAACTATGGGTTTCAAAGCTCCTCAGCTGATCCACTGAAGGCCATGATGAGAACTTGGGGTTTTGCTTTTATTTTCACATTTTTCCAGTTTTATTGAGATGTAATTGACATACAACACTATATTAGTTTTCAGTGTACAGCCTAATGATTCGATATAAGTATATTTTGTAAAATGATCACCACGGTAAGTCAAGTTAACATCCATCACCTTGCTGCTGCTGCTGCTGCTGCTAAGTCGCTTTAGTAGGGTCCGACTCTGCGCGACCTGACAGATGGCAGCCCACCATGCTCCGCCATCCCTGGGATTCTCCAGGCAAGAACACTGGAGTGGGTTGCCATTTCCTTCTCCAATGCATGAAAGTGAAAGTGAAGTCGCTCAGTAAGTGTCCGAGTCTTCGTGACCCCATGGACTACAGCCTACCAGGCTCCTCCGTTCATGGGATTTTCCAGGCAAGAGTACATAGTTATAAGTCAGTTTTTCTTGTGATGAGAACTTTTAAGATCACTCTCTCAACAACTTTCAAGTAGACAATACAGTATTGTTAACTATAATAATCATTATATCTCTAAGACTTACTTGTAATTGGAAGTTTCTATTTTTTGACCACCTTCATCCATTTCCCCTCAACCCCAGCCTCTGGCAACCACTCATCTGTTCTGTTTCTGAGTTCAGTTTTTTTCAGATCCTATGAATGAGATCATGCAGTATTTGTCTTTCCCTGTCTGACTTATTTCACTTAGCATTATGGTCTCAAGGTCCATCCATTTTTTAATAAATGGCAAGAATTCCTTTCTTATAGTTGAATTGTGTGCATAGTTGAATTGTGTGCATGTATACATTTTCTTTATCCATTCATCTATGGGTGAAGACTTAAATTTCCTTCTCTGACTTTTATTTGAGTGAGGTGGGGGTCATTGGATGGATCTCAGCACAGGAAAGACATGATTTATCATTTAAAAAGAATTCCCTTGATTCCTATGTTGGAGTGCAAGTGCAGAAGTAGGGAAATCATTGACTTAAACTGCTGCTGCTGCTAAGTCGCTTCAGTCATGTCCAACTCTGTGCGACCCCATAGACGCAGCCTACCAGGTTCCCCCGTCCCTGGGATTCTCCAGGCAAGAACACTGGATTGGGTTGCCATTTCCTTCTCCAATGCATGAAAGTGAAAAGTGAAAGGGAAGTCGCTCAGTCATATCCAACTCTTAGCGACCCCATGGACTGCAGCCTACCAGGCTCCTCCGTCCATGGGATTTTCCAGGCAGGAGTACTGCAGTGGGGTGCCATTGCCTTCTCCATGACTTAACTACTTGTGTGCAGTTTCACAAAGAACTGCCATGAATTCAAGATGCTCTTATCAGGGGACTTTCCCAGTGATCCAGTGGTGAAGACTCTACACTTACACTGCAGGTGGCATGAGTTTGATCCCTGGTTGTGGAACTAAGATCCCACAAGCCACAGGGTGTGGCCAAAAAAAAATACCCCCAAACAAAAAACCACTCTTAACAAATATTGTCTAAGTTCCACTATCAAATATTGCTTGATCCTAATAAACCAAGTATATTACGAGTTATTTCGTGCATAGTACAATTGCATTATTTTAAAAGTATGCTGAAATCAAGGTTTTCACTAGTTTATTAGCTCTTTTTCTGCAATGGTATGGGTTGGAGACGTTTTGCTGGAGGAAGAGAAGGCCCTATTCTTTCTCTGCTGGCAGTGGCACATCCCTCTCCCTCATCACTCATGTCTCAGGGACCCAAGAGATGAGCAGGAATAGAGAAAAAGGAGCTGGTAGGGCAGTGATGCAGCCTTGGGGGTGGCTTGCATTTGCTTGAGGCTTTGCTGTAAGGTAGAAGGCAATGGCACCCCACTCCAGTACTCTTGCCTGGAGAATCCCATGGATGGAGAAGCCTGGTAGGCTGCAGTCCATGGGGTCGCTGAGGGTCGGACACGACTGAGCGACTTCACTTTCACTTTTCACTTTCATGCATTGGAGAAGGAAATGGCAACCCACTCCAGTGTTCTTGCCTGGAGAATCCCAGGGACCCGGGGAGGCTGACGGGCTGCCGTCTATGGGGTCGCACAGAGTTGGACACGACTGAAGTGACTTAGCAGCAGCAGCAGACTTCTCTGGTGGCTCAGACTGTAAAGCGTCTGCCTACAATTCGGGAGAGCCGGGTTCGATCCCTGGGTTGGGAAGATCCTCTGGAGAATAGTGGCACCCCACTCCAGTACTCTTGCCTGGAAAATCCCATGGATGGAGGAGCACGGTAAGCTGCAGTCCATGGGGTCGCAAAGAGCAACTGAGCGACTTTACTCACTTTGCCTTAAGGTGCAACTAATCTTTGTGACTTTGTAACAGTCTATCCTCCCTTGGTTCAAAGAGAGGTGAAAGTAAAGGAAGAGAGAATCGGAAAGCATCCACTCTGCTGAGCAGAGGTTGGTGTGAGAGGGAAATGACAATGGAACCACTGGGACCACTGGGACCATGGTATTAGGATCTTGGCACCTCGGGTTCCTCGTCTGGAGAGAACAGTGCCCACCTTTTATAATGATTTGGGGATGAGTGAGATAATCCACCTAACCTGCTTTGCACAGCAGCAGGAACTTAGTAAGGACTTTAAAATAGTTACGTCATCATGCTATTTGTTTGTTTCTTGGATTTTTAAGGGTCTTCCCCGGTGGCTCAGATGGTAAAGAATCTGCCTCAGTGTAGGAAACTGGGTTTGATTCCTGGTTTGGGATGACCCCCTGGAGAAGGGAATGGCTACCCACTCCAGTGTTCTTGCCTGGAGAATCGTGTGAACAGAGGAGCCTGGCAGGCTACAGTCCATGGAGTTGCAAAGAATCAGATAGGATTGAGAGACTAACACTCTCACTCACTCTATAGTTTTAAGCATTTAACTCATTCATTATAATCACACTTTTATTCTTTGATTTGACAGTAATTTGGTGATTGAACTTAAATATGCTACACATTTTTATAAGAGCATCAAAGCTCCAGATATTATTCAGTGAGAAGCTAAATTCTGTGGAGTTTTATTCAACTGAGATTAAGGCTGAAAACCTCCTTGTAAAAAGTATGTCCAATGCCTACCTTCTCAGGACTTTTATTTACTAACCCACTTTAGAAAGCGTTCAGTACTAACTTGCTTTTTCCTGAGTTCCTCTCCGCAGGGAATAGTGCTATCTGGCAGTTTAAGTGGGCACAGTGTCTTTATTTCAACACACACACAAACACATGCACACACACCCACGTATATAAACCAGGCACAGTATTACATTGAAAACAAACTCAGTAACAGGCTGATAGAGTGCCCAGTGCTTGGTGGGCTGGGTAAGAAGTTGGTAAACACATGAGCAGTTGTATCAAAAGAAATACCTTTACAACAACTTTTAAAAAGCAGATTTCATTTTCCTTTGGAAAAAGTCAAAATGTCCTACTAACCTTAAAAGAAAAAATGTCCAGAAAACAAAGTTTGCTTGTGAATAGTCCCTTGTCACTCATTGTGTAGAGGAAGCTTATTTTTTCTATCCATTTAATATTCCTGGGAACATTTCCAATTTGGGCATAAATTTACACATTTCAGGGGCTTCTACTGTTTTTATACTTGTTTCGAAAACAATATTTTTGTTTTCTATTTATAAATTGATACATGCATAATGTAGGAAAATATGAGAAAGAAAAGAAAATCACCTTTAATCCTTTCATCTGAAGATAATTTCTGTCAACATTTCAGTTTTGCTTTCAGACTTAAAAAAATACATTTTTTTATGGTTTCAAAGGTGAAGTTATGTGATATATACAATTTTTAAACCTGCCTTTTCCCTTTACATTTTATCATAAATATTTTCCTATGCTACTAAAAATTCTTCATTTTTAAGGGCTGCCAAATATACCAATGTATAGACGTATCATAGTCTACTGAATTAGCCCCCTGTTGGGATAGTGGAGGGTCTCAAAGTTTTGCTATAGTAAATAATGCAGTGGTGAACATTTTTGTGTATAAAGCTTTTGTCAGGTTATTGGCTCAAGATTGGTTTCTGAAAGAGAAATGAATGGGTCAAGATATGTGAAAACTGCTAGGGGTTCTGATGAGTATGAAACGTCCTTTCCAGAAAGATTCAACCAGTTTGCCCCCCATGGGACTTCAAAGCACCATACGCTTTCAAACATATATCTTTTAGAAACATTTTTTCCTTTTTTTACTTTTTAGAGGGTTTTTTAAAAAAAATGCTATTTTTATCCTTTTTGAAAACACAAAGTAGAGTAGCATCAGGTATTGATAATAACCTAGAAAACTGAAAATAGCCATAAAGAGAAACCATTGACCTACGTGTATGGAAATAATTTATAAGAAGCGTGCATGATATCTTATACACTTCTTACAAATTATTTCTGTACACCTTGATCAATAATTTGGGATTCCCTCATGGCTCAGTGAGTAAAGGATCTGCCTGCAATGCAGGAGACACAAGAGATAAAGGTTCGATCCCTGGGTTGGGAAGATTCCCTGAAGGAGGAAATGGTAGCCCGCTCGAGTGTTCTTGCCTGGAAAATCCCACTGACAGAGGCGCCAGGTGGGCTCCAGTCCAAAGAGTCCCAGAGAGTCAGACATGACTGAGTGACTAAGCGCATAGCACGCATGCATCATTTAATAATATTTGAAAATTGTTTTTTCACATTTTGTGCATATGTCAGGTATGAAAACTCACTGACAGCAGCTGGAATTATTCTAAACTCTAAGACTCAAGACCAGAGCTTTGGGAAAAATTAAGTAGCAGTATATGTAACTAAGTTTGAGAAACTGGATTGCAACTGCCAGGTTATTAAAAAGAGTTTTAAAAAGTAATATATACCTCATTTTTTAAAATGAGCCAATTATTTTAAAAGAATGCTAGAAGAATTTGTGAAGTATGTTTTCAGCGACTTTCTTTCTTTGAAAGGGAAACTAGCATTTTCGTTGTTTTAAACTGTGTACAGTATTATTTATAGCACTGGTTCTCAAAGTAGTCTCCAGGCTAGCAGCAGGTACGTTTGCAAGAAATTCAAATTCTCAGACTCTAAGGCCTAATAATTGGACACTCTGAGCATAGTTCCCAGCGCTGTGTTTTAACAAGACCTCCTGATGCTTCTGGTGCGTCCCCAAGAATGAGAACCACTGATTAAGGATTTAAAAGCAAATCAGTTTGTCCACCTCCTTGACCCCCACCACCTGAGACGAGATAGCAACTGGTTAGACGTACAGAAGGACATTTCTGCCTTCCAAGTTTTGTTTATCTACAAGTATTCGGGAAGTCACTGAATGTGCTTAGTCAGCCCATAGGACTGTATGTCATGAAGAGGGTATATAAGTATACTAAAATACACATCTTGGAACTTACCCCCTGTTCCTTACTTTATAAGAAGGAAGGATTCTTTGTTGCTCCCAGAGTTTACAGGGAAGATTAGGTGGAAATGGAGAGAAAGTTAAGAGGAGGAGGTCGCTCACTGTTTAAGACAGGCTTAGTATTAACACTACCCTTGGGAGGTGTGGAAAGCCATTCCTTTGTAAAGAGATTCTAGGAAACATGCAAGACTCTAGGCTCCAGGCAAAACTGTAAAACATTTGAGAGTTGTCTTTGGTGCCTGCTGCCTTTCTCTTCCCCAGGTCCGTGTTTTCTGTCTACCCCTTATGGGACTCTTATGCTCAGTCGTGTCCGACTCTTTGCGACCCCATGGACTATAGCCCACCAGGTTCCTCCGTCCATGGGCTTTTCCAGGCAAGAGTACTGGAGTGGGTTGCCATTTCCTTCTCCAGGAGATCTTCCTAACCCAGGGATCGAACCCAGGGATCGAACCCAGGTCTCCCGTGTTGTAGGCAGACGCTTTACCATCTGAGCCAACGGGGAAGTCCAAGAAAGTGAAAGTTGCTCAGTCATATCCAATTCTTTGTGACTCCATGGACTATCATCGAATTCTCCAAGTGAGAATACTGGAGTGGGTAGCCTTTCCCTTCTCCTTATGGGACTCTGAGTGATAACTAACATTATTGACACCTACTGAGCGCCTGTTCCATGCCCTCTTGAAGAGCTCCGTGGGCATTGTGTCATTTCATCCTACAACCATACCAGCAGAATTTGGCCTCTTAAAAGCAACTAAGACTCAGAAAGGTAAGATGACCTGGCCAGCATCACAGAGGTATAAGAGGCAAGTCAAACCAGACTTGCCTGATTCCAGCAACTGTCTCCGTGAAGTTGTGGCCCGGACGGGATGTCTGTAGGCAGCGCCCCAGGCTGCAGAGCTGCCTTCCCCCAGCCTTTAGCCAACTCTACTCTTCTTGATTGTGATCTCTGATGCTCCTGGCTCTGTGGGGGTGGTGGGCGTGGGGAAATAACTCCGAGGAGATAGCAGAATTCAGGGTAACCTCTCTCAAACATTGTTTGTGCCTAAAGGAAGAAAGCTTCAAGGGGCAGTTCTTTTGCATTAACTGTGTGCAAGTGGCCTATCTGACAGTATAGAAACTAATGGATTAGGTGAATTTTGGAATGGATTCAGGGGAACTTTCTAGTAACTTTTCAAATATGCCCTTCAGGCAACTGCCTATTCTGCCTAGAAATAAGGACAGACTGCTTATGTGTTTGGGAATGTGTGTATGTGCGTCCATGTGTGTGTGTGTGAAGGAAATCATTGTGTGGCAGACACAGATGAACCCAGAGTGAAAATTTACTCTAATCTTTGTTAGATGCTCCCTTCTTTTAGTCTTTGTGAGATTAGCATTCTCAAAACTAAAAGGGCACTTGCTGAGCATTTGCTAAAACTCAGTAATAGGCACTGGGATATAAAGACTGACTTCAAAAAATGACCTGGTAGGCACACCAAAGCTACAACATGGTGTAACTTTGTTGTAACGGTGATGGGGATGTTCACCAGGAATAATGGGGAAGAGGAGGGGCCCCTGGCTCAGTCTGGGGGAAGTCAGAGGAGGGTTCTTGGCAGTGGAAGCAAGGTGTTGCTTGTTCTTGGAGAATGGATACAAGTTAAGAGTGCAGAGCAGGGCAAGAGGCACTTAGGCAGGGTAGGTAGGGAGATGAAGCATTTTGGTGTTGTGAAGCTAGGGGGATGTAGCAAGGGGGAAGCTATTAATGTTCTAAGAGGAGAAATGGCAAAGGTCAACTTGCATTTTAAGTGTATGAGCTGGCAAATGAGTGTGAAGTTTGAAGATCTGAGTGAGACAGATGTTGAAATTAATCATTGGTGATCAGATCCTAGTGACCACACTTCTACAAGATTGCTGTTATTTGTATTCTGAACTAGTCACCCTACTAATATTAATGGTTTTTATTATACTTTGAAAATAGATTCAAGGGTTTAGATCTGATAGACAGAGTGCCTGAAGAACTATGGACGGATGTTCATGACATTGTACAGGAGGCAGGGATCAAGACCATCCCCAAGAAAAAGAAATGCTAAAAGGCAAAATGGTTGTCTGAGGATGCCTTACAAATAGCTGAGAAAAGATGAGAAGTGAAAGGCAAAGGAGAAAAGGAAAGATACACCCATCTGAACACAGAGTTCCAAAGAAGAGCAAGGAGAGATAAGAAAGCCTTTCTCAGTGATCAGTGCAAAGAAATAGAGGAAAACAATAGAATGGGAAAGACTAGAGATCTCTTCAAGAAAATTAGAGATAGCAAGGGAACATTTCATGCAAAGATGGGCACAATAAAGGACAGAAATGGTATGGACCTAACAGAAGCAGAAGATATTAAGAAGAGGTTGCAAAATACACAGAAGAACTATACAGAAAAGATCTCCATGACTCAGATAACCATGATGGTGTGATCACTCACCTAGAGCCAGACATCCTGGAATGTGAAGTCAAGTGGGCCTTAGGAAGCATCATTACAAACAAAGCTAGTTGAGGTGATGGAATTCCAGCTGAGCTATTTCAAATCCTAAAATATGAAGCTATGAAAGTGCTGCACTCAATATACCAGCAAAGTTGGAAAACTCAGCAGTGGCCACAGGACTGGAAAAGGTCAGTTTTCATTCCAATCCCAAAGAAAGGCAATGCCAAAGAATGTTCAAACTACCACACAATTGCACTCATCGCACACGCTACCAAAGTAATGCCCCAAATTCTCCAAGCAAGGCTTCAACAGTATGTCAACCAAGAACATCCAGATATTTAAGCTAGATTTAGAAAAGGCAGAGTAACCAGAGATCAAATTGCCAACATCTGTTGGATCATAGAAAAAGCAAGAGAGTTCCAGAAAAACATCTACTTCTGGCTTTATTGACTACACCAAAGCCTTTGACTGTGTGGATCACAACAAATGTGGAAAATTCTTAAAAAGATGGGAATACCAGACCACCTGACCTGCCTCCTGAGAAATCTGTATGGAGGTCAAGAAGCAACAGTTAGAACTGGAGATGGAACAGTGGTCTGGTTCCAAATTGGTAAAGGAGTACAAGGTTGTATATTGTCACCCTGCTTATTTAACTTATATGCAGAGTACATCATGCAAAATCCCAGATTGGATGAAACACAAGCTGGAATCAAGATTGCCAGGAGGAATATCAATAATCTCATATATGTAGATGACACCACCCTAATGACAAAAAGTGAAGAAGAATTAAAGAACCTCTTGATGAAGGTAAAAGGGGAGAGTGAAAAAGCTGGCTTAAAACTCAAAATTCAAGATTCAAAAAACTAAGATCCTGGCATCCAGTCCCATCACTTCATGGCAAATAGATGGGGAAACAATGGAAACAGTGAGATATTCTATTTTGGGGGGTTCCAAAATCACTGCAGATGGTGACTATAGCCATGAAATTAAAAGACACTTGCTCCTTGGAAGAAAAGTTATGACCAACCTAGATAGCATATTAAAAAGCAGAGACGTTACTTTGCCAACAAAGATCTGTCTAGTCAAATCTATGGTTTTTCCAGTAGTCATGTATGGATGTGAGAGTTAGACCATAAAGAAAGCCGAGCACTGAAGAATTGATGCTTTTGAACTCTGGTTTTGGAGGAGACTCTTGAGTCCCTTGGACTGCAAGGAGAGCCAACCAGTCCATCCTAAAGGAAATCAGCCCTAAATATTCATTGGAAAGACTGATGCTGAAGCTGAAACTCCAGTACTTTGGCCACCTGATGCAAAGAACTGACTCATTGGAAAAGCCCCTGATGCTGGGAAAGATTGAAGAGGGGAAGAGAAGGGGACGACAGAGGATGAGATTGTTGGATGGCATCACTGACTCAATGGACATGAGTTTGTGCAAACTCCAGGAGTTGGTGATGGACAGGGTAGCCTGGCATACTGCAGTCCGTGGGGTCACAAAAAGTCAGACATGACTGAGCAACTGAATTGAATGATAACTTTGAAAATGTTTTTTAAAATCAAAGATCCACACACACAGTTATAAACCATTGCAAAGCAGTGCCCTACCCTCCTTCATTCAACTCAAGAATCTTGTTGTGCAAAAGCCACCACTTCTCTTTGAGTTGTTTCTTCTTGCAGTTATTTCTCACCTCCAAAGGATCCTCTTCTGCCCCTAATTTATGATTTATTAATTCTAGGTATTATCAATAACTTCCTGTTATGTTATAGAAAGATGAACATACCCTCTTTTCCCATATTTTCATCCTACTTATATCAGTGTTTTATTTCCTCTGTCAGTTACCTATCTGTTCATGTAAGTCTTGGCCTGAAGTCCTTGGCTTCTAGTATCTGCACCCAGTTAGCATCAACCACGTGGTGCAAACAGAGCAGAGTGGGGGAGGAGAGGGCTGCTCCTAGGAGGATCCAGCCAAGGAGCCTCCCACAATAGAACTACCCAAGTCTACTAACTGGAAAGATATTTAATTTATTAAATACCTGTGAACTTACTCTTTCTAGAGTGCCAAAACTGTGACAAAAGTCAATCTTTTGTTTATTAAGGTAGGAAATAAAATCCTTACTTAAATTTTTTTTTTAATCCCCTGCCTCAAAATCCCCTAAGCTGTCCCAATCAGTTGCAATTTATTATGAACCAGCAGTCCAGAAAGCTTTTCTGTGATGTATTATGGCCTGAGGTGGGTGGGAAGAGCTTTTTTTTTTTTAGTACAGACAATATTTTCTTTTGCCTGTACATAATAAGAACTGCTTCCCCGAGGACTGGTGGCAAGCAGAGCTCCTTCAGTTTGTGACTAATTCACATGAGTCAGTCATAGTCTTGGATTTCATTGTGGAAAGAGAGTCAATTCCTGCTGGATTCACGTTTGTTCTGATTTTTGCTCTAAAATACTATCTGAAAATAAGGGGGTAACATTTTAAATCACACTCTTCATAATCTCAATGATTTCTCATTCCCTTCCCTTAATTTCTAATTTAATTCCTTTGTAGTCAGAGAATATGATTTAAACCCTTTAACATTCTTTGAATTTGTTTGGTACTCAGATTACAATCTAATTTAGTAAATGTTCCATATGCACTTTAAAAGGATGTCTATTTCATCGAAGGCAGAGGGGAAGGGAGACGTTTTATCCCTGTAAATCAGGCCAAGTTAATGGATAATTCTGTATGAGTCTATATTCTTATTGATTTTCTATTTGTTCTATCAGTTATTGACAGGGATTATTGAATTCTTCCACCGTAATTATGAATTTATCTATTTATCCTTGCAGTTCTGGTTTTATGGATTTTGAAGCTTTGTTATAAGGCACGTAAACGTTTAGGATTATTATGTTCCTTTATCATTAAGAAGTGACTTTAAAAAGTCTTTGGTAAAATTTTTTGCTTTGCGATCGATTTTGCCAAATATTAACATAGCCACTCTGGCCTTCGTTTGATTAGTGTTGGCATTGTGTATTATTTCATCCTTTTACTTTTAATCCTCTTGTGTCTTTATATATAAAGTATGTGTCTTTATATAAAGTGTTAGGAAATACATAGTTGTCTTGCTTTTTTAATATATTCTGAGCAATCTTTGCCTTTTAATTGCAGCATTTAGACTCCACTTGAATTCATATGATTTTAATGATAAGGTTAGGTTTAATTTGGTCATCTTGCTATTTGTTGTGTTTATCCATCTGTTCTTTATTCCTTCCTATTTTTCTTTTTCTGCCTTCCTTTGAATTCATCAAGTATTTTTGTGATTCCATTTAATCTTCTTTGTTGACTTGCTGGTTATAACACTCTGCTTTATTACTCTGGTGGATGATTCAGGTTTATTGTATACATCTTTGACTCATCATAGTCTATCCATCACTTCAAATTAGTATAAGAGTTTTATGAGAGTATGCTTTCATTTCCATTCCTCCCTCTTTGTGCCCTATTACTGTTATATGTCTTAATATAACTTTTCATATACTTCCAGGCTACATTACTTTCATTTAAAAGGGGATTTAAATAATTACAGAAAAAGCTTTATGTATCTTCCCAAGCAGTTATCATTTCTAATTCTCTTCATTCGTCTGTGTACATCTATACTTCCATTTGGTATCATTTAATTTTATATTGTTAAGATATTTTCAAAGAGTGCTATCATTTCAGTTCAGTTCAGTCACTCAGTCGTGTCTGACTCTTTGCGACCCCATGAATCGCAGCACGCCAGGCCTCCCTGTCTATCACCATTTCCCAGAGTTCACTCAAACTCACGTCCATCGAGTCGGTGATGCCATCCAGCCATCTCATCCTCTGTCGTCCCCTTCTCCTCCTGCCCCCAATCCCTCCCAGCATCAGTCTTTTCCAATGAGTCAACTCTTCTCATGAGGTGGCCAAAGTACTGGAGTTTCAGCTTTGGCATCATTCCTTCCAAAGGGTACCCAGGACTGATCTCCTTTAGAATGGACTGGTTGGGTTGCCTTGCAGCCCAAGGAACTCTCCAGTCTTCTCCAACACACAGTTCAAAAGCATCAATTCTTCGGTGCTCAGCTTTCTCCACAGTCCAACTCTCACATCCGTATAT
The DNA here is from genome assembly GCF_003369695.1 of Bos indicus x Bos taurus. Classification (NCBI taxonomy): domain Eukaryota; kingdom Metazoa; phylum Chordata; class Mammalia; order Artiodactyla; family Bovidae; genus Bos; species Bos indicus x Bos taurus. The sequence goes on along the minus strand of NC_040084.1, from coordinate 86,510,277 downwards.
GACCACTGGAAAAACCATAGCCTTGACTAGACGGACCTTTGTTGACAAAGTAATGTCTCTGCTTTTCAATATGCTATCTAGGTTGGTTATAACTTTCCTTCCAAGGAGTAAGCATCTTTTAATTTCATGGCTGCAGTCATCATCTGCAGTGAGTTTGGAGCCCAAAAAAATAAAGTCTGACCCTGTTTCCACTGTTTCCCCATCTATTTCCCATGAAGTGATGGGACCAGATGCCATGGTCTTCGTTTTCTGAATGTTGAGTTTTAAGCCAACTTTTTCACTCTCCTCTTTCACCTTCATAAAGAGGCTTTTTAGTTCCTCCTCACTTTTTGCCATAAGGGTGGTGTCATCTACATATCTGAGGTTATTGATACTTCTCCCAGCAATCTTGATTCCAGCTTGTGCTTCTTCCAGCCCAGCATTTCTCATGACGTACTCTGCATATAAGTTAAATAAGCAGGGTGACAATATACAGCCTTGACGTACTCCTTTTCCTATTTGGAACCAGTCTGTTGTTTCATGTCCAGTTCTAACTGTTGCTTCCTGGCCTGCATATAGGCTTCTCAAGAGGCAGGTCAAGTGGTCTGGTATTCCCATCTCTTTCAGAATTTTCCACAGTTTATTGTGATCCACACAGTCAAAGGCTTTGGCATAGTCAATAAAGCAGAAATAGATGTTTTTCTGGAACTCTCTTGCTTTTTCCATGATCCAGCGGATGTTGGCAATTTGATCTCTGGTGCCTCTGCGTTTTCTAAAACCAGCTTGAACATCTGGAAGTTCACGGTTCACGTACTGCTGCAGCCTGGCTTGGAGAATTTTAAGCATTACTTTACTAGTGTGTGAGATGAGTGCCATTGTGTGGTAGTTTGAGCATTCTTTGGCATTGCCTTTCTTTGGGATTGGAATGAAAACTGACCTTTTCCAGTCCTGTGGCCACTGCTGAGTTTTCCAAATTTGCTGGCATATTGAGTGCAGCACTTTCACAGCATCATCTTTCAGGATTTGAAATAGCGCAACTGGAATTCCATCACCTCCACTAGCTTTGTTCTTAGTGATGCTTCCTAAGGCCCACTTGACTTCACATTCCAGGATGTCTGGTTCTAGGTGAGTGATCTCACCATTGTGATTATCTGGGTCATGAAGCTCTTTTTTGTACAGTTCTTCTGTGTATTCTTGCCACCTCTTCTTAATATCTTCTGCTTCTGTTAGATCCATACCATTTCTGTCCTTTATCGAGCCCATCTTTGCATGAAATGTTCCCTTGGTATCTCTAATTTTCTTGAAGAGATCTCTAGTTTTTTCCATTCTGTTGTTTTCCTCTGTTTCTTTGCACTGATTGCTGAGGAAGGCTTTCTTATCTCTTCTTACTATTCTTTGGAACTCTGCATTCAGATGCTTATATCTTTGCTTTTATCCTTTGCTTTTCGCTTCTCTTCTTTTCACAGCTATTTAAGGCCTCCCCAGACAGCCATTTTGCTTTTTTGCGTTTCTTTTCCATGGGGATGGTCTTGATCCCTGTCTCCTGTACAATGTCACAAACCTCCATCCATAGTTCATCAGGTACTCTATCAGATCTAGTCCCTTAAATCTATTTCTCACTTCCACTGTATAGTCATAAGGGATTTGATTTAGGTCATACCTGAATGGTCTAGTGGTTTTCCCTAAGAGTGCTATAATTAGTATTAAATGTACTGTAAGTCATGTCTCTAAGGCTACCTTTAGGTTGTTTTCAAGTAAAATGTTGGCAAATACGAAAATTGTAACTATCAGGCATTAATTTAGATGTTTTTGTTGTGAGTCGTTCAAAGGAAACAGAAAATGTAAGAATTAACTTGAATTCTGTGTGGTAAGTACATTTAGATCCTCTGTTATCTGAGTAAGACTTCTGCATCATAAACAGATATCTCCTATTTCTTATCAGGTAGAGTTTTAAAACATTTACATTTCTGTATAGGTAGTATATCTATATAGTTCTTACATCAAAAGGTACAAAAAGGTATTCAGTGAAAATCTCCTACCTCTGTCTCCCATTCATCCATTTCCTACACCCACCCCTACTCTTTATCCCCAACCAGATAATCACTGCTATTAATATTTGGTTTATCTCTGCAAGGATTTAAAAAATGCATTTACAAGCCAATTCCTATCTCCTTATATATGTTAATGATATATCCACTGCTCTGCATCTTGTTGTTCTAACTTAACAGTATATTTTGAAGATTTTCTATATCGATATTTAAAGAACTTGTTTATTCTTGAAAAAAATCCTGTGGTATTCCATCGCAGGTATGCATCTTTATTTAAACAGACGTTTAATTCATTGACCTTTCAATTTTTTTGCAATTATATACAATGCAATGAGTCCACTTGTATTAATGTTAACTGCAAATGTGTGGGTGTATCAGTAGGATAAATTCCTAGAAATGAAGTTGTTGGGTTGAAGGAATAATCAATTGTAGTTTTGATATTGCTGAATTGTTCTCCACGGGGGTTTATCAGCTTACATTCCCATTAGCATTATATGAAGGTGACTATTCCCCCACAGCTTTGCCAGCACAGGGTACTTTTAGATTTTGTATCCAGTATGTGATAAAAATGCAATCTCAGTTTTGAGTTGTATATCTCATTATAAGTGAGATTGAATAGCTTTTCAAAGGTTTAAAAGCTGAGGGTAGAATTACAAAGAAGTGTATGATTGACCACCCCCTGCCCCCAGTCCCTTCCCTCCAAGTCATCACAGAGCACCAGCCTGGGTTCCCTGTGCTACATGGCAACTTCTGAAGTGAAATTTTTATTGAACACTACACTGTTGGGCTTTTGTCTTTTTATTTAAAACCAAAAGTGTGTGATTGATTTACTGAACATCAAGAAAATACTTTGGAGGAAGTAGGGAGATCAAAGATGGAAAATTTCAAATCATTTGAACATTTTTGACCATAAAATTCCTATTAAACACAATAAATGTTTCTCAGGATTACTAAGTACCACCTCAAACATCTGCCACTCTTAATATCTCACATTATATAATATTTTCTTTGGCTCCCAACAGAATATAAACCAATTTACAAGCGTATAAACTGATAAACAATCATACTGCTGTCTCTAACTCTAATCTGCTATCACATGGGTCATTTAACATCCTCAAGGGTAAGACTTTTAAGATAGGAAATGATCACTTTAATTATGTAACCTCAGAGTATAGGCTTCTTTCCATTTTTTTTTCTTTTTTTGATATGAAGCACAGATTTATTAGAGGAAGAAATAGGAGGGAAGCTCAGGGATGGGGAATTGGGAAAGGGAATGAGACAGAAGCTATGCATCAGCCTCTGGTGTCCCCATGAGCCCAGATATATTTATTGCTTTAGGACATGGATGGGGCCATAGCTGTGGCCAAACTGGAAGCTGGAGAGGCTGGGAACTCACTCATGTTCATCTAGGAGAGAATCAGAGTAGGGAATAGAAGAATACTGGGAGCAAGGGGATGTGTGAGACAAGGGGTTCTGGGGGAAGAAATCCTGACAATGCTTCCTTGGACCCTGAGTAGGAGGAAGTGGGAGAGGAGGGCAAATCCTGGAGCTGAGGATCAGAGGAGGAACAGGAGGAAGAGAAGGCTGCATCTAGAGGCCTTCCATCATAGGCTTCCATTGATAACTGGGGAGATGTATGGGGTCTGGTGATTCCCCTGGAGGAGGGCATGACAATCCACTGCAATATTCTTGCCTGAAAGTTCCATCGACAGAGGATCCCAGTTGGGGTACAGCCCTTGGAGTCGCAAAAAGTCAGACATGACTGATTGACTGAGTAGGCGTGCACAGGGTATAAATGTTGTTTAGTTGCTAAGTCCTATCTGACTCTTTTGTGACCCCTGTGGACTGTACCTGCCAGGCTCCTCTGTCCATGGGATTTCCCAGCAAGAATACTGGAGAGGGTTGCTATTTCCTTCTCTGGGGGATCTTCCTGGACCAGGGATCAAACCCACGTCTCTGCATTGTCAAGTGAATTCTTTACAGCCGAGTCACCAGTGAAGCCCCTGAAAATAAATATCAGTCCACAACGCAAGTTCTTTGTTTCCCTTTAAATCAACTTACATCTAATTCTGAGCCCCTATCCTCTTGGAGTAAAGGAAATCCCATTTCAAACAGGCTTGCAACCCCATTCTTCAGGGCCATCCAAAGGTCCAGGGATCTTGGCACTGGGACAGGTTCTCTTTCCATTCTGGTTGCTGCTGAACTGCCTGCGGTGGGAGTCCAGGGGGTCCTAAGGCTCCACAACTTGTGCCACATGTAAGGGATGGTACTTAATTGGAAGAGAGGCTCTGGCTCTGGGTATGTGTAGCCACTGAGGTCTGCCACCTCCTGGGGTCATCCATAACCATTGCCCTGATCTTCAAGTTCTCTGAAACCCCACCTTCCTTCCTTTTTCCAATCCAAGCCCAAATCTCCACTCTTTCTTTACTCTCAAAGGTCCTTTCCCTCCAGGACAAAAAGTGCAGCTTCTTTAAAGGACTAAAGCTTTTTCAAAAGCAAGAAAAGGAATTATCTTTCCAGGCCAACTCCTTAGACACCCCCATGATTATAGGGTGCAAGAATATCTGGCCACCTGCTTGAAATGGTGGGAGAGAGAGAATAAAGATAAGATACTATTTCATTCCATTTCTGCCATAAGTAAGTAATGGTGGGTTTGGAAAACCAAGGTAATAAAGTGCTTTCAATTTGAGTTATGAGACCGAAGACACACTTTTTATTGTACTTTGGGGTTGTATAGTTTAGGAGCAAAATGCTCAAGTCGCATCCACTCATGTTGCAATAGGATCCCTTAACTGGGTCACTGGTCTCATGAGAGTTTTGGATGACTGGAGGCAGGATCACCCAGCTACAGCAACTCTAATGCACTGCTATTTGTGCCACATAAAAACTGCTGGTTCTGGGCCCTGGATGCAAGATTCCATCATGCTTTTAAGTTTTGAACTGAGTTCCTATCATGTTTCCAACAATGATACTGGCCAATGGAAATCTTACACTTTTAAGACATAAAACTAGATGGTTAAAGGAGATTTAACTTGGGGAGGTGCAAGTGGGAAATTTCATCTTCTCCAGTCACTACTTGCAACTGCCCTCCGTCTGCTCTTTTTGTTCTACTAGGTAGCAGATTTTCAAGACACCTGCGATTGATCCTTTTTCTTTCCAGTCACTTCCAATTTATTGAAATCCATCCAGTCTCAACTCTAATCACATGTCTTATTCAAAACCTTCCATCTCCCCCTCACAGGTCAGACTTTTGACTTAAAGGGCTTTGAGCAAGGAAGCTGAATGGTCTGCCTTTCTGTTCCCTTTCCCCATTTCATTTGGAGGAATCAGGGATGAAGGGAGGGGAAGGCACAATGACCACCTTCTCATGTTGATTGTTGCTGGTTCTTTTGCTAAACGGATGGACTGTGAATACTCTCTTTGTGTCAGGCATCCAAAGGCTGATTCGCTCATGGAATGTACACGTCACCGCAAGAATCTTCCTACTGCATGAATCCCTTTTCGTGGTCTGGCCTTGGCCCAACCTTGTCCAGCCTCCTTCAGCACGGCCCTGGCAGCCTCCCCTTGCTGGTAGAGCCCACTCACTTAGTAGACAGATCTTTAGAATGTGACACTTCAGGGCAGATGCCTCTCAGCACCCGCCCACGAGAGCCACTCAAGTATCTATTCCCAGGATCTAAGCCACAGGAAACTCAGTTGTCTATTCTAGGCCAACAGCAGAAACTCATGCTGGTTATTGCCACCTCCTGTCTAAGATCTCTATCCACTAGATGACAATGGTGACTGTCACAGATGTCCCCAAATATTGCCAAATGTCTCCCCGTGATAGTGTGATCAACTTTCCTGGTGGTATATCTGAAAAGTCCCATATCCTAGTATGGTACACAGAATACTGGCGCCCAAAGCTGTCCACATGCAAATGCCCCCAAACCTGATTACCTTCCATGGCAAAGGAACTTTGCAGATGTGCCTATGTGTGCTTAGTTCCGTATCTTGAGATGGAATGGTTATCCTGGATGATTTGAGTGGGCCTGCTGTAATCACCCACTCTTAGGCTTCCCTGGTAGTTCAGATGGTGAAGCATCTGTCTGCAATGCAGGAGACCCCAGTTTGATCCCTGGATTGGGAAGATCCCCTGGAGAAGGAAATGGCAGCCCACTCCAGTACTCTTGCCTGGAAAATCCCATGGACGGAGGAGCCTGTTGGCAATAGTTCATGGGGGTTGCAGTCAGACACGACTGAGTGATTTCACTTTCACTTTCACTGGACATGCAGGGCTTCCCTGGTGGTTCAGGGGTAAAGAACCTGCTTGCCAATGCAGGAGATGTGGTTTTGATTTCTGTGTCTGGAAGATTCCCCTGGAGAAGGAAATGGCAACCCACTCCGGTATTCTTGCTTGGGAAATCCCATGGACAGAGAAGCCTGGTGGGCCACAGTTCATGGAGTCACAGTCGGACATGACTTAGTAATGAAACAGCAGCAACAACAGATGGAATCATCGGGGTCCTTATAAGAGGGAGACAGGCGTGCTAGAGTCAGAGAAAGAGAGGTGAAGATGCTAAGATCAGAGTGGTGCAATTACCGACTTTGAAGATGGAAGGGGGCCATTAGCCAAGGAATGCAGTCAGCTTCTAGAAGCCGAAAAAGGCAAGAAATAGAATCTCCCTGAGAACCTGTGAAAGCAGCATGATCCTAACACCTTGATTTTAACCAAGGGAGACTTCTGACTCCAGAACTGTAAGGTAATAAATTTGCATCATTTATTTGTTATAGCAGCAATACAAAATGAAAACATCCAGAAACTCCTCTGTCTCAATCCAAACCAGGGTGTGGGTCATCCTACCTGGGGGTCGGGGGCGCAAAATTGCCCCTGGACGAGAAACACTGCTCTGATTTTTAGGAGTAGTTCTCTTGAACTTTGCTCACTTAACTTTGAGAAGGAACATGTCCTTTCCCCTTCTCTCAGGATGAGGAAGGAATTGTCTCTCACTGCAGAAAATTACATTTCCTGCAAAGCAATTACTCAACAACTTCTTCTTACCTCTCTACCGACTCAGTCTTTGGGAGGTCAAGGGTGGGGCAAGGGTTAGGGTGTGGCACTGGTTTTGTGGGGGTGTCTGACACAGTTAACCTTGGTTCTCTTTGGTACTCAGCCTTTCCTAACTCTACTAAGCCCAAAGCAAAAGGAAAATCACATCCCACTTTCTGTTAACCTCAGTAGTGGCTTTAAGCAAAACCTTTGGTTACTTCTGCTTCCTTGTTGTCCATGAATGTGAGTAAGAACATCTGATTTTAGGTTTAGCTTCATTCCCTATCTCTGGTGGACTCTACTGTCCCCCAATATATCCTCTTCCATAGTAATAGAGTTTTAAGGAAACCACTTGGCTGCCCAGCTAATGAGTTTATTTTGAAGCCTTCCTAGGAGCTAGTTATAGGTAAATGACTATGATCTGGCCAAGAGGATATTAGTAATTTCTGGGTCATTTCCTAAAAAGGAAGTGGCTTGCCCTCTACTTCTTCTTTTCCTTAGGGTAGGAATGCAGATAAAATGATGGTGAAATAGCTTCAACCGAGCAGATGATGGCAATATGCCAGAGGATGAGCCACAAAATAGAAAGAATCCGGGTTCCTGGATGATCCCATGGGGTAAAGCTGCCTACCCATCCTTAAGTAAGCTTAAGTTGTGTACAGTATATACTAATTCACTGGCAAAATTATTCACATCTCTGTCCATTTTTTGTGTTCCACACAGTAGGAATTCCCAAGCACTGTCACGCTAATGACATTCTTGACAGTGTCTTCAACCATCCAAGTCAAAATGAAAAAATAAGAATAATGCAATAGCTAAGAGATGGAAAAGAAAAGTCACAGACTGGGAGATATTTGCAAAGCATATGTCTGATGAAGAAATTGTTTGCAGAATTTATAAAGAATTCTCAAAAATCAATAATAAGAAAATCAAACAAGCCAATTTAAAAAAGCCAAAAGAAATAAACTGACATTTCTTTAAAGAAGATAAAAAGAAGGCAAACAAGCACACGAGAAGGTGTGTAACATCACCAATCATTAGGGAAATGCAAATGAAAACCACAGATACCACCAAACTCCTATTAGAAGAATTAAGCAAAAACTGACGTTATCAAGCACTGTCTAGGATAGGAGCCATTGGCACTCCCATCTGCTGTGGGAATAATGCAAAATGGCACAGCCACTTTGGAAAACAGTTTGGCTGGCAATTTCTTGTAAAGTTAAATATACACTTCTCATATGAGCCAGCAGTTTGTCTCCTAGGTATTTAACCAAGTGAAATGAATACCTATGTTCAAACAAAAACTAGTATGCGACTGTTTGTAGTGGCTTTATTCATAATCACCAAAAACTGGAAACAAATCAAATGCCTCTCAATGGAGTAACACATAAACATAATTTGATACATTCATGCAATGGACTACTGCTTAGTGTTAAAAGGAGTGAATTACTGATACGTGTAACAACGTGGCCAAATCTCAAATACCTTGTACTAAGTGAAGAAGTCTACATGCTGTGTGGTTTCCTTCTCTGATAATCTTGCTAAGACCAAACTACAGATCAGGTGACAGAAAACATGAATGGTTGCCAGGGGGCTAGAGGAGATGATAGGAGTAGATTGCAAAGGGGTGCTGTGGCACCCCACTCCAGTACTCTTGCCTGGAAAATCCCATGGATGAGGAGCCTGGTGGGCTGCAGTCCATGGGGTCTCTAGGAGTCAGACACAACTGAGCGACTTCACTTTGACTTTTCACTTTCATGCACTGGAGAAGGAAATGGCAACCCACTCCAGTGTTCTTGCCTGGAGAATCCCAGGGACGGGGGAGCCTGGTGGGCTGCCGTCTATGGGGTCGCACAGAGTTGAACACGACTGAGGTGACTTAGCAGCAGAGTTTTTTAGGGGAAAGGAGCTATTCTGTTTAACTGTTCCATTGTGGTGGGGTCATACAACTCTATCCACTTGTCAAAACTTGAAGAACTGTGAACTGAAAACAGTGAGCTTTACTCTATGTAAATTATACTTCAACTAAAAATGGACAAAAATCATTTGTAGTAAGTTTTTAATAAAAGTACTCAATTTAAAAATGTTATATATTACACATGCGTTATAACTTGTAGCACTATGCCGTTGATAGTACAGTGTAACATTTTTTGGTTTTTATTTCGCAGAATAAGAAGTTGGCCACTTTTTACTGGAATCTCAGATTTTTGGTGGACATCTTCCTGGTGTATGTGACCTCAGCCTAGGATTCACTGCCTTAAAAGGCGAGGCTCCATAGATTGGATCAGGGATTGTGTGGCAATTAAAATAAAACCTATTCAACTCATATCACGAAAGGAGTTTAGGAGGAGATAGAGAGGACTCTAGGAGAGCGCAGATGCCAAGAGCTCTTCCTAATCTGTGGAAACAAGGAAGCCTCAGGCTGCTTTCTCCCCACCCACTCCTTCATTTCTCTTGCCTTGGTTTCAAGGTCTTGGCTCTCTGCTGCTCTGTCCATACAGGCTCCTCAGCCCTGGCTGCATCCTGGGTTCTTCTTCTACTTATTCATGGCCCAACATGGCATGCATGCATGCATGCTATGTCGCTTCAGTCATGTCCGACTCTGTGTGACCCCATGGACAGCAGCCCACCAGGCTCCTCAGTCCACAGGATTCTCTAGGCAAGAATACTGGAGTGGGTTGCCATTTCCTTGGCAGCCAGCCCCAAGTTCCAAGTGATCCCTCACTCAATCTCAGTTCAAAGGAGGCAGACTCTGGCCAGCTCAGCAACTCATGGGCTAACTCTTCAGTTTAGTGCAAGCAGATGTAGCCAGAGAGGTCATGTTATGAAGAACAGAGATGCCAGGGCTATGGGCAGAGATTATTTATAACGGCATGTGGGAGAGGCAAAGGCTGGTTGTTGTGGTTGTTCAGTCGCTAAGTGGTATCCAACTCTTTGCAATGCCATAGACTGTATGGCTCTTCTGTCCTCTGCTATCTCCTGGAGATAAAAGTACAATGGATGGTACCTTTACTACAAATGACTTATTTTTATAGTCCGGCAAATGAGTTAAGTAAACCAAGAATATCCTGATCTTCTCCCTCCATGTCAACCAAAGCAAGTCCCAAATTGTGAGACTTCAGTCTACTGAAACTCTTACATTTACAATATCTTCAAAGGAGGTACCATTTTTTTCACATCACAAAGGCTAATGAAAGCAGTTTTTACTTAGATGTTAAGCCTCTGAGTCAATTCTTGACTTATCTTAAATAAAAATAATACATTATGTTTTAATAGACCTGCTGCTGCTGCTGCTGCTAAGTCGCTTCAGTCGTGTCCAACTCTGTGCGACCCCGAACGTTAATTAACCAATTGAACTTTCCAATGTCCTAAGTATCCTTATTTATTGCACAAGGAACCTAAGATTCAGAGAAGCTAAAGGAATTTCGAAAGCTAAACAGCAAGGGACTCTCGGTGCTTTGATAAGGAATTGGAAGTTTCTAGCTCCCAGACTCATGCTCTGTCTACTAGGTCACTCTCTGAAAAAAAAGTTTGACATTAAAAAGATTGACTCATTCTGTAACCATGAGAATTGGAAACAACTACTGTACTGTGTGTGTGTGTTTTTAAAGTTTTTATTACACATGCATTACACGCTCGTTATAAAGAAATCGGAAATCAGGGATAACCAGATACAAGAAATCACAGACACATATATTTTATTTTAATGCAGGAGAGATTTGTTTTTGCAATCACTGTGGTAGCTTGTTCTCTCTACCTTCAAAACAGCTCCAGCGAATTCTTTTTTTCAGGGATGGAGGAAGGAACACTTTCCTCCTCTTCCCACACTAGAACTTCCCCTCTGGCCTTCGGACAGGGAGTCTCTGCCGCTAGCGGCAGCCAATGTGCTTCCGGTGGGGGAGTTTTCAGTCTTCATGGAGATAAAGCAAAACCACGTCTGAGTTTGGAGGAGGCCTGGAGCGAGTACCATGAAAAATGTACTCGGAAAAAAAAAAATCTCAGCTCAGTTCAAGATTCCTAGTATCATATGCTAGGGAGTAATAATAACAGTCTCACTCTGTGCCAGATACTGACCATAACAATTCTACGTGGAAGGACAAATCTGCTTTATTTATGGGGACGCTGAGGATTTTGAGAGGTGAAATAACTCCATGAAGGAACCACAGCTAGTGAATAATACGGACAGAATTTGAATCCAGACAGTCAGGCTCCAGAGTCTGCTACCTTAACCAGGACTAGCTGAAGGGACAGAAATGAGTCAAAGAATGAAGAGGCAAAATTCATAGACTCATTAAACAAAAATCTGGGGGGTGGGAGAAGGAATTTAAGAGCCACGAAGTGTACAACAGAGATTAAGAATCATCCATATTTCTACCACTCAGAAAGAACCATGTGCCGTATTTATTTTCAGGATCTCCTAATGAAGAAAAACCACAGGCTTACAATAAATAAGACAAATGATGGGGAGATATACAAAGTTGAGAGCAAGAAGTGTCACTCGAAGTTCCCACTGCATTAGATAAACATCACTGAAGCATCTATCTGTTTATTCATATAGGGTGGCAGGCACTTTGCTCAGCACCTTCAAACTCACTCTGCATGAAGCCCTGTTCAGTGACAAAACATCACAGGACATGTTTTTTCCACTTCTTTCCTCATTCCTCTTCTTAAAGTTTTGTTGTGCCCTTTTAGGGTTGAGTCATCTTCCTCCTTCCTTCATTTTTCTTCTCTCCCTCTCTGCTTCCCTTCCTTTCTTCCTTATCATCGTGCACCAATTCTGTGGTTACTGTGTACCAGGAATTGTGCTAGGTGCTTCAGATAAAAATAAGTTTCTAGTACATGGTAGAAAAAAAAGCCTGGTGGGGGAAAAAGAGACACTTGAGAACAATTACAAGAATTTAATAGAATTTTAATAAAATATAAGGGACTCTGCAAACCCAGAGGTAAAATGGCAGTAATAAAAATTTACAACTATTGAGAAGTTACCGTGTCGTGCACTATTTCAAGTGCATTATATATTAATTCATTTGCAACTAAGGAGGTCAAAGAAGGCTACCTGGAGGAAGGGACATTTGAGTTGAATCATGAAAGATTAGGAGTCACTTAATAGAGATTCAGGTGTATCCCAGGCAGAGGGAAAATCTTGTCCAAAACCAGAGTGTCCTGTGAGAACTGTAGTGAGATTTGTGGGGAAATGACAACTGATGGACCGAGAGAAGTCAGGTCTTGAAGGGGCATCATGCAGAATTTTAAGGAACTGCAGGGCATAATCCGGAGAAGGCAATGGCACCCCACTCCAGTATGCTTGCCTGGAAAATCCCATGGACGGAGGAGCCTGGTAGGCTGCGGTCTATGGGGTTGCTAAGAGTTAGACATGACTGAGTGACCTCACTTTCAGTTTTCACTTTCATGCATTGGAGAAGGAAATGGCAACCCACTCCAGTGTTCTTGCCTGGAGAATCCCAGGGACAGTGGAGCCTGGTGGGCTGCCGTCTATGGGGTCACACAGAGTCGGACACGACTGAAGTGACTTAGCAGCAGCAGCAGCAGCAGAGCATAATCAGACATGTCCAGTTATAAAGGTCTCTCTGGCTATAACCTGAAGGGTAGATGTAAGAGAATAATGGCGAAGGCAAGAAGATCAGTAAGAAAGACCTGTGAGTATTGATCCAGCTGAGAATTGATAAAGGCCTACATGGAAGATGTGCCTTTGTGAATGAAGAGGAGGAGGAGGTCTGAGAAATATTCAGGGGTTAAAACTGTCAGTGAGTAATTATAATAATAGGAAATATTTATTGAGCATTTAGCTGGTGCTTGACAGTCTCCACCATAGCCTGTAGGGCAGACTTCATCATCATTAGCCCTATTTTACAAGAGAGGAAACAGTTGTGAAGTTACTTGCTCAAGGTTCCATAGTTAGCAAGTAGTGGGTCCTAGTATTGAATCCAGGCTTTCTGACCCCAGAGTTCATGCATCTGATCCCATGTTATGCAAATACCTACCATTTTCATCAACATTTTTAGAGGGAGATTAAGACAGAATCGAAGAACGCCTGTTTAAAGAAGTAAGAGGGTGATACCTGTGATGACTTCCATAGTCCTGCATTGGACAAATCCTGGGAGCAACTGGAATAAGTGTAGCATTTTTGAATAATACCTGCAGAACCATTGCTAAGCAAGTCATATTTACTTTCCACCTTTTATATCTCTGACAGAGATAATTTCTCAGTTCTCCCTGTGGCAGAGAATGCTAGTTATCTCTCGCGTTCATTCTTACTCTCTTGTTTTGTAAATAGTAGCCATTATCTTCAAGTAGGCTCATGACCATCCAGAATATCATTTTGTCCAGCTATACGTGGGCCACATGACTAAGCAACTTCTGACAACTGCCCTTAAAGGAGAAAGGGCAGCACTTCTTGCTTTTCTTTTTTTTCCTCAGCTGGAATGCTGACATGATGGCTGGAGCTGGAGCAGCCATCTTGAATCATGACATGGAACTAAGGCGGTAGAACGATGACAAAGAAGTAACCTGGGTCCTTAACACCATGGAGGGCTACATCAGACCTGGACTAATGATCTTTTGTTTTTGTTTTTTCGGAACTTTTTATTTTGTATTGGAGTATAGCCAATTAACAATGTTGTGATAGTTTAGGGTGAATAGTGATTCATCAATTACAGCCTCTTTTGGGACTGCTTTTTTGTTCAGGTCACTACCATTTTTATTTTCCTGGTAGTTAACATTAGCCTAAGTCTAACTAATACATGGATTATGAGATCCTTTTGGAGAGTTTATTTCTCTATATTCTCTTTATTTTGCTATAGCCTTTAATTTTCACCTTTTTTGTTGGATGATGATACTAATTCATGTAATCATTTTACCTATATTTATTGAGTTCTCTGACTATGCCAAAGCCTTTGACTGTGTGGATCACAATCAACTGTGGAAAATTCTGAAAGAGATGGGAATACCAGACCACTTGACCTGCCTCTTGAGAAATCTGTATGCAGGTTAGGAAGCAACAGTTAGAACTGGACATGGAACAACAGACTGGTTCCAAATAGGAAAAGGAGTACGCCAAGGCTGTATATTGTCACCCTGCTTATTTAACTTATATGCAGAGTACATCATGAGAAACGCTGGACTGGAAGAAATACAAGCTAGAATCAAGATTGCCAGGAGAAATATCAATAACCTCAGATATGCAGATGACACCACCCTTATGGCAGAAAGTGAAGAGGAACTCAAAAGCCTCTTGATGAAAGTGAAAGTGGAGAGTGAAAAAGTTGGCTTAAAGCTCAACATTCAGAAAACGAAGATCATGGCATCTGATCCCATCACTTCATGGAAAACAGTGGAAACAGTGTCAGACTTTAGTTTTTTGGGCTCCAAAATCACTACAGACGGTGACTGCAGCCATGAAATTAAAAGACGCTTACTCCTTGGAAGGAAAGTTATGACCAACCTAGATAGCATATTGAAAAGCAGAGACATTACTTTGCCAACAAAGGTCCGTCAAGTCAAAGCTATGGTTCTTCCTGTGGTCATGTATGGATGTGAGAGTTGGACTGTGAAGAAGGCTGAGCACTGAAGAATTGATGCTTTTGAACTGTGGTGTTGGATAAGACTCTTGAGAGTCCCTTGGACTGTAAGGAGATCCAACCAGTCCATTCTGAAGGAGATCAGCCCTGGGATTTCTTTGGAAGGAATGATGGTAAAGCTGAGACTCCAGTACTTTGGCCACCTCATGTGAAGAATTGACTCATTGGAAAATGCTCTGATGCTGGGAGGGATTGGGGGCAGGAGGAGAAGGAGACGACAGAAGATGAGATGGCTGGATGGCATCACTGACTGGATGGACGTGAGTCTGAGTGAACTCTTGGAGTTGGTGATGGACAGGGAGGCCTGGCGTGCTGCGATTCATGGGGTCGCAAAGAGTCGGACACGACTGAGCAACTGAACTGAACTGATTGAGTTCTCACCATTTGTCAGACTATTCTAGACATTGGTGGTATAACCATGAGCAAAACAAAATCCCTACCCTGTTGGAACTTATATTCAAGTGGAGGAGAGAGACAATGAATGAAAATCTGTATGCACAATATAAGTCAGTTATTAGGTTACTTTCTTAGTTCCACACCATCTTTCCTCTGCTCTATGATGCTGGAGTTAGAGGACATTTTTCTGTAACCCACCAGGCTCCTCTGTCCATGGGATTTCTCAGGCAGAAGTATTGGAGTGGATTGCTATATCCTCCACCAGGGGATCTTCTTGACCCAGGGATAGAATCTGCATCTCCTGCCTCTCTACCATTGGCAGGCAGATTCTTTTTACAGCCACCTGGGAAGCCTTCTTAGCATACATATCCTTCTTCTGCTTTGGAATGCTCTGGAGTTAGGACACTTTTCTCCTTTTCCTGCAGTTAGATTCTACCAATAGGGAGCGCAGAGAGAACTTGGACTACAGGAAGAGTAAGAAGGATATGCACACTCTTTCCTGTTTGTCCTGCAGGGCCAGGCTCACCCATTTCCTTCAGAAACATCAGTGTGAGCAGCAAGTTGGTGCCTTCTTCCTAGAAGTGGGAACTTCTTGCAGTTTTTATATCCACAAAGCATTGATGTTCCCTTTTTGCATTTTTGCTTCTTCGATACCCACTGCCCAGTTGGTCAGGCTCTCATCGATGGGTGCCTGCAAAACACCCTGAAGGTGTGGAGTGCAAATCCGATGACCGTTTGTTAGATGATGTGGGTTTGGGATATTCATGCTCTCCAGTTCGTTCTTCTCTTCCTTAAGGAAACCTACATGGGCACATGTGATCAAAGCTTCCTCAGTCAGCATGAAACCTGGGCAGAGTGGGTGGTCTTAGCAGCTCGAGGCGACCAGATTATTATATGCTAGCCTATTCATCTCTACTAAGAGACAGTCTGCCCAATGGATGAGAACAGTCAAGTTAACCGGTGAGGATGCCTTTTGCCTTGGAGAGTGACACAGACACACCAGCAATCTGTGGCTCCTTGGGCAATTTTGGGTTCCCCTTTCCTAGATTTTATTCAGACAATCTTCTTTTTTTTTTCATTCACATATCCTTCCTGCATATGAATATGACTACTTTCTTTTACATCCAGTTAACACCAGATGATGTTTTCAGTTCCATTTATTCCTGTGACTTAAAGATTTTTTAAAAAGATCTTTTCAAAGAATTTATTTTATTGAAGCACAGTTGATTTACAGTGTTGTATTAATTTTTGCTGTACAACAAAGTGAGTCAGTTACACATATGTATATACATATATTTTATATTCTTCCCCATATGGTTTATCACAAGATACTGAACATAGTTCCCTGTGCTATACAGTGGGACCTTGTTTGTCTATTCTGTATATAATCATTTGTATCTGCTAACCCAAACTCCCAGTCCATCCCTCCCCAGCCCCATCTCCCCCTGACAACCTCAAGACTGTTCTCCATGTCTGTGAGCCTGTTTCTGTTTTGTAAATAAGTTCATTTGTGTGATATATCAGATTCCACATATAAATGATATTATATGGTACTTGACTCCGACTTACTTCATTTAGTATGATAATCTATAGGTGCATCCATGTTTTTACAAATGGCATTTTTCCATTCTTTTTTTTGTGGTTGAATAATATTCTGTTCTGTAGTAAATACCACACAATAGAGTTTATATATATACCACATCTTCTTGATCCATTCATCTGTCAATGGACATTTAGGTTGCTTCCAAGTCTTGGCTATTCTAAACAGTGCTGCAAGGAACAATGAGGTACACATATTTTTTCAAATTGTAATTTTCTCTGGATATATTGCCCAGGGGTGGGATCGTAGGATCATATGGCAAGTCTGTTTTTAGTTTTTTGAGGAACATCCATACTGTTTTATGTAGTGTCTGCATCAATTTACACTCCCACCATCAGTGAAGGAGGGCTCCCTTTCTCCACACTGTCTAGCATTTGTTATTTGTAGACTTGTTAACGACAGCCATTCTGATCTATATGAAATGGTATCTAACTGTAGTTTTGATTTGCATTTCTCTAACAATCAGTGATGTTGAGCATCTTTTCATGTACCTGTTGGCCATGTGCATGTTATCTTTGGAGAAATGTCTATTTAGGTCTTTTGCCCATTTTTCCATCGGGTTGTTTCATTTTTGTTATTGAGTTGTATGAGCTGTTTGCGTATCTCGGAAATTAAGCCCCCATCAGTTGCATCGTTTGCAAATGTTTTCTCCCAGTTCGTTTAGTTTATGGTTTTCTTTTCTGTAAAAAAGCTGGTAAGTTAGATTAGGTCCCATTTGTTTATTGTTTCTTTTATTTCTATTGTCTTAGGAGACTGACCCAAGAAAACATTGGTATGATTTATGTCGGAGAATGTTTTGTCCATGGTCTCATTTAAGAGTTTTATGTTTTCATGTCTCAAAGATCTTTTAAGGTGACTTTTGCTGAAAGCTAATATCACTTAATACATCCCACTGCTTTTTGATTAAAAAAGTTTAATGGAAACATTTCTTCTATATCATGCATTGCTAATGCTTGCTTACGACAGACTGTACGCCTGTTCATTCACTCACGAACTTTAATACATCCCACTTTTAACTAAGTTTGAGTGTGGCAGCACATTGTAACACTCGTGAATGGTCTTCAGGTCAGTAGAATCGATTTAGGGGAGGATGTGGCCAGCATTGTCATCCAGCGAAGCCCAGGGCAAAGCACAGAGAGCAGGGATGAACACGCCCTGTTCAGGAGTGACTTCCCAGTTGGCTGGAGAACAGAATTTATGTGAGTATTGTGGCAGGAGACCAATGCAGGTCAGTGTTAGACTGTGGAAATCTCCAAATTCCAGGCTAAGGAGTTGTACCTTATATAGACATTAGGGAACACTTGAAGACTCTTGTGTGAGGTTTGAAAGGTTAAAGCCTTATGACTCCAGGTTCACTGCTCTGTAGACAACCAGCCTCTGGGCATAAGCCCTTGTTATATTCCTTTATTTTATTCTTCATAAAACTTTCCTTTCAGGAAAGATGCTGAGTGGAGCAGTGCTTGATGGGATAAGTGGTTGGGGAGAATAGGGGCTGAGGAAGCTCAAGGAAGCAGGAGCAAAAACACAAACATAAACCACAGAAGAGGAAAGTGAGCTATTGGTTATTATTTCCATTCCTGTGGATATGAAATACGATCCCAATTGTGGGAAGCTGAGAAAGGCCACAGCAAAATAAAAGAGAAGCCGTCCCATGAACAGTGATGTTCAGATGTTGGAAAACAGCTAAGGTGTAGACTTACGTTATGGAAACATCCTTAACCTCAACCCAATTCCAAGAGCATTCTAAAAGAGAATGCTGGCAAAGCTGGGATTTGCTTTGCAGGGTCTTGGCCATTAGAGACCCACAAAATTGTCAACCTTGGAAACTGCTGTGTTTGAAAAAAAGGATTCTGAACCCTTGTCATTAAAATGCATTTTCCAGCGTCATTTCAAATGAGTCAAAATTGTCTCTTCCACTCTCTTTCTATGGCTCCCAACGCATTTTGTCCAAATCAGATTTAGAAAGGATACAATTCTAAAGATAAGTACCTCCTAAATTCCCAAGCCATTCCTTGTACTGGTGCAAAATGTTTGGGTAAAAGCAACAAGGTATAGCCACTTGGGCTTTCTAACCCTTCCTCTATCCCGGCAGTCACTGGACATGTGGCCACATCCCCAGCTTCCTGCAGGGGCTCACAAATTCTCTTTCTCCCTAAAGGACAGGACAGCAGAGTATGTCACCCCAAAGCTTGCCACTCACTCTGCCATATTGATAATTTTGATTTAAAGTTAGTTAAGAAACAGCTGGTGCAAAAAGGACACCCTGACCCTCCCTTCTTTCTCTCAAAAGCAGAAAATAAATCTCCCATGGGAAAGGTATCCTTCTTGTTCCAGGAGGTAGAGAGACATCCTTATCACCAGAGATGGGAAATCTAGGGCCAAGAAGACTATCTAGACAAGACATGTTCAGTTCAGTCAGTTCAGTTCAGTCGCTCAGTTGTGTCCGACTCTTTGCGACCCCATGAATCGCAGCACGCCAGGCCTCCCTGCCCATCACCAACTCCCGGAGTTCACTCAGACTCACGTCCATCGAGTCAGTGATGCCACCCAGCCATCTCATCCTCAGTCATCCCCTTTTCCTCCTGCCCCCAGTCCCTCCCAGCATCAGAGTTTTTTCCAATGAGACAGCTCTTTGCATGAGGTGGCCAAAGTACTGGAGTTTCAGCTTCAACATCAGTCCTTCCAGTGAACACCCAGGACTGATCTCCTTTAAGATGGACTGGTTGGATCTCCTTGCAGTCCAAGGGACTCTCAAGAGTCTTCTCCAACACCACAGTTCAAAAGCATCAATTCTTTGGCACTCAGCCTTCTTTACAGTCCAATTCTCATATCCATACATGACCACTGGAAAAACCATAGCCTTGACTAGATGAACCTTTGCTGGCAAAGTAATGTCTCTGCTTTTCAATATGCTATCTAGGTTGGTCAAGACATGTTATCTCTTCACTAAGTTACTACCTCAAGCCCAAACTTCCTTGTATCATCAACTCTTCAAAAACATACCATTTCTTTGTCTGAAAGCTTTGATAAGCTGCCTCCTTTGGTCACTTCTTTGAGTCTCATTATTTTTTGTGAGGTCCTCAACATCTGCAATGGCACCCTACTCCAGTACTCTAGCCTGGAAAATCCCATGAATGGAGGAGCCTGGTAGGCTGCAGTCCATGGGGTCGCTACGAGTCAGACACGACTGAGCGACTTCACTTTCATGCATTGGAGAAGGAAATGGCAACCCACTCCAGTGTTCTTGCCTGGAGAATCCCAGGGACCGGGAGCCTGGTGGGCTACCATCTATGGGGTCGCACAGAGTCAGACATGACTGAAGTTAGCAGCAGCAGTAGCGACATCTGAAATTAAATTTGTTTTTCTCCCGTTAATCTGCCTTTACGCCTGTTTAATTATCAGACCAGCCAAAGAACCAAGAAGGAAAAAAAAAGGGAAAGTTTCTCCCCCTACATCATGAAGTTCTTCTCCAAGGCCAATGCTGTTCATCTGGAGCCACTTCTCCTGGCCTCTGCAGTTCTCCACAGCTGCTCACCTTGCTGGGTCATGGAATGTGGTTGCCCTGCAACATCACTCCTGTCATCATCTCTGCAGGGTCACTGATGTTCGTGTCATTCCTTGCTTTCCTGCTCTGCTTCTTTAGTGGTTACTGTACTGTGTGGGGTAAGAAACTCTCTCTCCGCAACCAGTGTTACAATTCTCTATAAGACCCCTGATGGGGATGGGCTTCCTCCTTCTATTAATCATGAATGTTAGTCACTAGTTATTAGCCCCTAATGTTAGAAGTCTCATCCATCTTGATCTTTGTTTTAACAAAACCCCTCTGTTGGGGACCCTGGCACACGTTCCTGGGGGAAATGGGCAGAAGCTTCTTCATCTGTAGAGATCACTTCTTCACAGTAGAGGTTGTGCCTCCCACCGACGGTCACCAAGAATTCCTGCACCAAGCATGGATGCTTCCCTTCCAGCCTCACTGTGAGACTAGGGAATTACCCAGGTTCCAGGCCTGGCCAAGGAGGATAAGGGGTGGCCCTTGATCCTCTTCCTCCCGCAGGAGACTGACACTAGGCACTACCTGCTGGTCCCCCTGAGCCCTTGGGCCAACCCAGCCCACAACGCCCACCTTTGCATTTCTGAATTTCCACGAGGGCATACAGAATAGGTATCGCCTTCAGCACAAACTGAAAAACATTCACTTGATCCTCCCTTGAAGCTGGCAAGAGGCAGGCTGGGAATATGCCACAGAAAGAAAAAAAATGACCCTGCCAGATTCTCCAGTTTCCAAAGTCAAGAAGAGATCTGGTTGGTGCCCCAGAACTGACTGCCTACCAAACAGCCTGCAGAGATGGCTCCGTTGTGCGGGGCGTGTCCACACCGGAACGCTTGGGACAGCTCCTGGGTATGAGTACCGCTGGCCGGTCCCATATGAGCCGTTAGCAACTCCTTTTAGGGAAATTGTATGCCTGGGGTTGTGGAAGTGAGGAAGCCTATTAAATTACTCTGTGTTTTCAGGGCAGAGGAGGAACTAGTTTTCACCATTTAGGGGCAACTGCTCATGCCATTTGCTTGGAATATTTTGTCAATCTCCATAGGTTGATACTCGATCCTAGCCAATCCTTTGGTTTGGTTAAAATGGCACTTCTCCCTTGACCCAATTCCTCCTGAACTCACTGCCTGCACTCAGCCTTCATACTATAAATTCCTCCGGGGTGGTGACTGGTGAACCTTGGCTCCCACAAGTTAACATAATGTTTTGTGCATAGTAAGTAGCCAAATTAAATCAAGGTTTCTGTGTCTGGATAGTAATTTGTTAAGTTTAGGTTAAAAAATCTGTTTTGATATAGATAACTATTTCTAAATAACCACATCTGGTTTTTTTTTTTCCTTTAACAGTTCTAACATGACTCCTTTTAATGAATAAACAGCAATATTTTAACAGCTCTAAAAATTAGATATCATTATCAAAACCTCGCAATATTTGTGCTTTGAATCCTGGAGGAAAATGCAGAACTCACAATTGATTCGCTGAATTTTTCTTTCACAAAAGACTATTTAATTTTTTAAAAGGGTTAAGAGAATAGTAAGTCTTAAATATGCAATTCAGTTTTTTTCCTCTGGATTTAATTTTTATATATGGGATAGATTCATGATGGAAGCTAATGGTTGATGTTGAAAATGATGGATAGTGATGTGGATTTGCTGCTTCTTGATGTCCTGTCGTTTTCCCAAAATGGCCAGGATTTTTATTCAGCCAAGGAACATAGCCCTCTCAAGTTTCCCCCATTAGCTCCGGAATTTACTTTGCCAGGTGACAAGTCTTAGCATTTGAAATTTTTACCTAGAAAAGCAGTCCTTGAAACGGCTGGATTTCATGCTCGGTATATGAAGGTGGCCTTCAGTTAGAGTCTAATAATCTTCTTGCTTTTGCATTGATCAAATTTCCCTGTTAAAAGCTTAGACACCCTTAAACATTCACATGTTTCTGCCCAACCTGGTTCCCTTAGCTAACAATTTCCTGGTAAATATTACATTTCTTCAAGGAACAGGGATTTCACTGAACTTCAACTGATACTCAGTATCACATTTAAATTGCCTTTGACCATCAAAGTTCCACCTGCTTAGAGACAAGAGTCCTGACCTGAACTAGTGTCTTTGGGATTTGGATCCAGGACTACTGTGCTGGTACTAAATTTATTCCCAGTGGACTGACAGAGTAGCCTGGGCTGTGCCTGCTATGGAGTGGCAGGCTCGACCATGCAGTTGACTAGAGAAGAAATTATTTTACCCTGGAAAGCATTGTATCTCAGCTGGAGCAGTTTAACTTCGGAGTTCTTTGGAGGCGGCATGATGCCTCGTTTCTCTTTTTCCTTTCTTCGTCAACAGTTAGACATCCCTGGGCTCTCATTCCCCCCAGACATCAGTTAGCTATCATTAACTATAATTTAGAGCTCTAACAATGCTGTCGATACACCGTGGTATTTGGTCATCACTTTGCTATTGGTTATAATCCCTTTCACTTATGGAGACTTCTCCTCCCTTTCATCTTTGTGGTTGCCAGACTTGTAATTTGTTTTTCTGTTTAATAGAAACCTTAGAATCATTGGTATAAAGTAAAGTATGCTATGAAAAACACATGCTTTTTAAAATAGCTCTTTTCGTCTTTAAAAATTAAAATATTATGTTGTCATCTGTTCCAGTACCAGCACACGCATATTTTATAGCATCTCCTTGAAATTCTTCAACAAGATAATTTGTTTTGTATACCAAAATAGTTGCCTCTCTGAACTACTTTATATATCTTTTCATGTCCTTTTATATAGAAGAGACGTACGACATAAAATTTGTGCAGTAAAGAGAACACTGTGAAAAATCTCAAATGCTGGCAAAGATTTTGGCTTTCTATAGATAAAAATGTGGAAGAGCCAAAATGTGGTAACTCTTAAAATATCTTATTTTTGCCTTGCTTTTCCTCAAACAAAAAAGGGGCCCTTTTGGAGACAGTGGATGATATAGGGCCTTTCCATTGATGTTTCTAATTAGAAAGAAAATTTAAGTTGAGAATTATAATCAAACATGACTTAAGTGAAATCTTTTTCAACCTAATCAAGAGTGAATATAGCTTGTAAGTTTCTAATCGTTAGGATTTCAAAGCTCTAAAAATAGAAATATACCTTCATTTATGGAACTATCTGGAAATTATGCATTTTATGCGGCAAACAAGGATTTTGTTTTAAATGAGGAATAACATACACATTGTAAAGTTCACAACTCTTAACCGCAGGTCCATAAATGTCTTTCATGTGTGTACACCTGTGTAACTACCACTCAGATCAAGGTTGAGCACATTTTTAGCACCCCAAGAGGCTTCCTGTGTCGCTTCCTAGTCAATACCACCCCCCTTCCTTCACCCTCTTCCCTGGTCACTGCTATTCTGACATCAATCACCATGAATTAGTCTTGTCTGTTCTTGATCTTCAGGCATGAAGAAAATGCTCTTTTGTGTCTGGCTTCTTCAAATCAATGTAAGGTCTTGTGGGATGATTTATCTGTGTGTGTATGCATGTGCGTGTGTGTGTGTGTGTGTGTGTAGCAATAGTTTATTCAAAAGTCAAGCACTGGGACTTCCTAGTGGTCCAGTGGCTAAGACTCCATGCTCCTAATGTAGGGAGTCCAGGTTGGAACCCTCATCAGCGAACTAGATCCCACACACTGCACTGAAGATCGAAAATCCTCATGCTGCCTCTAAGACCTGGTACAGCCAAATCAGTATGAAGAAAATAAAAAAAGTCAGCATTACTCGACAATTAGCCAAGTGGGTGACCTATAAAGTATTTACCCTACATTCCTGCTCCAAGGCAGAGCTCTGATGTGGCTGAACTAGATCTCACAGTGAGGCCTCTTTCTCACCTTTCTCCTCCATGCCAGACTCACATCATGGACTCACCTGGCTGGCCATGTGGTACCATGACTGGAAAGCTCAGGCAAAGGAAAGTGAGGCTGGGATCCATCTCAGTGAAGAGAGGGGTCCTAGGCTACTTACTTTTTCTTTCATTTGGAAAATACAACGTCAAGCATGTATGATATTTTAAAATCCAGTGATTTCCTTCTCAGGACAAATGTGGTCTGGTCAAGGTTTGCATTTGAAAGCCACTTAAATATTTCTTGGGCTTCTGTGGTGGCTCAGATGGTAAAGAATCTGCCTGCAATGTGGGAGATGCGGGTTCGATCCCTGGGTCAGGAAGATCCCCTGGAGAAGGAAATGGTACCCTACTCCTACTCTTGCCTGGAGAATTCCATAGATAGAGGACCCTGGAGGGCTACAGTCCATGGGTTTGCAAAGAGTTGGACACGACAGAGTGACTAACAGCTTACCTTTAATATTGCCTCTCCTTGGAGTAAGATTGAGGAACAGGGTAGGTAAGGAGGCCAAAGTAAAGGGGTAGGGGGCTGGGAGTTCCACCCTATCTTCTGTAATCCTATATGATTTATTTATTTTGCAGAACACTAATAGATACTCTTTGACTCTTGAGTATAGAATAAAGCCTCTGGAATTTCAGGGAATCCAAGTCATGGCTGCAGTGGGGAAACCAAGGCCTGGGGAGGGGAGGGGAATACTGTGGTCTTGGTTCTGATGCTAATGAATTTAATGGGTAACTTAGAGCCCCTCCTTTCATCTCTCTTATTCCTCCTCTGCAAAACATGAACGTTTGACTAATGAGCCTCTTAGCACCGTGGAGAATTTTTAGAGAGTTGGAGAGAGTGTGTCTTTTACACCTCAAGGTTCCCCCCTTCTTGTATGAGTAAGCATCTGCAGGACAGGCTACCTGATCCCTCTGGAGATTTCTGAACGTCCTGCCTTTGGCCAAGGAGGGTGGTGCCCAGTGCCAGTCCTGACCGCTGTGCAGGTGTTAACTTTAGGCTGAGAATCTTGTTTTAGGGTATCCAAATGATGTTTGTGTGTGCATGTGTGTGTGTGTTTGTGTGTAGGGGTAGTGCTGTGCTGTGGACAGCACTCTGTCTGTTCTACAGGCAGATGTGGTTGGCACTTCCAGGGCCATTTATGGCTTTCCAGTTATACATTTTTCTTGCTTTGTTTTGCTTCTTTCCTGAAAACAGGCTCTATTAGTTTCCTAGTGTAATTGCCAAAAGTTACCACAAACTTAGTGGCTTAAAACAACAGAGATTTATTATCTTCAATAATAAATTCTGGAGGTCAGAAGTCCAGAAATGGGCCTCTGAGCTAAACTCATGGTGTGGGCAGCCACATGTTTTTCTCTGAAAGCTCTAGGGGAGAATTCATTTTCTTGCCTTTCCCAGTGTCTAGAGGGGCCCACATTCCTTGGCTCATGGCCTCTTCCTCTATCTTCAAAACCAGCAATCTTTCTTGCATCACATCTTTCTGACTCTTGCTTCCCTTCTACATTTAAGGACTTTTTTCCTTTTTATAAGGGCTTTTGTGATAACACTGGGCTCATCTGAATAAATAGGATTATGTATCTTAAAATCAGATAATTTGCAAACTCCTTCCACTTTAATTCCCCTTTGCCATGTAACTTAACGTACAGGCTCTAGGGATTAGGGTGTGGCTATCTTGGTTATTGTTCAGTCACTCAGTCATGTCCAACTCTGAGACCTCATGGACTGCAGCATGCCAGGCTTCCCTGTCCTTCCCTGTCTCCTGGAGTTTGCTCAAACCCATGTCCATTGAGTTGGTGATGCCATCCAACCATCTCGTCTTCTGTCATCTCCTTCTCCTCCTGCCCTCAGTCTTTCCCAGCATTAGAATCTTTTCCAATAGGTCAGCTCTTCACATCAGGTAGCTAAAGGACATCTTGGGGGCAGGCATTATTCTGCCTTTTATGTGCCATTATTCACACAAGTACTTGGTACTTTCTTAGTCCAATCAAAAACAGATAGGTTAGTTGTGATTAACACTTTTTGGATTCATACTTTTTAATTAAGGAAAATCATCTTTTGCATACAAATACATGCCACCTTAATAAAGACATTATTAGCAAAGAATAATTAAGGGCCACTTTTCTTCTTTTAGATACAGGAGTATGAGAAAGAAAAAATGATATAAAGATGAAAAAAGTCTTTATGTGAGAAGTGTGTGGGTATGCTGAGGCAGTTGCGTGGTAGAACTGCCTCATATTAGCTTGCTGCTGCTGCTGCTCCTAAGTCGCTTCAGTCGTGTCCGGCTCTGTGCGACCCCATAGACGGCAGCCCACCAAGCTCCCCCATCCCTGGGATTCTCCAGGCAAGAACACTGGTGTGTGTTGCCATTTCCTTCTCCAATGCATGAAAGTGAAAAGTGAAAGTGAAGTAGCTCAGTCGTGTCCAACTCTTAGCGACCCCGTGAACTGCAGCACATCAGGCTCCTCTGTCATATTAGCTTACATGAGCCATTAGGTGTGTTTCCCTAAGTCCGCATGCAATGACATCTCATGTTAAATGGCTCAAAATTAGCCATGGTGGGAGCATTTACACCATGGAAATTGGCAAATGCTACAAGACCAGGTTTTATTTTTCCTGGAGACCTGACTATTAAACACTAGCCATTAGCACCACTGGGGTAGAGACTCACTGCCTTCAGTCTACACACACAGCCGCACTGTGTGGTAACACTGCACCTGTGGGATTCCCCAGCCCTGTAGCTGGAGACGGGGCAAGTTTCACTTTGCATCAGGACCAGCTGGCAGTTCTCCCAGTGCTGTCCAGACCTCCCTAACTGCTGTTGTGGGCTGGACCGGGAGCTAAGCTTTCTCTCACGTGGATGAAATGTTGCTTCTTTGTTACTCACTACTATTTGAACGCCCTCTCTTTGGCATTTGTTGAGGTGGTTTGCCTGACAAATTCAATCCCTGTTGTCATTCCATCATTTGCACTCACCATTGCTGGTCCTCTCTGTGTTTATCTTCTCCTGCAGTAGCTCTGAGGTCACTGGTGTTCAAACTTCAGGGGAACTATCAGGAAGCACTCATTAAAATGCAGGTTCCAAGGTGCTGACCCCAGAGATTCTCACTCTGAAGGTCTGGGTGAAACTCAGGGATCCGGATTCTAGACAAGTGACTCTGAGGCAGGAGGCTCATGAACGCTGACTGCTCCAGCCTGGAAGCTTCTGGAAGGCTGGAAGCTCCTTCAGCTGCATCTTGTCCATACACTGTGGGTTCTCAGTGGGGAATGAGCAGAGCTATTTTAAAGAAACAGATTCCTAGACTTTAGGAAGTTTTCTTCCCATCCACATACAAAGTTTATGACACCAGGTGTACAGGTGGGTACAGAATACTATGACCCCGGGTTTCCACAGAGAAGGACACATTTTGAAAGCTTTATCAGATCCAAATGTGAAAAATTCCCATGTTTCCTGAGATTGGTCCTTATAAGCCTAAATATTCTGAGGATTTGAAACCATCTAAAAGGTTTATTGAAGTTCTCCTTCTCCATGGATGTGTTTACTGTTTGTCGGGCAGACATAAACCTCCCCGTCACTCGATCTGTTGAGAGGAGTCCATCTTTATCAAAACCAAACCAACTTGTCTTTTAGCAGCAAACTGTGGCAGGAAAATTTGGGGATGGTTATGTGGTTTTTAACTTTACTCTTTTTCATTTTACACGTGAACTCTTTAAGATCCAGATTGGTTTCCTTTAAAAATATGGTCCAAATTAATTTCTCCTGAGTTGATTAAAAAAGAGAGAGCAAGAAATTACTACCTTAAGAGACTCTGGCCTCAAGTCTTTTGATATTTGAGATATTTTTTTTTTATCCCCCAGGATGCAATCTTTCAGTAGCATGTAGGCAAGTTTCAAGTAGAGGACAGAGTAATGAAAAATCTAATATAAAAGCTATAATTTCCTAAAGAAGTCTGTTAGTGATTAAGATCAAGTGCATGTCAGTCATCTTTTATTTTTGGAACATCCACTGAATAGAGACTGTACTGCATGCTTCCGTGTGGAAAGTTGTATCCACTCTAATCAATTTTTATAGTTAAACACATTTTAAAAAGCACATGAGGTATTTGCTAGATCTCACCTGCAGAATAACTTCAGTTATTTAATAGAAGACACCCCTGATCGTATAAGACTTGAGCTTACATCCTAGCTCTATCTTGATGGGTCTCATTAACAGGGAGCCTATAATGAATGGGGAGAATATTTCTCATAGGTCCCACCTAGGGAGGTTGTGAGAATCCAGTGCAATGGCATATGTGAAAGAATTTCTGTAAAAGCGTAAGAACAGAATAATGTAGTTTATAATAATACAACACAGTTTTTGAATAGAGTTTTTTGTATTAAATTCTGTAGGTGAGAAGAACATTCCAGCCTTAACGATGCCAATTTCTTTTCCTTTATTCCAATTCCTCTAGAATTGTTGCACCATCATTTTGAGATGGAGTTACTGGATTCTGCTTTAAGATGAATGATAGTATTATCATTTAAGTCATAAATGTGCTTCATCTCCTTTCCATTTCTCTTTCTTTTTGAAAATTGCTTTCTTTTAAATAGTAACCCACCAGCCCCTGGAAACGTCTCAGCAGATGTGGATTCTCCCCATGCCAATCAGTCAGAGTTAAAGATAGTCAGCTGCTTCCTGCAAGCTGGGATGGAAGCAGTGAGTCTCACTCGCTCTTCACCCCCAGGCTCCTGAGTCTCATGATGCTCTCTCAGTTTCTCCTTTTCCCTGACCCCTTGGATGTGTACCCAGGCTTTTGAGGCCTGAGCAATAAATGTGGTCAGCAGGAGCCGTCTGGCTCCTCTTCCTCTTTCTAAATTTCAAATTGGACTTGAAAAGAGAGGCAGTTCTAAAATGTCAATATGACTTTTTGATTACTTAAAAACATCCCTTTCCTGTGTTCTGTTTGTAGTTCACGCAAAAAGTGAACTTGTGTAAATATAATTGAACTTCGAGGCTCGTTGAAAGAAGAAATATTAGTGAATCTAGATAATAAACACTTTAAGATTTATTAAACTTATCTAGGACACAAGCATAATTTCCTTCCTTGGGTTTTTTTTTTTTTTTTCTTTCTTTCTGTTTACAGAAGTAATAGGAATTAATCATAGAAAATGTGATAAACATGGAAAAACACAAAGAAGAAATAAATTGTTCACTATTCCCTGGGTTGGGAAGATCCCCTGGAGCAGGGCATGGCAACCTACTCCACTAATCTTGCCTGGAGAACCCCAAGGACTGTGAAGCCTAGTGGGCTAAAGTCCATGGGGTCGCAAAGAGTTGGACACGACTGAAGTGACTTAGCATGTACATTCCAATATCTGGAGATAAACCTTATTGGTATTTTAAGACTATCTTTCCAGTCTAATTTTCCATGTACATACACTCCTGTTTAAAGTACTGAAGATTAATAGGGTAAGTATGTTTTATACCTTGATTTTTTTTCTGTATTTAACATTTCCCCCATCATCAAGTATTTTGCCCTAGCGCATACCCTAGGTGTTTTTGCTGAATTAACAAATTATTTTAATGGATATTAAAATATGTAATATTCTATCATATGAATATACTGAAGTGTATTTCATCAGTTACTTCTGTTTTCCATTTTAAAGTAGAAGGCATGGGGAAAGGTGAGAAGTCATTTGATAACTATGACCACATTGAGAGAGGGAGAGACATGACTTGCAAAGAAGGCAGTTAAGCCATATGAAGGTATCTATGGAGCAAGTCTGAGGGAAGGAGTGTGGAACTTTCAATAATGACTATGAATTTTTAAAACATATTTATTTTAATTGGAAGATAATTGCTTTACAATGTTGTGTTGGTTTCTGCCATACATCAACATGAATGAGCCATAAGTATACATACGTCTCCTCCCTCTTGAACTTCCCCTCCCACCCCATTCCACCCCTTTAGGTAGTCATAGAGTACCAGGCTGAGCTCCCTTCACTATATAGCAACTTCCCATTAGTTATCTATTTTACACATGGTGATGCATATATTTCAATGCTACTCTTCAATTCGTCCTACCCTCTCCTTCCCACACTATGAATAATGACTATGAACTTTATGCCTGGACATCATTTCAGATCACTCAGAGACTTCACCTATTAAATCTGAAATAATGTAGAAAGTGAGTCCTACCATGACATCAGAAATAGTCATCGAGTCTGAATTAGCTAGTAAGAATGCTTTCAGTTGAAAGAAGCCCAATTCAAACTGATTTAAACAATAAGGATGTGTACTGTAATCATGCAAATCCAGAGGTAAGCTGGACTTCAGGCATGATTTGATCAAGCCTTTTATTTTATTTTTCTGCTGTTGCCACAGCTCTGTACTCCTTTATTACTGATTATATTCTCAGACTAGTTCCCCTAAGGGTCTTTGGATGGCAGCTATTGGCCATCAGAGCTATAATACTTTCTTGTTCACAGAGAAGTAAGGAAGATAGAGGACTTGGCATGTCTTATAAAAGAAAGAAATAATTTCTCCTGAAGACTTCCCCAAACTGCTCTTATATTTTGTTGGCTGCAATGAGCCCAGTCATTTCCACTCTGAAGCCAATTACTGACAAGGGTTATTAGGATTAACTCACATTAAACATCCAGGGTGAAATAATTTTTAATATGTGTACTGCATTTCTGTGTAACAAGTAACCACAAAGCTTCAACAATAAGTATTCATTTAGCTCATATATCTATGTGTGAGCTGGAAATCATCTGATCTAGGATGGGCCTTACTGATATGACTTGGCTGGGTTCCCTCTGCTCATTTATTTCTCTGTCTCTGCTCCATGTAGCTTCTTCTCCAGGACCACAAGCACATTTTTTCTCCTGCTAACAGTAGATGTGAGAGAGGACATGTGACAATATGCAAGGTTTCACGCGTCTTTGGTTTGGAAGTAACACGCCATCACTTCTGCCTCATTTTATTGGCCTAAGTGAGTCACATGGCTAAAGTTAAAGCAGAGGAGAAATATACTCTGGTTAGTGGAGGAACTTCAAAATCATAAGGCAGAGGCTGCAGGCAGGGTTAAGAGTAGGGGGAGGTAAGTGAGTATTCATCTTTAGTAAAAATGTTGAGGGGAACCAAGATATTTAATTAAAATTGATTATATTTCAATGAAACATTAAAAAAATAAAAATTAATGCAAAAAAATCCATCATGAACAAGCTAATAAAATTTTAAAGCAAGACAGGGTTGGTATGGGGAAGGGTAAAGAATTAGGACCCCAAACCATCAACCACCAACCGCAATGTTCCAGTTATAGGACTCTCTTGCCCCAGTCTAAGGAGTCTTAAAAACAACTCTTCTCTCTTGAGGTTTGCTGCCTGTTTCCCTCTAGTTCTGTAGCTTGAGTATCTGGTTATCCTGGATGTCTCTAAGAAATTTAACAGGAATGATTTCCAAAAAAATATCTTGAAGTATAAAATATTTCTTAAGTCTTCATTGTTAAAAAAAACAAAACAAGGAAAGAAAATGGAGTTCCATCCAAAGGTTCTTGTATGTTAATCCTGTATATTAATCTTGTATATTAATTTCTTGTTTGCTAGTTAAGAATTGATATAATTCCATAAAATTTAAAATTAGAGTAAAACAATGTTCTCTAGAGACTGAGTGTCATAATATTTCTAGGTTTTTAAATACGGTACATGTCTTGACAAAGTACAGTGAAAGTCTTTTTGGCTCAATCACAAGTTACGCCATGGGTGCTTAACTTTTTATAAATGAGATTGGCTCAGAAATTCAAGAGCATGTGTTAGTGTGGGGAGACCTTGTGTTAGTGTGAGGAGGCCTTGCTCCCGTCTTGTGTGGTGACTGACATACTGGTTGGTCCCAGGACTGAGGATGTTGTCAGAAAGAAACAACTTCCCAAGTTCAAGTTCATAGGACTCATCCTGTGAACTTGCGTGGAACTGCCGGTCCGTGGCTTGGCACAGGAATAATTATGGCATGGGAATTATTACTCGGGGAATAATTTTCAAAGAAACTGGAAGGAAAAATTATTGGACCCAGAAATCTAGCTTGAAGAGCTAGAGCTACAACTTATTTTCCCTAAATTTGTCCCAGTGAGACTCATACGCTGGGTCATATGGGGTGACACTCACCTTTCCACCTCATTAGACATCTGCAATCCAGCTGCACCCAAAGACTTAGAGAGAGCAGAGGATGGATAGGGGCAGGGCTGGAACCAAACCAAGGACAAATAGGAATCTTGTTATGTGATGAGAACTGACCAACATGAAGTGATCCATTAGCCTCAAAATATTTCCTATGATGGTCTGACAAGGAGCTGAAGGTATTCACCTTGATAGTCACTTATATAAGTAATTAAGGCACTGAATCTCCTAGAAGTGAGTCAAAAGGCAACAGAGAAATTAACTCAGGTAGGAACTGACGTGTGAGTTAATGCACAGAGCTGTGCATCCAGGGGGATATTCAGTGGAGACAGAGAAAGAGAGAGTATAAATCCTTGAAAAGCTGGTGAAAGCTGGTAGAAGATAGCAAGTAGCGTGTGAGATTTTTGGAGAAAAGTATTTGGAGAGGCATAAGCAAAGTTGAGAACTTCAGAGGCCTCTATGGCAGCAGACTAACATCACTACAAAGTGAATTTAAAATATGGGTGGTAAATGTGATTTCTAAATAATCAATAAGATTTGGAGCAAATATAGCAAATGAAAGGATAAACCCAATCAAAATCAACACACCCATTAAAAATACTTAGCATGATGCTGTATTTCCCCCCTAAATTTCCCCTTTGAAATCTATTTTATATACAATCTTGAGTTATTCCTTTAAAACAAAAACCCAGATGTAATGATGACATTTCCTTGATTTGAAAAGTCTGTTGAGGAGCTCCCTGATTAGGACTCATGGGTTTGATCCCTCATCAGGGAACTAAGACCCTGTACAGCTGCATGGCTCAGCCAAAAAAAAAGTTAGAATACTTACCTGTAAAATAAAACCACTAGCAAATATAGAAAGCTGAGAGTCTACAGTGGCAACCGTGGGTGGTATAATCAAGTCTGAAGCAGAGAACACTCCATAAATAATTGCCATGCTGCATACATATAACATGTAAAAGTTTGTTGAATATTCACCATCTACAAGCTAAACTTTGTTGACTTTCTGAATGACATAAAGTTCTTTTTAAAATCAGGCTTTATCCTACTTCATTAAAAATCTCTAATGAATATTTAATGAAGGCCTACTGGGTACTATTTCAGGATCTGTATACACTGGTTAAAAAAGAAAAAAGGCAAAGTAAAAAACCACCCCCTTCCCATGCTCCCCACATGGTAGCCTCTAGTTATCCTCTTGCTGAGCCCTTCTCATACCCTTCTTATCATTTGCCCAAGAACTCCTACTCATCCTTCAAGACCCAATCTGCACGTAGCTCTTCTCTGTAGCCTTCCACCACAGGCCAAGTAGAAATAATTGCCCTCTTTTCTGTCATCAAATAGCTCAGTAGTTAATATTTCAAATATAAGACTTGGGCTTTTGTCCTTATTATTAGTTGATTATCTATCTCTTGAATTGGTTTGTAAAACCAGTGTCAAGTGATGGCCTGAAACACAGTAGGTAATAACTGACCATAAGGAAATGAAGTAAGAAAAGAGAGAAGGAGACGTACGTCTGCACACGAGGAAGTAAAAACCCGAGAGTGAGAACCTGGAGTGAACACGGGAGCAGAGAGTGAAGGAGAGAGAAGCCTTTGGCTTGAGTTTCCATTAGGGTGGGTCCCAGAGTTGTAGGTTCTGGTGGGATGTTTTGGAAGGTCTGCTTCTGACAAGAGGAATATGGGAAATAAGCCAGGAGATGACACTGAACTGTCAGGAGCAGAGTTCTGTCTGCTCAGCACTGTGAACAAGCCCCAGGCACTGTGCTAAGCTCTGAGGAGATGTGACAAGGAATTGTGCTAGAAAAGCAAGTGGCTGTGTGTGTGTGTGCACATGTGCGTGTGTATATGTGTGTGTATACATATGTGTGTGTGTTCGCTTGTGCGTGTGTGTATGTGTATGTACACATATGTGTATGTGTGTCTAGGGGAGCAGGGAGTAGAGAGAAGAGGCTGTAGCATAGTAAAGTTTAAAATAGTTGAGAAAAGAGAAAATTAAAGAAAATATTGGAAGGAATCTCCAAGTATGGCTGTGTCCACCTAGCTTTCTCTTCTGTGTAATTTGGCCTCTGTATGTGTGTGTGTGTGTACGTGTGTGCGTGTGTTTGGGAGGATGGGTAAGGAGCAGGGAGAGAGTTGCCTTGTGTCCTATGACAGAAAATGTATAGGAACGATTGTGACTGAGAGTGGGGATAGAACTGCTCGTGAGCTAAGTAAGACAGTAAAACATGCCCCAGATTCAGGTCAGGAAACAAGGAAGAGCGGTGAGGGGACAGTCCCCTGGCCATCTCATTCTTTTCGTAGCAGAGCTCCAGAAACATTCCTGCCTTAGCTTGTTGATCATTTCATTTCCCAGAGGGAACAGGAGGAACTAAGGAAACCACTCCCTTCGATAAATTTTAATGAACAAGGCAGCATTCCGGTTCATGCAGTGCTGCTTATGGGCACCTTGGGAGAAAGTCTGAGATAGCTGGTGAGGGAAATGCAGATGCACACAGTTTTTATGAACTCCAAATTGGTGGAATGCTGATTGCTTAAAATTCAGGGGAAAGATGGACATGATTCTGTAGCCCAGGAGTTTGCAAGAGCGGGAGGCTCGAGAAGACCTCATGAGCTCACACCCGGGACTCAGGCTGTGTCATGACCCCTGATGTTATCAAAAATAAAAGGCAGCCCCCTCGTACTCCAAACAGAGCAGCTGCTCTAGGAGCTGTCTCTGAACTTTATGTCTAAAGGGGCAGGTGCAAGAACTGGGAAGAGAAGCATATAGTCAAGATAGAAGGGACTTGGCAAACTTAAGGGTAGTGTCAGAAATGCCAAACACAAAAAAGAGCTGAGGCCTGTGACAGGGGCTGAAGTCTGGAGAGTCATATTAAGTCAGAAGTTCACGGTAAGAGTTTGAGTGACAAGAAAGCCCAGTGGTTAAGAGCATGGGCTCCTGCCTTCCACCAGTAGCATCTACCCCATGTGGCACCAGTGGTAAAGAACCCACCTGCCAATGCAAGAGATATAAGTGACATGGGTTCAATCTCTGCGTCCTGAAGATCCCCTGGAGGAGGGCATGGCAATCCACTCCAGTATTCTTGCCTGGAGAATCCCCATGGATAGAGGAACCTGGCAGATGGGGTCACAAAGAGGCAGACATGACTGAGCAACTTAGCACAGCACAGTACCTATCCCAAAGGGTTGTCTAGAGAATTACACAAAACACTGTGTATTAAACACTTGGAACAGTGGCTGGCCCATGTGGGGAGGCATCTACGAGTGCCTGAGGCCACCTGTGTCCTTAAAGGCACCAGGGACATGGTGCCATCTGAACCAGACAGATGCAATCCCCAGCCTCCTGAAGCTTCTGTTCACGAGGGAGAAGCACAGGCTCTCATGAGAGTGACTGGCTGTGGCAGGGGGTGTAGGGTAAGGGGTGTTGCTTATATGAGGAAGAGACATTTAAACTGAGAAGGGGAGAGGTGGTGAGAGGGCAGAGGAATAGAGGAGGGGCTCCTGCTGAGTGGGGTAAGGAACTGAAAGTTGACCATGACTGTGGGGCATGGACAGTAGAGCAAATGACTTAGAGAAAGCAGAACTTGTGCCCTTTCTGTTTCATTTTAGTCTTTGGGGCCATTAAGAATAAAGTTGAGATGGAAACAACCTAAGTATTGGAGAGGGAAATTGAAAGAGCGCTAGCTCTTGCAGAGAAGAGCAAGGCCTTGCCCTGAGCCCACTGGTTCCTGGCTTCCTGGCCTTCCTTCCCTTGTCAAACTGGCCGTGTCTCATGGTCTGTCCAGGAGCATCTGCTTTGAATTTGGGATTTCTCTGACATTTCAATTTTTATTTTAAAAAGTTGTTATCGAGACTTCCCTGGAGGTTTCATGGTTAAGACACCTTGCTTCCAGTGCAGGGGGCATAGGTTCAACTCCTTAGGAACCAAGATCCCCCAAGCTGCATGGTGCAGCCAAAAACTAGAAACAAACAAAAATAGAGGGAAAAGGTGTTGTCAAGCAGAAAACAGAAACACTTCCAAGTAGCGGTTTTTATAAAAAGCTTTGTGGAAGTTAGGCACACAGATTGAGGAAAGCATCTTAAATGGGAGTTCACACTTGCTGGAAATTGTTTCCCAAAACATGCCAGGGAAACCGTGTTCTATAAGAAGTAGACTATTGAACATGGTCAAATTTTTAGGCCTGGATGAGCCGTTTGCTTTTAGGACCAAATTTTAGGCAGCCATTGCCCTGTGAGGTAGGAGTACATTTTTGATAAAAGGTCTAGTGGCCACTGTGAATTTTTTAAACTTGAAAAGCACAAGAAGGAGAGGTGGATATACAGAGATATTTGTTTCGGCATAGCTTGGAGAGATATGAAGCTGGGAGCCGTCCACCAGCAGGGGAGTGGATGCAGCACTGAGGGGGATGCTATTCTAGACGGTGGTCCAGGATGTATACTTAGGTGGGCACAGCGCCCTGTGCACTAAAGGTACACTGCTTCCAAATTCATCTAAAGAAACAGCAAAACATCTTGATTTTGTGCATGTGCGTTATTATCGTGTTGTACAAGCAGGGACAGAAGTATTACCCCAGGAAAGTAAGGTGGAAAGGGTGTTGTGTTAGTCCCTCAGGCATGTCCAGCTCTTGGCGACCCCATGGACTGTAGCCCTCCAGGCTCCTCTGTCCATGGGATTTTCCAGGCAAGAATACTGGAGTGGGTTGCCATTCCTTTCTCCAGGGGATCTTTCCGACTGAGGGATCGAACCCAGGTCTCCCACACTGCAGGTGGATTCTTTACCATCTGAGCCACCAGGAAAGAGTGTCAGGAAGAGAGAAATAATTTATGTGACCATGGGCTCTTTTATAAGTATGTTAAATAAGTATGAGCTAAATAAGTATGAATTATTTCTATGAAAATCTGACTTTTTAAATACATTAAGAGAACAATTTGAATCAGATGGCAACAGGAATAAGAAACAAGGAATAATGTCTTTGTGATTTCACATCCTATTTATAACATAAAACTACATTTTAAAGTGATGGGCTGTGAGATAAAAGCACCAAAGCTTGCTCTTTCTCATGAATCTTCGGGAGAATTAAAGAACACACCATGCTGATCCAATGGCTGTGGGTCCTCTGGTCATGACTGCACGCACCCAAGAATGCGCTTAGTGTAGTTTGAGAAGTCAAAGGCCTGCTCCATCTACAGCACCACCCACTTTCCAAATGTTGGGTCTTTAACACTGTCATGCTCTCCCTCTGCCACTCCACAAAATCTGTGACCTTGACCCTCTTCCAAAAAATGTCGCTTCATGCCTGTCTGACAAGAGTGTGGCTCCTGCAGCTGGAGGTCTGAGTTGAACCCCCAGCTCTGTCATGTGGGAGCTGCCTGAGTTGGCATATTGGTTGATCTCTCTGCACTTCATGAAATAGAGATCTTACTGGTTCTTCACTCAGGGTCTTATGAGAATGAAACAAGTTAATATTAATACATTGGGCTTCCCTGGTGGCTCAGTTGGTAAAGAGTCTGTCTGCAGTGCGGCAGAACTGGGTTTGATCCCTGTGTTGGGAAGATCCCCTGGAGAAGGAAAAGGCAACCCACTCCAGTATTCTTGCCTGGAGAATCCCATGGACAGAGGAGCCTGGAGGGCTACTGTCCATGGGATTACGAAGAGTTGGACATGACTGAGTGACTAACACCCACAATATTAATACATTAAAAAAGGCTTAGAGCAGCATCTGCCATGTCTTGTTACAGACATTGCTTGTCTTAATTTCCACTCATCTCTCCAGAGTCATTCTGGGCACCACGTCTCTCTAGGACAGAGTTTTTTGACTCTTTCCTCTTGTTCCCTCAGCAGCCTGCCCAGTGTCCTGGGTACATTTTGCCCCATGATTCCCTCTAGTAAATTGTCCACCCCTTACTCTTGAACTTTGAGTAATTAGAGGGCAGGACTCAAGATTCCTTCATCTCTGAGTGGCCAGCATTCGGCACAGCTCCTGGCACGGAGTAGAGGCTGAATTGATAACGAAGGGATGGAAGCAATAGCGGACAGATAAGTCATTCCCACAGACCTTTATTTAGGCTGCTTCCAAATACTTCGGGGACCCACAGTGCTATGTGTGCATGTAGATACACCTGTTACCACCTACCTATTATAAGTGCAAGTCATCTAACATATCTTTGGACAGTCATGTTCCAACTTGAATTGTGTGTTTCTTGGTGTATATTTACTTTGTTTGGTGTGTTTTTCAGTTGCCCACTAGGAGAGTCTGAGCCTGACTATTTTTTGCCAAGTGGGTGGGAGAACACCAAAGCCTTTGACTGTGTGGATCACAACAAACTGTGGAAAATTCTTAAAACGATGGGAATATCAGACCACCTGACCTGCCTCCTGAGAAATCTGTATGCAGATCAAGAAGCAACAGCTAGAACTGGACATGGAACAACAGACTGGTTCCAAATTGGGAAAGGAGTAGGTCAAGGCTGTGTATTGTCACCATGCTTATTTAACTTATTTGCAGAGTACATCATGAGAAATGCCAGGCTGGAAGAAGCACAAGCTGGAATCAAGATTGCTGGGAGAAATATCAATAATCTAAGATACACAGGGAGAAGGAAATGGCAAACCACTCCAGTATTCTTGCCCAGATAATGCTGTGGACAGAGGAGCCAGGTGGGCTGCCATCAATGGGGTCGCACAGAGTTGGACTCAACTGAAGTGACTTAGCAGCATCAGCAGCAGATACACAGATGACACCACCCTTATCAGAAAGTGAAAAAGGAGAGTGAAAAAGTTGGCTTAAAACTCAACATTCAGAAAACTAAGATCATGGCATCTGGTTCCATCACTTCATGACAAATGGATGGGGAAACAATGGAAACAGTGACAGACTTTATTTTGGGGGGCTCCAAAATCACTGCAGATGGTGACTGCAGCCATGAAATTAAAAGATGCTTGCTCACTGGAAGAAAAGCTATGACCAACTTAGACAGCATATTAAAAAGCAGAGACATTACTTTACCGACAAAGGTCTGTCTAGTCAAAGCTATGGTTTTTCCAGTAGTCATGTATGAACATGAGAGATGGATTATAAAGAAAGCTGAGCACTGAAGAATTGATGCTTTCGAGCTGTGGTGTTGGAGAAGACTCCTGAGAGTCCCTTGGACTGCAAGGAGATCAAACCAGTCAATTCTAAAGGAAATCATCCTGAATATTCATTGGAAGGACTGAAGCTGAAACTCCAATACTTTGGCCACCTGATGCGAAAAACTGACTCACTGGAAAAGACCCTGATGTTGGGAAAGGTTGAAGGCGGGAGGAGACGGGGATGACAGAGGTTGAGATGGTTGAATGGCATCACTGACTTGATGGACATGAGTTTGAGCAAGCTTTGGGAGTTGGTGATGGACAGGGAAGCCTGGCGTGCTGCAATCCATGGGGTCGGACACGACTGAGTGACTGAACTGAACTGAACTGAACTGGGATGGGAGCTTTTAGGAGGGAAGAAGCATGGAGGTGACTTTTCTTGGGGTGTCCTAATGACAGTGACCAGAATCTCAAGGGGTGTTTTCAGATTCCACAATATAATGAGAGAAAAGGAACCAACTCCTTAAATGAAGAACTTGCAGTCACCTTGATCCAGGTACACGTGTCAGTTTCATTTCTTTTCATCAACTCCTTCCCTTTGATGGGGTACTGAAGTGAAAACAATTAGGAAAGATAGGCTACTTAAAAGTGACCTTATTAGGAAGAGATTCATTTCAAATATCCCTCCAGTCAGTCATGAAATCCTTTTGGCCAAGCCAAAAGTTTGAATTAAGTCTGTAAGGTGCAAATGCATACCACCCCTATTCCAATTAAAGATAAAATATTACATGATATGGTAAAAGGGCTCAGATGAACAGTCTCTTGTTTTTTAGGTTATTGGGGCAGGGGAGGGTTTGCACAAAATTCTTTCTGTTTCCTAGTACACAGAAACTAGATATAATATCAGTCTGTTATAAATAAACACCATGTCTCCTCCAACATTCATCGTTGCTTCTGACTAGTCAACTCAATCTGTGAAAGCGATATTACTTGAAAACCCTGTCCTAGATTCTAAAGCTGAATAAGATATATTGATTATACAAATATTTTAATGTCACTATATATCTTAATACAATAACATTTATGTCTAGAGTACATGTCAGTCTGGAAAGCCTGCCCAGAGCCAGATCTATTTATTTAAATCGGGGTAGGCAGAGGGCCATGCTGGCAGCCACTCAGAGCGTCATGCTCGCATGGTTGAACACAGATAATAAAATTTTGGGTGCACACAAGATTTCTCAAAGGAGGGAATTAACTCCTGTGTTTACATTATGAATCAGCAAGGAATTATTTCAGATGCTGAGACTAACAGCAGGCATAGCGGGTTTCTTCTTTTTAGATTTCAGGCACATGGGGAGATCCTATTGGAATTTCAGACTCAGATTCTAATTTCTAGGAATTCTAGTTTATAACAAAGTGATGAAAGGGCTGGTTTCCCAGGGTCTATAGCTGGTTATTCCCATGAAGAAGAGACTTGACCAGTCTTGCCATCCTTGGGTGGTTTGTCCAAGGGCTCAATGGCCACTTGGGGACAAGTCTAACAGTTCCCTGGAGAGGGGAAAGGCCATCCTTATGTCAGATCCCTTTCTCTGCCACAAAACAGTCCATAATAAGATGCTTTGGGGTTCACAGAGGACTGTCAGAAGAGAAGAGTTACATGCTCCCCAAGAAAGGTGTGTCTTGTTTCAGATCAGAAATTCTTTTAAACCATACCTTCTGGGACATTCCAATTTTGTTGGCAGCTCTGTCCTAGAGGAAATGTCTTCTTTGGGGCATTGTGAACTAGTTATTAAATCTTCATTTACGTTTTACTGGGGGAAATGCATTTCTTATTTTACTCAAGGACAACTTTGTGCACCTTTTGATAACACACACTAACTGCTACAGACTGAATGCTTGTGTCCTCTGAAATTCTTATGTTAAAGCCCTAAACCCCAAGGTGGGGAGTTATGGAAGTTGGGGCCTGTGTGAAATAATTAAGTTTGGGTGAGGTCATTACGGTAGAGCCCCCATGATGGGATTAGTATTCTCACAAGAAGAGGAAGAGACTAGAGTGCCCCCCCCACCACTATGTAAGGACACAGCAAGCCAGAAGTGGTTCTCATCAGACACGAATCTACAGGCACCTTGATCTTGGACTTTCCCACTTCCAGAACCTGAGAAATAAATGTTTACTGTCTAAGCAACACTGTCTATGGCATTTTGTTATGGCAGCCCAAACTGACAAGAAGACCATACAATAAATAGAAAAAAACAGACTCATTTAGATTTCAAACTGCTAATTGGTTTTGATGTATGTTTTAAAATTGCTTCTAATTGGCACTAGCATTAATGAGACCAACAGTAATACTTGAGTTATCTCAAACCCTAAGTGACTCTTGTGATATTATATTCCTATTAAGAAAAAGAATTAGTCAAACTTAATAAAGATGAATATTGGGTTTGTAAAACCAGTACCACCAGAGACCAAAGACAAGTTGGCATCCTCAAAATGACTGTATAAGTTTAAGCATGATCTTTGAAAGAAGGTTGTTTGAATACAGCTTCATTTAATTGGGGGAAAAAGGGATGGATTGAGCAGCAACTTGCTGATTACATAGAGATCAGTTTACCTGTTTCCTAACAGAGATTGGAGGCTGATGGCAGAAAGAAGATAAGCTTTGGTGGGGCGGGTGATTAAGGAAAGGTCAGGAGGCTGGGGAAGGCAGCAGAGGATGTGGTACCTGAGGAAGACCTTGGGGCCTCTTGGAGCTGCCCTTCCGAGCAGTGGAGAGAGAAGGCAGGGTCAGCTTTGGGTCATGTTTGCTTGTTCCCAATTCTTCCTGCATCTTATTTGTACTTATCTGTTCAGAGAGGCCATCCTGAAGTCTGATGTGATGGCTATGTGGGCATGCGATTAAAGTCTAAATCTGTGGCTTGAATCAGGATAGAAATCACAATGTTATTTGTAAATCACTCCAGATAGAGTGTGAAATTCATTTATGGAAATATTTGTCTGGAGTCTCATGTGTTCTCTTGAAGAAGATTGCAGTCAGCCTGGCCTTCCTTTCAATTTATCTCGTTTGCATTCTC
The DNA here is from genome assembly GCF_003369695.1 of Bos indicus x Bos taurus. Lineage (NCBI taxonomy): Eukaryota > Metazoa > Chordata > Mammalia > Artiodactyla > Bovidae > Bos > Bos indicus x Bos taurus. The sequence continues at coordinate 86,467,914 of NC_040084.1, read as the reverse complement.
TTCTTTACCCATAGTGTTGAATCAGTGGCTTGTGAACAGAATTAACTTGTGTGTTCAGACTAAAATACCTTTGTAGACATTCAGGCTTTTTCAGACATTTATTGGACTGGTGTCTGACAGAACAAATATAGCAAATATAATTACTTGCAATGGCAATTTAAAAACATCAAAATTATTTATAGTACACAGAACCAACATCTTATTGATTAAGAGAATTTAGGCAAAAACTCACCATTTGAAAACCAAAAAATCACCCTTTGAGAACAAAAACAGGGAAAAGTGCTTGCCTACATGTATGATCAACTGTACATATTAAACTTAGGCCCAAATGTATTATTTTAGTCTGCTCCAGTTGCCATAACAAAATACTATAGGTTGGGTGGCTTAACCAATAGAAATGTATTCTCTCACAGTCCTGGGGCTAGAATTCCATAATCAAGGTATTGACCCAGGAGGCTTCATTCTGAAGCCTCTTGTCTGTCTTTGCTGGCGGCTGCCATCTTGCTGTATGCTCACATAGTCTCTTCTTTGTGTAGTCAGGAGACATCCCCAGTGATTCTTCCTCTTCCGATAAGGGCTCCTACTGTATGGAACTAGGCCCCTATCCATACGACCTCTTCAACCTTTATCACCATCTCACAAGCCTTATCTCCAAATGCATCCACAGTGGGAGATGGGACTTCAGTAAATGAATTATGGGGGAGAGGCCACAAACATTTAGTCTATAACATGTATTGTAATTAAATGTGTAGCTCTAAATATTTATATTAATTAAAATATAACTAGTTGACTTTGTACTTTATGTTAAAACATAACTGCTTGACTTTTTTAGTCCAAAAGTAATGAGCAAAACCTGACGCATATTATACTTAAAATCTGTTCATTGTATTGCATACAAAATACACCAGAATAAAGAAGGAATAAAAAGATAATGAGAAGAGTAGAAAAATAAAGTTGTGATGGTTCTTGATTTGAATTTCTCTAGTTGGCAAGCCTAACTGTGATGTTACCATTCTCCTTTAATAAGAGTAATAGTGATATGCTATTTAATGTATATTTTAAAATAGAGTTTTTTAAAAACTGTTTTTATAAAATATAGTTTTTTATATTTTTATATAAAATATAACTGTATTCTAAAAATACAGTTTTTATAAAACTAAAAAAGAGTTTTATAGCACTTTACAGTTTACAAAACCTTGTGATCCACCTGACCTTATTTACACTGGGACTCCAGAACTTTCAGAGTGCCCGTGTCTTTTGAGTGGAGGTAGGTTTCCAGCAGAGAGAAACTGTCTCCCTAGAGATGCCGGGAGTGTCCCCCACTGCTTCAGAGCCCAGAGAAATCCTGCCACCGCAGCAGGAGGTAGCAAGCTGGATGACTTTTCTGGCAAAAGGGACAGTAAGACTGAATTCTCAGGTTCTTCTCCTCCTCCTGAGCTCAGCTGGAAGTGCCCTGTAGGACAGAGGAAACAGGTTGTAAGAGTATAGCTCTTTGCCAAGGGCGGAGGCCCTAGAGAATCTTCAGTAAAGTGTAGTCGAAATTAATAATAATAGTAAAAGCACCACCAGGAACTTAGGCGCAACTGTAAGCAAGATCTGTGTGTCCATTTCAGGCCTGAAGCTCCTTCTACTTCCCATCACTTTCAACCTAGAGATGCCGGTAGCTGGGCTGGTTGTGGTCACAGGGGCCCTTTTACCATCTGGGGGCTGCAACCCTTCCTGGGCTGAGGATTTGAATAGGTCACCTTGATCCTGTACAGAAAAGCCTGATGGTAGGCTGGGGTCACCTCCAGGACACACTGTCCAGTAGAATGTCACCCCTGTGAGGACAGGCAGTTGTCTGTGTCATGTTCGGCATTGTATCCCAGGCTATTTATTCAGTGCCTGGTACATAACATGTGCCCAACCAGTCTTTGTCAGACAAGCACTCACACTGATATTCTAAGTCCTGGGGAGTAACCAAGTACCCACCCCAATAGAAAATCCACCCCTTAGTAACATAAGAAGAAAACAAAATAAAGAAGCCTGTAAAATGGAATACTACTTGGCCACAAAAAGAATAAAATTTTGCCATTTGTAGTGGTGCTAGTGGTAAAGAACCCGCCTGCCAATGCAGGAGACTCAGGAGACTCAGGTTTGATTCCTGGGTCAGAAAGATCCCCTGGAGAAGGGCATGGCAACCCACTCCAGTTTTCTTGCCTGGAGAATTCCATGGACAGAGGAGCCTGGTGGCATATAGTCTGTAGTGTTGCAAAGAATTGGACATGATTGAAGAAACATAGCAGGTATACGGCAACCTGGATGGACTTGGAGGGCATTAAGCCAAAAGAAATAAGTCAGAGAAAGGCAAATATCTATATGATATCATTTATATGTGGATTTGTATGATATCATTTATATGTGTATTACTGGTTTGTTATACAACAAACTAGTCAATACAACAAGAAAGAAGCAGGCTCACAGATGCAGAGAATTAAACTAGTGGTTACCAGGGACAACATGGGGTAGCAGAGCAAGAGGTACAAAATATTATGTACAAAATAAGCTACAGGGATACTTAGTACAACACAGGGAATATAGTCAATATTTTATAACAACTGTACATGGAGTATAATATTTAAAAATTGTGAATCACTACATTGTACACTGGTAGCTTACATAATATTGCACATCAGTTATACTTTAACAGCAACAAAAAAGAATTCTATAGACGCAGCTTGAGTAAAATACAGTCTGATTTTTCTTGCCAGTACCTAGAGCTCACTAAATTTAACTGAAATGACCTAACACCATGTCAAAACATTTACATATGGCTTTCTAATCAAAAGCCTAGGATTGCAGAAGGGCCTTAGCATGCTTTGAGCACCTTGTTTGATCACCACAAATTCTAGGCTTGCCCGTGACATTGTTTTGACGGCGATTTTATAGCTGGAGCCGGGCCTGCCCATCAAACCCGGCTTAGCCCTTGCTTCCTGGCTTGCCTACTGGCTCAGGTGACCTCACTACATAATCCCAGTAAGCCCTGGCCATGACAACCTTGGGCAAGGTTTAAAGGAACGGTGACCACAAGGCTAGGTCCAGTGTGAGTTTGGGCTTGTCTACTGAGCGATCCTATGACATCTCTGTTGATAACAGTCAGACCTGCCAGGCTTACTGGGAACTCAAGTGCCCGGCGTGTGTGATATATCTGCCATGATCCCTTTGTAAGAGTCACTTGCATTTCAGACAGAGAAACACGCTCAGAGCTGGGTATCAGTTGGTGAGGCACTGGCATTCCACAGTCAGTTGAGTTAATCCCTTGCAGAGGTCCCGGAGATATTTCCACTGCTGCTGTCTTCTCTTCTAAACTGGTCATCCGAATATGATAAATTCGAGTTTTACTGCTAAGATTAGCTATTCCGTCAGCCCTCGCCCTGTGAAGCGAGGTGGTTTTGAACATGCACATTAAAGAAGTGAAAGGAAGGCAAGTCTGGCTGTATCATCTAAAATGTGATTGCCTCCGTGGGTAAGTCAAGAGGCTTCCTTTGAACAGGAAACGTGGATGTCTTCACAAAGCCTACATGAAGTGCAAAGACAGAGGAAGCCTCCAGACTGTGCAGGTGTGTATCTTTCAGATCCTCTTCTCACAGGGGAATTGCTCTTTTTATTAACTGAAGCATAGGTGACTTATTATAATATTGTATTAGTTTTGGGTAGATAGCAAAGTGATTCAGTTATACATATATTTCAGACTATTTTCCATTATGGGTTATTATGAGATATTGAAAATACTTCCCTGTGCTATACAGTAAATGCTTGTTGCCTCTTTGTTTTATGTATAGTAGTATGTATCTGTTAATCTCACACTTTTAAAATTAATTTTTATTGAAATATAGTTGCTTTACAATGTGGTGTTAGTTTCTGCTGTACAGTAAAGTGAATCAGCTATATGTTTACATATAGATCCCTCTTTTTTGAATTTCCTTCCCACTTATGTCACAGTAGACAAAAAGACAATCCTCAGAATGGGAGAAAATATTTGCAAATGAAGCACTTGACAAGGGATTCATCTCCAAAATAAACAAATAGCTCATGTAGCTCAATATATATAAACAACCTAATCTCATACTCTTAATTTCTCTCTCCCCTGCTTCCCTTTCCCCTTCGGTAACCATGGTTTTGTTTCCAGGGAGAATTACTCTTATTGACAGGGTTGGATGGGAACTGTTGGGTAGCACAATGGACCGTGTATTGCCCTTGAAGGGGGAGTCACCCTGCGAGGCCAAGGCCCAAGTGATGGGCATTGACCCCATGCTCAGCACTGGGTCACCAGACCAGATCACATAGCATCAGTCTAAAGCAGTCAGTTGAACCAGGTCAGATCATGTAGTGTCAGCCTTCATTGGTGAGTTGAGCCTAGTCCGTTCACTATCCCTGTGCAGCTGCTCCCAGGTGCGGCATCCTGGAGGAGCATGGGCCAGAAACCCAGCATGTCTTATGACTCCCCTCTTGGGTGGAGAGAAGGAGTGCAGAAACATGGATTTTAGGGACATGAGGGCGCGCTGGAAATTCCGAGGTTTCAGTGTAGAGCTGCTCGTTGTTCAGTTAGGTTCTTTCTTGCTGGGCCTTGGATGTGTGACCTGTGTCAGGGACTGTCCTTGGTGTTGGGGACACAGCAGTGATGAGGAAGCTCCTAGTTAGTGAAGGATGTAGACAAGCAGATGTCAGTATGTGCAAATAGAAGCCTGGTCAAAGGATAAGAGAAGTAGAGGGAAAAGGAGAGCCAGGCACTGTGAGGATACTGAGTGGGGTGTACATGGTCCCCAGGGTAAGACTGTCCAGGAAAGCTTCACAGGGAGGAAATGTCAGAGCCAAGTATTAAAGAAGTGGATGTTTGTCAGGCGAGTGGGTTTGATGGGGGGTGACATCTGAGGCAGAAGGACAGCTTGAGTCCTGGGGAATCAGGAATGTGCCAGGGGACTGGCTATCGCGTGGGAGGCCCTTAGGTGTTCCCAAGAGGAGAGGGTGAGTTCTAGGAAAGAGTCCCTGCCGGACTCTGAGCGGCTGTTGTATAGTGAGGCTAAGGGTTTTATTTTCATGATGCAGGTCTTTGGAAGCCATTGAAGGCTTTGTAAGTAAAGAGATCTGGATTCAATGTGAATTTCAGGAAAATCAGCCTGGGGCTTTGTTTAGACTGTGGGAGGAGGTAACAGTGAGTAGCCCAAGGAAAGGTGGGGGAAGGCTTTCCCACCCCAGCACAGAACTTGGCCCAGATTTGGCACCTTGGTAGTTCCTTGTGTCAGAGATGTGCCTGGTGGCCCCAGGAGGGTGCTGCCTGGGGGGACTGTCTGTCTCTGGAGAAGCAGGAGGCATGCAGGGCAGATGCAGTGCTTCTTGGTGGAAGGAGGCTGGATCTGGAGAAGAAAATGGCAAAGAGGACCACTTGGCATCTTTGGGGACCAGCTCCTGAGAGCCTATGGTAGTCCCCCAAGGCCTCCAGAAACACATTATAAGAAAACTTTGCAAAGAGTGCTAGTGTGTAAGTGAAGTGAAGTGAAAGTTGCTCAGTTGTGTTCAACTCTTTGCGACCCCATGGACTATACAGTCTATAGAGTTCTCCAGGCAAGAATACTGGAGTGGGTAGCCTTTCCCTTCTCCAGGAGTGTGTAAGAAGGGGTGAGTAAAACTGAGTAAGAATTTTTTTTTTTTATAAATGTATATGTATAACTGAATCACTTGGTGGTATGCCTGAAACTAGCACAACGATGTTAATCACTTATACTCTAATATAAAATAAAAATTTTTTAAATTTACTTTCAAAGAAACAAATTGAAGATCATGCACGGTTTTTTACCTTATGCTGTTCACTTAACATTATTTCAAGAACATCTACTCATGCCCTTAGATGTATTGTTATTTCTTGCTAAATTCCAAAGAATTCTTTACCCTCAAGAATAATGCTTCATAGCGCCTAACACAACCCACAGAAGGGACCGCCATACAAATAAATTAAAATATTTTACTTAGGTCAATTTAAAAGTAAAGAGGTTCAGAAAGATAAATTATTTGGCTCAGCAATGGCACGTTGGACCAAGTATAATGCTCAAAACGTCAGTCTTACAAAAAAAAGTCAAAGGAAAAGATTATGTTCAAAATTGCTCCTGGCTGACTGGGCCCCTGGTTATTAATTCAAATGTCCCTCCTATTGGTGCTGTTAATGGCTTCAAACAGATTTTGTCTCCTTTTATGCAAGGGGAAAACTGGACGCATTCCAAACAAAATAGCAGTAGCAGAAGGAAGCCAACATTTGCAGCATTGTTAGATAACTCCAACTATTAATTTTCCTCAACCAAGTCCCTTTTTATTTTTCACAGATATTTCTTACACTGCTGAACTTTGCAAGTTAGACATCCCAAGTGCTTAGAAAGGTTTTTAAATAAAAAAAGACTTTTCCAGTTTGATTACCATCCTGTCTCCTTTTTCAGGCTATCTCACCAGCACCAGGTATTGACAGAGCAGTACAGACCTCAGAGGTGATGTGGGTCTCAGTTCTTCACTAGAGATAGGAGATGAGGATGGGCAGGGGGCATTAGAACCTTTGGGGAGAGGGAGGAGAGCCAGGTTCACGAATATTGGAAAACCTCCTCCCATGATTCTGACATGTCCCCAGGTCAAACACTCCGTAGTTTTTGAATCTTAGAATTTAAGGGATCTCTAAGTTTAGCCAATAGTGCCTCCTACTTCAGATCTGAATTCCCCTGTTGGATCCCATGATCTAGCTTGAATAACCTGAATGACCATTTATTTTATTTATTTTAAAAAAAATTTTTTTTGAAGTAGACTTGATTTGCAATGTTGTGTTAGTTTCTGCTGTACAGTAAAATGTACAGTTTATACATATACATCAGTTCAGTTCAGTTCAGTTGCTCAGTCGTGTCTGACTCTTTGTGACCCCATGCACAACCACAGCACGCCAGGCCTCCCTGTCCATCACCAACTCCCAGAGTCTACCCAAACCTGTGTCCATCGAGTCAATGATGCCATCCAACCATCTCATCCTCTGTTGTCCCCTTCTCTTCCTGCCCTCAATCTTTCCCAGCATCAGGGTCTTTTCAAACGAGTCAGCTCTTCGCATCAGGTGGCCAAAGTATTGGAGTTTCAGCTTCAATATCAGTCCTTCCAGTGAATATTCAGGACTGATTTTCTTTAGGATGGACTGGTTGGATCTCCTTGCAGCCCAAGGAACTTGCAAGAGTCTTCTCTAACACCACAGTTCAAAAGCATCAATTCTTCGGTGCTCAGCTTTCTTTATAGTCCAACTCTCACATCCATACATGACCACTGGAAAAATCATAGCCTTGACTAAACGGACCTTTGTTGGCAAAGTAATGTCACTGCTCTTTAATATGCTGTCTATGTTGGTCATAACTTTCCTTCCAAGGAGTAAGCATCTTTTAATTTCATGGCTGCAATCACCATCTGCAGTGATTTTGGAGACCAGAAAAATAGTCAGCCATTGTTTCCACTGTTTCCCTATCTATTTCCCATGAAGTGATGGGACCAGATGCCATGATCTTCGTTTTCTGAATATTGAGCTTTAAGCCAACTTTTTCACTCTCCTCTTTCACTTTCATCAAGAGGCTTTTTAGTTCCTCTTCACTTTCTGCCATAAGGGTGGTGTCATCTGCATATCTGAGGTTATTGATATTTCTCCCGGCAATCTTGATTCCAGCTTGTGCTTCATCCAGCCCAGCGTTTCTCATGATGTACTCTGCATATAAGTTAAATAAGCAGAGTGACAATATACAGCCTTGACGTACTCCTTTCCCGGTTTGGAACCGGTCTGTTGTTCCCATTCTTTTTAGATTCTTTTCCCATATATAGGCCAGCACACAATACTGAGTAGAGTTCCCTGTGCTATACATGCATGCACATGTGCTAAGTTACTTCAGTCATGCCTGACTCTTTGTGATCCCATGGACTCTAGCTCACCAAGCTCCTCTATCCATGGGATTCTCCAGGCAAGACTACTGGAGTGGTCTGCCAGTTCCTCCTCCAGGGAATCTTCCCGACCCAAGGATCAAACCTGTATCTCTCACATGTCCTGCATTGGCAGGCAAGTTCTTTACCACCAGCACCACCTTTGAAGCCCCTCCTGTGTTATACAGTAGATCCTTACTAGTTATCTTTTTTGTATATATTAATAGTACTGTGTACGTGTCAATCCTAATCTCCCAATTTATCCCTCCCTCCCTTATCCCCTGGTAACCATAAATTTATTTTCTACATCTGTAGCTGTGTTTTGCAGATAAGTTCATTTGTACTTTTTTTTTCGTTCCACATATAAGCTCTATCATATGATATTTGTCTTTTTCTGTCTGACTCACTTCACTCAGTATGACAACCTTGACATCTATCCATGTTGCTGCAAATGCATTTTTTATGGTTGGGTAATATTCCATTTATATACGTGCAACATCTTAAATGACCATTTTAACATTTAGAAACTATTTGCTCATCTTGGACTCTATCTCGTGGTCATTTTTCAATTTTTAGATGCCTCAAGTCCATTCCCCACTTTCTAAGAGTACCGTGATTTTCTTCGGGGGCATAACCTGCCTTGCATTGGAGCAGCCTGCCTCGGACAACCAATTCTCACTGTCTCCAGCTGTGAAGTCAGAGAGATCTCTGGTAGTTCATTCTGCCAAACTCTTTCTGTTATATCCCTGGGACAGTCAAGGGGCAGGCATGTGACCTAAGCATGTCTAGTGAAACTCATGCTTCCGGGATTTAATACAAAGAGATACAAACACCAAGGAAATGGTGGGAATTCTTTTAATCTGGAGGCTGTGCCAGGCAGAACTGTCAAGAGGTTCCTGATGTCAAGATCTTTTAGAGCCATCTCTTTCTTGTTGGCTCCAAGTCTGGTTTCTCAGTTTTTCCAGTGCCTGATGAACTCCTCTATTCAGGTTGGGTGATTTTGGTTGCTTAGAATGCCAACTGACATCATCTGCTGCTCAAACTACCGTTCTGATCCTAGTTCTTGTCCCTGGTGGAGTGTCTGGTTGAAAACGCCATATGAGGTGTATACATGTAGAGGGTAGAGGAGCATCTCTGAAATGAGGATGCTGATTTTCTATCTTCTTTTTAATAATTTCACCAGGTTCTCCAAACAAAACCTTAAGCAAAACCCCAATATGTAGAAGATAACAATGGGTTAGCTCAGGGTTAAGTGAAGATGGGTGGACAATATTTGGCCAGTGGTCTGCTTGGCTTTCTTGGGTCACCATTAATGGTTCCCATCCTCAATCACCCTTCTCCTCTCACTCTCTAGCACACTTCTTGTTCCTTCTAGGATTATATCTTAGAACTAGCCCTGATCTTAGTTCTAGAACTTCCTGATCCTGGATCCTAGGATCCTAGGATGCTAGTCCTGATCCTAGTCTGGTCTCTGCTGTTACATGAAGTACATCTGACTCCCCTTTCAATATGACCTCTGAAAGTTTTAAAGACATTCATCATGTCCCTCCTAGATTTCTCTTTCTCAGTTGAACATCCTCATTTCCTTAGACACTTCCTCACCTATTATGGTTTATGGAGCCTTCACTGTTTTATTCGGCATACAACCCATTATCAAGGTCCCTCCTCCAGTGTGTCATCTTGGATTGAGACCGTGCTCACCATCTGGTACTTTGACCAGTTCAGATTATGGTGAGACTTTTCCTTCCTTAACCTCCTTACTCTATTTATATGATGGCAAACAGAACTTGCAGGAGATTTTATTAGTTTTTATGTAACACTGGACTCGGATTGAGTGTCACATAGCAGGCATTTAAAAGGCTGAGGTTATTATTAATAATAAACCTCTAAGCTTTTTCATAAGAACTGCCGGTGTCAGGTCTCCCATTCTGTATATTTGCAATTGATTTTGAAAACTTAAAAATGAGATTTAGCATTTATTTTTGTTAAATGTTGTGCCTTTTGGGTTTGCTCTATTCTTATGCCAATGTCATTAAACTTTTTTGACACTTTATAATATTAATAGTTCCCACATCTTTTTATCACCTACTCATTTGGTAAACATGTCTTTGATGTCTCCTTCAGATCACTGGGGGAAGTGCTTCTCAGTTCAATGGTAAAGCACTGGAGACCTCCCTGTAGGTGGAAATCAATCCATTAATAGTCTGGTCACAGTGTATTGCTTGCTGAGGATCCAACCTCACTATACTAGATTTTCCCATCTTGCTTGTCCTTAAGAGAGTGATGAGTGGCATGGTGGGATGTCTGGCTGAAAACACCATGTGTGGTGCATACATGTAGAGGGTAGGGGGGCATCTTTGAAACGAGGAGGTTGATTTTCTATCTTCTTTTTCATAATTTTACCAGGTTCTTCAAATAAAACCTTAAGGAAAACTCCAATACGTAGAAGATAACAGTGGGTTAGCTCAGCATTAGGTGAAGATGGGCGGACAATATTTGGCCAGTGGTCTGCTTGGCTTCCTTGGGTCATCTTTAATGGGCCCCATTCTCAACCACCCTCTCCTCTCTGTCTCTGGCACACTTCTTGTTCCTTCTCCTGTAAAGCTCACAGTTCTGTTTGGGCAGTTTTCTCTCTCAAACTTTCATTTTTGGTCCTCCTGGTTGGATCAGCAAGTTTCTTGCTGACATTCTTCCTGGCGTTTGTAGACACGTTAGCTGTCCTTTGCCCACTCATTGCTCAATGTGATGGGCCCTGATCCAGAAACCCAAACCCTGCTCTTGGACACCATGTAAAAACCAGCTGTTCACTCCTCATTTCTTTCTTTTTCCAAGATTGTGACACTTCATCTGAGAGAGGAAATGTAAATGCCTCCTATATTCTCAGATACTAAGCATCTCTATCAAGGCCTAGAGATACATTCCTGATTGTCAACTTTTCGAAAGAGAATTCTACACTCATTTAAAAAAATAATTTTATTTTAATCATGTTAATGCAAGAGCTTTAACCAAGCTTAGTTAAATTTTTCTTTCAAGGGAAAGTAAATTCATTTATGTATTACATATAGAGAGATATTTAAGTGCTTTTTCTCAGATTATCAATATTATATAGAAAAGATATTTGAAGCATAGTAAACTATTTTGAATATAATCCCCAAATCAGGTTTAAATTTTAATTTGTAGAAAAATCAGAAGAAAACACCACCAAACGTGGGTAAGCAAGTTTTAACTCCATAGATACATGCGATTTACAGAATGCAATTAAACATCTAAGCACATCAATATATAGCCACAGGTGCATGTCTGTTTTCTCATACTTTTTCCAGCTTTTCTGTGGAACAGAGAATAAAGTCTTTGGTATTAAAGCAGTGACTCTTCAAGTTTGCAGAGCATGTGGTTGTTCATCATTGTCTCCATTGTCCTTTTCATATATGTGATAAAAGAGAATCAGTGTCTACATTTCACCTCTCTTTCCTAATGTTCTCCAAATGCTGATGTCAAAGTTCGGAAGTACAAGAACTGATCTCTAAGGTCAGGGTCTGAGCTCAGTGTGGCAGCCTCGCATTAGAATAGAAGTGTACTGAAGGCAGAGAGACTTATCTTCTCTTTCTTGCTGAAGGCCTCTCTGCTGTGAGCCTGAGTCAGAAGTGGGCTGACTTGCCCAGTTGGTGAGCTGGCCTGGTTTCTATTCCACAGCACCTCCCTCTCCTGCAGCAAAACCACAGACTGTGAATACACAAAAAGCTCCAGGGAGCTAAGTGGTCTGTTTTCAGTTCCCCTAAGCTGCCAGAATACCAACCTGACCGTAGAAAAACACTTAATATAATTACCTAACCTTTATTGTGAATGCCAGTTGTCAAAAGTGGGGTCAAATTCCTAGGACAAAAATAGACCTTCCAGTTCACTGCACAGTTCTTCCTTATGGTCTTGTAGGGCAAAGAGGTTTCCATCAAAGCCAGCTTGTTTGTGGGCTGGTGAGATGGCCCAGCTGATTCAGTTTACAGATTTCCTTGTGCTCTATGGATTATTGCTAGCTTGAGTCATCCATTAGCTTATCATCAAGGAAATGGAGTTGGCCATTGCATGGATCAATGGGCTTGGCTCTGATCCCTAGCTAGAGGACTTGATACATTTATTTTTTAAACTCTATTCCTTGCTCTATGCTCTTGACTTAGGGAAAAAGTATTATTGATCTGGTGGCGATCCGGCTTTTGCAATCTGGGCTTCCCAGGTGGTACAGTGGTAAAGAATCCACCTGCCAAAGCAGGAAATGCAGGGGACATGGGTTGGATCCCTGGGTCGAGAAGATCCCTAGGGGAGGAAATGGCAACCCAGTCCAGTATTCTTGCCTGGAAAATTCCATGGACAGAGGAGCATGGCAGGTTATAGTCCATGGGGTTGCAAAGACTTGAACATGACTGAGTGACTGAGCACGCACAGCACACTACTGATCTAGGTTGCACCAGAGACCGATTTATTATTAGTCCCTTTTGTAGAACAACTCATCAGGAAGAAGGAAATTGAGAAACAGCTGGCCCTCCAGGTCTGGGAAGAACAGCACAACTTCTCAGGCTTGCAGAAATTTGGGGTTTTCCACAAGTTGGCACTTCTGAGAAGAGGGGGGAGGGAAGGTCATCCCTGATAAAGGGATTCACCACTCTCCCTGTCATGACTAGCATCTGGGAGGGGCTCAGTCATCGAATACATGAGCAGATGAATTAGTAAATGATTGCCCATGTTCATGCAGGATGAAATAGAAGAGATATCCACTATTACTTGTTGATAGCCTATTGCAGTAAATAGTCCTCATCAGTAGAATACTGCAATTAATACTCCAAAGCCTCTTGCTTTGCTGAATTTCATCAGTTTCATCTACTATATTTGGCCTGGAAGAGCAGAGAGGGAAGCTGGGATTTCATTACACAAAGTCCATTCAGCCAAACATGGGCTTTTTGACATTCCACTGAACTTGGAGCCAAGCCTTTCCGTTATTTTAACTTCTTACCCACTTCTGGGAGAGGTGCTCAAACACATTTCCAGAACTTGAAACTAACCAATGTTCTGAGCAAACTGCAATTAGAATCAGGGGAATTGAAACTTGGGTCCAAGTGATAACATGACAAGTAAAAGAACAAATAAACCAACACAACAGCAATGGTTTGAAAACTTAACCGACCAGGGCTCTGCTGGAGTCGAGGCTGACACTGTAGGCCCCCAGCAATGGCAACAAGAAACTGAAGACCAGAACTTGCAAGGCTTTAGACCAGAGTCTTACTAAGCCAGCGGAGCAGGAGATGGCAGGTCTGATTGACTCCAACACCCACCGAGTCCCAAATCACTCCCCCTCTGGGAAGCCACCCATTGCCAGGCCTCCCTTCTGTGCACAGCTGAGTGTGCAGGCTCCAGTTTCCCCCATGGAACGATGCCTATGCAGCATTGATGTGACTCTCAGCATCCCCGGCAACCAAACAACACCTCTGGGTACCGGCGGCCTGCCTCCAGCAGACGGGGTGGGTCTGCAGTTCTCAGGAGGAAAAGCCGAGTGCCAAGGTGGTGGTGAAGGCTGTCTATTGTTGCCACCGCCCCTTTAAAAAAAATGTATGCAAGCCTTTCTTCATGTTTACTGGGTTGTCCACAAAAGCGCACATTTTCTTTGTTAGCAAAAGCACAGTGCCAGTTCAGTGTTTTACTTTGCATCATTGTCAATTTCATCCTGGCTCTTGTGTTTGGTTTCTGACACCACATATTTTTTTTTTTTTCTTCCCTCTTGGTTTTGGCATCTCTTGTGTTTTCCTCTTTTATCTGTCTCTCCCGCTCCCCTGCCTCATCCACTCCAGTTGTGGATGGTTGGCTGGTTTGCCTTCTTTGTACATTATGTTAAGAATACTAGGTCTCATTAGAAATATGAGCAAAGCATGTGGCAGTTTGGATGGGAGGGGAGTTTGTGGGAGAAGGGATACGTGTATATGTACGGCTAAGTCCCTTTGCTTTCCGTCTGAAACTACCACAACATGGTTAATTAGATATATTCCAATATAAAATAAAAAGGTAAAAAAAAGAATGCTAGTTGTAGGTTCACTCCTTTACAAGTCCCCTGTGTGCTAACTTTCCTCCTGTATTTTATTATCAGAGACAGTCTTTGCTACCATCTTTCTAATTGTTCTTTCCCCTTTGTTTCAGCCTCTCAAACAGAAAAGGAACAGTTCAATTCTGTCTGGGGGTTACTCTGCCCTCTCTCCAGGGGGCTCTTTCAGCATCTGTGTTGATTCTCTGAACGCACGCACACACTCACACTCCCTCTTGTTAACTAATTGGCCATGGCTATCCTGGGGGTTTCTGTGGTTCTTAGGGGTCAGTGTGATTGAATTGGCACTTTGGGACTCTTAAACTGAGCAGGTTTAAAAGGTTGATTTAGAGAGAGCTTTGACAAAGGCTCTTTTAATTATTTTTTCCTCTGCTTTGCCAGCACGCACTGCTGTAGCCTGTCAGAGGCCAGCCCCGGAATCGTTAGGGGGCCAAGCCATTAGGTGTTCCTGCTTACTCTGCAAATATAACAGGCTTATCACGTAGAACTCTGTCTCCAGCTGGTTTAAAATGTAGGTGGTGCCAGTGGGTAGCAGCTGTTACAGGCTGGGCAGCCAGGAGACAGTGGGGACGTTTTATGGTACGAGGAGGTCAAAGTTGACGACTGCATACAGTATAAGGGGCCCTTCCATTCTTCCACCCCAGTGGCCAAGGATTCTGATGGGCCACCTGACTCCCAGAGTTCCCGGATGCCACTTTCCCCTGGCCCAGTGAGATCCTGGGCAAGCTCAGTACTGGCTCTCAATGTGCGGCCCCCAAACATTCAGTCACATTGCAAATAATGAATAATTCATACATTAGTAATTGAAATGGTCACGGTGATGCATAATTCAAGTGGAAAGTTGTTATTGTAAATGTGGAGGAAATGGATTCATTTCAGAGATTAAAAACATTTAAATTATTGTTTTCCCTAGGTTTCAGGGTTGGAGCAGCCTCTGTTTTTGCAGTTGTTTGATCGGAATTGGGGCTGGGCTGAATGGCTTTGCCAATGTTGATTGAATAGGACAGTGCTTAACTGTGGGGGTATTTCACCCAACAACAGGTACTGATTTGCTTTCTTCATTCTGAGAAATAAAGTTCGCGTAGACATTCTATTTGTTCCCTCTCTACAGCTGTGCTTGCTTCCTGCCCCAACTATGTTAGCAGATTTTAAAAAAAGCAAACCATTTTATTAGGAAGAGATTCAACCATACACAAAATGTAAAGACAGTAGCATAATGAACCCCCAGGGGTCCATGTTCCGATATTAATACTATCAAGACATCCCCTTTTATCCCCATAGATTACTTTAAAGCAATATCACATTAAAAAACCATTTCATCTGTGTCATTCAGTACATATTAGCATGATAGCAACTCTTCTTGACTTTTAGGAAGGAAGGTTTATATGGCCCATATTGTACTCAAGGTCCAGTAAAGACCCATGGGTGATGGGCTTCAGGGCAGCTGTAGTTTCATGGGAGTGGAGGACAAGTTGCAACCTGGCCTCACCCCCAGTGACATCACCTAGGAAACCAATCCCTTGAAGGAATGCCCTGAAGTGCCTCCCCTCCCCCACCCCCCGGCAGAGGCCTGGCATCACGGGAATCTGCCTTGTCTGCTTGTTGGTGGTAACATGACTCTCTTTCTCTTTGAGCCCATATCAAGTTTTTTAAGTCTCTCATACACACTGATGGTTGGGATGCCGAGGAGCTAGACTTTTCGCAAGCAAGCTTTCACTCATCTTTCGTATTTTCAGTACAAAGCAGACAATTAACACTGTGGTTAGGATGATGAAAGTTTACTGGAGCCAAGAAAAGAGTGTCATTTTAAGATAGTGCCCCTGGACATAATACTTAGTCGTGTCCAGGAAAAGGCTGAAGAATATTTGTCATTTCTAAATTCTTGTAATTCGGATAACATGGCAGAAAAAACCCTCTGTAATTCTAATATTAAACTTTGTTTACAAGAGGTAAGCCTTACTTTCTGTAATATATATACATTCTTATATAGTATATATCCATATATATATATGTGAAAAGCAATGTATACACTATTTTGCTTGGTTTTTGGTGGAGAGGAGTGCTCAGCAATTTCTGTTGAATCTGGAGTTCTCCGCAGGGATTTTGAAACAAATCTATTTGAGAAGCAAAGGATTCTTTTAAAAACTGAATAAACACCCCCTTCATCCATCCATTCTTTCCTTCATCCATCACTTTTGAGCTCTAATTACTTTGTGAACTTGTACAATTTGTAAATTTGGGTTTGAGTGCATACAACATTATCTAACTGGCCTTTTTTTTGTCTCTCAGCAGTGGCCTCATTGAGCAGAGTAAAGAATATAAGTCTCATGAGATAAAAGCACATCAGTATTCAGAAAACTCGAGGGCCTTGCGTTTGCTTTTACTCTTACTGTCTTATATAGGCAGTGGCGAGTGAAAAGATATAGCTTGGTGTGGGGGACTGAAGGGTCAGAGATCTGCCTGTCTCCATCTATCTCTACTTTCTGGGTTGTTTCAGAGGAGGCTCCATCAAGAAAGTGTTTCCAGGGAAAGTGAGCAAATATCTATTTTTCTAAATTAGCATCTTATCCTAAGTAACTGCATGAACGTGAATATGTTAGTTACTCAGTCATGTCCGACTCTTTGTGGCCCCATGGACTGTAGCCCACCAGGCTCCTCTGTCCACAGAATTCTCCAGGCAAGAATAGTGGAATGGGTTGCCATTCCCTCCTCCAGGGGATCTTCCTGACCTAGGAATCAAACCTGGGTCTCCTGCACTGCAGGGAGGTTCTTTACTTCCAAGCCACCATGAGATGGTAAGAAATTACAGGGCAGGGATCTGAGGCAGTGGGACTGGATGCAGATCCAGGGGCTGAAAAGGTCCACAGGTATCAGGTAGGGTGCCTCTGCATGTGCAGACACGCGTGTGCACGAGCGTCAGCGTGCACACACACACACACACACACACACGTAGCCGACGGCTGATAGGATCGTATTCTTTGGAGTCACTAAAGAATGGAAGCAGATATGGGTCCTCACACTTCCCTTAACATCTTTCTTTTGGATTCACCCTCAGCCACAGCCCTGCCTTAACTGAAGGTGTTTCCTGGGTTCTCGTGTCAAGGGCAGACATGTGACTGACTCTAAGGACAGGTCCCCCGCTGTACCAACAACAGTTGCAAACTTGCATTTCTAGAACTAGGACATTTCTAGGACATTCTTCCTGTGTCTCCGCCTGATCTAACTAAAACGACGTCTGCTCCTGGTGGCTGCTCTTCTGTGCTTTTGTCAAGGGCTTTTGTACTTTGTTTGCTTGACCAGCCCCCCAACAAAGACTCCCCCAGTTCTGCCTTTGGAGGGTCTGAGGGGAGCAGAGTCAGCAGGACTTGAGTCCTTTTCACTTCAGCAGCCACTCTGGGCCGGGTGCCTGCTTATTTTCCTTGCTTATCTCCTTGAACTTCTAATGCTTTGATCTTGGCTTCTTAGCTGTTAATATTCTGCTTCTCAAATTCTGCTTGTTTTGGGAATGCTTAAAATGCTACGCTCTATTTTCTCCCAATTCTTAAACACTGGGACGACCTAACACCAACACATACTTGTTCATTCACAGGCTCCAACAGAGAGAAAGTCCTCTTTTTGCTGACTGCCTGGTGACTGTAATGGTTGATAAAGTTGACTCCGTGAGGAGTAATAAGAAAGGCCCTTCAGTTTAAAATTGTCCCCAGCTTCGGGACAAATAAAATTCCCATTACTGTTCTTTTTTTAAATATATTTTTTATTCATTTATTTGTTTTTGGACGCGCTGGGTCTTCGTTGCTGCTCTCGGGCTTTCTCTCATTGCAGCGAGCGGGGTCTACCCTTTGTTGCCGCGCACAGGCTTCTCGTCTTGGTGGCTTTTCGTGTCTCGGAGCACAGGTTCTAGGAGCTTGGGCTTCAGTAGTTGTGGCATGCGGACTCAGTAGTTACGGCTGACGGGCCCTTGAGCACTGGCTCAGTAGTTGTAGCGCATGGGCTTTAGTTGCTCAGAGGCATGAGGAATCTTCCTGGACCAGGGGTCAAACCCATGTCCCTTGCAGTGGCAGGTGGACTCTTATCCACTGTACCACCAGGAAAGTCCCCCCATTACTCTTCTAACAGAGTGACTGATCCATGAGAGGGGAGAAGTCCTAACAGAAGCACCCAGCTACCCTGTGGCCCGGCTCTTTGATCCTGCCCAAAACTGCAAGAAGATGTTTATCTCGTCTTCTGCTCTGCCTGGTGTCCTCTGAGTCATGTCAAAAAAACTTTGGGCTACATTTGGCATCTGGAAAATTCTAAAAATTTCCCTGAGCCATGAGTTCTACTTTTTTTTTTTTCATTAATAGATCCATATTCTTTCCCCTCCGAGTTTTCTGGTGTACAATTTGGATTTCATGATGGTAAATCTTTAAAACCTGGATGGATGTTGAAGGCCTAGAAACAACTCCTCCTGTTGTTACTTCTGATTTTCCAAAAGATTCGTGTCCCTGTTGCTTCCTTTTATAAATAATTACAAATTCTCCATTTCTGTCGTGTAGCATGTACACACTTGAAAGCAGAGAGACTGTCCACTTGCTATTTTCTGTTTGGCTGTAACATGCCTAGCACACTGAGGTTATAAATACACTTTAACTGAAAAATACTAGATTAAAAAAATCTTAACAGAAATCATAGGCACTTGATCAAGACACAAATTCCAGAAAGAGACAATTAATCCCAACATCCTGTATCTAAATAGAAATGAAAAATGGCCCAAGAGCCTTGTACGCTATCAATTACCCTGACACATTCTAAAACAGCATGTATGTAGGAGAAAATACCTTAATTCTTTGTCAGTTCTCCTTTTACTTTTCAAGAGTCTGCTCAACTCCTCCATAAAGGTTTGTAGGACAGCATTAATCTGTGCATCAACCTGTCTATGATTTTAAAAAGGCAAAGCAAAGAATCCTCTTCCCCTGCCATTTGAAGGACTAGTTTCTTACTGTTGCTCTTTTGTTCTTTGAGACATTCACGTTCGCCCTCCCCTCTGTGGCACTGTGGGCTGGCACGCTCCCCTGCACGGGCACCGGGCCAGCAGGACGAATGTTCCCTTCATCTAATCTGAGTGAGAACCCCAGTAAGTGGTGCTGCAAGTTACACTAAACCAAGGATTACCAGGAGCAGAAGGAAAACAGGATCCATCATTTCAGAGTTCAGCCCGGGAACCACTGACGCACATGTCAGCATTTGACAGTACAGATAGGAAGATTTATGGGAAAAAATCCATGCGATTTGACCTGATCCAGGAAGGAGTTTTGGGAGTTTCAGAGTGCATCATGAATGCATGTTTGCTAAAAATAGAGCATCTCTTCCAAAAGGGGAGACTTTGGTTATCTTCCAAAATGATTGGGTCACCATAGTGTAAGATAATACTTAAATGCAATTAGCTCCTTGTAGTATGCAAAGCGAGTGCCAGAAATACATGACTACATCTCATTCATTATCACCTTTCCCAGCTCATGGGCCACTATAACCATCATTTTCTTCCAAGGTCAGCTATAGTTCCCCCACCGAGGACTGTCTAGGTATATTTAACTTTGGGGATGGGTCCAACATGCCACTTTAAAAGATGATCGTATTGTTTTTCCTGCTCCTCGTTTCTGAAAAGGCGAGGCTTTGGCTAGTGGGTACTTGACATATCTGGCTGCAAATAGGTTACTAGGAGCCAGGAAATGTGGTGCCTAATTTCAGCATTCACTTAAGTAAAATTATTTATGACAGTCCCTCCAGTTTTTTTTTTTTCCTAATGGGGGAGATGTGTAGTCTCAGTCAGATTGAATTTGCATGCAGTCTCAGCTACTGATGCCTTTAAAGTATGGGCTGGAAGGTTTAAACTAGGTATAGTATAAAGAAATTGAATGAAGTTTTTTAAAAAAAAAAAAAGGAAAACATTCATCTAAAACATCACTAAATCAAATTCTCAAATAATCAGAGTGTAACTTTTTCTTTGTATTTTAACCTAAGCAGCTGAAACAACAAAAAAACTCTCTAGAACAATAAAGTCAATCACTCCAAAGCAGGCATTTGGTCACTGAAGCCACAGAAAACCTGGATGATTGAGATCTGAATTGAGAGAATTGTCATTTATAACCATCTAAGTTTGCATTGGAGGAGAAGGGGACAACAGAGGATGAGATGGTTGGATGCCATTACCGAATTGATGGGCGTGAGCTTGAGTAAGCTCTGAGAGACAGTGAAAGATAGGGATGCCTGGCGTGCTGCAGTCCATGGGATCGCAAAGCCAGACATGACTGAGCGACTGAACAACCACAAAGTTTGCATTACGAATTGAAAACATCTTCCAGTGGATTGGGATGGGGCAGAGAATCTGGACCATTCTTTGTGAAATGGCAGGACAATGAACAGCAAGCAACACAGGCTCCAATTTGGAGACTAATGAGGGTTCTAGAATGATTACATGTCAGAGTTGGATGAGTCCTAGAGATGAGCTGTTTTAATTTCTCTCCAGTTGCACCGATTCTGCAAGCCAAAACAAAGGAAAGGAGGTGCAGGAAGAGATCATCTGAGTTGTTGTCCTCATTGAGAGATCAGAAAGTTCTGAGAACCCAGCGTCACAGGAAGAACACAGAATAGCTCTATTGTTTGCACTAAGACAGAGCCGATGACGTTCCACATCTTAATCCCAAAGCCTTTGGTGATGAAATGTTCCTTTTGACATTAGTAAGATAGTTTTCTGAGTTTATAATTCATTGCATGATTGTTGTTACTCTGCAAAGAAGAAAAATTGTTCTTTTTAGACTTGATCTTGGTTCAGAAAATGAGATAGATGGAGAATATAATGAATAGAAGGAAGGTAGTGGTTATCATCTAACAGGAAGATGAATTTGTAATACTGTTGATTTTCCTGTTAACTTTGCTTACTAATCAGTAATTCCTAACAGATGGGATATAGATTACTTAGAAAAAATGATTCCAGCAAAATAGCTTTTCTAACTGTACAGAATCTGAGATGTAGGTGTGTGTGTGAGAGAGAGAGAGAAAGAGAGAGAAAGAGAGAGAGAGAGAGGCAGTATTATACAGCTGCTGTGTGGCTGGGCATCGGCAAGAAAAGTATGGATAATACTTTCAATCATCCATGAGTTCCTTATTTTCAAAGGGAGTAGTTGTTACATACATTCGTGTGGTCAAGAAGGGATGAGTAATGTTCCCAAGTTTGGTAGTGGAAGTGGAAATCAGAAGTTGGAATCCTAGCATTTCTGAACATCAGACTTGGACTAACTAATCAGGAAATCATTTCTGCTTTTATTCCAGGATTGATTACCCAGAAGAACCTATTCTGTGTGTGTTAGTCACTCAATCATGTCTGATTCTTTGCAACGCCATGGATTATATAGTTCATGGAATTCTCCAGACAAGAATACTGGAGTGGGTTGCCATTTCCTTCTCCAGAACCTATTCTACCTAAACTTTATAAAGAAATTTTTTACTCCCTCCTTCCTAGAATAAATAGACTTTTACCCAGTTGGTTAAATGCTGCAATTAGAGAGTATATTAATTGTTTCATTATGGGGGGTGGGTTGGGGAGTGGCAGGGACAGACAGCATCTGGCCTCTGAGGGTTCTCCCTGGGTTCTGGGTGGATGTGGTTCTTTCTCCAAGTGTGATCTGTGGATCCCTGGGGATCCCCAAGCCCTTTATAGGAGATTTGTGAGGTCAAACCACTGAGAATTTGTTTACCCTTTTCATTGGTTGGCTTTGGCATTGATGATGCAATAGCAATGGTGGGTAAAGCTGCCAAAGCCCAGAGTCAAGCTGGTGATATCAACCTGTCCCAGCAGTTCACTGCAGACTTCACTGTCCTGCGCTTGCTTGTGAAGTATGTTAATTCCACTTAAGACTGCCCTTATAAGTAGTTCAAAGTACTAATTGCATTCATCTTGATTCTCAGCTACAGGATTTTTTTTTTTAATATTTTGACAAATGGGAAGTACACATAAAGCACTTGGCTGTGTAGCTTTGAAGCATATACATTACCATATGTAAAATAGATAGCTAGTGAGGATTTGCATATACATTACCATACGTAAAATAGATAGCTGGTGAGGATCTGCTGTATGACGCAGGGAGCTCAACCCAGTGCTCTGTGACAACCTAGAGGGGTGAAATGGGGTGGTGGGAGGGAGGTTCAAAAGGGAGGAGACATGTGTATACCTATGACTGATTCATGTTGCTATATGGCAGAAACCAATACAACATTGTAAAGCAATTATCCTCCAATTAAAAATAAATAATTTTTTTAAAAAAGCATTTTGTTGCATACAAAAGTGCCATCACTATGGTACTTTTTCTTGAGTCCTGAGCTTAACCAGTTGCTTTTTTCATGGGATATTGTTTTTTCTTGGAAGAATGATTGACTGGCAAACCATGGTTATTCTGACTTGCATATATGGCAGATGTATTCTTTTTTTTCCTTTGCCGTACTATGTGGTTTGTGGGATCTTAGTTCCCTGACCAGGGATTGAACCTGGGCCCTTGGCAGTGGACATACGTACTCCTAACCACTGGACCACCAGGAAATATCCTGGCAGATGTAATCTTGAAAATGAATTAAGCAAACTGTCATTTCAAGGAAAATAACCCACAGTAATTGTTGCTAATGATAAAAATCCAAGTTTTTAAGTGAAGATTAGATGTTTAAAATACCTGTGCTTTCCACTGTGGGTTTGATAATTTCCCCAAACTCCAGTATTTTTCTAATGAGATTTGTAGTCATGTTGACCATACAATTTTTAAAAGGATATTGTATAATGAAATGCATCAACATTTGGAAGACTCAAATAACTCGCTGAGTTTCCAAATGACCCATGCAGGATGTTTCAAAATACACATGGGTTCATAGGGAAATACAGTCCAATAACAGAGTGAGAAAATTTTCACTGATAATGGATTCAGATTCCATGTGCAGCTAACCTTTTGAAGAGAAACTCCCACTTGGTGAGTTTTGGTATGGCATCAAAGAGGAATATCCACAGTTATCTGAAAAGGTTATGAAAATAGTCCTCCCTTTTTCAAACACACATCTATATAGGGCTGAATTTTCTTTCAATGAAAACAATATATCACAAGGATGTAGAAGATATAAGAACCTAGACAGTCATTAAAGAGATTTGTAAAAATATACATCTCACACTAATTTCTTCAGATCATGGTTACTTTTCATGCAAATGTTGCTTATATAAACATGCAATGGTGTTATTATTTTTAAATGAATCAATCAATAGCTTAAAATTTTCCCAGTTGAAGATTCTAAAATGGTGAAGTATCAATAGATATAACCTACACAAGGTTCCCAGTGGCACTAGTGGTAAAGAACCCGCCTGCCAGTGCAGGAGACATCAGAGACGTGAGTTCAGTCCTTGGGTCTGGAAGATCCCCTGGAGGAGGGCATGGCAACCCACTCCAGTATTCTTGCCTGGAGAATCCCATGAACAGAGGAGTCTGGTGGGCTTTGGTCCATAAGGTCGCACAGAGTTGGACACTACTGAAGTGACTCAGCACACATGGAACCCACATCAACAAAAGCTCTTTGAGGTCCTCAGTAATTTTTAAAAGTGAAAAAGAGTCCTGAGATTAAAAAAAAAATTTTTTTATAAGTGCTCTTCTACAGGTTACAGTAATGTTCTCTGGGGTTCTCAGATCCATTAGAAATATA
The DNA here is from genome assembly GCF_003369695.1 of Bos indicus x Bos taurus. Classification (NCBI taxonomy): domain Eukaryota; kingdom Metazoa; phylum Chordata; class Mammalia; order Artiodactyla; family Bovidae; genus Bos; species Bos indicus x Bos taurus. Next base: position 86,444,165 of record NC_040084.1, on the reverse strand, counting down.
CTGGGAAACTATCCAAAGTCACAGAAGAACTTGGGGGCCAGGAGATGGGGAAGAGTTTCTTTGAAGCAAGGGTGAACTGCTTCTAGGATAGCATATAAAAGCCTGAGGTTTCATGGGTGAATCAGGTCACTGATTGAAAATAAAGGCAACATAAAAGTAGCAGGAACAGGCTGCTCTTCCCTTAATTAGTCCTAAAACCTTTTCCAGCTCTTCATTTAAAAAAAATAATTGCAATTAAAAAAGCAGGTTTTAAATGAACAGAAACTTGGTTGGAATCTCAGCAGGGCCACTTCACTAGCTGGGTAACTTGAGCAGATCTTAGTGTTCACCTTGTCTGTAAAATGGGACAGAAGCATTGAGAGTTATCGGGTCTAAAGTGTGGCACTCCATTCTTGTGTGCCCGACTCAGTGCCTTGCACACGGTAAGTGCTTAATAGATGTTAGCAACACACACACAGACACACACACACACTCTCACACAGATAGAGAGGCCAGAATACGAAACATCTAGGAAAACAAGAGTTAATTTCAGAAATAGATCTGGCACAACTATGGCAAATGGTGGCCCTTCTCATCTAGACAGAGATTTTTCTAACTATGAAGCTTCTGGACTCTCTGGGCTTGAGTTCCAAGACACAGGTCAGTGGGCCCCTTTATCCATCTGACTGTCGCTGACAGCCCCCTCCTCCCCAAACTCTCCCCAGAGACTATTGTAATGAGTAACTGAGCAAGTGACAATAAAAGAAAGTTTATAGAGAAAAGATGAGTGAACAAAAAGAGAGTTCACGAGTTTCCTGGACACGGCTCTTGCTTTCCCAAATCTGGTTTATGCTGGCAGGATACCAGCAGTCTCTTTTCTTTGCAGTCAGGGATTTTAATGACATTTTACAAAGTCTGAGAGTTCCCTTCTGTGCTCATTAGTAGATTTCCCAGGCCTCGCCACTGAAGCTCAGCTGACCGAGGACTCAAGATCACAGAAGACTTTTCCCAGAATCATTGGCTGTTCCTGTATTCTTGGTTGGCTTGCTCCGGAGAAGCAAGCTCAGTCTCAGGTCCTCCTGGCCCAGGAGAGTGAAGTGAAGGGGGATGCCCTGGAGGCAGAAAGGTGGGGTTTGCTCTTCCCCAGGTGTGTGACCCCTGATGAGTTGGTTTCTCTGAGCCTCAGACTTCTCATCTGTAAGACAACGAAAGCAGGGTCTTTTTATCTTTATTTTTCACCTTGCCAGCTCAGAGCCCTTGCTTCTAAGGGGAAAGTCCCTTCTGGGAGCTAGGGCCTGTTTTAGCCTCTTTGGCTGAGAGGACCAGAGACCCAGCTTGAACTGCTGTGTGCATGGGATTTGAATGCTGTCACTCTCCCTCTCTTTAAATGTCCTTCTAAACCTTGATTCCAAATTAATCTTTCTTTCCTGCATAAACATTTTAATAAATCTTTTTCTCCCGAATAAGCATTAATCTTTTTTCCTGAAAAAGTATAAAACATGTGCAATGTTCTTTTGGCATTCTGCAAGAAGTGGTCTGTGTGGCCAAGAACCAATTTATTCAAGTACCAAATTTACTACAAAGAATTTTTTGGGGTCATATGTGAAATAGGAGCCCTTGAGAACTAACGATAAGTTTCTGTTCTTCCAGGTGGGTTCGGCTAGTTTGTTTGTTAGGATTAGGCTCACAGCTAAGTGCAGACAATTCCAAACAGGGATCTGGGAATGCTACTGGGTGAGGATGTAGGTCTGCAGTGACAGGGATGCGGGCTGCTCTTTCGGTGGCTCTGTCATGAGTGGCCTCCATTCTCAAGGTCACATTCATGGTGTAAGGCCATCCTTCCAGCTGTGGCTTTGGCCCTCATGTCACATTCTTAGGGATCAGGAGGGAGGAGAGGGGAGGCCTATAAGGGTTCTTTCTAGAAATTGTATAAAGCAGCAGTCCCCAACCTTGTTGGCAACAGGGACTGGTTTCGTGGAAGATAGTTTTTCCACAGACGGGTTGGGGGATGGTTTCAGGATGATTCAAGTGCATGACATTTATCATCCACTTTATTTCCATTATTATTACCTCAGCTCCACCTCAGACCACTAGGCATTAGATCCCAGAATCGGGGGACCTGTGGCATAAAGCACTTCACATTACACCCCATTGACCAGGGCTTAGTCACATGGCTCCATCTAGTAGAAGAGAGTGTGGAAAATGAAGTTTTTATTCCAGGCAATCATGTGCAGGCTAAACATGGATTCTATTACTCTAGGAGAAGAAGGCAAGGAACAGCTTCCGCCACCTATAGTTTTTACGTTAATCTCATCATGCAGGGAGTGGTGCCACGGGCTAAACTTTGGTGAACTGTCAAGGGCCAGACAGCAAATATTTTAGGCTCTGCAGCCATACTGTCTCTGTTGCAATTACCCCATTCTGCTACTGTAGTGAAAGTACACATAGACAAGATGCAAATGTGTGTGGTTAGATTTGGCATTAGTTTCTTTCTCCCTGGGTTAAATAAGCAGTGATACTAACACTAAAAATAATATTTATTATCCATTTACTGTGTATGTGTTGGGCTCTCTGCTGAGCACCTCACAGGCATTTTCTTAACTATTCCTGCAAAAACTCTATGAAATAGATCTCATAGTCATCATCATCAGTTTTATCTATGAGGAAACCGAAGCTCAGAGAAATTAAGTTTTCTTAATTGCTCAAGGTCACACAGCTGCTAAGTGACAGATGGGCTTTGGTTGGGGTCATTGACTTTGCAGCCCACTCTTCTCTGCTCCGCCCAGAAGGCTGGACCAAGAGGATAACCAGAGCCATGCAACTAGGGATTTAAGCCAAGGCAGTAAATTTAGAGGGCACAAAAGACGTAGATAATGAGTTTAAAAGCTTAGCACATCGTTAGCAAGCGTAGTTAAAATGGGAAGAAGCTTTTACATAGAGATGGTTGGTAAGGAAACCCGTTGTGAGCCACATCACAAATTACATTGTTGGTTTAAGAGCTGCTTTAAGTGTTCTCCTGGGCACCCTAATTTCTTTGGATCAGGATAACTTGCTATATAGACATTGCTGGGGTTCTTGGTGGGAGGGCCTCCTTGTGCAGAGGTGTGTGAGTTAGTTGGGGAGGCCACGTGCTACCGCGTGACAGCGAGGGGAATGTGGCCCTGTGGGGCTGTGCAGTGCACTTTTGCATCACTGTCTGAGGTGGTCCCAGGGTTAGGTGAAGGCAGAAAGGGACAGCGTTTCAGAGGCTAAGAAAAGCTTGGTTGAGTCAGAGAAATAAAATGGAAACTTCCGCCCATGTAACTGGAGGTCAGAGCCCAGGTGAGGTTTCTTTCAAATATTTCGGTGGGAGGAGAGGCAAAGGAGACAGTGCTCGCTTTGGGGAAAATGCTTGAACCCAGTAGAGAGCCTTTTTTCTCTAGAGGAACCAGCAAATCGCTTTCCAGTGTCTAGTGGCTTTGTGTGATGTGTAAACAGATTTCCCTGGAATGATGTTGTCTCCTGGGAGAGCTGCTCAGCTCAGCAAAGCCTGGGCCTCCTCTGCTGGAGCGATGCTCAGCTGCTTCAGGGCCAGAGCTCCTTTCCAGTTCCTTTATGACTCCTGGAAAGCCACCCGAGTTCTCAAATCAGGGATAATTTATTAGGAAATCCTGTCATTTGTGACAACACGAATTGACCTTAAGGGCATTATGCTAAGTGAAAGAAGTCACACAGAAAAAGACAAATAACTGTACGATCTCACTCATAGGTGGAATCTAAAAACTGAACTCAGAGAAATAGAGAACAGATTGGGGGTTGCCAGAGACTGGGGTGTGGGCCGTGGGTGGGTGGCAGAAATGGGTGAAGAAAGTCAAAAGGTACAAACTTCCAGTTATAAGATAAATGAGTCCTGGGGATGTGATGTACAGTGTGATGGCTATAGTTAATAATGTCATTGTTGTTTTAGTAGCTAAGTCGTGTCTGACTCTTTGCAACCCTGTAGACTGTAGCCCACCAGGTTCCTCTGTCCATGGGATTTCCCAGGCAAGAATACTGGAGTGGGTTGCCATTTCCTCTTCCAGGGGATCTTCCTGATCCAGTGATCAAACCAGAGTCTCCTGCATTGGCAGGTGGATTCTTTACCACTGAGCCACAAGGGAAGCCCCCATGGTTAATCATATTGCATTGTATATTTGAAACTTGATGAGAGGGTAGATCTTAAAAGTTTTAACCACTAGAAAAAATGTATAACTATGTGAGGTGATGGTTGTTAACTAAACTTATTGTGGTGATCAATTCACAGCTTATGATGTATATTAAATCATAACTTTGTACACCTTAAATTGATACAATGTTATATGCTGATTATATCTCAATAAGATTGGAAAAAATACAATAGAGAAAAAGATGTCTAAAAATGGGGAAGCTTATTATTGATGTAATATCAATACTCTGAACAATATATATATATATATGATTTTCAGATTGCTTGTATATGCCTTATCTCATTTAACCTTCATAAACACTCTAAGGGAAGGGTTAAGCAGAATAAAACTAACGCACATTGACCTTGGATGTTATTGGTGTGGTTGCCTGGGTACTTTGACATGAACTCAATATTCCTAGGAAGCAGGTATTATTGTGGGCCCATTTTCCAGAGGGAGAAGCAGAGGTAATTTCCTTGACAACTCTCAACACATAGTCTATACTGCTGGAACTTGAATTCAGTCTTCTAAAATCAGTTTCACTGCCCCTCTTAGTACTTTTCAACTGTGGGGCCCTTCAGAGTATATACAGTGTGTGCTGTGTGTCTTCTGAAGATGACAGATTTTACCCAAACACCAGAGGTACTAGTCAAAAGCACAGAAAAGCAGTGGTAGCAGTCCTTGAAAGGAATAAACCAGTGGAAGAAAACCAAGGGCCTCATAAGGGGTACAAATCAGGCCTGGACATATGATGGGCATCTCATGTGGTGGAAGTTTAGTCGCTAAGTTGTGTCCAGCTCTTGCGATCCCATGGACTGTAGGCTATCAGGCTCCTCTGTCCATGTGATTTCCCAGGCAAGAATACTGGAGTGGGTAGCCATTTCCTTCTCCAGGGCATCTCCCCAGCCCAGGGATCGAACCCAAGTCTCCTGCATTGCAAGCAGATTCTTTACCTACTAAGCCACCAAACCCTTCTTTATTAGTATAGACCCATGGGGCTTCCCAGGTGGTGCAGTTGTAAAGAATCTGTCTGCTGATGCAAGAGACACAAGAGATGTGGGTTTGATTCCTGGGTCAGGAAGATCCCCTGGAGTCAGATACTGCAACCTGCTCCAGTATTCTTGCCTGGAAAATTCCCTGGACAGAGGAACCTGGAGGGCTGTAGTCCACGGGGTCACAAAGAGTCAGCAAATTAATATAGACCTGTACTCATGATGAAGCAAGGAAACTGACCAGGGACATTTGTTGATTTGTTCATTCATGCCTCTGGCAGACAACTGTTTACACCAAGCCTCTGTTGGGATGCTGGGAATAAGAATAAGAAGGCTGATATTCAGTTAGTGCATTGAGATCCATGTCCTTTCTGATGTGTTGGAGTCTATGCTCCACCTGTTTTAAATCATTTGAATAGTACCACTGAATACATAAATAATTTCTTGCCCTTGTGGAACTTATATTTTCATGAGAAGGGAGAGTCCATGGGGCAAAGAAAATCAACTAATAAAGAAGTCACACTGCAGAAAGAGCCATAATGCAAATAAAACAGGGTGGTGCCATGGGGGTGACACCTTTCCTGATTTTAATCTTGTACTTACATTACTGTATTAAGTTATTTAATTTTTGATTGAATGAACATCAATAGAGATGAAATGCAAACTTGGATAAAAAGCAGCAGAAGCAACAACAAACCGGGATGGTGCGGTAGAAGCTACTTTAGGCACAGTGATTGGGAAAGGCATTTCTGAAAAACTGGGACCTAGTGTCAGGAAGGAGCCAGGCTCTGAGAGAAGGACTGAGACGAGGCTGGTGTGTTTGGGGAATGAAAAGAAGCCCAGTGTGGCTGAAGAACTGGAGAAGGGAATGCCAACCCACTCCAGTATTGCCTGGAGAATCACATGGACAGAGGAGCCTGGTGGGCGAGAGTCCACAGGGTCACACAAA